>NC_064639.1:105612655-106237655 GCF_023864345.2 Schistocerca serialis cubense | reverse complement strand
GCCGTGGCTGAAGCCGGCGCTGGGGTCACCGGCTCGCTGTCCTTCGAGAGCCCTCGACGCCTTTCCGCGATGCTGTCCACTCGGGAGGCGGCGCACCAGAAAAAGACAAACCCGCTGGCCGCCTGCCGGGTTTCCGCGTCAACAACAGCTGGAGAGGCCGCCCACTTGTCCCTCCTCTTGTCGCCTGCTTACCATCTCGTCCCGAATCCACTCCCCTTCATTTTCTCATTGGACAGGACACACAGGACCATATTAATTCAGGACTCTATCGTACAGCAAACAACCCTGCGTGATTCGAAAAGAACAGGTGCGACTTCCGCATGTAAGAAGAATTGAAGAACACATCTGCAGCCTCTTCTTTTGTATAATCTCAGAACGTATTTTGAGACCAAACGTGATGATGGTTCCGGAGCAAAAGAGCTTTTACTCCATAGTTGTGGCACGTACAGAGTCACACAAACCGGTGTGTTTCCCTCACTCAGCACACGAATGCAACTGGACAGACAATCTATAATACTGCATTGCAAAAGTACAGAGAGTCCAGAACAAATACTTCAGAACTGCTGCAGATGCTAGCCGGTACCAATCAAGCAGAGACATTTACACAACACACAGTATACAAAAAATTCCAGAAATCGTCCGAAAGAAGTCTATTAAATTTTTCCATCAAACTTCAGACTCCAACCACTTATTCATCAGAAATCTGGGACAAAATCCGCCTGACCCCAGAACTAAATTCCCCATCATGACAAATACCAGGAACTACAACGTACGCATTAAATCACATCATATAAGCTAAAGACACCATAACACAAACACTCAGACACTAAACACATACACACAATCACGACGCTTTCATCCCACCACTTCGTTACCACTGTCATCAGACAAAAGGCAGGGATCACATCAGATCCGATCCTTTGAGCACAGGGGTTCATTACCCATCAGACCACCTCGCCGGAATACTGCACTGAAGAGCAAAAGAAACTGGTACACTTGCCTAATATCGTGTAGGGTCCCCGTGAGCACTCAGAAGTGCCGCAGCACGACGTGGCATGGACTCAACTAATGTCTGAAGTGATGCTGGAGGGAAATGACACTATGAATCCTGCAGGGCATAAATCAGTAAGAGTACGAGGGGATGGAGATCTCCTCTGAACAGCACATTGCAAGGCATCCTAAATATCCTCAATGATGTTGTTCATGTCTGTGGAGTTTGGTGGCCAGCGGAAGCTTTTAAACTCAGCAGAGTGTTCCTGGGGCCACTTTGTAGCAATTCTGAAAATGTGTCGCATTGTCCTGCCGGAATTGCCCATTGAAGTGCACACTGGACGTGAATGGACGCAGGTGATCAGACAGGATGCTTGCATGCGTGTCACCTGTCAGAGTCGTATGTAGACTTATCAGAGGTCCCATATCACTCCAAATACACGCGCCCACACCATCACTCAGCTTCGAACAGCTTGAACTGTCCCCTGCAGACGTGTATGGTCCATGTACTCGTGAGGTTGTCTTCATACCCGTCCACGTCCATCCGCTCGATACAATTTGAAACGGGACTCGCCCGACCGGGCAATATGTTCCCAGTCATCAACAGTCTAATGTCGATGTTGACGGGCCCAGGCAAGGCGTAAAGCTTTGTGTCATGCACTAGGCCTTCGGCTCGGACAGTCCATATCGACGATGTTTCGCTGAATGGTTCGCACTCTGACACTTGCTGATAGCCCAACATTGAAATCTGCACCATTTTGCGGAAGGGATGGACTTGCGTCATGTTGAAAGATTCTCTTCAGTCGTCGTTGGTCCCGTTCTTGGAGGATCTTCTTCTTCCGGCCGCAGCGATGTCGGAGACGTGATGTTTTACCGGATTCCTGATATTCACGGTACACTCGTGAAATGGTCGTACTGTAAAATCCCCAATTCAGCGCTATCTCGGAGATTCTGTGTCCCATTGCTCGTACGCCGACTGTAACATCACTTTCAAATTCACTTAAATCTCGATAACATGCGATTGCAGCAACGGTAACCAATATAACTATTGCGCCAGGCACTTGTTGTCTTATATAGGTGTTGCTGACCGTAGGCCGTATTCTGCCTGTTAGATATCTCTGTACTTGAATATGCATGCATATACCAGTTCCTTTGGCGCTTCAGTGTACGCTAATTTGCGGAATGTGTGTGCAGATGGTGGTATGTTATTCATATTGCCTTGCACATTTCGATCTTTTGGCTGTTCCCCTCATATGGTTCCAGTATATTCATATGAATGAGACAAGGTATCACATAACTTTTTAATCCATGGTGCGACTAACACAATATATTGCAAAAACATGCTGCTTGTTACACCACGCTCCACTGTTATGTGTATTCTTTTGGTGTAAACGAATCGTTCCCTGTACTTTCTTGAGTCATCACTCTTCTAACTGGTTCGATGCCGTCAACTACGAATTACGTTCTTGTGACAACACCATGATCTTAGAATAGCATTAGCACCCTAAGTCGTCAGTTACTGGATAAAAGTATTGCAACCTCCGTCTTCTCCTAAATTTTTTTCTGTGGGGAACCATTCAATTCCTCATCAAATCAGTCTACCTATGTTTCAGCATGCTTGTATAGGCACTACGTGTCACATGCACGTATTCTCTTCTTTTCTAGTTTTCCCATAGTTTACGATTCTCTACTATACAATGCAGTGCTCCAAACGTCCATTGTGAGCTGTTTCTTTCTCAGATGAAAACCTATGTTTTTTATACCAGTAGACTTCTGTTGGTCAGGAACGCCCTATTTGCCGGTGCTACTCAACTTTTTATGTCCTCTTCGTTTCGCTCGTGATGTGTTATTTTGTTTCCAAGATAGCAGAATTCCTTCACTTCGTCTATTTCGTGGTCTCTAATTTTGATGTCAAGTTTTTTGTTAAACTCTTTTCTGCTACTCCTCATTTCTTTTGTTTACTCTCGATCCATAGTATCTGCTCATTAGACTGTTCACTCCATTCAATTCTTCCACACTTTCATTCAGGATAGCTGCATCATCAGCGAATCGTCTCTTTGGTATCCTTTTACCTTGAATTTTAATCACACTCCTCTTTTGTTTCCGTCATTGCTTTTTTATGTATATCGTGAACAACGGGAGCGAAAGACAATCCTTTCTAATCCGAGAACTTCGGTGTTGATCTTTCATTGTACAGTTTTATAGGTGATCAATACAAAATATTTCTTGAGATCGTGTTGTTGGAAGGAGAATCGTGAGGTTAGACTGCAGTGGTTCCCAAACTTAAATGGACTGTTACTCCTGAGTGCAGTTAGATGTTAGCTAGTATCCCCAGCCTCTCTTCCTCCATTGCCATCTGTTGCATCTGTCGCCCCCCGTCCCTTCCACACATTATCATATATTTTAGTATCTAACTAAACTGTAGAGTGTAAGATTTTTCTTGGAAAACAATTATTTTTAAAATTTTGAAAGGTGAATGTTATTTAGTTTGTTTTTGAGTGTGTGTGTGTGTGTGAGTGAGTGAGTGACAATGAATGACGAAGCAACTCGTGGTGCATCGCAAGTGCTATCCACAACTAACTATCCACTGTGAGGGTAGACACTTGTTATAAAGTATACTTCCCTTGCGTTACTCTATTGCGGCACCTGCTTGAGCTACACATTGCAAACCCCCATTTACGGTCAACCAAGTTGACGTGTGTGCACTATATTTACTGTTCGGAAATCACTTGATTGCTGCGCTCTCTTACGTCTGAACCGTCCGCCCCCGGTAGCTGAGTGGACGCCGGCACGGTAACTCACCGTGTTCGGTCAGAGGGTTAGCAGCCCTCTGTAATAAAAAAAAACTGAGTTAACCGATCAAAGACGAACTTTAACGGATGTCTTACGACGTCCGCCCCGAGCACATACAACGAACGAAAACGAACAAAATGAGAATACAAGGAAAAAAAAGTGGCCAGCGCGACAGAATATCAATCTTACGGGCCCCCGTTCGACTCCCGGCCAGGTCGGAGATTTTCTCCGCTCAGGGACTGGGTGTTGTTTTGTCCTAATCATCATCATTTCGTCTCCATCGACACGCAAATCTCCGAAGTGGCGTTAACTAGATAGACGTGCATCCGGCGAACGGTCTACCCAACGGGAGGCCCTACCCACACGACTTTTTCCTTTTTTACTTATGAACTGGCAGAAATTGGAAGACTTCAGGCTGTTAATGCTTTGTGTCTGACCAAAGCCACTAATAGTAATAATAATAGTAGCCCTTATGTTGCCACTGCTGCGTTCTGCTGTCAATTAATTCATTTATCTGTATCGAAGCGAGTAATGAAGCAATTTGCGGACTACTGCGGTTACTATCTACAATTTGGAGAAAACATTTTCTTGAGATATTTAGCATTTGTTAAGTAGATTTCTCACTCTTAAAGAGTGACAATTATTGAACCATATGAAAGAAAAAGTAAATTAGTTACAAACTACGGCGTGCACGCACTTTATTCGCATTTTTACGTCACTACAGATATTCGGATTTAGTTTGTGACATGTTCGATATGCCTGCCATCATTGGCGATGATGTGACGCAGACGAACAGGGAAATTGTGTATGATTCGCTGAAGTGTCGGAACATCGATGGTGTCGATGACCTCCTGAATGACTGTTTTCAGCTCAGCAATGGTTTCGGGGTTGTTGCTGTACGCCTTGTCTTTAATATAGCCCCACAACAAGGAGTCGCATGTACTCAGATCCGGAGATATGGCGGCCAATCGAGGCTCATGCCAGTGGCCTCTGAGTATCCCGGAGCCAAAATGCGGTCCTCAAAGTGCTCCTCCAGGATGTCAAACACTCTCCTGGGTCGATGGGGACAAGCTCCGACTTGCATAAACCACATACTGCCGAAATCAGGGTCACTTTGGATAATGGGGATGAAATCGTCTTCCGAAACCTTCACATACCGTTCGGAGGTCACCGTGCCATCGAGGAATATTGCACCGATTATTCCGTGACTGGACTTTGCACACCACACAATCACCCGTTGAGGGTGAAGAGACTCCTCGATTGAGGAATGCGGATTCTCAGTCCACGAAATGCGACAATTTTGCTTATTGACGAACCCATCCAAATAAATGTGTGTTTCGTCGCTAAATCAAACCATTCTTATTCCCATCATGTCCCGCGGCCAGCACTGCAGTTCGAGCGTCCGAAATCAACCCGTTCAGAAGTTGTGAAGATTTTATTTCATATAGTTCAATAATTGTCACTGTGTATCATCAGCGATGTACGGAACAAAGCACAACATGTGTGTGTAGTGGATGGACCACGTGAGGAACCAGTAACCTCCACTGCGTTAATGCAGTATTGAGGAAAAGCAAGTACTGATAACTTATATAATCAATATTATAGCCTTCCTAAATTGTCATAATAATAACGAACTTCTGAAAATAATTTAGTTTAGTGACTGAACAGAATCTTTTTGATTCCGCGGAAATCCGCAACCTCTAAGTATTTAATAAAAGAGTACGTAGTCCGTTGTAGGCTGTACAGTGCTTTATTAAAATTGTACTTTTAGCTAATTTCACTCGTGAGACATTATCAAGGACATTTACTATGTCATTGTGTTATGCAATATTAGCCAATAGCACGAGTTTAATAAAGCACACTACAGCCTGCAACGGAAAATGTAATCTTTTATGAAACAAAATCGAATCGTTTGATTTTTAACCCTCAGAAAAATTTCACTTTACCCCTCAGAGGGTGATTACGTCCAGATAGGGAACCACTGGGTTGGAGGGCTGGTTCAAGTGGCTCTGAACACTATGGGACTTAACATCTGAGGTCATCAGTCCCCTAGAACTTAGAACTACTGAAACCTAACTAACCCAAGGACATCACACACATCCATGCCCGAGGCAGAATTCGAACCTGCGACCGTAGCGGTCGCGCGGCTCCAGACTGAAGCGCCTAGAACCGCTCGGCCACCTCGGCCGGCGGGTTGGAGGGACAGAAAATAAAGGGCTCCTTAGTAAACATGATGAATACTGCAGTCGTAAATGTCAGTCAGTGCGGGCCGATGTGGCGAGCGTCTCTAGGCACTTCAGTCCGGAACCGCGCGACTGGTACGGTCGCAGGTTCGTATCCTGCCTCGGGCATGGATGTGTGTGATGTCCTTAGGTTAGTTAGGTTTAAGTAGTTCTAAGTTCTAGGGAACTGATGACCTCAGATGTTAAGTCCCATAGTGCTCACAGCCATTTGAACCATTTGTCAGTCAGTGGACGACTTTCTTTCCAGTCGTTTTTGTTGTTGCAGCGTCGTGGTGCTAGCAGCGGCCTTGAAGGAAAGGTAATCGGCGAAAACAAGTGCCAGAGCGTGACCTTGTCCATTTAATTAAAGTGCTGCAGCAAATAGGGCTGGCGTCAGAGAGAAGCACCGGCGCGCGCCGGCGAGAGTGCATCCAGAGGGGACGGCGGCGCCGGACCGGACCCAGAAAACCTGCCAGCTGGCAGCCGGGCCGTCGTGTTGTTTTGCGCGGTGCGGCCAGCGCTATTCCTGGGCGCGCGGCGCGGCTGTGCGGCCGCACGCAGGGCTTCCCCCATGGCCGAGTCCACGCTGCGTGAGGCTGACGTAACCCGCCGGCTCCACGCCTCACCACACCTCACGTGCCAAAACGGCAGGCGGCGTCCACTGTCCCACGGGAGGTGCTGTAATTTCTACGTGTATTGCTACATGAGATCAACGTCCAACAGAAGTAAAACAATATTAGAATGTAGGCCCAACCATAACGCCAAAGCACTAAATTTGATACGCTCGAAGGAGCAAGCTTTCATCGTCAGAATTGTTTCACAAACTGATAAAAGCAATGAAGATAAAAATATTAAAACTTGGACGGACGGGGACACGAAACACCTTCCTCCAGAAAGCGAGTCCAATAGGGATACGAATATATACTGGCCATTAAAATTGCTACACCAAGAAGAAATGCAGATGATAAACGGGTATTCATTGGACAAATATATTATACCAGAACTGACATGTGATTACATTTCCACGCAATTTGGATGCATGGCTCCTGAGAAATCAGTACCCAGAACAACCACCTCTGGCCGTAATAACGGCCTTAATACGCTTGGGCATTGAGTCAAACAGAGCTTGGATATCGTGTACAGGTACAGCTGCCCATGCAACTTCAACACGATACCACAGTTCATCAAGAGTAGTGACTGGCGTATTATGACGAGCCAGTTGCTCGGCCACCATTGATCAAACGTTTTCATTGGTGAGAGATCTGGAGAATTTGCTGGCCAGGGCATCAGTCGAACATTTTCTGCATCCAGAAAGGCCCGTACAGGACCTGCCACATGCGGTCGTGCATTATCCTGCTGAAATGTAGGGTGTCGCAGAGATCGAATGAGGGGTAGAGCCACGGGTCGCAACACATCTGAAATGTAACGTCCACTGTTCAAAGTGCCGTCATTGCGAACAAGAGATGACCGAGACGTGTAACCAATGGCACCGAATACCATCATACCGGGTGATACGCCAGTATTTCGATGACGAATACACGAGGCACACAACAACGTTTCACCAGGCAACGCCGGTCAACTGCTGTTTGTGTATGAGAAATCGGTTGGAAACTTTCCTCATGTCAGGACGTTGTAGGTGTCGCCACCGGCGCCAACCTTGCGCGAATGCTCTGAAAAGCTAATCATTTGAATATCACAGCATCTTCTTCCTGTCGGTTAAATTTCGCGTCTGTGGCGCGTCATCTTCGCGATGTAGCAATTTTAATGGCCAGTGGTGTACGTGTAATGAGGTGCACTTGTACGAAATCAGAATTACAGTCCGAAAATGGCTTATGCCTACTTGAAATGTTTTGGGGGCGGAAGGGTAAACCCATTCAATGATGCTGCATCATCATCCAGCACATCAACAAGCAAATAAACAATATAGTTTTTCCGTAGATCATATTCACGATAAACATTGTGAGTGGAATGTGTCAGCAGAACAACACACACGCACACTCACTCACTCACTCACTCACACACACACACACACACACACACACACATACGCATACAGTCCGAGTCTGCCGAACGCTGTTGGCAAGCAAAGTGCACTCAGTTCTCAGCCCTTGTGACGCCATTTGAGGAGGTACTTGATTGAGAATTAGCGGTTCCGGCAACGAAAACTGACAACAACCGGGAATGTGGAGCGCTGACCATATGCCCCTCCAGATCCGCAACCAGTCACGCCTGTCGGCAGGGGAAGACACGGAGGTCGGACGGTGCCTTTTCACCTTACGAGGTCTGTTCTGCCGAAGTCAACGAAAATTAAGAAAAAAAAACCGACGCATAACGAAGGAATTATCCCAACTGCACGGACATCGGTAGGTGTGGTGTACATGTGCAAACAATCAAATCTTTACAGATTCAGAAAAATTGGATGATTTATTCAAGACAACGAGCTTCGCAACTGAGCAAGTCAGTAAGGCGTGGGTGCGCCTCTGACCCCAATGCAAGCAGTTATTAGGCTTGCCATTGATTGATACTGTTGGATATCAGCATGAGGGGTATCTTGCCAAATTCTGTCCCGCTGGCGCTTTAGATCGTCAAAATCCCGAACTGGTAGAAAGGCTCTGCCAATAATACTCCAAACGTTCTCAGTTGGGAAGAGATCCGGCAGCCTTTCCGGCCAAGGTATGGCTTGGCAGGCACGAACGCAAGCAGTAGAAACACGCGCCATGTGCGGGCGATCATTATCTTGCTGAAATTTAACCCCAACATGGCTTGCCTTGGACAACAAAACGGGGCGTAGAATATCGCCGACGTACCACTGTGTCCTAAGGGTAGCGCGGAGGACAATCAAAGGGGTCGTGCTATCAAATGAAACGGCGCCCCAGACCATCATATCCGGCTGTCGGGCCGCCAGTCAGTCAGTTTGGCATCCCACCACTATCCTAGGCGTCTCCAGACACGTCTTCACTGATCACTGCGGCTCAGTTCGAAGCGGGACTCATCGCTGAACACAATCCTACTCCAGTCAATGAGATTCCAGGCCGAAGACACTGGATGACCGTGGGATAACAACCTGACTGTTGACCACCAAAAGGACCGAACAACCAGGAGTGATGGTCTGGAGTGCCATTTCCTTTCGTTGCAGGATCCCTTTGGTTGTCATCAGCGGCACCTTTACAGAACAGCAGCACTTCGACGGTATTCTATGGCCCGTTTTGTTGCCCTTCATGACGAGCCATTCTGGAGTTACATTTGAACAATGTGCACCAAACTCGGATGAAAGAAACGCAAAAAGACCCGCAACACCTGAAAAATTCAGAAAAAGAAATTGTGGCTATGAAGCAATTCACAATTAAAATCAAAAACCAGAGACTTGAACGAGTCTCACAGAAACAAACAACATGGAAAAAATGGACAGACGGAAAGGAGAAAAAATACAGTGAATTAACGAAAAGTTTTTGGGAAGAAAAGAAGAGAAGGGAATGATGCAGTGATTGGCCTAGATTCATCCCTCTCCTAAAGGCGAATAATGGAGAATAATATATAGTCAATGCTGGCTGGGAACTTAATAGGTTATTTTCTTTTAAAATGGCATATTATTTATATTCAACAATTCCTCTATTGGTATAGAAGGAGCCTTTATAGAAAAACATATTATGATATTTGTCAAAGATTTTCTTTTTGTAGCTCGACTGTCAAAGAGTTTTATAGTTCCATTTGTAAAGTTAGCTTTATTAAAGGATAATATACCGCAAGTTTCCTTCCAGTGTTGTACTCGTGAATATTTCTGTTACTCTTAATTCCAGATGGATTGTTGCTAACGAATTTCATAAGCGAATAAATGTACTGAAAGGCAGAAGTTAATATTCACATCTGCTTAAAGAATGTACATCTATGAACCACACACACTCATTTCTAATTGCTCTCTTTTGTAAAGTAAATACAGGGTGATCAAAAAGTCAGTATAAATTTTAAAACTTAATAAACCACGGAATAATGTAGGTAGAGAGGTAAAAATTGACACACATTCTTGGAATGACATGGGGTTTTATTAGAACCAAACAAAAAGCAAAGTATTGCTAGACGCGTGAAAGATCTCTTGCGCGCGTCGTTTGGTGATGATCGTGTGGTCAGCCACCACTTTCGTCATGCTTGACTTCTCAGGTCCCCAGACCTCAGTCCGTGCGATTATTGGCTTTGGGGTTACCTGAAGTCGCAAGTGTATCGTGATCGACCGACATCTCTAGGGATGCTGAAAGACAACATCCGACGCCAATGTCTCACCATAACTCCGGACATGCTTTACAGTGCTGCTCACAACATTATTCCTCGACTGCAGCTATTGTTGAGGAATGATGGTGGACATATTGCGCATTTCCTGTAAAGAACATCATCTTTGCTTTGTCTTACTTTGTTACGCTAATTATTGCTATTCTGATCAGATGAAGCGCCATCTGTCGGACATTTTTTGAACGTTTGTATTTTTTTTTGGTTCTAATAAAACCCCATGTCATTCCAAGCATGTGTGTCAATTTGTACCTCTCTATCTACATTATTCCGTGATTTATTCAGTTTTCAAATTTATACTGACTTTTTGATCACCTGGTGCCTTTTGGCTACCTGAGGAATGACTTCATAACGTTATTCCATAACGCATCCGTTAATGAAAAAATGCAAAATATGTTTGATTAGTGCGACTGACGATGGCCTACGGAATTAATTTGAAGATTAATAAATGTGTTTTGTATTTTAAGTTTTCTTTGGCTCTGGTACCGTCCACAGAAAAGCTTATGTATGAACATAACTTGGGATTGCAGGCAGATCTCTCCACTCAAGATGACTTAAACTTCGGTTTAGCAATCGTGTGGTCAGCCACCACTTTCGTCATGCTTGACTTCTCAGGTCCCCAGACCTCAGTCCGTGCGATTATTGGCTTTGGGGTTACCTGAAGTCGCAAGTGTATCGTGATCGACCGACATCTCTAGGGATGCTGAAAGACAACATCCGACGCCAATGTCTCACCATAACTCCGGACATGCTTTACAGTGCTGCTCACAACATTATTCCTCGACTGCAGCTATTGTTGAGGAATGATGGTGGACATATTGCGCATTTCCTGTAAAGAACATCATCTTTGCTTTGTCTTACTTTGTTACGCTAATTATTGCTATTCTGATCAGATGAAGCGCCATCTGTCGGACATTTTTTGAACGTTTGTATTTTTTTTTGGTTCTAATAAAACCCCATGTCATTCCAAGCATGTGTGTCAATTTGTACCTCTCTATCTACATTATTCCGTGATTTATTCAGTTTTCAAATTTATACTGACTTTTTGATCACCTGGTGCCTTTTGGCTACCTGAGGAATGACTTCATAACGTTATTCCATAACGCATCCGTTAATGAAAAAATGCAAAATATGTTTGATTAGTGCGACTGACGATGGCCTACGGAATTAATTTGAAGATTAATAAATGTGCTTTGTATTTTAAGTTTTCTTTGGCTCTGGTACCGTCCACAGAAAAGCTTATGTATGAACATAACTTGGGATTGCAGGCAGATCTCTCCACTCAAGATGACTTAAACTTCGGTTTAGCAATCGTGTGGTCAGCCACCACTTTCGTCATGCTTGACTTCTCAGGTCCCCAGACCTCAGTCCGTGCGATTATTGGCTTTGGGGTTACCTGAAGTCGCAAGTGTATCGTGATCGACCGACATCTCTAGGGATGCTGAAAGACAACATCCGACGCCAATGTCTCACCATAACTCCGGACATGCTTTACAGTGCTGCTCACAACATTATTCCTCGACTGCAGCTATTGTTGAGGAATGATGGTGGACATATTGCGCATTTCCTGTAAAGAACATCATCTTTGCTTTGTCTTACTTTGTTACGCTAATTATTGCTATTCTGATCAGATGAAGCGCCATCTGTCGGACATTTTTTGAACGTTTGTATTTTTTTTTGGTTCTAATAAAACCCCATGTCATTCCAAGCATGTGTGTCAATTTGTACCTCTCTATCTACATTATTCCGTGATTTATTCAGTTTTCAAATTTATACTGACTTTTTGATCACCTGGTGCCTTTTGGCTACCTGAGGAATGACTTCATAACGTTATTCCATAACGCATCCGTTAATGAAAAAATGCAAAATATGTTTGATTAGTGCGACTGACGATGGCCTACGGAATTAATTTGAAGATTAATAAATGTGCTTTGTATTTTAAGTTTTCTTTGGCTCTGGTACCGTCCACAGAAAAGCTTATGTATGAACATAACTTGGGATTGCAGGCAGATCTCTCCACTCAAGATGACTTAAACTTCGGTTTAGCAATCGTGTGGTCAGCCACCACTTTCGTCATGCTTGACTTCTCAGGTCCCCAGACCTCAGTCCGTGCGATTATTGGCTTTGGGGTTACCTGAAGTCGCAAGTGTATCGTGATCGACCGACATCTCTAGGGATGCTGAAAGACAACATCCGACGCCAATGTCTCACCATAACTCCGGACATGCTTTACAGTGCTGCTCACAACATTATTCCTCGACTGCAGCTATTGTTGAGGAATGATGGTGGACATATTGCGCATTTCCTGTAAAGAACATCATCTTTGCTTTGTCTTACTTTGTTACGCTAATTATTGCTATTCTGATCAGATGAAGCGCCATCTGTCGGACATTTTTTGAACGTTTGTATTTTTTTTTGGTTCTAATAAAACCCCATGTCATTCCAAGCATGTGTGTCAATTTGTACCTCTCTATCTACATTATTCCGTGATTTATTCAGTTTTCAAATTTATACTGACTTTTTGATCACCTGGTGCCTTTTGGCTACCTGAGGAATGACTTCATAACGTTATTCCATAACGCATCCGTTAATGAAAAAATGCAAAATATGTTTGATTAGTGCGACTGACGATGGCCTACGGAATTAATTTGAAGATTAATAAATGTGCTTTGTATTTTAAGTTTTCTTTGGCTCTGGTACCGTCCACAGAAAAGCTTATGTATGAACATAACTTGGGATTGCAGGCAGATCTCTCCACTCAAGATGACTTAAACTTCGGTTTAGCAATGTCTACTGTCTCATTCACGGCAGGTAGCATCAAACTCGTCAACTTATGAAACAATAGGAGAGAACTTGAGGCAATCTGTAGGCACCAGGTGTTGAAAGACAGAACAATCACAATTTAATGTACTCAAACAAGGATAAGGAATATGATTTAGCATCAGCCATATATATATCTTCCGTTACTCTTGTCAGAAGCATTAAGAAGCCGATTTCATCCTTAGCATCTGTGTGTTCAAAACAGAGAAGAATCTCTTGAGACAGGCGTTGCACCATCGCTGACCCGAAATACTGGTTGCGAACTGCCGAAATATAGGTCAGACGCAGAACCTGGCGAAATATAAAATGTCTTCTGCGGCCTCTGTTGCCAAAAGAACAAGCGTCTGTTGATTCTGTTGGTTTTTTAATGTATGATGACACCACAGTAGCTGCCGTGCTTCTTTATTTACCGTTTTCAAGTTCTGTCGAAATTCCACAAAAATCGTCAATCAGAATTATATAATATCAAAGCAACTGGAGGAGAAAAGGAGAAAACGATTCTGGTACACCAAACAGCCTCCGCCACATACCGTACGATGACATGTGATGTAGATCTGCACCGTAGATTTATTGCATAGGGCAAGCATACCGTTTTGTGGGACGTCGTCTGTAGGAAACTAATATCGCTGAACACTGCAAGGAAGCCGAGAACGACGTAGATATTATTTCTGCTAGGTGCACCGAACACGAACTCTCGTTAAATGCATCTAAAACTCCGATAATACCTAAGTAATGATGTACATAAACATAATAAAGAATCTTGTGGTATCGGATTACAGCCATAACGATTAACTTTTAGGTTCGCCCTCATTGTTCAAATATCCAGAATAGGTTTACGAAGTGATACGACATAAAATGAATACTTGAAGTCAATAGTAAGGAAAATGAAAGGAAAACTTAAATTTGTTCAGAGATTGCTGGGAATACCACTCCATTTGTTGATCAAATCGCGTACGAGCGTCTTGTATGATACGTTGTAGATTACCGCAGCTGTGGTTGAGGTTGTCATCAACTGTCACTGTTCAAAAATGGTTCAAATGGCTCTGAGCGCTATGGGACTTAACATCTATGGTCATCAGTCCCCTAGAACTTAGAACTACTTAAACCTAACTAACCTAAGGACATCACACAACACCCAGTCATCACGAGGCAGAGAAAATCCCTGACCCCACCGGCAATCGAACCCGGGAACCCGGGCGCGGGAAGCGAGAACGCTACCGCACGACCACGAGCTGCGGACACTGTCACTGTAAGGCGATGTCGAAAGAATTTAGAAACGTTGTGCTAGGATAACAGCACGATGGCACATGCCGTACTAAAGTGTGGCAGTTGCACCCAGACAAGCAAGTAGGAACCGTTGGAAGAAATGAAACATTGATATCGTGACCGGTGACTAAATATTGTCAACCGAGATTCAAGAAAACTACATAGTAACCCTGCGTCAATGTCGTTTAGAGATCATGACAGCCAGAAAAATTACAGACGTGTAAGCCTTTCGCTGACTTGGGAGACTTCTAAAAAGCGTATAAAAGCGTTATGTAGGATACTAAATATGCGAAAAAAGTAATGATCAGTATTCTGTATAGCTCCCCAAGAGCTCTACAGTAAACTCCAAATGATTTTTTTCCCGCCCATAATACTTTATAGCACTGCAATAGTGAGGGACCCATTTTCATTACTTGTGAAGATGCATCGGACATTCAAGAAATATGCATTTGTTTCAGAGTTCTTGGTGTACGCGCTATAGTTCTAGAGTTCTCTGCACAAAATTTGAATAGATATGTAGAATTTTGCGGACAAAAATTATGATCACAATTCTGAATAGCTGTGAAGTTGGCACCCAGATTTCGTTGAGAGCAATGTCTACTTATCTGGCATGAGATAACCTGTACCGGACTGGAGAAGCATATTCAGCAGTAGAAAAGCACAGTGCCATTGCAGAACAGCGAATAGTTTGTGGATGTGATCCCCACTGTGTCCCCGCTAGTTTGCGAATTAGGTTGTTTCGAGCGGAGATTTTCATTTTGGTGTTCTTGCAGTGAGTTTTGAATGCCAGAGTTCTATCGAGAGTGACTCCCAAGTATTTAGGTGCGTGATGATGCTAGAGTTGGATGCCTCACCATGCAATATGTAGCTCACGATTAGCTTCCCTGTTCCTTAAATGAAAGGCACACACTTGTGTCTTCTAAGATTTTGGTCTGAGTTGGTTCCGACTGTAGTAGCTTGACAGTGTTCTAAGTGATGTTGTCAGGTTTCTTTCCACTCTTTCAAAGCATGAGCTCTGCGTAGCAAGGGCTACGTCATTTGGATATAAGAATCTCCTTGTGCGTGGGGTCAGTGGCTGGTCGTTGGTATAAATGTTGAAGAGAGGTGGAGCCAAGACGCTTCCCTGAGGTAGACCATTTTTCTGCGCTCTCCACCGACTGCGTTGTCCTTGAAATTCAACAAAAAACCTGCAGTTTTGGAGGAGGGTGCCGAATGGTGCAACGAGGTGGGCGTTCTTGATCATATTGTATAATTTAGCAGGTTGATCACAGGTTGTTTAAGACCTACCCCAACTGATAAGCTCTACTGCCTGGCTGGAATAGGGCCACCATGGGTACACAGAACAGTGGCTGCCAACAAGGAGAGACTGAAAGTGGAACAGGACAGTGCCCATCCACTGCACGGACATAATCCACCACAGCAACGGCTGAGATCGCGAAAGAGCTTCCTGAGAACATCCGAGAAGCTCACCATTTCACCAGAGAAGGCAAGGCTGGACAGTGCCCATCCACTGCACGGACATAATCCACCACAGCAACGGCTGAGATCGCGAAACAGCTTCCTGAGAACATCCGAGAAGCTCACCATTTCACCAGAGAAGGCAAGGCTGGACAGTGCCCATCCACTGCACGGACATAATCCACCACAGCAACGGCTGAGATCGCGAAACAGCTTCCTGAGAACATCCGAGAAGCTCACCATTTCACCAGAGAAGGCAAGGCTGGACAGTGCCCATCCACTGCACGGACATAATCCACCACAGCAACGGCTGAGATCGCGAAACAGCTTCCTGAGAACATCCGAGAAGCTCACCATTTCACCAGAGAAGGCAAGGCTGGACAGTGCCCATCCACTGCACGGACATAATCCACCACAGCAACGGCTGAGATCGCGAAACAGCTTCCTGAGAACATCCGAGAAGCTCACCATTTCACCAGAGAAGGCAAGGCTGGACAGTGCCCATCCACTGCACGGACATAATCCACCACAGCAACGGCTGAGATCGCGAAAGAGCTTCCTGAGAACATCCGAGAAGCTCACCAATTCACCAGAGAAGGCAAGGCTGGACAGTGCCCATCCACTGCACGGACATAATCCACCACAGCAACGGCTGAGATCGCGAAAGAGCTTCCTGAGAACATCCGAGAAGCTCACTATTTCACCAGAGAAGGCAAGGCTGGAGTTATGGAAGTCTTCGCCTCACCTGCAGACGCCAGAAGCTGAAGAACTACCACCTGGACACAACGAGAGCTGGCTGGTATGGAAATCTTTAAACAGACAACGATCAGGAGTTGGACGATCCAGAGACAACCTGAAGAGATGGGGCTTCATAACAGAAGGTACGTCCTGTGATTGTGGACAAGAACAAACCACAAGCCACATGCTCTAGAGCCTTTTGTGCCCTACATGCACGAAGATTGATCTCCTGCAAGCCACTCCAAGCGCCTTGGAGGTTCAAATGGTTCTGATCACTATGGGACTTAACATCGGAGGTCGTCAGTCCCCTAGAACTTAGAACTACTTAAACCTAGCTAACCTAAGGACATCACACACATCCATGCCCGAGGCAGGATTCGAACCTGCGACCGTAGCAGTCGCGCGGTTCCAGACTGAAGCGCCTAGAACCGCTCGGCCACCGCGGCCGGCGCGCCTTGAAGGTTGCAAAGTACTGGGCACATGTAATATAAATACAATTTGTGTATATTTATTGATGTGTATGGCTACTGTAAATTTGTGTGTTTCTGACTCGAGAATAATAAACCCAGATTTCGAGAAATAACACTTTATTTTTCAGAGCTCTTGATAGATATGCCATTTTTCTGGAGTTTGTATACAAAATGTAAATAGTTCTGCAGAATTTAGCGAAAAAATTAAGATCACAGTTTTGAATCGCTAAATATCTGTTATTAGAGTTGGGCAAACTCAAATCATCTTTGGGGACTAGTTCACAGGTGATCGTTCCTTTTTGGGAACCGCTCATTTTTACTTGTTGGCCGTTTCTTTTTTATCTAACTGTGTAACATAAGGAGTTTAGATAAATTTCCAGAAAAATATCTAATACGCGCAAGTATTACTTCTGCATGATAAATGCATTGATTACCTAACGTAGACAGGTTGTTTATTTCGTTAATCTTAGCTGAATGTGTTGTCAAATTAGCTAGGTGACGTGACAGGCCAGTGACAGGAAGCCAGTCAGGGAGAGGCCAGGACAAGCTGAACGGTAGCACAGATTACGCAACCTGTTTACGACCCGGCGCGGAAAATGTTAGTCGTCTTTCACTTTCGAGGGAAGCTCGTAGTCGTAGCAAGTACAGTGTCTTGGTTTTCAGTTCATTTATTGAAAATCTATATCAGTAAAAATGAAAATGTTCATTTGTTCAAAATCGTGTATCTCCGAAAGATCTTGAGCGATTGCTTTGAAAATTTGACACGAAGTTGCAGTCTAATACAGGCGTATTTTGACGTGATAAATGATATACGTAACTTTTTGATATTGTTTTGTAACAACGTTTTCCTATTATTAAATGAAGAAGAAATTATGTATAACACATATCGAAAAAGTAGGTACGTAAAAACACACACGTATTCCAGTGCAACGCTGTGTCGAAACTCAAAGCATTCGGTCAAAAAATTTCAGAGATTTGCCATTAGCGACATTTACAGTTTCTATATAAGTGCAAACGTATACGTTCGTGTCTTCAAAATCTCAAATCTCCGAAGACCCTCACGAACTGCTTTGCAATTCAGACGCAACATTGTATTTGAAAACTCACGTGTTTCATATGCCTACTGGAATGTCATCTGGGTATATGTGTAATATATATCTAATAAAAGGAGTAACTTTATAAAAACTTAATGTTGGTTTGTTCAGAATCGTTAATCTCCGAAAGGTATGCCCAGTTACTTTGAAATTTTGACATAACGCTAAATTCTAATACGGCAGTGCTTTTAGGTACCTACTTCTTTAATACATCTACATCTACATCTATACTCCGCGAGCCACCTTACGGTGTGTGGCGGAGGGTACTTATTGTAGCACTATCTGATCCCCCTTTCCCTGTTCCATTCACGAATTGTGCGTGGGAAGAACGACTGCTTGTAAGTCTCCGTATTTGCTCTAATTTCTCGGATCTTTTCGTTGTGATCATTACGCGAGATATATGTGGGCGGTAGTAATATGTTGCCCATCTCTTCCCGGAATGTGCTCTCTCGTAATTTCGATAATAAACCTCTCCGTATTGCGTAACGCCTTTCTTGAAGTGTCCGCCACTGGAGCTTGTTCAGCATCTCCGTAACGCTCTCGCGCTGACTAAATGTCCCCATGACGAATCGCGCTGCTTTTCGCTGGATCATGTCTATCTCTTCTATTAATCCAACCTGGTAAGGGTCCCATACTGATGAGCAATACTCAAGAATCGGACGAACAAGCGTTTTGTAAGCTACTTCTTTCGTCGATGAGTCACATTTTCTTAGAATTCTTCCTATGAATCTCAACCTGGCGCCTGCTTTTCCCACTATTTGTTTTATGTGATCATTCCACTTCAGATCGCTCCGGATAGTAACTCCTAAGTATTTTACGGTCGTTACCGCTTCCAATGATTTACCACCTATGGCATAATCGTACTGGAATGGATTTCTGCCCCTATGTATGCGCATTATATTACATTTATCTACGTTTAGGGAAAGCTGCCAGCTGTCGCACCATGCATTAATCCTCTGCAGGTCCTCCTGGAGTACGTACGAGTCTTCTGATGTTGCTACTTTCTTGTAGACAACCGTGTCATCTGCAAATAGCCTCACGGAGCTACCGATGTTGTCAACTAAGTCATTTATGTATATTGTAAACAATAAAGGTCCTATCACGCTTCCCTGCGGTACTCCCGAAATTACCTCTACATCTGCAGATTTTGAACCGTTAAGAATGACATGTTGTGTTCTTTCTTCTAGGAAATCCTGAATCCAATCACAAACCTGGTCCGATATTCCGTAAGCTCGTATTTTTTTCACTAAACGTAAGTGCGGAACCGTATCAAATGCCTTCCTGAAGTCCAGGAATACGGCATCAATCTGCTCGCCAGTGTCTACGGCACTGTGAATTTCTTGGGCAAATAGGGCGAGCTGAGTTTCACATGATCTCTGTTTGCGGAATCCATGTTGGTTATGATGAAGGAGATTTGTGTTATCTAAGAACGTCGTAATACGAGAACACAAAACATGTTCCATTATTCTACAACAGATTGACGTAAGCGAAATAGGCCTATAATTATTCGCATATATACGTATATATAAACGAAAAAAATTTTTAACACGAATCTCAAAGTGTACCTGACATGTAGTGGCACCAGGAAGGCATGTATTCGCGTAGCAACATGTGGTCGTGCATTGACTTGTTGAAAAATGGTGTCTCGAGTGTTTTGCAGAAAGTGTGCGGCTACGGGTCGCAGGATGTTATTCCCGTATCTCACACTGGCCATAGTACCCTGGATACGCACCAACTGTGATCTGTGGCTGTATCCAATACCATCTCACACCTAAGGCCCTGAACAGAACCTGGATTCGTCCGAAAACACTATCTGAAGCTATTCCCGTCCCTAGTGACGTCATACCATACACCATTGCCGTCTAGCATGTTTCTGCATTTCGTCAAAGGTAGGCGGAGAAGTGGACGACATGCACGTATTACATGCCGCAATAAACGGCGATGGACTGTCACCCCTGATAGTGTACAGTGAGATCCACTGCTCCACTGTTGCGCCTGAGCCGAGGAAGACGAAAATTTGTTCTGCCATGTCATTCGGATGAGGTGTCGATCCTCTCGGGGGTGGTCTGGATGGTGCCACCGGGACTCATCTCGTCGTGTCCTACGGCCTTCGGTGAAACATTCTGCATTCGCCTGTGGCACTGCCGAACATTTCGTCCCACACGAGCAACAATTTTCCGGATGGATGCATCACATTCTCTCATACCAATAATGCGCCCTCTTTCAAACTCACTGATTTGACGGTTTGCTTCTCGCATACATCTGCGAGGCATCCTCCACATCTGTTCAAGTCATGCTGATCCACTACTTTCGATTTATTGCGATAACGACAGCCGAAGGACATTTTGCCGGTAGGTGGTGTTGCGCGGCGATATCGGTGTTGACCTTGAACCCACGGGCCGTCATGTTTATATTGCTAATCATTTCTGCAGAACATACTAATGTACATGTCCTGTGAATATGAACGTTCTGTCTCTAGTCGATCAAGATGTTCTGTTTTTTTCTCAATATGAGTGTATTAATGACTTATTGGTTTATGATTAGAACGCTACTACCGATTCTGAGTTTGCAGTAACAGTCAAAATTGCTCAAGGTCAAAGGTGAAAGGAAGAATGGATGGACGGAGGAGTGAGAGGAAATGGACATAGAAAATGGGAAGGAAGAGATGGACAGAGAGAGTGGCAGGAGGAGACGAAGAGAAATTATGGAGAAGAAGATGGACAGAGAAAGGGGAAAGAGTTGATGGACTGAGAGAGGGAGAGATAGATGGGGGGGGGAGGATCAAACGGAGAGAGAGAGGGGGGGAGATAAGACGAACAGAGAGAAGGGGAAGAGGTGATGGACAGAGAGAGTGGGAGGAAGAGGAGATACACAAAGACAGGGGGAGGAGACGGACTGAGACAGGGGAGAGAAGGAGATTCCCAAACATATTAGAAACGTGTGCTTTCTCTTTTCTTTCTTTTCCATCTAAGCAGACCGAGCCACAGCAAAACGTAGCCTAGTACAGCTAGTTATACACATTTATGTTGAAACGTCCCCTTTGAACAATTATACATAAGACTGTGCTTAAACTGATACACAATATTTTTTAGCGCAACACAATCTGACTTTCAAAAATCCCTACAAAAGAATGGCCCTGACTAGCATTAACCTATACCTTTCATGAATCACTTACCTCACAAAAATCTTGGTTACTCGAACTGCTGCAATACAGCGAGCGCCACTACTGCCAGCTAAATAAAAGATTCAAACTATGGAAGGCACTAACTACTGATGGTGGTTGTTGGATGTTTAAGGGGGACTAAACAGCGAAGGTCATCAGTCCCACTAACTACTGATAGGCATACTTAGCAAATGAAAGATATTAATAGAGAACAAACAATGTATTTACCTTAATATCATCATATATCTAGCAGTTCATGACAAATTACAAAACTCCGCCATCTCTCTTCCCACATCCACCACTGCTGGCGGCTCACCTCCAACTGCGCAACGCTACGCGCTGTTCACATCCAGCTGCCGCTGCCCAACACTACAATGGCAGACAACAATGCAAACTAGAGACTGCACACAGCACAGCCAGTGATTTTTTTATACAGAGGTGGCGTTACCAATAAAAAAACCTAAACAGCCTACTTACAATGTGGGAATTACTAGCGTGGAAGTAAACTATCATCTGTAAAAACAACATTAATAATTAACTTTTACAATTTGCGGACGTGTAAATTTCCTAAGCACCAAAGAGTCATGCTATATGGGAAATGAAAATTTGTACGAAAAATTAACGACTTCAGACACAGGAGATGAGCTGCATGGTAAAATCAGAATGTTTGTATCAGCAGCGGCAGCAGTTATATAAATAAGCTGGGAGATCGTCGAAATTTGACGAGTGGGAATATACAAGACTTTTTTCTCAAAACGTTGACGGCATAGCATACATAATTTCTTTGACTATCTCTGCAATCGAAAAAGACAACCAGTTTTTGATCAGTCAGTAGCTGAAAAGCGGCCATAGCCTCATGCGTGTAATCATCGATCAATTATTTGAGAAAGAGGTCTTCCCAGCGAGTAAGGCAGCCGTTAACAGACGAGAATGAAACGAATATGAAAATCAACAAATCAGTAAATTATGTATTAGTGTACTTAAAGATAAATCTTAGACACAAATGTGTTTGCAAATAAAAGAAAAGAAAAATCCATCGGTCGTTTAACTTGTCACGGAAAAGGACATGGAACGCACTGAATGGCTTTTCTGTTAATTCATTACTTGCCTTTTTTTGTAACATTCTTGGAAAAAGGTCTCTTTTATTTACCTTCCAGCCAGAAGATAAGTGGACGATTATACTGACAGTTATTGAACTAATTGTGAATTGTCTTCTGGAAGGACCATCTCTTGGAGTATCTTTTCTTGTTGCAAAGGGACCCATCAAGTAAAGTGGATGGCGAAACCATTTATGTTTTGAAAAAGTTTATGTTTCTTGGCTAAGTTGACTTACAACCACAAGAATAAACCGCAATTTTTTCTGTCCGTATTGTCCTTACCGGTATGTATGTCCAAGCATGTCCTGTACCGTTTAATATGCCAAGGTTCTGTATTGGTGTATAATTTTTTTTACAAGATCAGTATTGTGCCGAATAGTATTGTATTCTACTCAAAATATTTGCAGAACTGTTCAGATTTTGTGCATAGAACTCTAGAACTATAGGATATCTAACGAGAACACTGAAAAAAATGTATACTCCTCGAAAATCAGGTGCCGACTTTACCGGACTAAACACGCGGAGGAAGTTATCTCAGTGTGCCATTGTGCGTTTTGCTGCAGCTTGGCTTAACCCCTCTCCCTCTGGCTGTGATTTACGGCTTTCTTCCTCCACGCCGCTTCCTGCTCGTTCACGCCACTTCCTGACCTTGCACTTGACCTAGACCAGAATAGAGCCAGCCCTGCACTCGACCTTGCCACGACCGGAGTGCATTCATGCACCGGAGATTAATCCAGGCTGGCGCGTCTGCCGTAACGTGTTTATCGAACGCTTGTCCTGCCCCCGGGAAAGGGGGCCGTTGAAAGACGCCAGGGCGTCTATTTCGAGGTCGCCGAGAATAAGACGTTGGTGTGTTTACACTCTCCTTCACTGCAAGTGAAGCGTGGTTGACAGACGGAAAGCTTAAATGCAGCTCACCGAGGGGTCGCTCACCCGTTTGCTTCGCTTTTGTTGTCTGCTGCTTCCCATGTCGCTCATCACAACTTCCCGAGAATGGAGGACGTCGGCTGTAACCGATCTTATGAGTCATCGCTGGCGCAATGAGTAAAATTACATACGACAGAAATTTTTGTACATAGTATTCCAAATAAAAAATGTAATAGCTTGTATGAAAAGAGGTAGAAAAATAATATTAAAAGTAGCATTATTTAAAAACAGAGTCCGTATGTTTTACGTAAGCTCTGTACTAGTAGTATATAAAAGCCGTAATTAGAAGATTCGTGTTCTTGTTGTTGGCACGGGTTCGCTAGATGACTTATCTTTTAAGTGGGAACTCCTTTTAAAGTGTGAAATATATGTATAAAAAGGACTTCGTATTATTCTTTCATAATACACTCCTGGAAATTGAAATAAGAACACCGTGAATTCATTGTCCCAGGAAGGGGAAACTTTATTGACACATTCCTGGGGTCAGATACATCACATGATCACACTGACAGAACCACAGGCACATAGACACAGGCAACAGAGCATGCACAATGTCGGCACTAGTACAGTGTATATCCACCTTTCGCAGCAATGCAGGCTGCTATTCTCCCATGGAGACGATCGTAGAGATGCTGGATGTAGTCCTGTGGAACGGCTTGCCATGCCATTTCCACCTGGCGCCTCAGTTGGACCAGCGTTCGTGCTGAACGTGCAGACCGCGTGAGACGACGCTTCATCCAGTCCCAAACATGCTCAATGGGGGACAGATCCGGAGATCTTGCTGGCCAGGGTAGTTGACTTACACCTTCTAGAGCACGTTGGGTGGCACGGGATACATGCGGACGTGCATTGTCCTGTTGGAACAGCAAGTTCCCTTGCCGGTCTAGGAATGGTAGAACGATGTGTTCGATGACGGTTTGGATGTACCGTGCACTATTCAGTGTCCCCTCGACGATCACCAGTGGTGTACGGCCAGTGTAGGAGATCGCTCCCCACACCATGATGCCGGGTGTTGGCCCTGTGTGCCTCGGTCGTATGCAGTCCTGATTGTGGCGCTCACCTGCACGGCGCCAAACACGCATACGACCATCATTGGCACCAAGGCAGAAGCGACTCTCATCGCTGAAGACGACACGTCTCCATTCGTCCCTCCATTCACGCCTGTCGCGACACCACTGGAGGCGGGCTGCACGATGTTGGGGCGTGAGCGGAAGACGGCCTAACGGTGTGCGGGACCGTAGCCCAGCTTCATGGAGACGGTTACGAATGGTCCTCGCCGATACCCCAGGAGCAACAGTGTCCCTAATTTGCTGGGAAGTGGCGGTGCGGTCCCCTACGGCACTGCGTACGATCCTACGGTCTTGGCGTGCATCCGTGCGTCGCTGCGGTCCGGTCCCAGGTCGACGGGCACGTGCACCTTCCGTCGACCACTGGCGACAACATCGATGTACTGTGGAGACCTCACGCCCCACGTGTTGAGCAATTCGGCGGTACGTCCACCCGGCCTCCCGCATGCCCACTGTACGCCCTCGCTCAAAGTCCGTCAACTGCACATACGGTTCACGTCCATGCTGTCGCGGCATGCTACCAGTGTTAAAGACTGCGATGGAGCTCCGTATGCCACGGCAAACTGGCTGACACTGACGGCGGCGGTGCACAAATGCTGCGCAGCTAGCGCCATTCGACGGCCAACACCGCGGTTCCTGGTGTGTCCGCTGTGCCGTGCGTGTGATCATTGCTTGTACAGCCCTCTCGCAGTGTCCGGAGCATGTATGGTGGGTCTGACACACCGGTGTCAATGTGTTCTTTTTTCCATTTCCAGGAGTGTAGTTAATCACCTACATATGACTAAGAGATGCTCATTTTTCAAGCACTTTAACGCTGACTTGTTGCGTAAGAAAAAGGAGACTGATATTACTACGACATTTTAAACGACAAATCTAATTAATGCTTTCATGTGGTAAAAAGTGGTAGTATTTGAAGCCTTAAATACCAGTGACAGTGTAGAAACCCTTTCTCTAAAGAGCAGAAAAGTAGTTAAGTCAATATTATGTGATCAGAGACTTCAAGTCTCGCAGCCAAAACAACAGGAATGTTCGCTCTTTGGTCTGGATCGCGGCACATTTAAATGCTATTCTTGAAATTTAATTTGCTTAGTTGTGGATCGGTAGTAATTAAATATTTCATAAGAAAGTGAGTAATAAATTGAAAATGGACAATTAAACATAGGCGCGGCCTCCTTTATCGTGAGGTTCCTCCATACGTGGCATTATACTGCAATTTAAAAAAAAAAAAGCCTTACGTAACCACCCAAGCCTCGTCGTAACAGCACTGAATAAATCCCAAGGACACGAGACAACCTCGTACGGTAGATGTGAAAGAATTAAAGAAGAAATTCAAACAACGCTCAAAGTAAGCAGCAATAGCCTGAAACTAGTGCACACCAGACGCACTACACTGTTTTGACTCCAGCACCGCTTGTTATCTCTTCTGTCGTTTCTGTTTCTCCTACAGTAAAACTGCAAGTTCCATGTTAAACTTGAGTGCTCCTTTTCTTCATTATGTTTGTCTCCAACTATCTTCATCAATAGCTGTCACTATACCACAAATGACTATAGGCTGTTAGCTGTTGTTCATCCAGAAGGAATTTGTGGATGAATTCCTAAATTAATATACCAAAATATTATTTAATTCATAACAGCTGATATCGTCGACAAAATGATATGGACGCCATCAGCCACAATTTTGAAAGAGTTGAAAAATTCAAGAATCTGTGGGCAGCACAGTCGATCAAAAGTGAGACAGAGAAGGAATTAAACGAAGAATAATAAGTGCGAACCGTCATTAAAGGAAACTTGTAAATAACACTTAATTTCTTCTAAATAAGTTACTTTAAAAACTACATTTACTTAGAAAATACCATGCTCATCTACTTTCAATAATCCGATGACCAACGCAGTGCTTTCTCTATCAAGTGGAAGCCTAATACTTAAATTGAACATTTGGATGCACACTGCGCAAGCCGCTTTGCGGTGTGTGGAGGAGAGTACTTCATGTTGCACTGCCACTCCCTCCCTTTTCTGCTCTAGTCATCAATGGTATGCAGTGTTAACAACTGTTGATAAGCCTCTGTGAGTTCGACTCTCTAATGTTACCTCCGCGGTCTGTTCGCGAGATATATATAGGAACAACCAATGCATTGGTTGACTCTTCTAAGAACGTACGTCCTCAAAATTTTAATAGTAAACAGCATCGTGATACACAACGAGTTTTCTTCTTTATAGCGTCCACCGCTGTAGCTGGATTAGCGTCCCATTGACGTTTTCGCGCTTACCGATCGACCCGCTGATGATTTACTTGCGATCCCCTTAATTCCTTCTTAGTAACTCGAGGTACCGAAGGCTGTAGTTCTTAGGAAAGGGACACATCACAGCTGTCTCGAGAAATTTCACGTATCTTTTCTTCTGTTCACTGTTTGAGACGTACATCAGCCAACAGGAAAACCTTTACTACTCATGTGTAGTCCTGAGGAATGGATACGCACTTCCCAGCACATCTGATGGTCTATGATTCTACATGCAACATTTATGCGACAAATGGTTGTCAGAGCTTCGTGTAAAGTGTTTCTTGGTGTAGGGATTTACATGCTAGAGGAAATAACCACGAAAAACTTGTTTACAACTGGTTAAGAAGGTGAGGTACGGCACGTTTTCGTAAGAAGCAAACATCAGTTTTTAATTTAAGAAGGACCAATTGATTCAGAATAATAGAAATAAGAGCAGGGAACAATTAAATTTAATCCTAGAACACTAAAGGGGGAAAAATGTTACATTGCTACTAAACCATCGTAACTTGTACTATTCCAAATTTACTCAAAGAAAGTCGTCATTTACAGGTTGTGCGTTAGTTAGCTACAATTATTAAATCTCCAATTGTAAGTTACATGCCAAATTAAGTGCAAAATGTCGTGTTTTATAGCCTACTGCAATTATTAATTTTACGAGGGTTTAGTAATCTAGAGCTAAAGAATAATAGGCGCACGAGATTCATACATGTTCCGCAAAGAAAAGAGAGGAAATTTATTTGATCAATGTATGCAAGAGTGTTATTAAAAACCACAAGGCTCTACAGGGGTTATAAAATTCAGTAAAAAATCAGTTCTGTTGTATGACTTTCTGTGTCAACGATTTTTCAAAGTCTTTGATGCCTGACAAACTGAAGTGTGGGCTGCTTTACTGTCTGTGAAATGTACATCCCTTTGTCGTCTTTATTTATGTATCACAATCTCTTTAGGTTTGATGAGCTAACAATAAATCATACCAGTATTTAAACAAACTTTTACTTTAAAGATAGTAACTTAGCAGTATGAAAGACACTCTCTTATATCAGGTACGAGGTGTTAGAGCCATCATAGTGAACTTAGCACGTTATCTGGTACTTTATCAGCCGCCAAATAAGTCTTCCTAGAGTAAGTGCTGCGACATTGTTAGTTAGTCATCTTATAAATCATCTGATAAAGCATATAATTATGAAATAACAAAAGAACAAACTTTTTGAGAAAACTGATGAAGCTGTAGTCTGTCTTACACACTCCACACTGCATTTTATCTTTGGGCATTTCTCCTGATGCAGACTGTCCTTTGTCAGCCCGTAATGAACTCGTCAGTGACTGGACACTAGAAGCCCAGCAAAGAGGGGAAAAAATAGATGACTGGCGAGCAAAGAGAAAAACAAAG
Organism: Schistocerca serialis cubense; assembly: GCF_023864345.2. Lineage (NCBI taxonomy): Eukaryota > Metazoa > Arthropoda > Insecta > Orthoptera > Acrididae > Schistocerca > Schistocerca serialis. The sequence goes on along the minus strand of NC_064639.1, from coordinate 106,209,603 downwards.
CTTCAGACCCCAATTCACGTTGGCGTGCATACCAAAATTCGATTTCCTTCTTTCCTTGTATCTCAGAGGAGCCTTTTTATTTATTTGTTGTCGCTGTCAGGCGGAAGCGGCGCTCGCAACTGGAGAGCATTCAGAGTCCGCGGTTTGCGTTTGCCCGCCGCTGTTATTCCTTCCTGTCCGGCGGGCCGCGTCCCTACTATTTGCATCCCTCGCCGGCGCCGCTACCTGGCTGTTTATCCTGCAATTCACCCGCCGGCCGCGCCGTGAAAGCCGTCTTTTGTCAGCAGAGAGGATGTTTACCTTTATTCGTAGCGGCCGTAACATCTCCTGGTGCTGAAAGCCGGACGAATCCCGCGAGTGCCTTGACACGAATATTTTTTTTTCTCTGAGGGGCATTATTGGAAGGACAAACAGGTAGGCAGAGGCGCCGGGCCGGGCGCGCCACGAGCCGCACTTTCGCTGGGGTCGACGCACTCGGCACCCGCCGAACACAAGAGGAGCTTTTACCAGCCGCCGGGCCGCACAGGGACAGCTTTGTGTCCACGCCTCTGCGGGCAGAAGCGCCGCTCGCTCGTCTTTCTGCTCAGCCAGTAGATCAGGCCATCAAGATTGCCGCTACGCAGTTTTCCCATCCGTAAAGGAAGCTGTAAGGACGGCTACCACAAGGTTCATTTCTTAGTCCTCTCCTTTTCTTGCTCTCTCCCTCCCTCCCTCCCTCCCCCCTCTCTCTGTCTCCCTCTCTCTCTCTCTCTCTCTCTCTCTCTCTCTCTCTCTCTCTCTCTCTCTCTATATATATATATATATATATATATATATATATATATATATATATATATATACCCTTACAAACTAGGACTTGTAGGCCGCTGAATAGATTATATTTTGAATTAGAACATACGTCCGGGCAACCATTTGAAAACATGTTGGTTACGTGACAACTTTTACAAGTAATTTATTAGGCGTTACCCAGCACATTACTTGTTTTACACAGTTGCACTTATTGATAACCAAAGTAACAAAAAGGAAACTTAAACAGATTTCACAAACACTGTTGTTTACAGTTAAACTTCCAATTTGGGTGAGCGACGTCTCCTTGGAGCACCACAGTAACGCCTGATAACTGTAAAGCTATCCTTTCCCGAAGCTGTTGTGTAATAGTGGCGAAAAGAGTATGCGATGGTGTCGGACGTTGTGGATAACGATTTTGATAAAGGCGACAAGCAGCTCTTCCATTACAAAATGGTTCAAATGGCTCTGAACACTATGGGACTCAACGTCTGAGGTCATCAGTCCCCTAGAACTTAGAACTACTTAAACCTAAGTAACCTAAGGACATCACACACATCCATACCCGAGGCAGGATTCGAACCTGCGACCGTAGCGTTCGCGCGGTTCCAGACTGTACCGCCTAGAACCGCTCGGCCACACCGGCCGGCTCTTCCATTACAGTGAGCTTCGCCATACAGAAGGATCATGTCGGTGTAATCTGCAAATGTGTCCTCAGTCCTGTTGGTCTGACCCTCACAGACACAAGAATGAGGCTCGAACCAGATCAAAAAGGTAGGATAGACAACAAATGACATCAGCCTATCCGACATAGGCACCCCCTCCTCCACCCTCACTGTGACTACCCAGTTGATTACCTAGCTAAGAAACATGTTTTCAAATGGTCGTAGCAGGGAAACAGTTCATTTCCAGACATAGGTTGTCTATTCAGTCCCCTCTACAAGTCCTAGAAGTCTGTAAAGGTAATTTCAGAGCATCCTGTATATGTACTAGCTGAGTACCAACTATGCTCGGTCATGTATTTATTCCAGTGTCCCTTTAGGCCATCTCCTCCTTCCTCCTTGTCCATCCGCTCCTCCCCCGTACTCTCTGTCCATCTCCTCCTGCCCTTCTCCCTGTACATCTGCACCCCATCTCTCTGTACATCTGCACCCCATCTCTCTGTACATTTGCACCCCATCTCTCTGTACATCTGCACCCCATCACTCTGTACCCCATCTCTGTCCATCTCCTCCTCCCCTCCCTCTGTTCACCACCTCCTTTCCCCTCTAACTCCCTTTTGCTCCACCGTAAGCTCATCTTCTCGTTCCCCCTCTCTAAGTTTATCCCCCCACTCCCCTATAAATCAGTCTCCTCCCCCTCTCTCTGTTCACCTTCTCCCCCTTTCCTCTTTCCAACTCCTCCTTTCACCATTTCTGCCCATCTCTTTCTCCCCACCTTCTCTCACCATCGCCAAGTTACCACCCACGCCAATAGCAGGCTGGTGGTTCCTACTCCCACATTATTTCTTTCCAGATGGTAATTAATATAGATGCCAAGTTCGGCTGAACGTGCTTTTTTGTGCTTTTTTGAATGGATTTTCAAGAATATGCACGTGTCGCATATACTTCGCATGTATGTAACACATTTTAGACGCATTTTTACACGCTTTTCATTTGTATCTTTAGCGTATTTCGCCGGGCAGTTTGTTTTCCAAGCAGCTCAGTCTTCATAACGTCATATTCCCTGAACAATGTGTCACTCAATGATTTAATTTTGTAAGGACAGCCAGCGACAAAAGTGGGCACTGTCTGGGACCGTCTGTCAGATTTATTGTGAATATAATTACGAATAGAGAAGTAATAAATTTAAACATCACGACTTTTGTGGCAGTTTTACTGCATGAACGGTGGAAATGTAGTAAGTGATAAACTCTTTTCTTTTCCTTTTTTTTGGGGGGGGGGGGGGAGGGGGCGGGGGCGAGGTTGTCAGCGAAAAAGTTTCGTAAAAGTTTTAAATTACGTGTAAAGTTGGCTGCAAGTTACTAAGTGTCCTCACTCGCAATATTTTTTTTTTTTTTTTTTTGAGTCATCAGTCTTCTGATTGCTTTGATGTGCCATCACGAATTCCTCTCCTGTGCCAACCTCTGCATTTCAGAGACTTGCAACCTACGTCCTCAATTATTAGCTGGATGTATTCCAATCTCTATTTTCCTCTGCGGTTTTTGGCCTCTACAGCTCCTGCTACCACCAGGGAGTCATTCCATGATATCTTGAGAGATGTCCTATCATCCTGTCCCTTCTCCTTGTCAGTATTTTCCACATATTCCATTCCTCTCCAATTCTGTGCAGAACCACCTCATTCCTTACCTTATCAGTCCATCTAATTTTCAACACTGGGTGTGCAGCGCCACATCTCAAATGTTTTGATGTGGTGCTGGACGAAAAAAAGTCTGGAAATTTGTCCATTTGACACCCTCACCTACCCCTTTGATGGGTACCACAACTGCAGATATTTCGTCAGCATTTACATCTATTGCAGACTAATAATTACAGCTATTACAAATCATATGTTTTTAGGTTGGATAGTACCTCCAAGTATATTTTGCAAGAGCAAGCCATTAAAGCTTATTTTCCCCGAGGCAGCAGGCCAGATGCTGAAATGTGGCCATGTGGATGCATAACAGTTTGGCTAGCTGATAGGTGTAGACCTGTTAGTGGTTACATTACAGCCACACTGAAAACATCAGGTCGTAAATTTGGTGAGGTGTTTGTGGGAAGACTATTCGATAAAGAGAAAAAGCAACCAAAACACTGATGTGTGTTCATATTAAGGCACCAAATATTAAAATATCTGCACTTGTACCCTTTACATTACCAACTCCATTCGCATATCGAGTAAGCAAAAAATGACTGTCTATATGCCTTTGTACAGATTCTGATCTCTGTTATGCTCATGCTTCCTATGCTAGTTAATAGTACAGTGGCAGTGGAACTCTCACACATTATTCATATATTCTCTAAAAGTAGCCATAGAAATTTCTCGAGAACTTCCTCTTCTTTCTTCCAAGTATTCCCATTCAAGATCCTTGAACATTTCTGTTACACTTACTGCTTGTTAGTGATACCCTTGAATAATTATGCGACGTGACGTGGTCACGAGTTTCACCACTGGTCTTGAGATTGGACACTGACGTTTTTTTTCTTTGTTAAAGGAACTATTTTACACACATCCAAATTTAAAGAGAGCTGCTAATCATTACATCAGCTGGGAGTATTGTTGAAGTTGCGACTATGGTACTTTCTAGCAGACAACAGCATGGTCAGTAAACAATCATGTAGTGTTGCTGAGCGTATCCGATAAGTTGCTCATGCATATTCAGAACACCAGAGGTCTTATCACGCTTCCTTGTGGCAAACCCGTCGTTACTTTCGATAAAGCTGAACATTCGCCGTCCAGTATAACACACTGGGTTCTTTAGTGGAATGTCCATCAGGGTAATCACACTTTTGTGAAGATACTTCGTATGACCTTGTCTTACTAGTCGAAGTAAGAGTACAAGTATGAATATTTTGCTGCACTGACAATGCATAAAGCTTCATTTTTTGATGGCACTAGACAACTTGTGAAGTGCAGTGAACCGAGTGAGGTGGCGCAGTGGTTAGACACTGGTCTCGCATTCGGGAGGACGACGGTTCAATCCCGCGTCCGGCCATCCTGATTTAGGTTTTCCGTGATTTCCCTAAATCGCTCCAGGCAAATGCCGGGATGGTTCCTTTCAAAGGGCACGGCCGACTTCCTTCCCCGTCCTTCCCTAATCCGATGAGACCGATGACATCGCTGTCTGGTCTCCTTCCCCGAAAACAACCAACCAACCAAGTGCAGTGAACTATAATACAGCATGCACATCAGTAAACGCAGTCGATCGATAATTTGGTGATTGTGGCGCCATCGTCAGTTTTTTTAATTCTTTATACCTCCCGTTACTACTGTTATTTTTCTGACCACAAAACCCTGATTTTTAACTGAGGCATACGAATGTGTCCGGTGGTTGAATTTCGACAGAAAAACAGGAAAGTGGTTACAAAACGGTTCTGGAGAATAGTTGACTGTTGTCCAGTACCTATGAAACTTGCACAACACCCTCTGTGACTTTCTAAGGACGTGCACTGAAGTACTGCTTCATGGTATTCAGACTATAATCCGCAGAGTAGTTCAAATGGCTCTGAGCACTATGGGACTTAACATCTGTGGTCATCAGTCCCCTAGAACTTAGAACTACTTAAACCTAACTAACCTAAGGACATCACACACATCCATGCCCGAGGCAGGATTCGAACCTGCGACCGTAGCGGCCACGCGGTTCCAGACTGAAGCGCCTTTAACCGCACGGCCACACCGGCCGGCCAGAGTAGTTCAGCATAGGAAGATCAGAGTAAAATTAACCGCTAGAGCGAACAAAGCTGCCCGTTTCAGTAATTATGAGGGTTGCCCAGGAAGTAATGCACCGCATTTTTTTTCTCAGCCGGAAACAATGCTACGAATGCGAAACGTTACGTATGTACTGTTTGAAGTCTCCTGAGATAGCGCGCCAAGTTTTCGTCACTTCCAACAGATAGCGCAGCTGCAGGACATTTTAAAATGGCGTCTGTAGGTGATGTACGTTACAAGCAACGTGCCGTCAGTGAATTTCTCACTGCAGAGAAAGAAACTGTGGGGAATATTCACAAACGCTTGTGCGAGGTCTATGGCATCTGCTGTTGACAGAAGTACAATTAGACGCTGGGCATGGAGGGTGATGTCATCAGAAGGCGGATCGGAGGGAAAATTTTTCGTTGAAATTTGTGGTTAGTTCCTCTGGGACCAAACTGCTGAATTAATCGGTCCCTAGGCTCACACAGTAATTAATCTGACTTAAACTAACTTACTCTAAGGACAACACACACACACACACACACACACACACACACACATGCCCGAAGGAGGACTCGTACCTTCGAGGGGGTGGGGGGGGGTGTTGCTCCAACCGTGACAAGGCGCCCTTGACCGTGCTGCTACCCCGCGCAGCTGATTCAGGAGAGCTCCACAATTTGCAGCGGTCGGGGAGACCAGTCACGGCTGTCACAACCGACATGCAGCGAGCATCCACTTGTTTGGACCATTAAAGGATGCCGTTCGTGCGAGACATTTTGAGGACAATGAGGAGGTAATTCACACAGTGAAGGACTGGCTCCATCGCCAGGACAAGGATTGGTACCGGCAGGGTATATACGCCCTTGTTTCGCGCTGGAGGAAGGCCATAGAACGGGATGCATATTAGATGGAAAAATAAGATGTATAGATAAAACACCATTCTTTCGTGTGTGTAATTCTCATTGTGGTCAATAAGGAACTGTTCAAAAAAAAATGCGGTGCGTTACTTTCTGGGCAACCCTCGTATTAATTTTCTTCGTATTTATATGTAAAAGAAGGCAGTGTGCGGGAAGTCTTGATGTTTGCAAGCAGTTATGCATCAATAGATTGATTATTTATTAGGTAATGTCCTAATGATGGTAAAAGAGGAACGCGTAGCGCACAGAGACAGGCTTACAGCATTACATAGAGTTTATAAAATGCAAACGTATCGCCAGAGAAAGAATAAACAACTTCCAGCCTTTTTACAGGAATTTCTCTCCACTTCGTATAGACATTCATATTTTGCCACTGTACATAAGATCTGTTCCTGAATAAATTGCCGACCGCTTTGGACGAGCGGTTTTAGGCGCTTCAGTCCGCAACCGCGCTGCTGTTACGGTCGCAGGTTCGAATCCTGCCACGGACATGGATGTGTGTGATGTACTTAAATTAGTTAGGTTTAAGTAGTTCTAAGTCTAGGGGACTGATGGCCTCAGATGTTAAGTCCCATACTTCTTAGAGCCATTTGAACCATCTGAATAAATTACGTGGAAATCGCGAGAGAACCTAATCATTGGAACAATCGCGCTTCTGTAGTACAAACTTCATTCTTAAATTTCTTCGTGGAGCTGTGAGATGGTAGTCTCGTGTTAACTATCTGGTACTTCGAGAAGAAATCACATTGCAACGGCGTTGCATCGCAGGAGTCGTATAGATAAGCAGCAGACACGGACACCGTCAACTCAGCAGTACCGCAACAGACAATCGCGTTAGCACAGCGCAGAAGTAACACGCCGGCACACAATAGCAGCGCGGCCTGGTACAAAGCCTGTTACCATGTACGGAGGTGAAGCAGCTGCAGTGGCCATGGCCCACAGAGTGTACATTGTACAAGGCCGGCAGGCTACGCTAACTGTAAAGGCAGTATTTCAGCGAGTCCACGCGTGTAGGGACATCAGAAGGAAGTTAATTAGGAGTCACCATCTCCCGCTGCACTCTTCAAATGCCGCTCGCTCGTAAGAGTAATGGAGGCCTGGTTTTTGCAGAATGTCCCCGTACCACTCTTCATACTCTTGGGGAAATAAATATTTGTTTAACTGGTATCCCTGTTACGAAGCTGATGAGAAGCCTCGTTGAGGATATTGTATTATTACGTTTCAGTATGGTATTGTCTCAATGGTGAAGCCATGGCTGATGTGAACAGACACAGCCTGCCGTCTTCTTTTGCCAGGTTTCCAATTTTCTCTCGTCCAAGAACAATCTTTTCTGATAAATGTAAGATAAATAGCAGTTCGTAAAGGAGGTATGTGGTTTTGATTTTCCGGAAACCCATATTATGCTCGAGTTGAAAAGGAACCTTGTTCATGTTATTAGATAGGCTGCGATATCATCAGATACCTGTTCCGACCGTATCATTTTGAAGGGAACTTGAATGAAAAAATTGTATTTAGACAGGCAAACGTGGTTCGTACATCAGCTCGAAGACAAGAGAGATGTCCCGTTACAGCAGGACAGAGCTCCAGCACACGTTGCTATTCAAGTGCGTGACTTCCTTAATGGACAATGTCGAGGCTTCTGGGTTAGACGTCGTTGCGCAACAGCTCCAGCCCCTTCAAATGGCCGTAACGAAGCCTGGACTGTATCGCGTCTTAAAAGTCATTACAGGCAATAATCAAGTACCATGTGGAACAACGCCGATAGAAGACTAATGAAAAATTGTCCAAAGATGTTGAGGAATACTTTCTAAATCTAATTCCTTTGGTGCTCCACAACATGCCAAGAAAAATAGTTCTTTGCGTAATCGTTTACACACAGATAGCTGGATATATACACTCCTGGAAATTCAAATAAGAACACCGTGAATTCATTGTCCCAGGAAGGGGAAACTTTATTGACACATTCCTGGGGTCAGATATATCACATGATCACACTGACAGAACCACAGGCACATAGACACAGGCAACAGAGCATGCACAATGTCGACACTAGTACAGTGTATATCCACCTTTCGCAGCAATGCAGGCTGCTATTCTCCCATGGAAACGATCGTAGAGATGCTGGATGTAGTCCTGTGGAACGGCTTGCCATGCCATTTCCACCTGGCGCCTCAGTTGGACCAGCGTTCGTGCTGGACGTGCAGACCGCGTGAGACGACGCTTCATCCAGTCCCAAACATGCTCAATGCGGGACAGATCCGGAGATCTTGCTGGCCAGGGTAGTTGACTTACACCTTCTAGAGCACGTTGGGTGGCACGGGATACATGCGGACGTGCATTGTCCTGTTGGAACAGCAAGTTCCCTTGCCGGTCTAGGAATGGTAGAACGATGGGTTCGATGACGGTTTGGATGTACCGTGCACTATTCAGTGTCCCCTCGACGATCACCAGTGGTGTACGGCCAGTGTAGGAGATCGCTCCCCACACCATGATGCCGGGTGTTGGCCCTGTGTGCCTCGGTCGTATGCAGTCCTGATTGTGGCGCTCACCTGCACGGCGCCAAACACGCATACGACCATCATTGGCACCAAGGCAGAAGCGACTCTCATCGCTGAAGACGACACGTCTCCATTCGTCCCTCCATTCACGCCTGTTGCGACACCACTGGAGGTGGGCTGCACGATGTTGGGGCGTGAGCGGAAGACGGCCTAACGGTGTGCGGGACCGTAGCCCAGCTTCATGGAGACGGTTGCGAATGGTCCTCGCCGATACCCCAGGAGCAACAGTGTCCCTAATTTGCTGGGAAGTGGCGGTGCGGTCCCCTACGGCACTGCGTAGGATCCTACGGTCTTGGCGTGCATCCGTGCGTCGCTGCGGTCCGGTCCCAGGTCAACGGGCACGTGCACCTTCCGCCGACCACTGGCGACAACATCGATGTACTGTGGAGACCTCACGCCCCACGTGTTGAGCAATTCGGCGGTACGTCCACCCGGCCTCCCGCATGCCCACTATACGCCCTCGCTCAAAGTCCGTCAACTGCACATACGGTTCACGTCCACGCTGTCGCGGCATGCTACCAGTGTTAAAGGCTGCGATGGAGCTCCGTATGCCACGGCAAACTGGCTGACACTGACGGCGGCGGTGCACAAATGCTGCGCAGCTAGCGCCATCCGACGGCCAACACCGCGGTTCCTGGTGTGTCCGCTGTGCCGTGCGTGTGATCATTGCTTGTACAGCCCTCTCGCAGTGTCCGGAGCAAGTATGGTGGGTCTGACACACCGGTGTCAATGTGTTCTTTTTTCCATTTCCAGGAGTGTAGTTTTTATGTGAAAATACTTCAAGAAAAACCAAGAGGTGTTCATAGGATTGCTCGATCATAAAAAAGCTTCCACAATATAAAATGGTACAAAATGTTCGAAAACAACAGGGAAATAGATGTAAGTTATAGGGAACGACGGAATAATAAACAATCTGTCAAGAAGTAAGAGGGAACAATAAGAGCGGAAGATCAAGAACGAAGTGCTCCGATTGGAAAAGGGTCTGAGACAGGGTTGAAGACTTTTTCCCTGTGTTGTAACTATAAAACAGATATAAAAGGAAGGTCAAGGAGTGCGAATAAAACTTAGGGAGAAAGGACATCAATGATAAGATTCGCCAATAACATAGCAGAAAGAGATCATTAGTTACGTGATCTGCCCATCTAATCTTACGCGTTCTTCTGTAGCACCACATTTCGAAAGCTTCTATTCTCTTCTTGTCTAAACTATTTATCGTCCATGTTTCACTGCTATACATAGCAACACACCATACAAATACTTTTCAGAAAAGATTACTGACACTTAAATCTATATTCGATGTTAACAAATTTCCCTTCTTCAGAAACGCTTTCCTCGCCATAGCCAGTCTACATTTTATGTCCTCTCTACTTCGACCGTCATCAGTTATTTTGCTCCCCAAACAGCAAAACTCCTTTACTACTTTAAGTGTCTCATTTCCTAATCTAATTCCCGCAGCACCACCGGATTTAATTCGTCTAGATTCCATTATCCTCGTTTTGCTTTTGTTGATGTTCATCTTATATTCTCCTTTCAAGACACTGTCCATTCCGTTCAGCTGCTCTTCCAGGTTCTTTGCTGTCTTTGACAGAATTACATTGTCATCGGTGAAACTCAAAGTTTTTATTTGTTGTCCATGGATTTTAATTCCCTCTCCGATTTTTTTTTTTTTTGTTTGCTTTACTGCTTGCTCAATATACAGATTGAATAACATCGGGGATAGGCTACATCCCTGTCTCACTCCCTTCTCAACCACTGCTTGCCTTTCATTCCCCTCGACTCTTGTAACTGCTATCAGGTTTCTGTACCAATTATAAATAGCCTTTCACTCCCTCTATTTTACCACTGCCACCTTCAGAATTTGAAAGGGAGTATTCCAGTCAACATTGTCAAAAGCTTTCTCTAAGTCTACAAATGCTAGAATCGCAGATTCGCCTTTTTTAAATCTATCTTCTAAGATAAATCGTATGGTCAGTATTTCCTCGCGTGTTCCACCATTTCTGCAGAAGCCAAACTGATCTTCCGCGAGGTCGGCTTCTACCAGTTTTTCCATTCGTCCGTAAAGGAATCTTGTTAGCATTTTGCAGCCATGATATATTACACTGATAGTTCGATAATTTTCGCACCTGTCGGCACCTGCTTTCTTTAGGATTGGAATTACTACACTTTTCTTGAAGTCTGTGGGTATTTCGCCTGTGTCATACATCTTGCTCACCAGATGGCAGAGTTTTGTCATGGATGGCTCTTCCAAGGCTAACAGTAGTTCTAATGGAATGTTGTCCACTCCCGGGGCCTTGTTTCGACTTAGGTCTTACAGTGTTCTGTCAAATTCTGCACGCAGTATCATATATCCCATTTCATCTTCATCTACGTCTCCTTCCATGTCCATATTATTGCCCTCAAGTACATCGCCCATGTATAGACACTCTATATACTCCCACCTTTTTGCTTTCCCATCTTTGCTTATGACTGTTTCCCATCTGAGCTCTTGATATTCATACACGTGGTTCTCTTATCTCCAAGGATCTCTTTAATTTTCCTGTAGGCTGTATCTATCTTACCCCTAGTGATATATGCCTCTTCATCCCTACATTTGTCCTCTATCCATCCCTGCTTAAACATTTTGCACATTCTGTCGATTTCATTTTTGAGACGTTTGTACTCCTTTTCGCGTTCTTATATTTTCTCCTTTCATCAATTAAATGTAATATCTCTTCTGTTACCCAAGGATTTCTACTACCCCTCGTCTTTTTACTTACTTGATCCTCTGCTGCCTTCACTGTTTCATCTCTCAAAGCTGCCCATTCTTCTGCTACTGTATTTCTTTCCCCTGTTCTTCTCAATCGCTCCCTAATGCTGTCTCTGAAACTCTCTACATCCTCTGGTTCTTTCAGCTTATCCAGGTCCCATCTCCTTAAATTCCTACCTTTTTGCAGTTTCTTCAGTTTTAATCTACAGTTCATAACCAATAAATTGTGATCAGAGTCCCATCTGCCGTTGGAAATATCTTACAATTTAAAACTTGGTTTCTAAATCTCTGTCTTACCATTATATAATCTATCTGAAACCTTCTAGTATCTCCAGGCCTCTTCCCTGTAGACAAACTTCTTTAAAGACTCTTAAACCAAGTATTAGCTATGATTACGTTATGCTCTCTGCAAAATTCTACCGGCGGCTTCCTCTTTCATTCTTTACCTCCCGGTCCATACTCACCAACTACTTTTCCTTCTCTTCCTTATCCTACTATCGAATTCCAGACCCCCATGGTTATTAAAGTTTCGTCTCCTTCAACTATATGAATAATATCTTTTATCGTATCACACATTTCTTCAATCTCTTCATCTGCGGTGCTAGTTGGCATATAAACTTGTTCTACTGTGGTAGGTGTGGGCTTCGTGTCTATCTTGCCTACAATAATGCGTTCACTATGCTGTTAGCAGTAGCTTATCCGCGTTCCAATTTTTTAAATTCATTATTAAACCTACTCCCGCGTTACAGTTATTTGACCAGAAGACATCACTAATTTCCACTAGATCAAACTTTAACCTATCCGTTTCCCTTTTTAAATTTTATAACATACCTGCCCGACTAAGCGATCTCACATTCCACGTTCCGATCCGTAAAAGCCAATTTTGTTTCTCCTGATAACGACGTCCTCCTGGGTAGTCCCCCTACGGAGATGCGAATGGGGGACTATTTTAGCTCCGGAATATTTTACCCAAGAGGACGCCGTTTTCATTTAACCATACAGTAAACCTGGATGCCCTCGGGAAAAATTACGCCTGTAGTTTCCCGTTGCTTTCAGCCGTTCGCAGTACTAACACAGCAAGTCCTTTTTGGTTACTGTTTCAAGGCCAGATCAGTCAATCATCCAGACTGTTGCCCCTGCAAGTACTGGAAAGGCTGCTGCCCCTCCATTGATAAACTTATCAAAATCGAGGACTACAATCTAGAAGAAATGATGGAATTCTGTTACCGTACCAGCAAAGTAAGACGTGAAGGACGAAGCAAGTAGGGCATAAAATCAGAGTAGCACAGCAAACAGGGCATTCCTGAGCGGCATCAGACATCGGCCTTAATTTGAGGACAATACGTTTGGAGCACAGCATTGTTCGCAAGTGAATCGTAGACGTCGGGAAACCAGAAAAAAAGGAGAATCGAATTGTTTGAGATGTGCTGTTACTTAAGAGTGATGAAAATTAGGTGGACCAATAAGACAAGCAATGACGGTGTTCTCCGCAGAATCGACAAAGAAAGAAACATTTGGAAAATGCTGACGTCAAGAAGGGACTGGATGACGGGACATGTGTTAAGAGACCAAGAAATAGCCTCCACGTTAGCTGAGAGAAGTTTCGAGAGCAAAATCTGTAAGGGAAGGCAGAGTTTGTAACATGTCCAAGAAATAACGGGCGACGTTGGAATTCAATTGTTAGTCTCAGATGAAGAGGATGGTGCAGGAGAAGAGATCGTGGCGGATCGCAGCAAAGTAGGTAGAAGATTAACAACCCCTCCTCTTCCCTCCCTTAAAAAAACTATAGTATACGTCACGAAAAAGTAATCAGTTACGCATTGAACAACTGCAATTGCCAGGGAAACTTTTAGAATGTTACATTCTCATACCAGTTGCCAAAGTGTGATAGTAATATCTTATAAACATCTAACACGATTGTGCAAATATGTTATATGTTTACGAGACATCACTGTTACACACAGGCAACTCGTATGAGAGCCGGATATTCATTGGACATTGCAGTTGAGCAATGCATAGCTGAATACTTTTCTGAGTCTCGAAGATGGTCAATTTATGACAGAAATCTACCCTCTTTAATAAAAATAAAGTAGTACAGTAGTACTATACAATGCAATTATCATACAGTTTTGACCTAAGAGTGCAGGGACTTCTCGGACACAGTCTTACACTGTAGAATTCGTAATCTCGCAAACAAGGATGTTTTTAGAATTAGATCCCGTCGTTTTCGAAGAAACAATTTCTGCATATAATTAATGCAGTTTAGGGAAACTATGGGAAATCTGAAACGGGATGTCCCATATTATTGGGAATGCGAGATTAGTGACTTAATATCTGCGTTATTCATTCGGTCTAGATACCAAACCGTACCTCCAACACCTCATGAAACTCATCTCCCACACCAATATTTCTCTGAAACATTGAAGGAAGAAAGCATTTCACGTACCGTCGGCTTCTATGTCATTAAGGACTGAACACTAGCTCGTACTGAACAAGAGATGGCTTTATCTTGGGAACCGTACCGGCATTCGGTGTAAGGGTTTTAGAAAAGCCGCTGACAACCCACGGGAGGATGGATGGATGGAGACGCCATCGATCTCGACTGGGGCTTCAGAAAGATTATCTTTTCATAGCGAGACCTTTCTTTCTAATTTGTCCGAATTCAGAAATTCGTCTTCTTTCACAAATTTTGGAATGAGTTTTTCTGAGGCACTTTACCTAGCTTAGGCCAGAAACGATCTCTGTTACATTTGTGTGTGTGCTCTACTGAACTGTAACCGACTTAGCAATGAGGCTGAATTCTCTAGTGTTTGCATTTATGCCTAGTTGATAAAGGTTAGGAAGTTAGAGCAGTACTCTAGAATACTGTGTATCTTCCACAGTCATCGAAGAGGTGGTGACGTCAGCTGCCATTTATATACCCAAACAGCTGTATTTATTGCTTTCTAATGTAATTGTAATCGATTTAGAAGCCACAAGGCTCCGTCTTGAGGCAAACCACGAGTCGTATTAACCTCTTCTCCGCCGTTTCCTTTACAGAAGTTTCCCAACAAATCTTAAGTATTTCTTTCACTGTCTGATTTTCCTATCGGTGCTTGGCAGAACATGATAGTAATATTAAATAGAAAACACTTCCTAACAGTCTTTAAAATTATATTTACACTGGTATCCAAAATTAAAGCAACAAAATGCTATTTCCCCGTCCTGTGTCTAATTCACGATATAATCATACAAATTGTCAACAGATGTCGTTACAATCGTGTTCTGCATGGAAGACGGCAATCCGATCAACGGACAACCACTCCAACAATGAATACCTATCAAACGGGGTAATGTTTGCAGGGTAGCCCCACATCCACAGTCGCTATGTACACCGTCACACATACTGCAGTATGACACAGAGAAGATGCCTGCAGACTCTGTGCTGTGAAGGGCCGTAGGGGGAATGGAAGCAGGAGAGTCACAAACTGATGTGGCCCGATGGCTTAATGCGAGTCGTTCTGTTGTTTCTCGCATGAGGCGACAGTTTATAGAGACCGAAACTGTATCCCGGAGACCAGAACAGGGCCGACCACGTGTGCCATCAGAAAGAGTGGACCGTTATTTGGCTGTAAGGGCACGACAGTACCGCCTTAGTACTGCCCTGCAGCTGGCATCTAACCTCGCAGCATCCCCTGACGTGTCGTATCGAGGCAAACGGTGTACAGAAGGCTTCGACAGAGTGGCCTTTATTGACGGAGACATGCTGTTATGTTTACCTCTGGCGTGTCTTCACAGAAGTGAACGTCTAGAAGGGAGCCGTCAAGATGCCATCTCGACGGTCGAACAGTCGGCCAATGTTGTTTTCACAGATGAGTCCCGATTTGGTCTGGAGAGTGAATAGCAACGGATTCGCATCTGGAGGACACGTCGAACACGATTTCGGGACGCAAAGAGACGGATACCGAGGAGGATCCCTAATGGTGTGGGCTGCGATTATGTTGTCCACTCGATAGCTCTTCACGAAATTGTACGGGTGAATCAACAAGATTTAACTGCTGACAAACATAGCGTGACCTTGGGATCTCATGTGCGGTTGTTGCGACGTGCTGTGGGGCCAGACTTCGTACTAATGGACGATAATGTTCGATCTCATAGAGCACGGGTGGTTGATGTTTTTCTTGGAAACGGAGGGTACTGCACGCATGGCGTGGCCTGCAGTCTTTCCTCATTTGAATCCCCTAGAGCACGTCATGGGTGCACTAGGGAGCGGTTCTAGGCGCTTCAGTCCGGAACCGCGCTGTTGCTACGGTCGCAGGTTCGAATCCTATCTCGGGCGTGGATGTGTGTGATGTCCTTAGGTTAGTTAGGTTTAAGTAGTTCTAAGTCTAGAGGACTGATGACCTCAGTCCCATAGTGCTTAGAGCGATCTGCTCCATTTTTGAACTAGGGAGAGGGGTTCCATCACGTCAGCATCCACCAACTACTGTCCTAGACTTGTAAGCAATTCTGAATGATTGCCTCAGTCATTCACAACATGTGTCCTCGTTGTCACGCCTGTATTGCTACCAGAGGTGGTCACACCGCATACTGAGCACATTAATCTTTTGTCAGAATGTGTGTGCAAATCCGTTAAGTTGGAAAAAATGAAGAACATTTTTGTCTACCTTTATGTATGGTCTGGTTGATTATGTTCTGTATTCTTTACATTGTTTTTACTTTACTGTCACCTGTTCATATTGTTCTTTGGCAAAATAAAGTCAGCCTTGCAAAATTTACGTTCGTTGGAAAATCGGAAATTTGCGGTTAGCTGCTATGGGACCAAAGTGCTGAGGTCATCGGTCCCTAGGCTTGCACCTACTTAATCTAAGTTAAACTAACTTACGCTAAGGACATCACACACACCCATGCCCGAGGGAGGACTCAAATCTCCGACGAGGGAGCCGCGCGAACTGTGGCAAGGAGCCCTGGACCACGCAGCTAACCCGCGCGGCTCTGTTCGTTGCTTTAATTTTGGATGCCAGTGCATATCGTTACGAACTGGGTTTCGGCTTCTTAGACCATTTTCAGTCGTCGCCTTAGTATTTAGTTTAATATTCATTCATTTATGTTTAATTACTTTTGAAATATTATTTGCTAGTTTCTTACTATTTATTAATATTTAATTTAGCACTAATGTAAATTAATATTGTTTCTTTCATCTTCACTTTTTACAGATTTCAAGTGTTCGTCCTGTATCGCATCGCTTCGTAGAATTACTCCTAGACATTCGGACAACGTGACGGTTCCGAACATTTAGCACTGGTCTTTGAACCGCATACCACCAGTTCTTTCCTTATTTCCATTATTGGCATAATGTTGCATACCCTATCACGAATTACGGTGTGTCTTTAGAATCGTGTCACCATCATACCTTCTGCTATCACTTATTTTTGGAACTGCGCTGTTTATAAGACAGCCAGGGTGACGGGCGATCTGCGGCTGTCTTCTGATGACGCTGTAGTGTGATGAATGGCAGCTTACATTACAAATAGTAAAAAGTAAGTTAACGTAAATGAGTAGAAAGAGCAATTCCAAAATTTTTCTGATACAACATTATTAGTGTGCTGCTTGACACTGTCACGACGATTAAATATCTGGGCATAACGCTGCAAAGCGATGTGAAATGATCGAGCACATAAGGACAATAGCAGTGAAGGCCAATGGTCGACTTCAGTTTATTCAGTCAGTTTTAGGAAAGTGTAGTTCATTTATAACGGAGACCGAGTGTGGAACACTAGTGCGACCCATTCGTGAGTCTGCTGGAGTGTTAGGTTGCCCACCAGGTCGTATTAAAGGAAGACGTGGAAGCAATTCGGAGTGCTGTTAGATTTGTTACCGGTAGGTTCTATCAAGACGCAAGTCTTACGGAGGTACTTCGAGAACTCTGATTAGAATCCCTGGAGGGAGGACGACGTTCCATTCGGGAGACAATATTGAGAAAATATAGAGAACCAGCATTTGAAGCTAACTCTAGGACGGTTCTATTACCGCCTGTGTACGTTTCGCCTAAAGACCAGGAAGGCAAGGTAAGCGAAGTAAGGGCTCGTACAGAGTCATATTGACAGTCGTTCTTACCCCGTTCTGTTTGTGAGTGGGGCAGGCAACTAAATGACTAGTGGTAGAACAAGGTATCTTCCACAATGCGCCACTGGCTTTGCGGAGTACGTATAGATGGACATGTGGACGTAGAACACCGTTACTCATTGAACGTACTCCGAATTCTTTCGTATGCAAGGTGGTCAGAAATAGTCTGAAAAGCTTGTAAGGGTTGTGTTAAGAAAAAATGCGGTATGTTGCGTCGTCTCCGAGTTATTTAGCATTTAAGTTAGCCAACCAAGACGTCGTGCGCGCAAGCTAAAGTACTGGCACGCGCTGAAATGCAGTAATGCAAAGACATTTGTGGGTCTGTGAGTTACCACTTACTGAAATGCTCTTTACCAATTAAAATTTGCCTTTTCGGAAGTGATAAATAGAAGCTAGTTGAGCAAAAGCTACGTTTGTTCCAAATGAAGAACACATTTGGCGACAGCGCCCTTGGCAGGCTGCTTGAACTTGAGCACGGGACGACCTGATTTCAATGCTAAATAATTCGAAACCTGCTCAAACTATCGATATTTTTCTTAACGGTTATTTCTCGGAACAGACTCCCTGCAACATCTTTACAAACTTTTCAGCTTGTTTCTGACCGCCCTGTACTCTTCGGGCCAGCGCAAGTATTGGAAAGCGTTCGAACAAGATTTAATGTACAAAAGGTCCTGATGAAGCCCATCGAAACCCTGATGAATCGGCCAGGCACTCATATCTTAAGGGGCAAAGTGCACCAATTTGTACAATAGACTACTCCGAGAGTTTGGTTTTAGGATACGTTTATCTCCATATTCCTCTAAACATGCCGCAGTAATCTCACATGTAAGGTCCACTTGCGGAGAGTTTCCTATTAGACGGCGGAAGTGACATTCTGAGTTGTACGACAAGGGAAAGCGTGGCAAAATATCTTGTGTCCGTAACACTACATTCACCATCTCTTATCTTATGCCAGGTCATGCGGCCTCTATCCTCTTCATGCAGATCCTCAGTTGCCGCATGCTGGCTTTAAAAAATCACTCCGTACCGCACTCGACCACGTAAATTACTGTATGCAGCAGTATGTATCCCACTCCCTGCTCTCCCCTCATCATCCCGTCACAATGCCTGCTATGTTCTGGCCGCTGCAGCTATGTAATGTTCCAACAAATCTAGGCAGCTATTCGGACGTAAACAGCATGCGCATAGAACAGGTTTCCTTATACCCATAACCAGTAAAGCGAGCTGCATTCTTGAAAGCGGTGTTGTGATAACCTACTTACAAACAGCACCACAAGGAAACAAAACTAGAAGTTCCTTTGAGTATTTGTCATTCTCTTCGTACAACCAGAAATGCTGCCCTACCTGCAATGAGAAAACTGGTTGGTTCTTGATTACCTTCAGACTTCAATCATTCGAGCGTCATTAATTCATTACCATGATTAGACAATGGTAGGCAGTTATCCTGCCACAAAAGATTAATACTTTTAAAAAATCTGATCCCAACACTAATGAATGCGTATCGTTTACTTAGCATTATATAAAATATTGCCAAAAGCCTAATCAGATGAACTATAGGCAAACACAGATATAACGGCTAATAAGAACTATGGAGGGACTTCAGAACTGAGTTACTCACCGCTGCGTGGCGCATTAGTCAGAAGAGAGTACACGTTCCGTTTTTTTGCAGAGACAGTTCTGCTACGGTTCGGGTAACAGTGTGGGACTGAAATGCCGAGGCAACTGGGAACGTACTCCAAAGCTGAAGTACGCTGGGCAGTACGACTCTTACCATCAAAATGTCTAAATTTCATACAGATTAACCGTGAAATCCTAGAGGTATGTGGATGAAATGCAATGTCACGTGCAACGGTGCCAATGTTTTTCACCAAGGCCGCACAGGCGTGGATGATACTGATCCACCATACAACTCAAATCTTGCACCCTGCAGTTTCCGTTTTTTCGGCAAGCTGAAACAACATCTGGAGGGAAAGAGATTTTCCAGGGAGAAGGTGTTCAGGAAGCGATTCTCGCATGGTTCTGTGACCAAAGAAAGCTGATTGTGTATGTTGTGTATGAAGTACCACTGGGCTTTGCCATTCTGACGCCAGAATGAGGGATTGGGTTTGTATGTATCTTTTGTACGTGTATTTTCAATGCGTAAGCCTATGTTTGGTGTTTTGTATGAGTGTTGTGTGAGTGGCGCGTAAGGATTAATTTTGGGGGTTTGTGAGAGGCTTCCGGTGTTTCGTGTCCTAAATTTTGAATGTGAATGAGGGGTGATGTTTGTGTCGTTTCGTAAGATATTGTGGATTTGTCCTAAATAAGTGTGTAAAGTGTGTTTGCCTAAAAGATCACTTACGTATGTGTTGAGGACGTATCTGGCAATGCTTGAGACGACATGGAAAACTTTGTTTTGGTGACGTAGCCGTGTTAGTGCTGTGTCTGGCGCCATAGACCACACTTCCTGTATTGAACGGTTAATTCGTCATCTTTCGGGAGGGGACACAACGTACAGAAAAGTGCGCAGCCTTCATTTGCTGTAGTGGTGAATTGCTTGTTCCACGTTACGCGTCGATCTATTTAAAGGCCCAGGTAAATTACTGAGTTTCTCCAGGTCAATTCTCTGGCGTCAGTGGTGAGTTGACGACCAGGGAGCTTGATTTTGTGGGTGAGATACGAGATCGCCTGACACTTTGTGGGGTTGATCTTTATCTTCCACCGATATCTTGTCCAGGTGTTGTACAGGTGGAGGTGTATATGGAGGAGGGTGCGGCTACTTTTGTATATGGCGATATCAACGGAATAGAGCAATCCCTCCGCCGATCTGCTAAAGAATGTCATTCGTCTATATGATATAAAGGACAGGACCTAAAACCGAGCCTTGTGGGACTCCAGCCGAAATCTGTCATATCTGGCTAGACTTTTCTCTGTTCCTTACGAAGAAATGTCCTCCTGTAAGGAAGAAGTCAATGATCCAGATTATGTGTACTGGGTCACCTATCTAGCTTATAAATTAGGCTATCGTGGCAGTCACCGTCGAATGCTTTCTCTATGTGCAGGAACACTGCTCCTGTTGCTTCTCTCCTTGCCCTGCCCAGACAAATGTGTTGTACTAAGCGGAGGGATTGTTGAATAGTGGAATGCTCAGCGCGGAATCCAAACTGTTCAGGCACAAGGATATTGTTTTCAGTGAGGAACTGATGCAGGGGTGAACGGAATATTAATTGTAGAATTTTACTGAGGCCAGTTAGTAGGGAAATGGGCCTGTAGCTTTCGGCAAGGAGCAGGTTTTTTGTTAGGTTTGGGTAGGGTGGTGACCTCCGCAGTTTTCCACGCTTGCTATGTAGGATATGGCGGGAGGGGGAAGGTGTGTTTTTTGGGGGGGGGGGGGGGGTATGGATTCGTCATGGACCAGGAGTCTTGTGGTTACCATGACGCTTCATGAGTGCATATATTATCGGCTCGTTAATGGGCACAAATTCTGTCATACAGAGTGTATTATTATCTAAGCCACCCGTCCGATAACTACTCTCTCCTGTCTATCGCTTTCGTCATCGCGACGACGTGGCCAAGGAGCGGATTTGCATCGTTGAGGAACTGAACGATTGATAGAACGTTCTGACCGCTGTTAATAGGAACTTGGTGACTATGTTGAAAAATAGTGTTATGTGACTGTGTCACTTTTAAGTGCAGTGAAGTATTCAAGAAACGTTACTTGGCCTGTCATAATAATGTTCTTCTTACTTTTTGAAGTCGACCCGTAATTCATCTGAGCAAGAGGTGAAGTTCACTATGACTTTCAGTTACATTACCTGCACTCAGAGTTTTTCGAACACGAAATTCTAGGTCAAATTAGTTCTCTGTTGACTTATAAGCAATCTCTACCATGTAAAGACGAACGTAAAATTTCGTTATTGAAGTAGAGAGCATAAAATTAGTACTTTTATTCATTCAGTATAATGGAATGTATATACAGAATGTCGAAAGTGAAATGAGCTTGCATATTAAAAACGTCGAAAGCGAAATTAGCTAAGAGAGGTAGAATATCAATCGACACTACAGATGCATCTTTAACTCACAGCCTACGTAAGAGGAAAGAAACATGCTTTTAATAACGTTTAGTAAGAACATTACTGCCCCTAAAGACGTCATAAACATTAATGTGCATTCAGCGTAAGTGTGATGTAACGTTCTCTGACGAACGCTCTCTCAGACGAGCTAACGGTACTAACATTTTTACGTTTGTGGAATCATTTCCTTACGTAATTCTATCTGCCATTCTGATGTAATTCCGACGCCTACAAATTCTCTCAGTGAAATGATAAAAGAAGGTTACAAGTTTCTGAACATGATCAGAGAAACAATACTGGTGCCTTTGATGTTATATGAACACTGCATTTAAGACTTTAGTCAGACACTCACATTCTTATCAAAACATATTATGAGCCCTAACGATCGGCTGCTGAAGATAATGGTGACTGTTTAGTGGTTGCTGCTGCAGAAATGCTTGTTCTGATGGCCACAGTTGGCAACAGCTGTCTTAGAACTAGTATTACTTGACGTCTTCTGCCTTTAACGCGTTGCAAAGAAAAAAAGCTTTTACCAGTATCGTTGCGCTTTGTTAGTAAGGTGGAATTAGCGGTGATTCTGTAAACATTTAAGGGTAATACGTTCTTACGGTTCGATTAGTATATAGAAATTATTGCAAAATGTTTACATAATCGCCGCTGATGACTCTTTACTAATAAAACGAAACGAGTTGGTGAAAAAGTTTCATCACCTGAAGTATGTTTGGTACGGGAAAAGACAACATATTTCAGTATAAACTTTTGCGATCGTAATTCATTGTATTCCCGCCTCTTCCCCCCCCCCCCTCCCCCCCCCCCCCCCCCGTCCCTCCCCTTGTGATCGCGTCGGCCGATATTGCAGAAAGCCGTAAGAAGTCACAAAAGTAGTATCCCATTTCATCCGTATTGTAACAAACTGTAATTACAATATTATTCTTTATTTCTATGCTGAGAGAAATGTGGATATGACTTCACTACTGACCTGCTCACAGACTAAAAAAATACTAATTCTACTTTCCTTCCCGCCATTTATTCATGCACTATGCCAGTTTCGTAGGTGTGCAAAAATTACTTTTAATGTTAGTAGTATAACACATAGAATACACTAACCGCAAGATATCACTGTCCTTAGCCCAGTACGCAAGCGTGTAATTACTTCACAGCTTTTCAAGAGATCATGTTGTTCGTTTTCAAATACGGAGGCCTGATAAAATATTTTGTTGTATGCAGCTATCCTTTACTGTATATCTACTTTTTAATTCTACTACTATTTAATTTTCAAATAAACCACAAGTTAACTGTAACCATTTCCATAACGGTCACCGTAAGTCCGAACCAAAATATGTTCACATTTAAAGAGTTCATTCATGCATTCATGCATTCATGCCAGCCAACTGCATTTTAACAATGCTTGAGTAGACGAAAGTTTTAACTTAAGGCCAGATGAGTTATAACATGTAAGGCCATTTTTATTGAGTTTGTATTCTTTCGACTTAAAAAAGAATGGCTGTTTTACATTTATATTTCAACAATGTTAGATCTGATGTGTGTTTCAGCCACATTTTAAAATTGCTACACAGTCAAAATTTTTCAGTAGTGAGGAATTCAAAGCAAGTCTGTACTTTAATCCAAGTAACGACATCCATCAACGAACACTATTGTCTTTCAGAAAATATTAGTATTAATAGTTCACTATATTTAATTTTTGTCTGTATCGTTATGATAAGTATTGAGGAGGAACTCTTTTAAGACTTCCTAATTTATCTCAAAGATAAAAAGATTGCTTACCTAGTATTTTGGCCCTCTAATGTTTTGATGGATTATATATATATATATATATATATATATATATATATATATATATATATACTTTATATTTTTGTTTTTGCATGAAAATTCTGTCCCAAATTTACCTTCCACTATATAAAAATCTACGTACTACCAAACCTATGCACTCACAAACTGTTATCCTACTTAAATTCGTATGCAAACGTTTGACTAAACAGAACCTAATTTGAACTGAATTGTAACTGATTTGAATGTAACTTGCCTTTATATTAAACATGGAACTGAAGTAAAACAATTATCTGGCCCTAATCAAAATTTCCACCTACCTAGCGTGTTCACAATATTGTTGCAGATTTGTCGAAAGCACAACAGTAAACAGCGAGCAGGCAGCGTCTAATCTAGATCTCTACTTCCAAATAAAATTTGCAAATTATTCATCCTGTTTCATACCACATGGTGCAACGTGGTAATGCGTAATGATAAACAGTGGGATGGGAAGAGTAACTATTCCTACGAGATGATATCCCAAGACAACGATTTTAGCATGAAGTGTGTATTAAGAAAGACAGAGTAAGGCTTCGCTTGATCTTGACACACAACAGTCGTCTGAACAATACTATGCTTAACGAAGTGAATAATGATTTACAAATGGTACTATGTTAACAGAAAATTTCTATAAAAATCCAACAGCTTAATCACTTCATCTCTTAATGCATGATTCAGGGAAGTGGGATGGTATTTCTCTCAGCTCTGAGCACGTGAACAAAGTTAACTAGCTACCATTAATCATTTCTACAAGTTAGGTGCGCAGTGTTGCAGTCTTACATCAAACATTATTCGAATTTATTTTCCTTATATATATTATTATTATTATTATTATTCACGTTTGGGCCCTACTGGACCACGCGAAGTACAATCACGGGGCATTCAGTTATTTTCTTTTAGACTTTCTCTCTGCCCAAATTGTTTTCATTCTCTCGGAATGAGCTCTTTTCCTTTCATCAGACCATGTGGTTCCAGTTTTCTTTGGTTTTTCAGCTTGACCAACTACCCAGTCATGAATTTTTTGCCTAAATAATTTTCTGTCTTGAATTTCATCTTGTTTTATATCTGCCTCTTTCATGTCCTCTTTTATAGCAGCAATCCATTTTATTGTCTCAAATTTAGCTTTACTTCGATTTTCGTAGAATTCCACTACTTGTTTAGTTAGTCTGGTAGCATCCATTCTTTTAATATGCCCATAAAATTTTAATCTGCGTTTTTTCATATCCGAATATATGCTGGTGTATTGTTGAATTTCACTATTTGCTCTTAGCCTGTATGTTCCTTCTTCAGTATATTTTGGACCTAGAATTTTTCTGATTACTTTTCTTTCTCTTTTTTGGATTTCTTGAATGTCCTTTTTTCTGTTTAAAATTAGCGTTTCAGCCCCATAAAGGCACTCTGGTTTTATGACCGTGTTGTAATGTCTCAATTTAGAGTACCTCGAGAGACATTTTTTGTTGTAGATGTCTTTTGTAAGTCTAAAAGCTGTCTCCATCTTTTGACAACGAATTTCATTTCCAATTTTTTCTAGACCAGTCTCTGAGATTGTTTCACCTAAATATTTGAATTGCGAAACTCTTTTGATTTTTCCATATTTAGTTTCCAAAAGTTTGGGTGCCAATTTGTTGCTAGTCATATACTGTGTTTTTTCAAATGAGATTTGGAGACCTACTCTTTCTGCTGTTTCTTTAAGAATTTCTATTTGTTTCTGAGCAATTTGGATGTCCTGCGTTAGAATAACCAAGTCGTCTGCAAAGGCCAAGCAGTCTATTCGAATATTTGTTCGTCCTAATTTCACTGGTTGGTCAATTTTGAACTCCAATTTTCGTTCGCGCCACTCTTGTATTACTTTTTCTAGAACGCAGTTAAATAGCAACGGAGAGAGTCCATCACCTTGCCTCACGCCTGTTTTTATTTCAAAGGATTCTGAAATTTCTCCTCTGAACTTTACTTTTGATTTTGTACCAGTTAGCGTGTCTCTGATAATTGCCGTGGTTTTAGGATCCAGGCCTTGTTCTTTCACAATTTGGAAAAGAGATTCACGATCCACTGAGTCATAAGCCTTTCTAAAATCTACAAAGGTACAAACTAGTTTTTTATTGTAAATTTTTTGATGTCTGAGAATTAGTTTGAGGACTAAAATCTGTTCTGGGCAAGATCTATTTGGCCTGAAACCTGCTTGATATTCGCCAATTTTCCATTCAAGTTGTTGTTGTGCTCGGTTCAGAAGACATTGAGAGAGGATTTTGTATGTGACTGGAAGAAGAGAAATTCCTCTGTAATTATTAACATCAGTTTTGTCTCCCTTCTTATGAAGTGGGTGAATCAAGGCGGTTTTCCATTCCTCAGGAATTTTTTCAGTTTGCCAAATGTTTTGCATGATTGAAGTAATTTCTTTAACGGTTTTTGGACCAGCTGCCTTTAAAAGTTCTGCAACAATTCCATCTTCACCAGATGCTTTGTTGTTTTTCAACCTATGAATTTCTTTAATGATTTCCTCTTCATTTGGTGCAAGTGAAACTGGATTGAATTGTTGGGGAATTTTTGGTGGAAATCTTTCTGTGGGCTCGGGGCAATTTAGAAGATTCTTAAAATATTTAGAAAGTTCTTTGCAATTTTCTTGGTTGTTAAGAGCCAACTGTCCATTTTCCTTCTTGAAGCAAAGATTCTGGGGTTGGTACCCCTTTATTTTGGTTTTAAAAGTTTTATAAAAATTTCTGGTATTGTATTTCTGAAAATCTTCTTCAATTTCTAAGAGTTGACTATTCTCATATTGTCTTTTTGTTTGTCTAATTAGTTTTGAAGTGTCTTTTCTAGTTGTCAGGAATGTATCATATGTGTCTTCTGTCTTGTTGCTATTCCATGCTTTAAATGTCTCTTGTATGGCTTTGATTGCAAGCATGTTTCTTGTGTTTTCGTAAAGGAATATGATCTTGAGCTGTTTTGATAATCTTGTGTTTGAGTTGTTCCCAATTTTGTGCACTTGTTTTGTCAAATTCGTCTGCTAATAATGATGGTTGGATTTTACTGGTGTCAAATTTGGGGATTAATGGTGTCCTTTTGTTGAAATTTTGGGGTTTTAGCTTTAGTTTCACACGGGTTAAGTAATGGTCTGAGTCAATATTGGCGCCTTTACGAACTTGAACATTTAAAATTTCTTTGTGACATGGATACGAGATTGCAATATGGTCAATTTGGAATTCACCTATGTCCTTGTTAGGTGATCGCCATGTCTTTTGTTTTGAAGGTTTTTTCTTAAAATGACTTGACATAATTTTGAGATTGAAATTTCTGCAAAATTCTACCAGCCTCTTTCCATTTTGATTGGTCCATTTATGTGCAGGGAATTCACCGACTGTTTTTCTAAATTTTCTCTCTTTCTCTAACTGTGCATTAAAATCACCTATTAAAATCTTTACATAATTTTGAGGAATTTTGGAGACTGTATTCTCTAACACTTCCCATGACTTATTTACTTTTTCTGGATTTGTTTTATTCTCCTGGTTGATAGGCATGTGTGCGTTAATTAAACAGTACATTTTATTTGCACATTTCATGGAAATTGTCATTAGTCTGTTGTTTACTGGATTTACTTCGATTACGGAGCCAAGAATGTCTTGCGAAATTGCGAATGCAACACCCAGATGCGGAGTGTTTTTAAGAATTCTTGTGTCTGTTTTACTTTTAAACAATCGGTAGTTTCCAAAATCCATGGTATTCTCATCAGGCAACCTTGTTTCTTGCAGGGCTAAAATTTTGATATTTTGTTCTTTTAGTGTGTCTCCTAATTTATAGAGTTTTCCTGGTGTCAAGAGAGAGTTAATATTGATAGTTCCAAAAAATGTTTCGTCCTTGGGCATGAGTCGGTCAAAAGACTTCGATTTCCTCTGGTTTGGGATATAGCGTTTCAGCCTAGTCTCCCCAGAATCCGATAGACTAGTTGCGCCACTGATGGCGGAGGATTTGTTACCACCTGGGGTAATTTTGTAATTACTAAAACGCTCCATAATAGTACTTAGAATCAAAGGGTTGAGCTCAGAAAAGCTCAGTGGTTAAGACTGGAGTGGTTAGTTCCAGAATTTGTATTACGGCCGCACCTCTGGTGAACAGACGCCGACCACAGTGCCGCTTGTTACAAGTCAGACGCAAGGTGGATTTATTGTATTATGTGCCTCTTCCGCTAGTTCCACCGTACCGAGATTCGTTCTCTCCGCCTTCACTACCGTTGAGGTCTTCGCTGTAACCCTAGCAAAGGGGCCCTGACAGAGTACTATCACCCGGGCCAGGTGAACTCTGGTTTTTTAAACGAGGTTGTTACTCCTCCCCCTCCTCCTTCCTCATCACTTGCATAATGAGGCCCCGGGCTTGGGACCGGTACAGCGGAGTTATATATATATATATATATATATATATATATATATATATATATATATATATATATCCCTGCTGTCCTCTACAGTAAATCTTGGTTCATCTAACGGATACAATCACAAGGCAACACAGCACAACCGAGTACGTCCATCACCTGCCATACTTGAACTAAGAATGTATCAGACTGCGAAGAGGCCAAGGCTGTGCCACATCGAGACCAAAGATTGTTTAACAGTAGCGTAACTTGCTCCCCCTCTGACGTGCACATCGATAATATACAAAATTCAAACGACATGACCACCTTACATGCTAGATGTATTCGTCAACTTGTCTTTCTTCGCTGTTTGAAATTTCAGTGAAATTAACGCCTCTGGGTGTATCCAGTTCGGATGAAGACAACATAACGACATTTGTGTGTCTCAAATCAGTCTTAAAGTAGACAGAAATCCGTTAATTTTTACCCGTTTCCGTTATGGCATGTAGGAGGCAGTGGACCGGACGGAGCTGAAACCTCAGTGTGGAGGGAGTTACGCAAGCATCGCTGGTGACTGGCGAGCAGACGCGAGTAAACGCTTGCTTCCCGCCTCTCGCTTACCGCTGTCCGCTCGTTCACTTTGCATGTGGGCACACCGTCTGCTCAGTCGGCTTTTACTTTCATCAATTGTTGTTGTTATCCTGTGCAGGACTCTAAAGCTCTTCATAGCTTCTGCAACCAATATCCATTTGAAGCTGTTACGTTAGTCATGCCTTGCACCTCCACTAAAATTGTTACCCCTACCACGCAGGTTTCTCCATTGCCAAGTTAAGTAATCCTTGATGCCTCGACTGTGTCCTGTCAACCAATTCTGTCATTAATGAAGTTATACCATGAAACTATTTGCTTCCCAATTCGGTCTAGTATCTCTACATAAGCTACTCGATTTACACACTTAATCTAGTAGCATCATGTTTAAAAAACTTCTGTTCTCCACTCGCCTGTACTGCTTATCGTCTACGTATCACTTATCACTTCCATGGAATCCTACACTCCAGACAAAGATTTCCACAAAAAAAAAAAAAAAAAAAAAATCTTGCCAATCCTGGCCTATCGGATGGAGGTTATATGGGACCACCTGACAGAAAAAAATGTAGAAACAGTAGAAAAGGTAAAATCGACTTATCTAAAAAGAGCACTAGGTCTCTCACAGACAACAAGATCTAGACTAGTGTACCTTCTAGCGAGAGAGACATCCCTAATTGAAGACATCAAGCTTCGATATATGATGCCACACACCAGGGCTTCCAGAAAGCAACTGAAGATCATGGAGGACAAACGAGAATATGGCCAGAGTTCTATGGCACCGAAGCACCTCGTGGACAGCACCAAACTTCGAACAGCGACATGTAACTAGACTTTCTATTCACGGCTTTCATCATCTAATCTGCAAAAACAAAACTTATCACGACCCAACCACAATATGTGTATGTTAACTGTGTAACGAAGCCTGTGAACGATATCACATAGAACTGTGCAGTAAAAGAGTGAAATCGATAAATGAATATGCAAAAATGTAAACGTAAATGTAAAATGTTAAGCAAAGTAACTGTATATGGCTATTTGGCTGCAATTTTATTAAATATAAAAACTCTTCCATACAATGAAATTAACTTGTACGTGGCCGAGTCATATTAATGTGACCACCGGCAATATTCGATAACAATGGGCAATTCCTCCTCACAGTCACCGAGCGAGGTGGCGCAGTGGTTAGACACTGGACTCGCATTCGGGAGGACGACGGTTCAATCCCGCGTCCGGCCATCCTGATTTAGGGTTTCCGTGATTTCCCTAAATCACTCCAGGCAAATGCCGGGATGGTTCCTCTGAAAGGGCACGGCCGACTTCCTTCCCATCCTTCCCTAATTCGATGAGGCCGATGACCACGCTGTCTCGTCTCCTTCCCCAACCAACCAACCAACCAACCAACCTCCTCACAGTCAGCACGTGCTAGCACTAGCAGTGGAGGGTACATAAAGTGCGTCGATGAGACGCGGAAAAAAGTGCAATCGTTGTAACGCGGAAACGGAGCGATTTATCTGACGTCCAGAAGGGCACGACCATTGGTTTCGGCCCAAGGGTGGAAACATTCCCGAAGTGGCTACATTTGTAAACTGTCCGCGTGCGACAGTGGTTAAAGAATGCCGCGCATGGCAAAATGGCGCTTTCCAAAACCGGCGCCGAGGCGACAGTGGTGTGCCACGGGCCATAGATGAGGGGGGTGAACGACGCATGCGGAGATGTGTACGGGCGAATACAGGTGCGAGTTTTGAGCTATTGATCACACATATGAACCGAAGGGCTACCAACAGTGTCTCCTCAACGAACATTAATCGGACGTTGCTGCGTAAGGGCCTCCGCGGCATGCGCCTGTCTCACTCATCCATGCTGACTGTTCTTCATCGACGACGAAGGCTGGACTTTCCACGCCAGCACCGCAACTGTACGTCCAGTGAATGGCGACAGGTGACCTTCTCAAATTAATCACGCTTTATGCTCCACCGATCTGCTGGCTGTTGGCGCGTACGGCGTGAAACGTCCAAAAGCAAATACACCCTGCAACAGTCCGCGGAAGGGTCCAAGCTGGAGTAGGGAGCTTTACGGTCTGGGGAATGTTTTTAAGCCATTCCCTGGACGATTTGGTCGCTCTGGAAGGCACAGTGGCTTAACAGTAGTATGCATCTATCCTTAGCGACCATGTCTAGCTCTATATGCAATCTGCTCTCCTTCGGCATAACATCATCTATCTTCAGGACAGTGCAACGTGTCACACAGTTCGCAGTGTACCTACACAGATCGAAGAGCACCAGCGGGCTTTACCACACTCCCCTGACCAAAAATTCCCCGAATCCATCGAAAATCTGTGGGACCATCTCGATCGGGCTGTTCGCGCCACGAATCCTCAACCAAGAGACCATGTGTAGCTGGGCACGCCAATGGCGCCGGCATAGCTTAACATACCTGTTGGTACCTCCCAGAACCTCACTGGCTGTCTTCCCACACGCCTCGCAGCGATCCGCGCTGCAAAAGGTGGTTATTCGGGTTATTGACAGGTGGTAACATTAATGTGACTGGACCGTGTATATTCGATATTAACAAACGTCTCTTTTTTAGGAAAACTTTCCCCGCTGTTTGTAGTCTGCAGTGTATCGGGTGATCAAAAAGTCAGTATAAATTTGAAAACTTAATAAACCACGGATAATGCAGATAGGGAGGTAAAAATTGACACACATGCTTGGAATGACATGGGGTTTTATTAGAACAAAAAAAAAAAACAAAGTATTGCTAGACGTGTGAAAGATCTCTTGCGCGCGTCGTTTGGTGATGATCGTGTGCTCAGCCGCCACTTTCGTCATGCTTGGCCTCCCAGGTCCCCAGACCTCAGTCCGTGCGATTATTGGCTTTGGGATTACCTGAAGTCGCAAGTGTATCGTGATCAACCGACATCTCTAGGGATGCTGAAAGACAACATCCGGCGCCAATGTCTCACCATAACTCCGGACATGCTTTACAGTGCTGCTCACAACATTATTCCTCGACTGCAGCTGTTGTTGAGGAATTCCTGTGAAGAACATCATCTTTGCTTTGTTTTACTTTGTTATGGTAATTATTGCTATTCTGATCAGATGAAGGACCATCTGTCGGACATTTTTTGAACGTTTGTATTTTTTTGGTTCTAATAAACCCCATGTCATTCCAGCATGAGTGTCAATTTGTACCTCTCTATCTACATTATTCCGTGATTTATTCAGTTTTCAAATTTATACTGACTTTTTGACCACCCCGTACGTGCTATTTACTTCTGCCGTCATTGGTTATCTTAATTGCAAAACTCGTCCATTATTTGTAGCGTATAATTTCCTAACGTAATAACCCAGCATCTCCTGACATAATTCGACTACATGCGATTGCTTCCTCCACTCTACTCTTGACTGTGAAAAGTAGCGTTAGCTTTGCTGTCAGCAGGCACATAGTTCTTTTCTTTCCTCCTCTACTCTGCGAGGTTATTTCAGATTATCCGAAAATGCAATTTAACAATAGCAATACATCATAAAGTTCCATGAAACATGAATAACGCAAAACACCCGCTCTTTTAAAAAGAGTTTAATGATGCTAGCTAGTTGCCAACATAGATCTCTGCCCAAAGAAACGCTGTTAATTAAACTGTGCGTAACAGAATTAGCAAACGCTAACTTTTCGACCCAGCAGTGGGTCAATGAGTCGAGATAATCACAAATTTTCATTAATTATACTGACAATGAAATGTAATTCAAAGCTAAAATAAATCACTGAGTTTATTAGCAACAGCTGATTTTCAAACATTGACTAACAATGCTGTAAAAACTTATTCCCGATACGATAAGAATTAATAATGAAAGGAAGAAACAATATTTGAATGAACTGCGGTTGAGAAACTTTAGGATAGGGAAGTATGTGGTGGTATCTTCAGCTTCGTAACGTATTAAGATTGACTGATTAAAATCCGCGACTCAACAGCAGTGATTGCTAATCATGCTCAAAACAGAAACGTTTTTACTGTGCAACTGTGCCTGCCCCAGTGACCAAGTGAAATCCAATAGTGATATTATGGAAGGTTACTCAACTAATCGCGACCTACACTGCCCATGCTGCATATCAGTCTCACCATCCCTAAAGTGTGAATGTGTTGGCTGCGGGCGCTGCCGGTGGTTCACTGAGTGTGTCTGTTTCCGCGCAGCTGCTGCATTGCACTTGATGAGATCTGAACCGGAAGTCTGCTAGGCCAAGTCCCCACCCATAGCGTCCTCACTGAAGTGCCTCAACTGAGAGCGGAATTCGAAGTGTCGAAAGAGCGCAGAGTGCCTCCGTTCTGCGTTTTTACGCACCTCAAGTGTACTGATGTCCCGCTTTGAGAGACGTCCACGTAAAAAAAATTTTCATGCTCCAGTCAGTCGCTATGTCGTATTATTTTGGTGCCCCTGGTACGCTGTCTTCAGTTTTGGGAACACAAAAATAAGTAAAAATGCTGGGCTATGCGCCGAACTGGCAGCCAAAGCATGTAACCATTATTTTCAGGTACTGATGTGCCTTTTTAGAACGATTTCAAGATATGCATTCCCCCCTCTCCCTAGAAAATTTCTCTTACGAGTGACACAAAGAACCGCCCGTACTGTTTAGGAATCGTACTTCCAACAGGGAGGCATTTTGCGGATTTCCATAGCCGTAAAACTTTTAGCTGGGGCGCCTCACCAGCGACGTCTCTCCTGGAATTTATGGGCATAGTGGCCGGCTTGTGGCCCAGTGGCACTCTATCGTACCTTTTCCCACCTCCTCAGAGGGAAGGGGGAGTCAGGACGGTTCGTGTGTTGAAGTTTCCTGTTTGCTTCGGGGTGGACACATCTTGCCGAAGTCGCCTTCAGTTGTACCCAGTACACATGCAAAGTCAAACTGCTCATGAAGAAATGAAAACAGGAACAGAAATCGGCTTTGCAATCACTATCGTTATACTGCAAATAGCAATAAACATTCGTATATGCAGGCTGCCTGATTTCGACTGGACTTAAATGAATGTTATTACTTCGCAAATCAAACTGTCATTAATTAGCATATCAAAAAATGTAAATGATCTGCTTAGCAAGGTGTTGTAGAATGAAAAGTGATGAACACACGGCTTCGGCGATTTTCAGTAACGCTCAATTGCATTAAAAAAAATCTTTGCATTCGATGATGCACGTTGTGATACCTACTGTGACACAGCCAAGCAAATTTTATTCCCTAGATGGTAGTTATCTCAGTCAGTGGAACTGTTCACCTTATGATGAGCCGAAACATCTGGATGGAAAGGAAAGGTACGCCTTACCAACGTACAGAGTATAAACAAGAAAAAATACATTTTAACACAGTCATACTTGTTGGAAGCAGCACGCCACCTATAGCTGACCACTCCACAGAAGTTGGTTAACTAGATGCTGCATTTCAGTTGCAGAGTCGTTACCTAATGGCAAACATCTTCAGACAGTGAAAGTGAATGATGCTGAAATTCAGTTTAGGTCACTAAACCAAAATAAACATGGGTACCTTAATTTGGGTACCAGTGCAAATTTACATATATCTGAGTACAATCCCATAAAAAGAAAGGTGTGAAAAATTTAGTATGTATTGAAACATGGAACTGGCACTTGTGAACATTAACACTGCATTTATAAATGCGAGGATGCATATCATTAAACATGATCATGAAAGGTTAAAGAACATGTGCTTTACACTACAGAGAAAACACGACATTTATCGTACACAAAAACAAAAAAATATTTCCACTCAGAAAAAAAACAGTAAAAAATTGCAGTTTATCAGACCTAAAGAGATAAGTGAAATGCAACAAAATTCCATGCATAGTCCGCAGTACCAAATATTTTCACATGTGATTTTGAATGTATTTGTACACAGAATACAGGTATGACAAGGAAAATTACAAAAATCAAATCATTTAAAGTTAAGGTGTGCACATGTGAAATGCCTGTTGTGATGTCCATGAGCATGATGACAAGGAACATATAGGTATCAAGCTCAGTAAAATGATAAGCATAATCAAAAATAATGTCTTACTGAAAGAAAAGTGTCTCACTAAACATTTTTTCTAACAATAATAAATTCAGATTTGCTTCACATGCTAGTCATGATTTTCACAGCTGGCTCCCACTCACAAAAAGGAGTTACGCACTGTTTCGGTCAGAGTTTGAGGCGAGACGCGTGTGATTCAGTATGTGGGAGGGCGATGGTATGCTGCTACTTGTCAGCTAGAGGTGTCGTCATCTTCGAGGTGTCAGTTGGAAGAGGATGTGAGTGCGCGCCGGATTGTTTCAGAGAATTGTCCAAGTATGGGCATGACACGCGCTGTTCTTCCTACGTCTGCAATCCACCCCATGTATTCTCAGCCATGTTAAGTGCTTGTCTACAGATTGTACCACGTGTGGTGGCGTACAGTGCTTCATATGAGCTCTTTGTTTTGCAGTTTGATCTGCTGCTGTTAGTGGGACACAGAGAGAGCCTTTACTCTAATGTTCCTTTCTGCCTTGAGTTTTGGAATTTGTCACCAAGCGTGATGCTGCAAATCTAGTGGTAATGTTTACAAGTACTAGTTCCATGTTTCAATAGATACTAAATTTTTCCACACCTTCCTTTTTAGGGGATTGTACTCAGAGTGAATGACATGCCATTTGATTCTGCTGCCACGTTTTAGCACGAAGGATGTAGAACAGAAAAATGTGATTGACGTTCTGGAATGACCTTGTAAGTAGGCTGTTCAGGTTTTCATGTTGGTAACGCCACGTAGTGCTCTGTATGAAAATCGCTGACTGCGCTGTGTGCAGTCTGTGGCTGGCTGGACTCATTGTTGGAATATGCGCTTGTGTAGTGTTGGATGTGAACAGCGCGTAACGTTGTGCAGTTGGAGGTGAGCCGCCAGCAGTGGTGGATGTGGAGAGGGATTACTATAAGCGGACGATCTGGACGTGTCCCCCCCAAAAAAGGGTAAATTTGTAAAGATGGATGTTATGAATTGATATATATATATATATATATATATATATATATATATATATATATATATATATATGACTTTTGAACATTATTAAGGTAAATACATTGTTTGTTCTCTATCAAAATCTTTCATTTGCTAACTGTGCCTATCAGTAGTTAGTGCCTTCAGTAGTTAGAATCTTTTATGAATCTTTTATTTACATGGCAGTATTGGCGCTCGCTGTGTTGCAGTAGTTCGAGTAACGAAGATTTTTGTGAGGTAAGTGATTCATCAAAGGTACGGGTTATTGTTAGTCAGGGCCACTCTTTTGTAGGGATTATTGAAAGTCTGATTGTGTTGCGCTAAAAAAAAAAAAATTGAGCGTCAGTTTATTGACGATCAGAATAAGTAGAGAGAAATGTCTGAGTACGTTCAGTTTTGCTCAGCTGTTTGAAAATCAAATGACATAAGAGTTTTTCCAGCACAGTCATTCACAATTTTTCAAAGGGGATGTTTCAACCTTTCCATACAGCTCTGCGAGTGACACAGGCTGCCCATACTGTATATTTCAAAGCATGTACCATGTCAGCTCTCGTTTTTGTTATCTTACCTTCTGCCTTTGAGTACAGACCGATAAAAAAGTTCATGTGCATGCACGCTCTGTGACATGCCTTCATTGCTATAACATACGGCTGCCCTCATAGCTAAGCTGGTAAGACCTCTCGCTCTTTTAGTCTCGACCGTGTCGTACAAGGCGGACCGTTTAGACACATGAACCCTGGTCACAGATCCCACTGAGGCGCCGCTCTTTGTCTTGTGGTTCAAATGCCTCTGGGCACTATGGGACTTAACCACTGTGGTCATCAGTCCCATAGAACTTAGAACTACTTAAACCTAACTAACCTAAGGACATCACACACATCCATGCCCGAGGCAGGATTCGAACCTGCGACCGTAGCGGTCGCGGGGTTCCAGACTGTAGCGCCTAGAACCGCTCAGCCACCCCGACCGGCCTTTGTCTCGTGGCT
The DNA here is from genome assembly GCF_023864345.2 of Schistocerca serialis cubense. Taxonomy (NCBI): domain Eukaryota; kingdom Metazoa; phylum Arthropoda; class Insecta; order Orthoptera; family Acrididae; genus Schistocerca; species Schistocerca serialis. The sequence continues at coordinate 106,173,286 of NC_064639.1, read as the reverse complement.
CTAGACCGCTACTTCCGCCCCTACTGTCAGTGGTGAAAGTGTCAACGTCCCTGCTGAGGTGGATACACCGGTTCCTGTTAGATCACCGACGTTAAGCACCGTCAGGGTTGACCAGTACTTGAATGCGCGACCGTCTTCACTTAGCCTTTACGGCAGAGGGGACAGGAAGAGAGGTGACGTAAAATACGCATTTGCGCCAAGTTCCAAGCCTGTGCTCAGCGTCTCATGTAGTGAGGACATAGGATGCTGTTGATGACCATCCGCCCGTCAGGTCAGGACGTTAATCCCGGCGGTCCCATCGGTGCTATTCAAGAGGAGTAGATTGTGTGCCGTCACTGGGGGCCTTCTCTATCACCTCCGTCACGAGCATGACACTACGCTACACACACACCCATTTCAATGTTAATGTGTGTGAAATCTTATGGGACGTAACTGCTAAGGTCATCAGTCCCTAAGCTTACACACTACTTAACCTAAATTATCCTAAGGACAAACACACACACCCATGCCCGTGGAAGGACTCGGACCTCCGCCGGGACCAGCCGCACAACCCATGACTGTAGCGCCTGAGACCGCTCGGCTAATCCCTTCGCGAAGAAAAGGAGAGACCTGTCCATTTAGATGGCTGAACCTGCCTTTGGGGTCTCCCAGACATTCATGCCATACAACTTTAGTGGTGAAAGTGCTTCAGTTTAACCATCAGAATGCGTAACGGAAATGCTGACATAGTTAAGTGAAATGTGTAAATTTCTCAGCAAATATGATTACTACCATTTTTTTCCGTTTTCCGTCGTTCATTAGTTGCTTCAAAATTCACGGAATGTTCCATATTTGCAACTAAATGGAAGGCAGTTTGTTTTTCGTAGTATTGTTTTGCTTCTTTTATTTATGAAGATTCTGCAGTGGCCTGTAATACATGTTTGTTTTTATATATATAATAAACGTACTATGTGGCATTTATAAATGTGTTACTACGTTACGTTTTCTCACGTTTTTCAGATTAGAAACAACTTTTGTAACACAAGTTTCCTGAGGTTAAATTATGGTTTTACTTACGACTTCCACATTTATTACAACACTCCACTTGCACTTCAGTTTGTGTGGTGATCAACATGTGTGTGTATGTTTACTGTGTGTATGGTTGCCAACTACCACTCTGAATTTGTCTTTCATCTTTCCTCTTTTTTACTATGTGTGAATGTGTTATTCGTTACATGAGTGGGTAGTTTTGTGTGTGTGTGTGTGTGTGTGTGTGTGTGTGTGACAGAGAGAGAGAGAGAGAGAGAGAGAGACAGACAGACAGAAGGGGGGGGGGGAGAGGAAGACTCATTAATTATTCATTCTATTTGTGTTTCACGTTTCTGTTTGTTATTGTTTCAGTGACTAACATGATCAATGAGTTACTGCTTATGTTGATTTGGTCATTAATAACTTTCTTTTTCATGCAAGAGCTCTTTGTACATGAAACTTTCCTTGTAATGTCAGGAGTTTTTTCTTGTAACTGTTCACTCTAATAATTTTCGTGTATTGTTCCGTTTTGGATGCTTCATGTCCATGTTTATCAGGTGTTCAGCAAAGGTAGAATGACTTTTTTCGTACTTCCAGCTTCGTATATGTTCTTTATACCTACTTGTCATCCCCAGGAATACTGACTCACATTCTTGGCATTCTATCTAGTATGTACCTGCTCCTTGCCATTTGTCTCGTTTGTCTACTGCTGTTTGTAAATGCGACAGGAGTGTGTTTCTTGTTCTGTAAACAATGTGTAAAATACATACACAATTACACATCCATACGAAAAAAGAAGAAAATACCAAACCACACACACAACACAAACTAAAGACAGAAGATAAACCCACAGCGACATTTTCCAACACTACACACTGTAAACACAGGTATTTTGATCTCCCAATTTGAAGAGCAAGTGAAGTAGTGTAACAAATGTTGGTGAAACACGCCAGAAATCGGTCAGCTGGAATGTGCGGACCGAATGAAGATATCTCCTGCATCACAAACATGGACTAGCAACACAGAAAATCGAAAGTAACACCATAATTTAACCTCACGAATCTTGTGCTGCAAAAGTTGTTTCTAACTTGAAAAACGTTAAACTTGGACCATGCATGAAATGCTAAAGGAGGTAAGTGAAAGAAATACGCAATGGGATGAACAAAAATAACACTTTTATCAAGCACAATAGTTACACTGAATTCACTGCGATTTATGACGGTCCCTTGCACATCAAAAAAGGAGGGGCATAGTTTTTAGCAGAGCCTATGATCACCACAGACAACAATGCATGCTGCCTGCACTACGCGCTCCCATGCTGGCTACAACGTTGATAAGGAGATCTTGTGGTAGGGCGTTCCATTACTCCACCAGAGCGGTTGACAATGCTGATAACCCTTGGTGCATGTGGACGTCCCGAAATATGTTTCTCCTACGCACCTCACACGTGCTCGATGGGATTTAAGTTCAGGGAATCAGCAGGACAGTCCATTCGCCGGACCTCTTCACGTCAATATTTCCTTTTCTCTTAAAAAAAAAAAAAAAAAGGCCAGAAGACCTAGAGTGGACTGCAGGGTATAGCCGGTGAATCAAAAACAGTTGTATTGGTCATTTTATATGGGAGTATCAGTCGGAGATGCTAGGGAGTTAATACTATGCATAGTATGCGAAATCTAAAAAAAAAAAGAAAAAAAAGTGTGGCCAATGATTTACTGGAATGAGTCCACTTGCGAGTCAGAGAAAAAAGTTAAATGAAAAACATTAATGTCATACTAGAGCGCACGCCGCTTAACTTAGCGGGTGGCCGGAGACTTCGCGCAGCCATCAGTTAGTGGTGGGGGAGCCGTCTGTTGCAATGTAGCCAAGCTGTGCGTTAGCTGCGCTCCTTTCGGCAGTCGGTTACTGACTGCCGACCCGACCATCAACGCTACGTGCGTTCCGTGCGCATACAAGACAGGTGACAAGCGCACTGATTTACAGCTTTGTGAGGAAGGCCACGTCATCAAACTGCGCGCCTTTAAAATACGGGGCTTTATAAAACGTGGAACGTAGAAAAATAACGCTTGATAATAGGATGAATAGTGACAACAATAACAGACAGATTTGCTTTGTTCGTCGTTTCAGTCGATCAGTCCAAGAAAATACCATGATGAGCAGCCGGGAAAAACCGCAGTTTATTTACTTATCTTTCCCGTTCGAACCGGGAAAATAGGATCACCTTGTGCTGTCTTGCAAAATCTAATTTTAAAAGAAGAAGAAAAGAAACGTAGCGAAATATGTTTTGTTTACTGACGCATCCTGGACCATCCACAAACAGTTTGTATAAAATGTTTTGCAATACCTGTCATTAATGGGAAAAACTGTGGTGCATTTACAAGTACTTACCTGTCCCTTTCGAAACCGAAGATTACGTTCATCCTTTGATGGCTTCCAAACTGTAGTCACAATTTTAATTTGGTGTTGCAGAGTAAATTTTTGCATGTATGAAAGTTATATCTGTTATTTTTTTAATGACTTAAGCAAATGTCTTAGCGATCTACGTGTGCAGTATCTTTTCGACTCGCAGCAGCTAGAATCTTATTTCAGAAAATATAAAAAAACGTGTGTCATACATTAAAAATCATTACTTAGAAAAACAATGGCGTTTGCTGTTTCTTGCACCTCACTTACATCAAATAATTTATGATCGTCGATGATACTCTTCCTGTTATACACAGCACACACATTATATAAAAAAAGTTTTCACTCGCTGTTTGTTAGAGCTAATCTCTGAGAAAGCAAGAACAAATTTCGATAATCTTTCCAACAAAAATTTTCGAAGAAAATGTTAGGATATTGAATCACTGACGTAACTGTCATAACATGTCGAATGAACGAATAATTAACGTTTCAAAAGTGAAGATTGAAATCCGGTCAGCATAAATAAAAAAACTTTTTACGCATTTGAGTTCACAACAATATCAGCGAGTTGTTGAAGACCGAAGGCACGCTTAAAACATAGTCCACACCGAAACAGCAAAAGGAATACTTTTTTTTTATCAGTCGGTTACCGGTCAAGAAAATCCAGTCTCAAGTCACGTAATATTGACTTCAGTTGCACGAATATTTTTAAATGCGGTAATAAGCAGTACTGACGCAGTTAGCCCAAAACATGGTTTTCATCCTCGCTGTCTGTTTCAGGCGAATCAGAGTCGTGAAGATAAAGAATGAAAGGCTCCATCACCGAGTCTCTGTCGATTTCCTTTTAACATTCTTCTCTCTGCAGTGTTTATGAATGTAGCTACGTTGTTCACTGTTTCCTGAGCGACTTTTTCGACGGCAGCAATCCAAAAGGTGCAATTTCTTCCTGTGATACAGGCTTTAACTTGCGCCCATACCAACGCAGTACGATTGTAGTGGCAATGATACGGTGGTAATCTGATTACACGGTGACCATACTGTCTTGCATGTGCGTCCGTCTCGTAGTGCGGTATTTAGGTTTGTATCCATTTACAAGCACGAGTAACTCTCTCCTGGTTTGTGGGATGACTGGGTGTTTGTGTTGTCCTCATCATTTCATCATCATCCAGGAAAGTGGCGAAATTGGACTGAGCAAAGATTGGATAATTGTACGGGCGCTGATAACCACGCAGTTGAGCGCCCCACAAACCAAACATCATCATCATCATCATCTGGCTTGTGGTGCAGTGACAACTATGAAATAATTTCATCCTTACTTGTATTTCAAGTAGGACCCTTACTCACTCTCACAAAATGCATTGTCCATGAAAATAGCAGAATTCTCGACCAGGTGCGGAAGTAGCTGTAGTACAAACCACTTCTTGAAGACAGCGTAAGTCATTTCACAGTGGTGGTCATCTGAATGCTTTGACTTTGTTGCTTTAAATATTAAGTTACTTTCTGGTATGAAGCCTGTTTCGGCAGAACCAGCTTGACGCACAATAAGGTGTCTCCCCTTGCCCACAGGAACCTTCAGACCTCCAACATCCTGCGTTGTCTTTCGGCACATTGGTCTTGAATAGTTCTGAGGTAGTAAACGCCGATTTCCCAGCTTGTTTTATCTCGTACATTGATCTCAAGGAAACAGATTTGCTTCCACAATCTCACTTCTCTCCAAGGGCAGTTTTCTTCCGTTATTGACCTTTCTCCATTTAATATTTTGAGCGTGGTAGATTCGCTGGAGCTGAAACTGTCGACTTCTTTCGTGTAAGAACATAGTTTATCTGCTGTGGGATATTCACCTTTGCTATAAATGTCAAATATTTTGAGCCTTAATACATTCTTGCTGAAATCGTCGAGCTAGCTTACGAATTTCTTTCGATTTCGACGCTTATCGGTAGATCCTCCGTTTTCCGCAGATGCTTTGACTTTGCTTGGATCCGTTGAACAGTTCTCAACCCGATACCGCATGCCTCAGGTGTTCGTTTTCGGCACTAGCAACAACGGGAGAAGCTTTGTGATCAACTGTGGACGCCCCTTCCGACTCCCGTCTAAGGAACTGATACACGCCAAACACAATTTCTCTTGCCTGCTTGTAAAACGGTGGGTGAGATTTGCTTTTGCCACTAATACTGATCATATTGCTTCGAAATAACGTTTGAAAGAGCACTGTGCAGAATTCCAGAATCAGTCGTAAACTCGCTCCGCACAATACGAAATGAACTCGAGAGCACGCTACGGCTGACTGCTATTGATTGGCACGTCACGTGACGTATCCGGGCTTCTGTGCATCCAGGCCTCATCCGCCAAGTTACATTGTGTGCAGTCTAAAGGAATTATGTGTTCCTATAAAACCTCTTATGAAATTAATGATACGATCTTGGATTCGTATATTCGCCCGTTTTAGAATCTACAGCGTTCACGGAGCAAAGCAGCACTGACCAATGAAAAAAAAAAAAAAAAATGGTTCAAATGGCTCTGAGCACTATGGCACTTAACATCTGTGGTCATCAGTCCCCTAGAACTTCGAACTACTTAAACCTAACCAACCGAAGGACATCACACACATCCATGCTCGAGGCAGGATTCGAACCTGCGACCGCAGTGGTCACGCGGTTCCAGACTGAAGCGCCTAGATCCGCACGGCCACACCGGCCGGCCTGACCAATGAAGAGATGCCTTCCGTGTCCAAACGTAACGTCTGCATCCATCGGAAGCTCAGACCAGAAACCGCGAGTCTTCATCGAAGTCAGATATTAGAGTTGAAGTTCCTCCACATCCATTAAGATCCCAGTGTGCAATGCCTGCCTTATCAAAGTCTGAACCCAAGGCAATAACATCTGCGTCTGCCCACATCCAACAACAGAATGTGTAAAAACTTCGCTTTTTCATGCTCCTGTATGCTCCATGAAAAAGAGCGCCACCTAAACTTTCTCAGGCAATCAAAATGTGTTACTAGTGGTCAGGCAGTGATGAGCAGAGACTGAAACTTCTAAACCCTCCCCTAAAAATAACTTTTTTTGGAAATATCCCACTTGAGAAAAGATAGATGCAGGGAGAAAGACAGAAAGAAACAGCTTTTTTAACGCCCAGCATGGTGCTAGTTTGTTACGGGATACTGCTCTTCAGAAGGCTTGTCCAGTTATGTTGGCGAAACCGGAGACCTGCATCCCTGTGCATGACACCACATGGCCGCGTCAGCTGTGGCCTGAGAAATACCTGTGGCTACAGAAGAGTTGCGTTCCTCACACCAGCTATTCACACCGTAACCGGGCAAACATTAACAAAGAAAGGAGAAACTTACAGCTAAATAAACACTCCTGGTATCGCTTGGTAGAAACGTGCCTACACATTAGCAATTACCGTGTTTGTTCAAAAGATGTTCAAATGTGTGTGAAATCTTATGGGACTTAACTGCTAAGGTCATCAGTCCCTAGCTTACACACTACTTAACCTAAATTATCCTAAGGACAAACTCACACACCCATGCCCGAGGGAGGACTCGAACCTCCGCCGGTATCAGCCGCACAGTTCATGACTCGGCTAATCCCGCGCGGCAATTAACGCGTTTGTAAGTGGTAAATTTACCAGTAAACAAGAGGGCGGTGTGTCTTGAAAGAGATACGGGGACATCAGGGTGCCAGCCTCACCACCCAGGTCGTAAGAACTACTTGTTTTCTGAAGCTCTCCGTCCGCACAGCATTTGAAAGCGTAAGCAGCCGCCCTTTCGTGCGAAGACGCACTGACACGTCATCTGTGATCCACGGCTGGCACTGGACGCACCAGAGCCGCGTTCGTTTGCAGTACTGAGGCTTCCTATCCTTGAGCTGTACTGACCAGAAAAGAATTTAACGACAAGCAATACCAACAGGAAAATGCGTCCCAATTACAATCGGAAAACGGGACATGAAGGGTACAAGCTACTTGCCTCATACAACCTTTCTGTTCGTTTTGAATTCTATACTCATTCTCTCTGTCAGGGTGCCAGAAATTGTACCAAATGAAACACTTCAGCTAGGCAATTTGGAGACGTGTTTCAACATTGTTTTCCCATTAATATTGGACAACATTAAAAAAAGTAACAGTCATCTTGCTTTAAGTTTTCTCATCGCTAATTATTCTTTCTTCTTGTATGCCTAAACTCCCTGTATAAAAGTTGACTCAAAACTCTGTTTATGCTCTCTTCTGGGGATAATGAGATTGTAAACTAACGTATTTGCCTCACTAATCAAGTTACGCCGGGGACGAAGTGGTTACATTACTTGTATTCGGGGTGACTGCGATTGATATACTCCTCGAGCCATCAAAATTTAATATTTCTGTGGCTCTCCTATATCGCTTAGGACGAATGCTGGGAAGGTTCCTTTGAAAAGGAGATGACCAGTTTCCCCAATCCCAGTTTGTGGTCATTGGCAGGATGTTAAATCCAGATCTACCTTCTTTCTTCCTTTCACTGGACTGGACATTGAATCGGTGTAATTATCATCAAATTTTTCGTAATTTATAACCCATCGGGTCTTCTCATCTGTACCAGCACATTTAAAAAGTTTCTATTCTCTTCTTAACTGCCGGCCGGGGTGGCCGAGCGGTTCTAGGCGCTACAGTCTGGAACTGTGCGACCGCTACGGTCGCAGGTTCGAATCCTGCGTCAGGCATGGATGAGTGTGATGTCATTAGGTTAGTTATGTTTCAGTAGTTCTAAGTTCTAGGGGACTGATGACCTCAGAGTTTAAGTCCCATAGTGCTCAGAGCCATTTGAACCTTTTTTTTTTTCTTAACTGAACTGTTTATCGTCCAAGTATTACTTCTGCACGCACGTGTACTCAGGACAAATGACTTACAAAAGACTTTTTCTGACATAAATTTGTATTCGTTGTTAAAAAATTCCTCTCTTACAGAAACGATTTTCTTGCTTTTGCTGGTCTTTTTTTATCCTTTCTACTTCCACCGTCTGCTTTTTTGCTAACCAAACAGCAAAGCTCAAATAGTAATTATAGTGTCTCAATTTCGGACCAAATTCCCTCAGTATCACTTGATCTATTTCGACTATACCCCCATTACTGTTGTTTTGCCGGCCTGGGTGGCCGTGCTGTTCTAGGCGCTACAATCTGTAACCCCGGGACCGCTACGGTCGCAGGTTCGAATCCTGCCTCGGGCATGGATGTGTGTGATGTCCTTAGGTTAGTTAGGTTTAACTAGTTCTAAGTTCTAGGGGACTGATGACCTTAGAAGTTGAGTCCCATAGTGCTCAGAGCCATTTGAACCATTTTTGAACTGTTGTTTTGAATTTGTTGATATTCATTTCACAACATCTTTTCAAGTCACTATCCTTTTCGCTGAACTGATCTTACAAGTCCTTTGCTGTAACTGACAGATTTACGAAGTCTCCATCAAACCGTAAAATTTCCATTTTTTCTTTGGAAATTTGTCATAAGTTACTGTGGGGCCAAACCGCTAGGCTTACACACTACTGAACCTAACTTAAACTAACTTACGTTAAGGACAACACACAAGCCCATGCACGAGGGAGGACTCGAACCTCCGACGAAGGAAGCCGTGCGAAACGTGGCAAGGCGCGCTAGCTCGCGCTGCTACCCCGCGCGCCTTCATTTCTTCTCTATGCACTTTAATGCACATTCCAAATTTCTTCTTGGTTTCTTTTGCTGCTGACTCAGTGTTCAGATTGTATAACGTTGGGAATAAGCTACAATCCTGTTTCACTCCCTTCAACTACTGCTCCCCGTCCGTGTCCATCGTCTCTTATCAGCACCGTCTGCTTTCTGGACGAGCTGTAGATGGCCTCTCGTTCTGTGCATTTTGTCGCTGCTATTCTCGGAATTTAAAGCCCCTTGTAAATCCACTCAGACATGATTCACGGCCCGTAGTTGTTGCGTGATGGGGCACTGTCACGTCTGACTCGCGTTGTAAGGGATATCTAAAGCGCCAGCATGGCGCACGATGGAAAACCTGGACTCTTGTCTCCGCGATCACCTATCAATCCTTGTTTTTTTGTTTTGGGTCTTCTCAGAAGAGAAGTGAGAGCTCCTCCATTGATGCGGTTGACAAATGGAGGAGAGAATTGTACTGCCTGTCAATAGTTACTAGATGACACGGAGGTGATTGGAAGAATTCGTAATTCACTAGAGAGGTAACTGTAGTATTGTATTCAGATGCGAGTACGACATGTGCATCTCCTGTAACACATACGACTATACAGCAAACTGTAACATTTAAGAGCTGAAGCAGTATTACAATTCTTGTTAAGGTCGACAACGAGTGAAAATTGAGCTCAGTTAGATGCGGACAGAAGTTAGCATTTAGATTGCTTACTAGGACACTATTTCACACTGGAGGCAATGGCGGGACGTAACCCCACATTTGCGGTTATCTCGCATATCGCCCGTTTGTAAGTCCATGCACAGTGGAGTACTTTTCCACCTGTTATCACTTATTTTCACCTCTGTCAGTTTTCGTTATTAGTTACGTTGTTGTTGTTGTGGGCTTCAGTCCGAAAACTGGTTTGCTGTAACTTTCCACGCTAAAATATCGTGTGCAAGCCCTTCCATCACTGTATGACTACTGCAACATATATGCTTACTGTATTCGCCCCTTGGTTTCCCTCTACAAATTTTACCCCCACACTTTCCTCCGTTATGAAATTGACGATTCCTTAATACCTCAGTACAAGTCAAATCAACCGATCCCGTTTTTTCTTCAATTTCTGCCACAAATTTCTTTTCTCCTCAGTTGCATTCAGTACCTCCTCAACACGTGCCCGATCTACCGTCAAATCATCAGCGTTCTTGTGTAACACCACTTTAGCATTCTTGTGTAGCAGCACATTTAAAAAGTCGCTATTCTCTTGTTGTTTGAACTGCATATCGCCTGCATTTCGCTTCCAAACATTTAAATTATACTTTTCCAGAAATGCTGTTTTTTCTGTAGGCAGTGTCCATATTACACTGAAGAGCCAAAGAAACTAGTGCACCTGCCTAATATCGCGTAGGGCCCCCGCGGCACCAGAAGTGCCGCAACACGATATGGCATGGACTCGACAAACGTCCGAAGTAGTGCTGGAGGGAACTGACACCATGAATTCTGCAGGGCTCTCCATAAATCCGTAAGAGTACGAGGGGGTGGAGTTCCCTTCTGAACAGCACGTTGCAAGGCATCCCAGATAAGCTCAAATATGTTCACGTCTGGGGAGTTCGGTGGCCAGCGGAAGTGTTTAAACTCAGAACAGTGTTCCTGGAGCCAGTCTGCAGCAATTCTGGACGTGTGCGTTGTCGCTTTGTCCTCCTGGAATTGCCCAAGTCCGTCGGAATGCACAACGGACATGAATGGGTGCAGGTGATCAGACAGGATGCTTACGTACGTCTCACCTGTCAGAGTCGTATCTACACGTATCAGGGGTTCCATATCACTCCAACTGCACATGCCCCAAGCCATTACAGAGCCTCCACAAGCTTGAACAGTCCTCTGCTAGCATGCGAGGTCCATGCGTACACGAGCTTGTCTCCATGCACGTACACGTCCAACCGTTCGATAGAATTTAAATGAGACTCGTCCGACCAGGCAACATATTTCCAGTCATCAACAGTCCATTGTCGGTGTTGACGGGCCCAGGCGAGGCGTATAGCTTTGTGTCGTGCAGTCATCAACGGTACACTAGTGAGCCTTTAGCTCCCAAAGCCTGTATAGATAATGTTTTGCTGAATGGTTCACAGGCTGACACTTCTTGATAGCGCAGCAATGAAATCTGCAACAGTCTGCGGAAGGGTTGCATATCTGTTACGTTGAACAATTCTCTTCAGTCGTCGCTGGCCCCGTTCTTGTAGAATCTTTCTCCGGCCGCAGCAATGATGGAGATCTGGTATTTTACCGGACCCCTGATATGCATAGTACCCTCGAGAAATGGTCGTACGGGAAAATCCGCACTTCATCGCTACCTCGGAGGTGCTGTGTCCCATTGCTCGTGGGCCACCATAATACCGCGTTCAAAATCACTTAAATCTCGATAACCTGCCATTGTACCAGCAGCAACCGATCTAGCGACATTTGTTCTCTTACAATGAAACGCCAAAGAAACTAGTATAGTCATGCGTATTCAAGTACGGAGATATTTAAACAGGAACAATGCAGCGCTGCGGTGGGCAACGCCTATACAAGACAACAAGAGACTGCCACAGCTGTTAGATCGGTTACTGCTGCTACATGCTATTTTTCATTGCTTTTTTTTTCAGTACGTAATTTTCAGTCTGCAGCGGACTGCGCGCTGATATGATTATTAGGAAGGTAGGAGACGAGGAACTGGCGAAAGTAAAACTGTGAGGACAGGTCGTGAGTCGTGCTTCGGTAGATCAGTCAGCAGAGCCCTTGCCAGCGAGAGGCAAAGTTCGAGTCTCTGTCCGTCACACACTTTTAATCTGGCAGGAAGTTTCAACACTTAAAAAATTGAAATTGCTTTCAGAAAATGTTGGGACACACGTGACCCGAGTCCCTGCCCCCTCCTCCCGCCCCGCACTGCTTGACTGTACGATTGGCAGAGAACAGTGGTACGGCAGTGAGCGCAGGCCACAAGTTGACACTGTTGCTCTTGTGCTACAGCAGTAGGCCCCGCTCTGCTGGGGCCAGGGGGGGCGTGTCACCGCCCTACACGGAGCCCCGCTGCACGGCCCGTCATTTGGCGCTGCTCTGCTCGCCGCTGCTGCTGCTGCTGCTGCCCGCGCTGCCATATAATAAGGTTGCATAATGTGCCATTGACTGCGCCGCGCTGCGTGACTATTCTCTGCTCCTGACCCAGTTGCCGGTTCTTCACCCCGCTCGCTCTCTCGCGCTCTCTCTTTCCTCCTCCTCCTCCTGCTCCTTCTACTACGGCCCCTTCCCTTCCCCCCTTGCCACACCACCTCCTCCCCTCCCACGGCTCACGCCGTTTTCTCCCTGCCTCTCTTTCCGCCGTCTTTGTCCTCTTTGGTCCCCACTGAGACGTCCCGCGGTCTGGTTGGATTCGCAATAATGAAACATCTCTGCCTCCGCTTCACCTCCCAGGGCGCTTTGTTTCGCCGACTCCTTTTAATGCCGTTTCTATCTCTCCGCTACTTTTCTGCCCTCCCTTTTTTTCTTGTTCCCTCGCGGATACAATGCACTCGTTACGGCCGAATCCCGCTGTGGCGCCCGCAGCACAATCGAGTTGTTGTTGCCAAGCCGAAACTGATTCCTTGCGAGAGGAGAAAGGCAACAGGCACCATTGAAATGAACAGAAGATAAAAAAGAACGCAATCGAAACAGCGGTGAGCCGCTTTTCCTTTGTGTACGCGACCGTTTACGCGGTTTTCGCCCTCGCTTCCCTACGCTGTTATACGGAACGGCGGCCAAACCTCAGCGGAGGCAGAAGTGACCTGGTCGTGCGCAGATCTCACGTGCTCGATGTTTATCGCTGTGAGAGTAAAAGGAAGAACGAGAGGGATTGTGTAATAGGGTAAATGACCACGAGCCTGGCGCGTGCAGCAGGGCCCCGTGAAAATTAGGCCGCAGTTACCTCCCTGTTCCAGGGAAAAGAGATTGGGGTGGGTAGGGGCGGGGGAGGGGGGGGGGGGGGAGGAGAGACGTGAGTAGTAGCTCAGCTGCCGTGCAACCAGGCAATGGTTTCCATTTGCGCCGCTGATAGGAGCGTTCACTTCTGCGCTCGCTCTTGTGGAACACGTTCGACGCAGTCTCGACACACGCGCCGCACCACCTCTCGCTGCAGGAAGTCCACTGCGCCCTTCTATTACGCTTGAGCTCTCGCTGTTCTCACCAGACAGAACGGTGTTACGTGATTTCCTAACGCACTGTCGCTTGAACAGCGACGTAATGTACAAGCGGAAAGAGAGAGGACAGCTCCGTGAATATTGTAAAATCGATATTTCGGACAATGAAATATGTTTATCGGACGTGTCCTAGTTACCCAATAACGGCAAATTCTCTTCCATCAAAAGTGACAACAGTTCCCGCAGAAATGGCGCAATTTATCATCAGCTCTTTATATTACAATGCCCTTCACGACACGTCACCTTTTTCGTTGTTGTTGTTTCAGGACAGAACAAATCGTATAAAACTTAGAGAATGCTACGTATACCGAGTCGTTTTTAGTTTGAGTAGGCGATGAATAGCAAAGTAGCAGTAGCCAGTACATGGCGTAAACAAATATGTAACACCAAAAACACAACACACTGCCATACCTAATACGAGGACTGTTGATATTTTTAAAGTTATCAGGCATCTGATACATCGACTTTTGAAAAAAAAAATAGCGCTATGGGGTCTAGATATATTGAAGAAAGTTATCAATATATCAGCGGAAAAAATATCGTCGAACCGTCCATGTATATATACATATATATATCTATATATCTCGAGAGATACGGTATATATATATATATATATATATATATATATATATATATATATATATATATATATGTGTGTGTGTGTGTGTGTGTGTGTGTGTGTGTTTATATATATATATATTAAAGTATTGATTTATCATAAGATATTCTGTTCATCATCAAGCTAGCAGCCTGCTTTTCCCCCGTAGAGCAAGAATTGAAAGGAAAACGATGCACGTTCACGTTTACGATAACCACTTTGCTAACAATGGTAACTGCAGATAAGGGGCGGCAGTAAAAGATGTCAGATGGGTCCGTCGTTCGGTTTCGTCACATGTCGGATTTGTGCGGAACACTCCATGTCGATTTCCCTGTTTTTTCTTTCTGCAAATGCCAGCGACCCAACAGATGTAGTGTGAAAATTGCGTTGTGAAGTTAACCATTGCAGGTTCTAGAATGAGATTTTCACTCTGTAGCGGAGTGTGCGCTGATATGAAACTTCCTGGCAGATTAAAACTGTGTGCCGGACCGGGGTTCGCAGGAGAGCTTCTGTAAAGTTTGAAAGGTAGAAGACGAGTAACTGGCGGATGTAAAGCTGTGTGGACGGGGCATGAGTCGTGCTTGGGTAGCTCAGTTGGTAGAGGACTTGCCCGCGAAAGGCAAAGGTCCCGAGTTCGAGTTCCGGTCCAGCACACATTTTAATTTCATTTCAGGTTCTGTTGGTAGCGCCGAGTGCCGATTATGTCAGCATTCCCATCCGACGTCTCCGCCCATCGCAAAGACCAATCTTGTCAGTTTGAGTTTTGTTCATCAGTTCCAGCAACTGTTTTTGAAGAATGCCGATGTGAAGAAATAGCACACTAGTAGCGTTAAAAATACTTTTTCAATGCAACTGGTCATCTGGTGTGCCATTTCTCCATATTGGATACCTTGTTATTCTATGCGCCCCCCCCTCCCCCCTCAGTGCAATAGAACTTCTTCTTCGTCCCATCTATACTTGCTTCACATAGTCAGAGAGAAAGACTGGACGTAATGAAAGCTCAAAGAGTAATAAGACTCCTTCACACAGTGAAAGTGAAATTGTGTTCTACTACAATTTCAAAAGAACAACTCAAAATATTTATCGATAATTGCGAAAAAAATATAATATAAAATAAAAATATGGCTCTCGATATTGACGTTTCGATATCGGTACATCGATGTATCGATGAATTGCTGTCAAAAATATTGCCGGCATCTATCACACTCTTTAAAAAAAATATCGGTATATCGATACAAGTGGGTCAAAATCACCTATTCATTCTCTCAGCAAACACACATCGATACCGAAACGGAAGATAACAGACGGAAGGCCGAAATACTGAATTCGGTCTTCCGAAGTTGTTCCACCGCGGAAGATCGTAACACTGTCCCTCCTTTACAATCGTCGTGCGAACGTCGAAACGGCAGAAACAGAGATAACCGATCGCGGAATTGAAAAGCAGCTACAATCGCTTAGTAGTGGAAAGGCGGCGGGACCAGATGAGATACCTACGAGATTCTATAAAGATTATGCGAAAGAACTTGCTCCCCTTATAGAAGTAATTCATCGTAGATCGCTTATGCAACAAAAGGTACATAACAACTGGAAAAGAGCACAGGTCATTCCTGCCGTAAGACAGTGAGAGGTGGCATGAGCCCCCTCTCATATTTCTATCTTACGATTTTCGTCTCTAATTGCATGCGGTGAAAAGTTGCTATTCCTTCACACGCGGACTTCCCACGCAGCGTCTCTCGTCACCCGGGGGGTCCGGTGACAGGCGGGCTCTCCTGGTCTGGAAAGGGTTAAGCCGACGGGTGTGAGGAAGTCGAGTGAATGCTTTGCAGACGCCGACATTGTCAAAAGAGACGCCCGGAGGGGTCTGAAGTAGCTGCTGGACTAGAGGTTCCGTTACTTCGCAGAATCTTAGCGAAAACACTTTCTGGCGGGCTACCAGCGAGGCGTGGGAATGACTTGTGTACCCAGGCAGTTGTGGCGGGAAAATTCCCGCGCTTTCTGCAAAATAGTAAATGTGATTGGCTTGCTCAGGGCATAGCTCCGTGACGTAGCAAAATCAGCGCAGAAATTGGCGCCAAGAATCTCCATTGGTGGTCGGCTCTCGCCTTTCGGTCGAGGACGTTGAAGCAACCAGCCATCGCCTCCGGTACGCCAGATCGTGTTCTGGCAGTTAAGAAGACAGCAAGCAGGCAGCGGCTAAGCTAGAATTTTATTTTTAAATAAAATTTCTAAACAATATTCAAACTGTTGCATACGATACGGTGCAATGTGGCAATGCGTAATAATAAACTTTCTTTAAACAGTCGGATGGGAAGAGTAGCATTCCTACGAAATGATACTCCAAGACAATGATTTTAGAATGAAGTATGCATTCAAAAAGAGAGTAAAAATCCTCGTGATCTTCACACATAACACTTGTCTGAACAATACTGTGCTTAGCAAAGTGAACAATGATCTAAAACGGGTACAATGTTTACAGAGAATTTCTATTTGTCATCAATAGTGTACAGTAGTGGATTTCTGTTCCTAAGTATGCGCAATATGTTACATCTATTTACGTTCCGGGTCAACTACCAGAGCCTGCACCATTCATCAATTCTCTGCAGGTCATTTTGCTAATTCTTACTATATTCTGGCGTTGCTAGTTTAGTATAGACAACTGCATCATCTGCGAATAGCTTTAAAGAGCATCCGACGCTTTCTACTAGATCATGTATGTACACTCCTGGAAATGGAAATAAGAACACATTGACACCGGTGTGTCAGACCCACCATACTTGCTCCGGACACTGCGAGAGGGCTGTACAAGCAATGATCACACGCACGGCACAGCGGACACACCAGGAACCGCGGTGTTGGCCGTCGAATGGCGCTAGCTGCGCAGCATTTATGCACCGCCGCCGTCAGTGTCAGCCAGTTTGCCGTGGCATACGGAGCTTCATCGCAGTCTTTAACACTGGTAGCATGCCGCGACAGCGTGGACGTGAACCGTATGTGCAGTTGACGGACTTTGAGCGAGGGCGTATAGTGGGCATGTGGGAGGCCGGGTGGACGTACCGCCGAATTGCTCAACACGTGGGGCGTGAGGTCTCCACAGTACATCGATGTTGTCGCCAGTGGTCGGCGGAAGGTGCACGTGCCCGTCGACCTGGGACCGGACCGCAGCGACGCACGGATGCACGCCAAGACCGTAGGATCCTACGCAGTGCCGTAGGGGACCGCACCGCCACTTCCCAGCAAATTAGGGACACTGTTGCTCCTGGGGTATCGGCGAGGACCATTCGCAACCGTCTCCATGAAGCTGGGCTACGGTCCCGCACACCGTTAGGCCGTCTTTCGCTCACGCCCCAACATCGTGCAGCCCGCCTCCAGTGGTGTCGCGACAGGCGTGAATGGAGGGACGAATGGAGACGTGTCGTCTTCAGCGATGAGAGTCGCTTCTGCCTTGGTGCCAATGATGGTCGTATGCGTGTTTGGCGCCGTGCAGGTGAGCGCCACAATCAGGACTGCATACGACCGAGGCACACAGGGCCAACACCCGGCATCATGGTGTGGGGAGCGATCTCCTACGCTGGCCGTACACCACTGGTGATCGTCGAGGGGACACTGAATAGTGCACGGTACATCCAAACCGTCATCGAACCCATCGTTCTACCATTCCTAGACCGGCAAGGGAACTTGTTGTTCCAACAGGACAACGCACGTCCGCATGTATCCCGTGCCACCCAACGTGCTCTAGAAGGTGTAAGTCAACTACCCTGGCCAGCAAGATCTCCGGATCTGTCCCCCATTGAGCATGTTTGGGACTGGATGAAGCGTCGTCTCACGCGGTCTGCACGTCCAGCACGAATGCTGGTCCAACTGAGGCGCCAGGTGGAAATGGCATGGCAAGCCGTTCCACAGGACTACATCCAGCATCTCTACGATCGTCTCCATGGGAGAATAGCAGCCTGCATTGCTGCGAAAGGTGGATATACACTGTACTAGTGCCGACATTGTGCATGCTCTGTTGCCTGTGTCTATGTGCCTGTGGTTCTGTCAGTGTGATCATGTGATGTATCTGACCCCAGGAATGTGTCAATAAAGTTTCCCCTTCCTGGGACAATGAATTCACGGTGTTCTTATTTCAATTTCCAGGAGTGTATGAACGTATAGACTGTTGCCGGTACATGTAATGTGGAGACAGCTTTACTGAATGAATTGCTAATGTGAAGTCTGTCTTTCAGAAGAAGGCGGATTTGAAAATGTCGAAACCATGGTAAAAAAACCGTAGTTTAGTGGCTCTGCAGGATGTAATCATCAGTCAGCGGCTTTAGCCAGATGTGGCATACCAGAAGAAACTTGTATCTCTCCCTTGTCGAACTAAAGCCATTATCAAGACCAACCTGGTGTTAGACACTATTAGCGTTATGCGTCCTGGGAGGTACGTCATTTTTTTGTCCAGTGTGCTTCCGATGACAGCTCATCTACCTCGTGTAAATTCGTCTGAGTAGCTTCCACTGCACAGTTTTATCTGTAAATGCTCAGTTTACTCGAATAACATTCAATATTCACAGCTTTCTGTCGAGAAACTACAGAGGTGAACAGAAAATGGAGCGAGAAATGCGTGCGTGAACATAAACGCTGACCCCAGCGACGTATTCAGGTTGCGCTGCTGTATTTGACCACAAACGGCACCTGCGCAATGTCCTCAATACGATGTACGTGTCAGTCATAGAACAGTGTTCTGTATAGCTGTGAGTGAATTATGTCGGGGCTAAGTGAAGTCGAACGTGGGCAAATTTTTGGTGTTAATATGATGGTTGCTTCCGTAATCACGGCAGCCGGTGTGTTTGGTGTTTCAGGAGGCACCGCGACGAACATTTATACCACATACAGGGAGAGCAGAAAAACATCATCCGCTACGTCACGAAGCGGACGAAAGTGTGGGTTGAGTGATCACGGGAGTTGCTCATTGAAGAGGGTTGTGACAAAGAATACGAGGACAACAGTTGTAAAAGTCACTGCAGAACTGAATGTCCCGCTCGCGAACCCTCTCAGCACCAAAACAATACGAAAGGAACTGGAAATTGTAGAGCGAGATGGAATTCCAGAACCGCTCATAACTGATGCAAATACCCAAAGCCATAAAACTTGGCTATGGAGCAATGGAAGAAAGTCATTCCGCCGGATGAGTCTCGTTTCACACTGCCTCTAACATGTGGCCGAGTTTACGTACCAAGAGTGAAACATGGCGGGGTTTGGGTGATGACTTGGTCAGCCATAACGTGGTATTCCATGGGTCCCGTGGTTACTCTACGAGGTAGCATTACTGACAAGAATTATGTGACCATTTTGGCTGATCAGGTCCATCCTACAGTACAGTGTTTGTTCCCCAATGGCGATGCTGCGTTCCGAGACGACGGAGCCCCTGTTCGCAGAACTCGCATCGTCCACGA
The DNA here is from genome assembly GCF_023864345.2 of Schistocerca serialis cubense. Lineage (NCBI taxonomy): Eukaryota > Metazoa > Arthropoda > Insecta > Orthoptera > Acrididae > Schistocerca > Schistocerca serialis. The sequence goes on along the minus strand of NC_064639.1, from coordinate 106,153,997 downwards.
CTGATTATTATGTGAGCACGAGGGTGATGTGTCACATCTCCCTTGGCCCCGAGTTACCAGATCTCACTATTAATGAACCTTTGCCATCTACTTCGGAAAGAAGGGTGCTTGATCGCTGTCCGCATTGAGATTTTCTTATTATTCTCTTTTTCTGTCTAGTTTCTTCTCATTTCATTGATGATTTTATAACTTATTCGTAAATATTGTAACAAACAAGCCCTCGGTCACAGATATTAAGTCAAAATTGACCTGGTTTCGACGCTACTATGAGCGTCGTCTTCAGAATTAGACTAACTGTTCTAAAACATATTAGGTATATAGTATATTAATAAAATTAAAGTTTGTACTGATTGGAAAAGATGCAGTACTTACAAGTCGCATATTAAAAAAGATCTAAGCCGGAAAGGCGACGTCATGAATCGTTGTGAGATGGCGAGCCGCTAAGGGCTGCTCGTACTGTGAACAAGGGTTGCAACAAGACTAGCCCTTAGCGGCTTAGATCTTTTTTAATATGTGACTTGTAAGTACTGCATCTTTTCCAGTCAGTACAAACTTTAACTTTATTAATGTACTATATACCTAATATGTTTTAGAACACTTAGTCTAATTCTGAAGACGACGCTCATAGTAGCGTCGAAACCAGGTCAATTTTGACTTAATATTTGTGACCGAGGGCTTATTTGTTCCAATATAATTCTGACACGGTCACTGAACCTTAGCAGCTATGTTCAAAGGTTTTTTTTTTATTCGTAAATATCCCATTCACCACAGAACTAAATAACATTCTGCTACATCGATACTTCCGGAAGCTGTATAGGTGGCAAATTTAAAGTCATTGAAATAGAGTTCTGTTCATTTGTTATCGTCTGTTGCTACCTTGTCTCTTGTTCGTAGAAGCTCTAACCAAACAGAATTAATTTAGATAAACCTGTACGTTCTGTGGGCTAAATATTAATTACATAAATATAATTTGTTGACTTGGTTATATAATAAGAAAAACCATCTACATTTACATCTGCATCATACTCCGCAAGCCACCTAATGGGTCTGGCGGAGGGTACTTTCGGTGCCACTGTCAGATCCCTCCAACCATGTTCCACTCGCGAATAGCGCGTGGAAAGAACGATCGTCGGTAAGCCTCTGTATTGGATCTAATTTCTCGAATTTTCTCCTCGCGATCAATACGCGAGATGTATTTGGGGGAAGTAATATGTTGACCGACTCCTCCTGAAAGTGCTGTCTCGAAATGCGAGTAGCAAATCTCTCCGTGATGCACAACGCCTCTCTTGTAGCGTCTGCCAGTGGAGTTGTTTAGCATCTCCGTAACGCTCTCTCGTCAGCAAAAAGATCCCGTGACGAAACGCGCCACTCTTCGTTGGATCTTCTCCTCTACCTCCTCTATCAGTCCTTCCTGAAAGGGATCCCAGATAGATGAACAATACTTAAGAATCAGGCAAACAAGCTCCTTATAAGCTTCTTTCGCGGGGGTTACATCTCCTTAAGATTCTTCCGATGAATCTGAGTCTAGCGTCTGCCTTTCCCACTATCTGTTTTATGTGGTCATTCCACTTAACATCGCTCTGGATGGTTACGCCTAGATATTTTACGGAAGACGCTATCTCCAGTTTAATCCGTTGACATGTTAATCCGTGACTCAGGGACGTGGGGTAGTGTTTCTCTCAGCCTGAGCAAGCGAACTAAGTTAACTACCCAAAATGACATCTCCCTCTTACAACTGTGGAGACGATCTCACGACGACCTGGTGCCAGTTTTTCATAATCTCCAAAGCGACCAACATGCTCTTGTAATTGGGTGGCTAATATTTTCTCCTGTGAGCTTGGGAAGACAGGTTGGAAAGAGAAAGAGGAGTCTTGACTGGAGAAGAGAAATACGAAACAATATTATCTCCAATTAGATAGAGCTGAGAACGTCGTACTTCTCATAGATCTGTTACAAGGAAAGGCGGAATCGAGCGTGGGATATGCACTTTATTTATTTGTATTATGTCAGTTGGAGATACCCTAAGGGCCAAAGAAACTGGTAAAGGCACGCGTATTCATACTCAGAGATACGTAAACGGGAAGAATACGGCGCTGCTGCCGGCAACGCCTACATTCGACCGAATGTGTGTGGCGCAGTTGTTAGATCGGTTACCGCTGAAACAATGGCTTGATATCAAGATTTAAGTGAATTTGAACGTGGTACTATAGTCGGCACACGAGCAATGGGACACAGGTAGAGATGAAGTGGGGATTTTTCCGAACGACCATTTCTCGAGAGTACCGTGAATATCAGGAATCCTGTAAAACATCAAATTTCCGACATCGCTGCGGTCGGAAAAAGATCCTACAGTCCTGCAGGATTCATGGTGTCAGTTTCCTCCAGCACTACTTCAGACATTAGTCGAGTCCATTCCACGTCCTGTTGCGACAGTTCTGCTGTTCGCGGGAGCCCTACACGATGTTGGCAGGTGTAGCAGTCTCTTTGGCTCTTCAGCGTATAAGGGGCAGTCAAATGAAAACGTCAGATGGAAGAAGGTTCAGTAAACCGTTTATTGTTTCAAAAGTAATCGCGATAACTGTTTGTACATTTATTCCACTATGAGACAAGATGGTTAACACCTCCATGGAAAAGTGTTTGCTGTTGCCTACCGAGCCATGACTGTAGCCATGCGTGCACTTATTCGTCGGATGCAAATCGGCGGCCACGAATGTCTTTCTTGGGCTCCCAGAATATGGAAAAAGGGCGGGAACAGGATGATCACTGCGTGGAGGATGTGTGAGGGCTTCCCAGCGAAACTTCTGCGGCATATTCGGTACAACTTTGACAACATGTGGGCCCTGAAGAAAGACATTCGTGGCTGTGGATTTGCTTCGAACGAAGATATACCCTCCTGGATTCAATCATGGTTCCGAAGGGAACGGCAAACATTTTTTCATGAAGGCACTTACCGTCTGTCAGTATGATAAATGTACTGACAATTATGGTGATTATTTTTGAAATAGTATACAGTTTGGTTACTTCTTTTCCACCTGTCTCGATTTCACTTGACTGCCGCTTATATTACAATCTCTATCTTTCTCTACATCTCCCTCAAGTACCACGGAACTCAAGTACCACGGAAATTATCCCTTGTTGTAGTTAACACACGTATGTCACGTTGTCTCTCCTTCTTGTAAGTGTTTTCCACATGTCCCCCACCTCGTCGATTCTACAGAGAACCTCCTCTTTCATTATCTTATCAGTTCACCTCATTTTCTTCATCCTTCTGTAGCACCTCCTTTGAATAGAGTCGACTCTGGTATTTTTTTTTCAGTTTTAAGTCGGAACTCATCAAATACAGTGGAATGTCAGGTCTTAAATGGCAACACAGGATAACTGAAATGGCGTGGGAGTCGGGGCAGGTTCCAGGAGACTGGACGAAAGCAGTAATCACACCAATCTCTAAACATGGAAACAGAAAAGATTGTAACAACTACAATCTCTTCAATCAGCGTTGTGGGTAAAATCTTCTCAGGTATTGTTGAAAGTGCGAGTATTAGTTGAGGACAAATTGGATGAAAATCAGTGTGGGTTTAGGCCTCTTAGAGGTTGTCAGGGCCACATCTTTAGCTTACGGCAAATAACGGAGAAATCTTACGAGGGGAACAGGAAATTGTATCTACGCTTTATAGATCTAGAAAAGGCATATGACCGGGTTCCTAGGAGGAAGTTATTGTCTGTTCTACGAGATTATGGAATAGGAGGCAAACTTTTGCAAGCAAATAAAGATCTTTACATAGATAGTCAGGCAGCAGGTAAAGTTGACGGTAAATTGAGTTCATGGTTCAGAATAGTTTTAGGCGTAAGACAAGGCTGCAACCTGTCTCCACTGTTGTTCATATTATTTATGGTTCAAAATGGTTCAAATGGCTCTGAGCACTATGGGACTTAACATCTGTGGTCATTAGTCCCCTAGAACTGAGAACTACTTAAACCTAACTAACCTAAGGACATCACACACATCCATGCCCGAGGCAGGATTCGAACCTGCGACCGGAGCGGTCACGCGGTTCCGGACTGAAGCGCCTAGACCGCACGGCCACACCGGCCGGCCATATTATTTATGGATCATATGTTGAAAACAATAGACTGGCTGGGTGAGATTAAGATATGTGAACACAAAATAAGCAGTCTTGCATATGCGGATGACTTAGTTGTGATGGCAGATTCGATTGAAAGTTTGCAAAGTAATATTTCAGAGCTAGATCAGAAATGTAAGGACTATGGTATGAAGATTAGCATCTCCAAAACGAAAGTAATGTCAGTGAGAAAGAAATATAAACGGATTGAGTGCCAAATAGGAGGAAGAAAGTTAGAACAGGTGGACGATTTCAAGAATTTCGGATGCATATTCTCACAGGATAGCAACATGGTGAAACAACTGGAAGCGAGGTGTAGCAAAGCTAATGCAGTGAGCGCTCAGCTACGATCTACTCTCTTCTGCAAGAAGGAAGTCAGTACCAAGACTAAGTTATCTGTGCACCGTCCAATCTTTCGACCAACTTTGTTGTATGGGAGTGAAAGCTGGGTGGATTCAGGTTATCTTATCAATAAGGTTGAGGTTACGGATATGAAAGTAGCTAGGATGATTGCAGGTACTAGTAGGTGGGAACAATGGCAGGAGGGTGTTTACAATGAGGAAATCAAAGAATAACTGGGAATGAACGCTATAGATGTAGCAGTCAGGGCGAACAGGCTTAGACGGTGGGGTCATGTTACACGCATGGTTACCCAAGAGACTCATGGGTTCAGCAGTAGAGGGTAGGAGGAGTCGGGGTAGACCAAGGAGAAGGTACCTGGATTCGGTTAAGAATGCTTTTGAAGTAATAGGCTTAACATCAGAAGAGGCACCAATGTTAGCACTGAATAGGGGATCATGGAGGAATTTTATAAGGGGGGCTATGCTCCAGACTGAACGCTGAAACGTATAATCAGTCTTAAATGATGATGATGATGATGATGATCTCACAGTCCATGACTCACTTGCACACAGTTCTGTCCCCGAAACGTTCATTCTAAGAAATTTCTTTCTCAAATAGAGACCAATGTCCGACACGATATCAGAAGGTATCTCGTGACTTTTGTCACCTCAGTGTACCCCAGCCGTGCAAAAGCACGTCCGCTTACCGCTTCGACGCCCCTGGCTGTCAGCTGAACAACCTGGGAGTGAACAGCAATAGCCGAGTCGCAAAGCGGGCTATTCGTGCCAGTTTCGCCAAGGCGCTCGTTGGCGGGAAAAGTAACGGAGCAGTTTCTGATTGGCGCATAATCTGCATCTCTGCGACGGCGCGGCGCTGAATCATCGACGAGAGCGGACGCTTACCTCAGCGGTCGCGGCTTCGCCAACTGCCGACCACCGACCACTCGGCCGTTTTCTGCCTGCGCGCCCGGCGTTCGCTTCCGGAACCCTATCGTCAGCGGTTTCAGCGTCTAAGGCGTCACGTTTCTTTCCGTCCCATATGGTGTCGGCTCCGTAAAGCGACTGCTGATAACGCTTCGCGGAGATTCAAAAGCCAGATAAACCGAACTACCAGTACGCCGTCACTTTCTCTCCGGAGAGAGAATAAAGGGGAGCACAACTTGAAAGTGTAATGCGCCGTGGATATTAGGCATTTCACCTGTGCTACATTTTATTTAACACGATTTTCTATCTACAGCGTTCAGGAGATTTTGTGACGTAAGCATTGATATGCTTGAAAAACTGCCGCATGTGTATTACGTTTGAATTTATTGCTTCTTTGGATAATCTCTGTTGGCAGCATATTTTGCAGCCAGTATCCACATATTCTGCTGAGTGTACATACAAAATTACATCATCGTATTACACGTAGATCAAGACTTATGACGCCATAAATACTGGTTGCGTGAAATATTGCCATATCATGCATGGCGTAAAATTTATTACTTCTTTGCTACCAACTCTCAATAAATTTCGTATACAGTATCCACATATGATGCTGAATGTACCTACAGAAATATACCATTTTACGACATATAGTTGAAGAGAGATGACGTCATAATCATTGAGATGTGTGCAAATTGTCGTATCACGCATAAAGTTTTAATACATTTATTCTTTGTTACTAAGACACTCCTACATTCGGATCAACGTAAGGAAATCCCTGACACCTGGCAATGCTTTTGACAGCTTTCAACTGCGAAGAGCAAACAGCTGTAGGCGAAAACACTAGCCATCTATAGAGCTGTGAAGAGGCGTTGCCATGGAGACGTTTACAAAATCGCGTTGTAGACACTCGAGTCAGCTGCGTTCGGTGCACAGAAACTGTTGTGACTTGGCAAGACAGCCAAGTCACTTTGAGAGGAAGCCGAAAGGCACGCGCTTAAGCTCACATAGGCTGGCGCGAGGTCCGGAACAGTTAAGGGAATTAATAGTAGCAAATAAAGTACGTAGTTGATATAATACTTAACTTTAATCCATAATTGGAGAACATCGCTCTTGACGGTACATGTTTTATAATTTCAATATTAACTGGTAGTGGCGCCTTGCTAGGTCGTAGCAAATGACGTAGCTGAAGGCTATGCTAACTATCGTCTCGGCAAATGAGAGCGTATTTGTCAGTGAACCATTGCTATTAACGTCGGCTGTACAACTGGGGCGAGTGCCAGGACGTCTCTCTAGACCTGCCGTGTGGTGGCGCTCGGTCTGCAATCACTGACAGTGGCGACACGCGGGTCCGACGTATACTAACGGACCGCGGCCGATTTAAAGGCTACCACCTAGCAAGTGTGGTGTCTGGCGGTGACACCACAGAAACTATCCGAGATCATATGACAAGGAGCGTACTGGATAATTTCAAAGATGTTTTCATGAAAACATGGAAATTAAATTTTGTCAACATTACAATGCAAACACTGTTCATTTTTTGTTTTCGTTTCTAATAGAAAACTGGCAAAATGAATACCTTGGCAGAGCAGGGTTTATCAGCTAGCACGTACATATGGTTTACGCCTAACTGACCAGGGGGAAATGAAACAATTCTTCGCAGATGTAACTTATCACCAAGACGATTTTATCTACAATTTTAAGAACGAAACTGCTCGAGGTCCCTTAAAACTGGAAAAAGGGGAGTTTTAACATTTCCACCACAATCCCTACAGAAAAAAATCTTACAAACGCCACTGTCCGGTACAAAGACAGCTTCAGGAACTCCTTAAAATAACAGCTTAATGCTACAAGCAACATATTGTTGCGGTTGAATGTGTCGGTTGTCATGCCATATTTTTCCTAGTACAGGCTTTACTGATATGTTCTGAAAAGAAAGGTCGGTGCACATGTAAATAAAATACAAAAAATCTTGTTTAGCGAAAAATATAAAATACACTCCTGGAAATTGAAATAAGAACACCGTGAATTCATTGTCCCAGGAAGGGGAAACTTTATTGACACATTCCTGGGGTCAGATACATCACATGATCACACTGACAGAACCACAGGCACATAGACACAGGCAACAGAGCATGCACAATGTCGGCACTAGTACAGTGTATATCCACCTTTCGCAGCAATGCAGGCTGCTATTCTCCCATGGAGACGATCGTAGAGATGCTGGATGTAGTCCTGTGGAACGGCTTGCCATGCCATTTCCACCTGGCGCCTCAGTTGGACCAGCGTTTGTGCTGGACGTGCAGACCGCGTGAGACGACGCTTCATCCAGTCCCAAACATGCTCAATGGGGGACAGATCCGGAGATCTTGCTGGCCAGGGTAGTTGACTTACACCTTCTAGAGCACGTTAGGTGGCACGGGATACATGCGGACGTGCTTGTCCTGTTGGAACAGCAAGTTCCCTTGCCGGTCTAGGAATGGTAGAACGATGGGTTCGATGACGGTTTGGATGTACCGTGCACTATTCAGTGTCCCCTCGACGATCACCAGTGGTGTACGGCCAGTGTAGGAGATCGCTCCCCACACCATGATGCCGGGTGTTGGCCCTGTGTGCCTCGATCGTATGCAGTCCTGATTGTGGCGCTCACCTGCACGGCGCCAAACACGCATACGACCATCATTGGCACCAAGGCAGAAGCGACTCTCATCGCTGAAGACGACACGTCTCCATTCGTCCCTCCATTCACGCCTATCGCGACACCACTGGAGGCGGGCTGCACGATGTTGGGGCGTGAGCGGAAGACGGCCTAACGGTGTGCGGGACCGTAGCCCAGCTTCATGGAGACGGTTTCGAATGGTCCTCGCCGATACCCCAGGAGCAACAGTGTCCCTAATTTGCTGGGAAGTGGCGGTGCGGTCCCCTACGGCACTGCGTAGGATCCTACGGTCTTGGCGTGCATCCGTGCGTCGCTGCGGTCCGGTCCCAGGTCGACGGGCACATGCACCTTCCGCCGACCACTGGCGACAACATCGATGTACTGTGGAGACCTCACGCCCCACGTGTTGAGCAATTCGGCGGTACGTCCACCCGGCCTCCCGCATGCCCACTATACCCCCTCGCTCAAAGTCCGTCAACTGCACATACGGTTCACGTCCACGCTGTCGCGGCATGCTACCAGTGTTAAAGACTGCGATGGAGCACCGTATGCCACGGCAAACTGGCTGACACTGACGGCGGCGGTGCACAAATGCTGCGCAGCTAGCGCCATTCGACGGCCAACACCGCGGTTCCTGGTGTGTCCGCTGTGCCCTGCGTGTGATCATTGCTTGTACAGCCCTCTCGCAGTGTCCGGAGCAAGTATGGTGGGTCTGACACACCGGTGTCAATGTGTTCTTTTTTCCATTTCCAGGAGTGTATATCAACAAGTTTAGTGAATTCTATTAGAAAATGGAAGATACAGGCAAAACATTTTTATCGGTACTCTTTAACCTACAATGATAACAGTGTAGTGGGTGTTTCAAAAAAGAGCACCCGATTTTATCCAGCTATGTCTTCTTCTTGGAGAAGATTTTAACTTACGTACAAGACTGCAAAGTTTTTACTTCAAAAGAATCATCTGATTTTCAAGGGTCAGTCTGTTACCTGCATGCTAACACAACCTTGGGTACTTTTTTCAGTCACATATACGAGCAATTTCTTTGTTGTCGTTTCGCAATGCGCCTTGCACCAGACGCACAACGAACATCTGGACGACAGTCAAACTCGTCCTATACTTTTGGGAGTATGTCTGCAGTTTCGACATTATTGCTGTTTTCATGCAGCTCCACAGTTCGCCCAAAGTTGTTGGTTGAGGAGGCACATAGATGCAGCGTTTCAGAAACAATCACAATAAAAACCACATATCTTGAGGTCAGGCGACCTAGCAGGCATTGGTGCAGTGCGAGATCCGTACGCCCCATCGGAGCGCATCCTCTGTTGAGGCAGCAGCTCATTGGTAAGAAAAGTTCTTACATGGAGGTGACAGTGTGGTAGTTCTCCATACTGTTGAAAAATGAAATTTGGTCGTTATGTTGTCGTCGTCTCGATTCGACACACATTGGGTACAGAACCAACGAGTGAGCGTATGCGCTGTTCACACTATGGAGAACCTTCAACCACATGAACCGGCAACTTACATGCAGCACCAAGTTAAACTTTTGTTTCGATGCGAAACTTAATATTCTACTCAAGCTTCTGTCTTCATTCATATAGTAATATACCGTTATAAAATCGGGTCAGTCTCTTTGATACACTCTGTACTTGCATCAAAGTTTATGAACTTCCCGGAATCTGTCTGTGTTCATCGAAGAATTGACGTTCCACGTCAATGGACATTTTTTTTACAGTATGTGGACTGTGCCTATACTAATCCGTACGTTACTAGTAGCACAGTACCCATGTTTCTGTTATAATAGTCTGCAGAAAAAAACGGGTCTCTGTCACAGGTCAATATTGTTTCCAGCATTTTTTACTTGTGTTATTTTATAGCGAGTCAGTCACTTGTGCAGGAACAGACAGAAACAGAACCTACATTCACATTCTTTATGAGTGTGGCGTTAACACATTTCCTCGCTAATCCTGAAACTGTCCGATGCCAGTCTCAGAAAGAGTTGTTGATTTTCTGCCACAGGGTCAGGTGGTGCAATTCTTAAGCCACTAGTCCAGCATTCTTGTTGCTCGAAGTTTAGATGTGAGCCCGGATGTCCAAATATAGATTTTCAGGCTTCTACTGTTAATCCCGCCTGCCTCGCACATCAACGCGCTACGCTTTACGATATGCGAACACGTTCTATTTAGATTACCAGTACTTTTCCTAAATCGTTTAGGGCAAAGACGGGATGGTTCCTATGACGAGGAGAGGTCAGTTTCCTACTCATTCTTGTACAATGAGACGATGATCTTGCTCTTTATCGGATGTAAAATACAAGTCTTATTTTATTCTCCTTGATCGGATAAAATCTTCTGTGTTTGCATGTGCTCTTACACTTTTTCAAAGCCCGATTATGACGATATTCCTCAGGAGTCTTCTCTCCAAAAATGTGCACGGGTTTACAAGTTACTACTCGTATGCAAAAACATTCCAGTTTCTCACCCACGTTTCAATAACACCTTCGGGAATGTATCTGTCGTTTTGTACCATTGATGGCAGCATAAGGAATATCTTCGTCAGTATTTGACTGGCACGATTAGCATTTTAACAACACACACCGGTATGGTTTATCGGTCAGTGAGCGCTATTCAGAAACGGTGAAAACCTAGCGATTACCTCAAAGCGAGTGCTGCGTCCTACTTCTCTTGACCGTAACACAACCTCACCATCGTCATCGTCTTAGCCACGTGATTACCTCTGCTTTTCGTGCGTCATGGACTTCTGCCGTGCGTAACCTCGTTACTCCTGCATGTTTTCTGATGCCGTCATTACACCTTCCATCAGATCATCGCCTCGGTATTTTCTTATCTTCTGGAGCCAAGAAAAATATTTCTTGATCCACCTACCATCTATTCATTGGGTTTCAAGTCCCACTCACATCCATTTTCCGTCAGAAAAATGTCTTCCATACCAGACTGTCCCGAAATCCATTTCTTTTGTTTCCGTCTCTTTTCAATAATTCGCGACATGAATTTCATCATTACTTCTTGAAAACCCATGATATCGAATGGTTTTAGCATTTAAAGTCTTTCTCTTACTATCAGAAGTTGAACTCGAAACTGAAAATACACGCTGACAGTATACTGCCCGTTTCAGGCACACTGAAAGCTTCGTTTTCAAAACTATTACCAAGTTTACTAAAAGCATTCCGCAAAACTGTTACTACTCTCTTTTCTTCTTTGCCTGCTTATCCTAACGTTTTCTTCAAGTACCCTATGTACAAATACAAATAGAGATCAGTTGGTTCTATTATTTCACTTTCAAATTATAGTCTTCATAAGACTGATTTTCAAACGTAGCTTCAAATGTGTTTTACTGAATTGTTTACATTTCTTGTTGAAGTTCGTCTGCACTAGAATCAGAACGGAGGAAGTTGAGATATGTCCCATTCAAACGTATTACTTCATTGTTTTCCCAGTTGAAGTATATCCTTGCCTGAATCTGCATTTCTCTCTAGTTTTGCAAAATCTAATGACAATGACATTCAGTTTGTTTGTTTTAACTAGAGGCAACTAAATATCTCGAAAACGACGTATCGTACGAAAAAAATGTTGTAGGTGAAAAGTTAACGTTAGCAAGGGGGACATCTGCCTGTGCTGAAACTGGCCACCCTCAGCCACCCCTCCTGTGCGGGAGGAGTAAACTTTGTATTTTCAGATGGGAACTCCTTCATTTTTATTGCATTTTCGGATGGTTCAAATGGCTCTGAGCACTATGGGACTTAACTTCTAAGGTCATCAGCCCCCCAGAACTTAGAACTACTTAAACCTAACTAACCTAAGGACATCACACACATCCATGCCCGAGGCAGGATTCGAACCTGCGACCGTAGCAGCCGCGCGGTTCCGGACTGCACGCCTAGAACCGCGAGACCACCGCGGCCGGCGATTCCCGTACAGTCAAGCAGTATGTTATTACAGGCCACGCGAAAAAAACGTACTTTCCGAGTGCACTACAAATAAGTCATTTATTTTAGGTACAGGTGTGCCTCTTTAGACGCTCTACTACATGATGCCAAACATCGTTTCTCTCAAGTCTCCATATATCTCGACTGACGTCAGATGAAACTCATTGAACCTGTAGGCTATAGCACTGCATGTTTACGTTTTGTGATCTTCGAAATTTGACAATCCTCCACACTTGCAACTGATAGCAAATTTATAGAAGAAGTACGACGTTCTTTTCACGAACTGAGTTGGCCGACTTAAGAGAAAAATATACACGGGCGCTTCTTTCGTACCTCAAGCAATGACGAGATTAAGATCCGTACAGAGACTTCCAAATAAACTTTAATGTCGTGCTCCAACTGAACGTGCAACCCGAACGATATTTTTTTCTTTTTTTAGTACTAGATGTTTTAGTGTTACGTGCAGGGTGGTGGAGCAGTAACAGTCAGACTACAAATATCTCCCGTCACTTACCGCTTTGTTCTCCTGGAAATTACTTTCGTATGAAAAATACCAAGACAAACCGTGGTTGAGAGACGATAGTCAGCTTAGATCCCCCCCATAACTCGATGGGCAAGTTCTAAGGAAGGCAAGAAAGTACATTTACACCTATACTCTGCAAGCCACCTCACCGGGTGCTTCGTGTACTACACTCAGTTTCCCTCTTCCGTGTTCCAGTCGTGAATGGTTCGAGGGAAGAACTATTTTCGGTAAGCCGCTATATGATCTACAACGTCTCTAACGTCATCATCGTGGTCTTTTCGTGAAATATACGTAGGAGAAAGTTATACGTTGACTGACTATCCTAGCAAGATACTGAACATCTCTTCTGTAGCGACTGCCACTGCAGTCGGCTGAGCATCTCAATGACGTTTTCGCGCTCAGTAAAGGCGCATGTAATGAAACGCTCTGCTGTTACTTGGAGATTTTCTATTTCCTCCGCCAATCCTATTTGGTACGAATCCCAGACTGACGAGCAATATTCGAGTATTGGTGGAACGAAGGTTCTGAAGCCTACTGCACTTCCTAAGAAGGCTTTGAGTCTCAATCTGGCATCTGCCGTACCTGTGATTAGTTTTATCTCGTCGTTCCACTTAAAATCTCTCAGCACACCTACTCTAGATATTTTATGGATGTGACGGCCCTCAGTGATTGTTCCGCAATCGCATAATCATACAGCAGTGGGTCTTTGTGTCTGCTTTTGCACAATACGTCACACTGGTTTATGTTGAGGGTCAGCTGTCAATCGCAATACGAAGTGCCGATCCTCTGCATTTCCTGCTGCACTTCACCCCAATTTTCTGGCATCGCGACTCCTCTACATACAGGAGTATCATCCGCGAATCGCTCCGTGGAACTTCTTACGTTCTTCTTGAGGTCATTTATTGTGAAAAGTAATATTTCTATAACACTCTCTTCGGGATGGACCGAAGTTACTTTTTCGGCTGAAGATTTCTCTCCGTTAAGAGCGACATGGTGTGTTGTGATTGCTAGGAACTCTTCAGTCTACTCAAATAGCTGGTCTGATATTTCGTACGCTCATTTTTTTTCCATTAGGCTTTAGTGTTGTACTCTATCGAGCGCCTTCTGGAGGTGAAAGAACAAGGCACCAACCCGGGAGCCATTATCTACTGCCTTCTTCTGAGTATCGTCAAAAGATATAAAGGCCCATGTAAACGAGCAAACTTGTTTGCCAAATTCGGCCTTATGTAGCCGCAGATTTGTCAAACAAGTCGGTACACGTACAGTGAATGTTTCTCGGTTTAATCTCACTTCGAAGCATTTCTCATATTGACTCTTGCACTGTGTTTAAAGTAATAGTAGTAGTAGTAGTAGTAGTAGTAGTAGTAGACGAAGAAGAAGAAGAAGAAGAAAACAGGATGATGGACCAGGGATTGGTACGAACGAGAGAGAAATATACTTACGAAAACCTGTTAAAGAAATGTCACACACAGAACCTGATGATTACATCAACTTTCTGCGGACGGATAGCGAAACTTTTAAAACCTTATTAGAAGTACTATGTCGTCTCAAAACAAGACACAAGTGTGCGAAAATTTATTCTCTTCTACTTGGTTTTCTAATGACAGTTCATTAAAATAACTTGACGAGGGAATGTACAGACTACATCGTCCGTGGAAGAACCGGGAACATCGCCTTCTTTCACTGCACTCCCGCCTGTATATTATGCTTAGATTATTAATTTGGTCCTTAACCTTTGCCTACGTAATCTATAGCTGGAAGAGATGCGAAGCCTCTACCATTTTGGTAATGCCAGTGCTGTTTTGTTTTTATACCTGATAGTAGTTTCCATAGTAGTGGAAACACACTATACAGTGAGATTAATTGTAATAAAGCTACTTTTCAATAAAAATACGCTGCAAAACATCGACACAAACAACGCCCGCCATCTTGTCAAACTTTCTATCAGCCAGAATTTCTCGCAAACACATCAACTGTGATCTATGCTTGACAAACACATCAAACACCACCGTACAACGTCCAATGTATGGGAAACGTAGTAATATTTGACTATTTGTTTGATGGTGTACGGGGGCCTTTTAGTAGCCAAATTTCGAACCTTCCTTTTCTCAAAGGCATCTAAGACATATTGCAATCTCATTGACAACAAAGCGAAAACGTGCTCTCAGCATTCGCTCAGAAGACGGACGCACGGTGCGACCGCCGCCGTTTCCGCACCTGTCTGTACCGTCGGAGCAGACCGGTTCGCCTGCCAGCTTTCCACTCGTCCGCCCATGTTCCCAGCGCCTCGCCCCAGACTACGTATCTCTCACTCCTGACGTCATCCCGCGTAATTCCAAAGGTGCTGTCTTACTCTTTTATACAGGGTGCTACAAAATGGTACGGCCAAACTTACAGGAAACATTCCTCACACACAAAGAAAGAAAATATGTTATGTGGACACGTGTCCGGAAACGCTTACTTACCATGTTAGAGCTCATTTTATTACTTCTCTTCAAATCACATTAGTCATGGGTTGGAAACACACAGCAACAGAACGTACCAGCGTGACTTCAAACACTTTGTTACAGGAAATGTTCAAAATGTCCTCCGTTAGCGAGGATACATGCATCCACCCTCCGTCGCATGGAATCCCTGATGCGCTGATGCAGCCCTGGAGAATGGCGTATTGTATCACAGCCGTCCACAATACGAGCACGAAGAGTCTCTACATTTGGCACCGGGGTTGCGAATGACCCCATAAATGAAAGTCAAGAGGGTTGAGGTCAGGAGAGCGTGGAGGCCGTGGAATTCTCTACCAATTCATCGGTCACCGAATCTGTTGTTGAGAAGCGTACGAACACTTCGACTGAAACGTGCAGGAACTCCATCCTGCATGAACCACATGTTGTGTCGTACTTGTAAAGGCACATGTTCTGGCAGCACAGGTAGAGTATCTCGTATGAAATCATGATAAAGTGCTCCATTGAGCGTAGGTGGACGAACATGGGGCCCAATCAAGACATCACCAACAATGCCTGCCCAAACATTCACAGAAAATCTGTACTGATGACGTATTTGCACAATTGCGTGCGGATTCTCGTCAGCCCACACATGTTGATTGTGAAAATTTACAATTTGATCACGTTGGAATGAAGCCTCATCCGTAAAGAGAACATTTGCACTGAAATGAGGATTGACACATTGTTGGATAAACCATTCGCAGAATTGTACCCGTGGGGGCCAATCAGCTGCTGATAGTCCCTGCACACGCTGTACATGGTACGGAAATAACGGGTTCTCCCGTAGCACTCTCCATACAGTGACGTGGTCAACGTTACCTTGTACAGCAGCAACTTCTCTGATGCTGACATTAGGGTTATCGTCAACTGCACGAAGAATTGCCTCGTCCATTGCAGGTGTCCTCGTCGTTCTAGGTCTTCCCCAGTCACGAGTCATAGGCTGGAATGTTCCGTGCTCCCTAAGACGCCGATCAATTGCTTCGAACGTCTTCCTGTCGGGACATCTTCTTTCTGGAAATCTGTCTCGATACAATCGTACAGCGCCACGGCTATTGCCCGTGCTAATCCATACATCAAATGGGCATCTGCCAACTCCGCATTTGTAAACATTGCACTGACTGCAAAACCACGTTCGTGATGAACACTAACCTGTTGATGCTACGTACTGATGTGCTTGATGCTAGTACTGTAGAGCAATGAGTCGCATGTCAACACAAGCACCGAAGTCATTACCTTCATTCAATTGGGCCAACTGGCGGTGAATCGAGGAAGTACAGTACATACTGACGAAACTAAAAGAAGCTCTAACATGGAAATTAAGCGTATCCGGACACATGTCCACATAACATCTTTTCTTTATTTGCCGTACCTTTTTGTAACACCCTGTAGACGCGAAGTACGCAGTGCAAAAAGATGGATGGTCGAAAGTTGAGAAGAGACCCCTCCTAAAGTTAAGAATCTAGATTAGTAGCCAGCTAAAACTGTCACCCGCTCACCTGGTTCCAGATGCTGGTTGTCTGTCTAACGGTTTCTAGGTTCAAAAAAGAAATGTCATTTTCGGTATTTCATATGAGGGCTATTAGTGTATTAAGGTACGATCGGTCGAGAAATGAAAACCTCAGTGAAAATGCGATGAAGCTTTGCACTGTCAATAGTATCCACGTCGATCTCGTCACGTCAGTCTTTTCAGTTCTGAGTGCACAGTTAGCGTGTAAGGATGCCTTAGAAAACAGTATTTCCCACCCAGTATGGGTGCCTGCCGAGAGATTTCGCCTGATTTCATGCAACCCCACATAACGGACCTGTCATGAATTTCCTTCTTCGGCAGAATTCTCGCCAGTACACTGGAAGGGAAATGAGGACGCCTCTGCCGCGTTTTCGGTGGGAAGCCCGGATTTGGCTCCGTCTGATTTTCATCTCCGTTGACATGACTGCTGCCCACGAAGACAGCATTTGTCACAGCAGCGAACTGTAGGCCAGCGTAGAGAACTGGCGGAAAGCACAGGTGGCTGGATTCTCTGAGGAAGGTGTTCGGAAGTTGGTACAACGCTACGAAAAATGTCGCAGTCGGAGTGGCGATTATGTAGACGGGGTTGCTAACCGCTGCCTATAAAACGTTGTTGATTTTCACTGTGGTTTCCATTTCGCTAACGATCGGAATTTAATCAACAAATTATTGAGTGGCTTTAAAAATTTAAGAAGCTGTCACAATCTACTCATCTTACGTTAGAGATTTAACACAATAACTCAAGTATAATAGTTAGAAATTGTGTACATGTCGTGAGGCAGCGTAACTCAGGGCGTAAAATTACCCAGACTGTATTCATCCGCTGCACTTAGCGAGTTCCATCAAAACTTGACACATTTTTCGAAACTTCTCGAAACTTTTTCCCCTCACAAAATAATGAAAGGGAAAAAATTATCGCTTGCTACATTTTCGCTATTCACGCAGTCAAACATCAGCATTAGGCACGAAGTTTAATTTACTACCTCTTTGCTACTAACTCATTTTGTAGACGTTATCCACTAATACCACTGAATGTACGTGCTTAGTTATATCACTGTACGACATATAGTTAAGGAGATATGAGGTTAAAAATATTGATATCCGTGAAAAACTAGCTTCTGCGTAAGATGTCAACTATTTAACACTTTAACTCATTTGTAAACTAATCAGACTTTTGAAGCTGTTTTATACATGGAATCGTGGGCGGGGAGTTACTGGTGTTAGCGAAACAGTACACATGGATCTAAAATTAATGTACGAATATTGAGAAATTACGCAAACTTCTAGGGCAGCGCAGCAAATTCTTCTTGTTTTTCTTGACGCCCGAATTCGCAGTGTATCCGTCACTTTTCGGAAGACATTCCTTCCATCTTCTGGTGGAGACTGATTTCGCAGGAAATGGGAAAAGAATGTATGCCCTCCGAAACGTCGCGGATACACAGCGAACTCACGCCGCAAGAAACGCAAGAAAACTTTATTCCATTGACATGCATCGAAAAACCTAATTTGCTTGATCTAGATAGCGGTTATCTTAAGACGTTGAAAGTGGCTTGAAATGGAGGAACGAAAATTAGAGTTTAACGTTCCGTCTGCTGTGGGGTCATTAGAGACAGAGCACAAGCTCCTTTCCAGATAAAACATTCCGGCACTTGCCTTAAGCTGTTTAAGGAAACCTAACTCTGGATGGCTGGATGGGATTTCGAACCAACTTTCTCCCAAATGCGAGTCCACAGTATTTACCATAAAGCTAGGTGGCTAATAACGAGATCTACATCCACATCACTACACGGCAATTCACGATTAAGTGCTTGGCACAGGTTCATCGAACCACTTCTAAGCCACTTCTGTACCGATCTGCTCTTGAAGAGCGCGCGGGAAAAACGAGCACTTAAATCTTTCCGTGCGAACTCTGATTTCTCTTATTTTATTACGATAATCATTTCTCCCTACTTAGGTGGGCGCTAACAGAACATTTCCACACTCTGAGGAGAAAGTTGCTAACTGAAATTTCACGAGAAGGTCCTGCCGCAGGGAAAAACCTCAGTTCGTGTTACATATGCAATAATACAAAACGAGTTACCCGTCTTTGAACTTTTTCGAAGTCTTCCGCCAGACCTATCTGACTCGGATTCCACACTGCACAGCAGTACTCCAGAAAATTCAGAAGAGTGTGGTCAAGCGTGGTATAAGCTGTCTCTTTAGTAGATCTGTTACATTTTCTAAGTGTTCCGCTAATAAACTGCAGTCTTCGGTTTGCTTTGCCCACAACGATAGCACTCATTACCTCGTGCGAATAAAGAGCTAGTTGTGTTTCACAAGAATGATATCTTGTGAATACGTCTTGGCTATTTGTTAATAACACGTTTTCCTCGAGGTGATTTATAATGTTTGAGCACAGTATATGTTCGAAAATCCAACTGCAAATCGACGTTAGTGATATTGGTCTGCCATTCAGCGGATTACTTCTACCTCATTTCTTGGGTACTGGCGTGACTTGTGCAGCCTTTCTACAAGCGAGAGGATGTATAAGGTTGCTATGCATGGGGCTATTGTATCACCGTACTCTGAAAGGAACCTGACAGGTGTACAATTTGGACCAGAAACTTTGCCTTCTTGTGTTTTATGCTGCTTGGCTGCACCGAGGATATCTGCTACTGGTGTTGGCAGTTGTTCTTGGTTCGAATTCGGGAATATTTACTTCGTCTTCTTTTGTGAAGGATCTCGGAAAAACGTGTTTAGTAACTCTGCTGTAGTGGGGCTGTCATCAATAACAGTACCATTGTCATCGCGTAGTGAAGGTATAGACTGCGTCTTTCCACAGGTGTACTGTACACACGACCAGAATTTTTTTGGGTTTTTTGCCAGATTTAGAGACGGAATTTCGTAGTGGAAGCTATTAAAAGCATATCACATTCGTACTTTCATTAAATGTTTTATTCAAAAGCGACCGCCAATTTCGAAAATTGAAACCGAACGCTACTCTGCACTCGATTTACTGATTTTTAACGTTCCATATTACTGAATTTATGAATTTAAATGTAATCGCAAAGGCACAGCAGCTGAATGAAACGCACTTGAAGGGACAGCCATGACCACCTGTACCCAATATATGGGCAAGTCGACCAGTGCGACACTTTTCTACAAAAGTAAAATTGGTAGATGTTTATCATTATGAATTCTATTTTTCTGAGCGCTGAACCAATTGAATCTTCCTTTCAACTCGATCAATATTTCAGTACAGCGTTTGGTTTGAGGATAGCATTCGTGTGGGTTCTTTATTGGGTCCTAAAGCGGAAAGTTTTCCGATGCTTGTTATGGAATGCCAGTAGTGCGCTGTACACAGCTTTTTAGTTTCTCAGATACTGAATACATTTTAGCAAGACAGAAAAACGTAGCCCTACACGCAATAAGAATCTCAACAACACTCTAATATCGCACTATCGGGATGTCATATGACAAATTAAATTACCGGATTTCAGTATAATTCACTACACCTTTAGACGATACCTCTAAATTAATTTCGATCTATTAAATTAAAACTACTAGTTATCTGCAAGAAGACGCGTAGAAATAAGCTTACAAAAAGTCTTCAAAAGTTGTTATGCAGGATGAGTCACTAACTAGCTCCGAAAGAATAGCTCCGAAAGTATGATAGGAGCTGAAAAATTTGTGGAACAAAAGCTGCATGGAACAATGGGGGGCCATAATAGGCCATAATATGACGTTGGTTTTTTTGTTGCTAGGTGGGGTCGCTTCAGAGATAAGAAGATCAATTTCGTTTTATTAAATGGAATGCTATAGTTTGGTACTTATTTCCTGATAGCGGCTATCGAAACGAATCCAACGATGTGTAACAGTAAGGTCTTTGAAGGTCAACGAAGGTCGCAAAGGTGGCATGAACGTCCATTTACAGAAGGTGTTCGAAGTGGTGACCACTGATATCAATGCAGTGCTGCAATATTCTTATCACTCAATCCACGATAAAAAGATTGCAGCACTGCATTGATACTGTAGTCCTAACCCCGTCTCGTTTGCATTGAACTGCTCCACGTGCCGTAATAAGGTAATCTGCTGCTTCCTTCTTATTTCCAGTGTGGGCTGTCAATTTAGGACAAAGAAGGTTACATGTTTTTTAAGAACTGCCTTTCGGTCACCTACTGTTTTATCCTATTTTATAGGACGCTTTGCAGTGGTTTTAAAGCTTTGGCAAGGGACGTTTACCGATTGGGACATTTTATACGCGGTACCCCACATATCCATCGCCACCAAATATCAGTAGATTGTTAAATATTTTCTTGGCAATCCAATATCGCTAAATAACGTCACGCCACTATTATGAAATTTTATATTTCTTCCGTAGATCAATCCGAAGACACCTAAATAAAGGTGAAACGCGTCATTGGGAAATAACAAAGAAAACAAACTTCAACATTGCAACAAAGGCTGCTTGTTTCTTCATATCTTTGAAACATGTATATTCGTAGAGTAATACTTGAACCTGTCCAGTTATAAAATAGTTAAAAAAACCTTGTTAACATTCCATTATCCTCCCAAATACGTAGAACTCGTTCAGATGGCGCCAGAACAAGGTGATTTGTAATGATTATTACGTCAATTCTCAGAGATTTTCGGTTAATTAACAACAGAAGCACTCAGGTACAATTTTATTTCTTTTTATTAGTACTTTTTCGTTAAATAACTCCATAACATGTGGCACTAAAGCACAGCTTAAGAGCAAAGTAGCTTTTCTACGAATATTCACAGGGATCCCTCTAGAGAGAGTGATTCTAACATTAAAATCAAGAGGGTGCCAGTCCAAGGTAATCGTCAGCGGAAGTTCCCACAAGAGGACTCGAACAGAAGCGACGCTTGCTGCAGCGCCTTTCGCCACCCGCACACTCCTGTACTGTTGACTATGCACCAGTTACTTCTAACGCCGTTGGTACAAATGAATATGCTCCCCTGCATTTTAATGTAACTACTGAATAAAGCTATACAAGCTGAATCCGAAGATTGCTACTGTAGAACAATTTCTTTCCTGATGAAGTGCCCATAAGGCTTTTTTTCCTTTTCTCAGAAAAGGAGATCATTTTGTTTAATCAGATCTATTTATCAGTGGAAAATAAAATATTTAGAAAACAGAGGAACTACGATTCCCAAAGAAGTATGTGACAGGTGCGAGATGTAACAAGTTCAATGAAAGACAACGTACGTTGTAACACCTCCGTTTATTTATCCCGACCTGATCTGATCGAACAGCAGCTCAATAATTATTATTAATGTGACCGTGTACCTAATGGGGCTGGCAATCGGAATTGACTGCTACGGAAGTTGTTACTTTCCAGTTCGTCCTCCTCAATACTGTAATAATGAAATGTCTGGTAACAAAAAAAACACCAACACAGTTTCACTAATTACGAACCTATATTCGTCTAAAAAACACTAAAAGGAGGAGACAGCCACTGCCTTCGTCATACATATCTAATTACCGCTAATCTCAGCACAGGCTTCTTCATTTTCCATTATCGTCACACGCTAATCCATCACTGCATCCAACACTGCAATCCAACACTGCAATCCAAGGAGATAGATGCCGGCGCGGTCGACGCGAAACCAAAATATCGGCACTAGAAATGTCACTGACCACTTCCGTAATTATACTTCTTCACTTTCCCGGTATTATTCTAGTACAAAGGGGTTAAACCACTGCGATGGCAATTCCCTTTGTCGTTAAAGCCTTGCATTACAACAACTGGCTTCCACACACCTCTGCCCGCAAGATGGCACTGGTTCAACTCCACACTCGCTCTCGCAACACGACACAATCGATTGTTCGCCCTATCGACCTGTGCCGAGTGCAAATTTATAGTAAGGGCCTACGGACCCCTTACAACGTCCATTGTTATCAATAGGCACTGGCAGCTGTTGACGACACACGGCGCAGGTCTTTGTAAAACTGCAGTATATGACTCTACATAAACCACACACACACACAAACACACAGATTGATGGATTGGTGATCTGAGACGAGCTTGGGCCATGTACCTTCATCAATCTGAACGTGACTGCTGAGGCTACAGAAAACACTTTCATGCTTGAAAGAGGCCTCACCCGCGAGCAATCAAACTGTAGGGAGTGCTACACTAGATAACGGCACAACTGAACTCTTTGTCCTAAATCATTTGCCTCCGCGATGGTCATGGCAGTAGCGTGGGCGCTGCTTCGCAAGTATTTTCCATATTCGGTACTTCGAAGTGTTCACTTCAAGGGCAGACTGATGGTGCTTATTGATGTATCTTCCTCGCACACGATTCAACAACAGTCCCTCGAATTTTACTATGTGAACTCGTGGACCGAGCGAGGTGGCCCAGTGGTTAGACACTGGACTCGCATTCGGGAGGACGACGGTTCAATCCCGCGTCCGGCCATCCTGATTTAGGTTTTCCGTGATTTCCCTAAATCACTCCAGGCAAATGCCGGGATGGTTCCTCTGAAAGGGCACGGCCGACTTCCTTCCCCATCCTTCCCTAATCCGATGAGACCGATGACCACGCTGACTGGTCTCCTTCCCCAAACAACCAACCAACCAATTACTCGTGGGGAATGCTAACCATCTCTCTGTGGCTAGAAATAGCCAGGATGTGTAACTTGTTTCTGAAGATTTGTTAGGCTCTCCGGATAGTGGCATATTGTTTCTCTGGTCTCATTAATTCGGATCTCTGGTTCATCGGAATCGTTTCGGTTTTTTTTGTTTCAGTTACTGTACAGTATTTCGTAAACCTAAAATAATAGCAGCAAGAAACGACAGTGGCAGTTATTGAGTTTAAATTCAGCCAGTCACCATACACGGATTCTGGGAGGGTGTCAGTTAACAAGCAAGAAACGACAGTGGCAGTTATTGAGTTTAAATTCAGCCAGTCGCCATACACGGATTCTGGGAGGGTGTCAGTTAACAAGCTACCTAACAGTGAGCATAGGCGTACCGCCAGAAACGATCGTTTCTGATTCTAAACAACCTCACGCAAGCGGTAACAAGGTGGCATTAAGTATTACATTGCTCAGTTGGCAGAATGATGGCGGACTGTTATACCGTTACCTCGTCGTGGGAACAATTTCGGCGTTGTTTTGAAATGTTGGAGGCTGCGAATCTTTACAGAAATTGTTCAAAATAGAGTACTCGACTTTTTCTCTGTCGCTTTCTTGCACAGCGCTTACTGACATACGGAAAGGAGCAGTTCCAACACCTAGCACTGTACAAACATGGTTGCAATATGTCTACCCGACATCCGTCCCCAATGCCCACAAGAACAACCCCATCGCTTGTACACATCTTAAAGTCAGCACCAAGTTTGCATTTGACACTTCAAGGCTTGCTGAGACGATAGTGCAATTGTAGAAGTGTATGCTGAACACGGCCATGCACACTGTAGATGTATCCACGTACACTTCATCTGTGGACGCCCCTTACAGGAGGAAAAAATGGTGAATCAAGGTAGGTAAGATGCTCAGACCCTCTGAAACTATATAATACCTGAACTATATGGGGGTGCAATCCTGCACGACATCCAGCCTTAGAATTGTGAGATACGTGACGCATTTCCATATCAACATAATAACAGCTAAACGAGAGTCAAAGGCCGGTTAGGTTGAGTAAAGAAGTTGAGCAGTTGGCTCTACCAGCCAATTTGATGGTTGTTATCGGATGTTTCCTGAATCCATATTCATATTACTGACACAAGGGGCGCTCTGTAAGTAACGCAACACTTTTGTACTGAAAGCAGGTTGGTTTTATTCATGTTTACAAAACACCATATTATTCCCCATTCTTTTGGCTACAATGCGTTCAGTGCGGCGGCTTTACGGCACACTACTGGGAGGGCTTGTATGCCCGCATGGTACTACTCTACTGGTCCACGTCGGAGCCAACGTCTTCCTGCATCCATAAGCTTCATCTACATCCACATATACATCTACGTGATTACTCTGCTATTCACAACAAAGTGCCGGGCAGAGGCTTCAATGAACCACCTTCCAGCTGTCTTTCTACCGTTCTACTCTAAAACGGCACACGAGAAAAATGAGCACTTAAATTTTTCTGTGTGTGCCCTGATTTCTCTTATTTTATCGTAATGACCATTTCTCCATCTGTAGGTGGGTGCCAACATAATGTTTCCGCAATCGGAGGAGAAAACTGGCGATTGAAATTTCATGAGAAGATCCCGTCGCAACTAAAAACGCCTTTGTTTTAATGATTGACACTCCAATACACGTATCATGTCTGTGACACTACGTCCCCTATTTCGAAATAATACAAAACGAGCTGCTCTTCTTTGTATTTTTTCGATGTCATCCGTCAGTCCCTCCTGATGCGGATCTCACACGGCACAGCAATACTCCAGCATAGGGCGGACAAGTGTGGTGCAAGCAGTCTCTTTAGTAGACCTGTTGCACCTTCTAACTGTTCTGACAATGAATCGCAGTCGTTGGTATGCTCTATCCACAATATTATCTATGTGATGGTTCCAATTCAGGTTATTTGTAATTGTAATCCCTAAGTATTTAGACGACTTTACAGCCTTCAGATTTGTATGACTTATAGCGTAATCGAAATTTAGCTGATTTCTTTTAGTACTCATGTGAATAACTTCACACTTTTCTTTATTCAGGGTCAATTGCCACTTTTTGCACCATACAGATATCTTATCTAAATCATTTTGCAAGTCGTTTTAATCATCCAAGTATTGCCTCCCGTGAAGAGCATCCTTCACTGGGCCAAACGGATGACAGTCGTGAGGTGCGAGACCCGGGCTGTAAAGTGGATGAGGAAGACAAGACCAGTGACGTTTTCTGAGCTCTTCTTGGGTGCGCAGCCTTGCGTGAGGCCTTGTGTTTTCGTGGAGAAGGAGAACAGCGTGATGCATGATTGCGTCCGCACGTTTAAACACGGCAGGAGTCACAGCTGTGTGCCGCCGGCCAACACGTGGGAGACCGGACAGGTCTGCGCGTCTTTGCTGCGATGGCGACAGACTACTCGCCCAACGACTCACCATGCTTTTGTTGACTGCCAGTTACCTCTGCTTGGAATGATCCTCCGTTACAGAAGCAATTTTGAAGACTATACAGGTATAGCGTCGCCACCTATCGGATTTCATGAAACTCTAGAGGCTGAAGCGGGATATTCCACGATGTGCCACAGCAAACTCCGCATTTTTTCAGCCGAATTTGGTAGAGAAGAAAGTTATATCTCATTACTCGTACAGAAAGATGTGCTTTAAATATATCAATAAAATATGCTTACATTTAAGGTACATCAGTAATCTACCTTTACAATAATATTGACTGGATGACGATGAAACTTTTACGATACAATAAGTACTGGGTACTTCCTGGCAAACGCGTTTCTTGGAGCGCGTTCTCTAGGTCAACTTCTCAGTTGGACTAAAAATGGAAGTTTTATAATCTTGCTCCACTCGTGTAAATTTCTTCGGACGCCCATGACATTTACATACTGCCCCCATTTGCTGACATCAAAGAGAAAGAAGAAAGACACCGAGCGAGGTGGCGCAGTGGTTAGACACTCGACTCGCATTCGGGAGGACGACGGTTCAATCCCGCGTCCGGCCATCCTGGTTTAGGTTTTCCGTGATTTCCCTAAATCGCTCCAGGCAAATGCCGGGATGGTTCCTTTCAAAGGGCACGGCCGACTTCCTTCCCCGTCCTTTCCTAATCCGATGAGACCGATGACCTCGCTGTCTGGTCTCCTTCCCCGAAACAACCAACCAACCAAAGAAGAAAGACAGAAAGTTAGACGTACTATGGCCAGCCATGTGATTCTTCCGATGCAGTATGTACACTCAGTAAATAAATTAGTGTCAATATCGGCCCATCGGAGTTCACAGAAGAATTTGCAAATATCCCAGAATGCCCACACGTAGGTATTAATAATGTAACTGGCGGTATAATTCCTGATCAAGATATATCTCCGTTCTTCCGTTCGCACTGTACATTACATGCATATGTGCAAATTCCTGTAACGCAGACTGGTCCATCGTCAGCCTGTTATCAACTAAAAATATCGGTGGACGCAGACAGTGGTGTACTGGTTCTCAACGAGCGCCACCAACGAACAGGCAATTTTTTAAGAGCACCAACGAACAGTTAATTTTTTTAAAGCATAATAAGATCATATATAAATCATATTCATTGCTCATTTGACACGTCACTCCACTTGAGATACTGATTTCCACTGATCCTGAACTCAAAGTTTTCGTTTTATGATTCTCTGCTATCTCTAAAAAAACCCGAACATATATATTTGTTATATGTAAAGAAACAACGAATCTATATATATGATAAAAATGTATGTTTGTATCTGAGTGTGTTTCCTCCTCCTGAATCACACGACTGATTTCAACCAAATTTGGTGCACATCCCTGTCAGGCAACAATCGCTGTTGGCGTAAGAACCATCTACCTAACATAGTTCAGAAAAAATGACGTCATAAACAATGAAATGTGTGAAAAACAGTCTCATCACGGATGACGTTCAAATGTACTACTTCTGCGTTATTAAATGTATTCGTAAAAAAAAAAAAATCGCAGGCATTATCCACATGTGCCGCTAAATGCATCTAAAAAATATATGATGGAACCCCATGTAGTTCAGGAGATATGACATCATAGACAGCTTTCAACTGCGAAGCGCAAACAACTGTACGCGAAAACGATAGCAGGCTACAGTGCTATGGAAAGCCGTTGCCACAGAGACGTTAACAAAAGCGCGTTGTGCCGCGCGGGGTAGCCGCGTGGTCTTGGGCGCTTTGACACGGTTCGCGTTACAGACACGCAAAGCAGCTGCGCCCAGTATGCAGGAACTGTCCTGGATCATGTTTCTTAATTTGGATACTGTAGTTATGCATTTGTACATTATGGACATTCCTTTGTACGACTGTTCCACAATTCCAATGGTGATTTCACAAATACATGGAAACGAACTTTTTTCGATATGCCTCAGTAGAAACACAGTTCATTTTTTTGTTTTCACTTCAAATAGAAAATTGACGAAGTGAATACCAACTACTTGTTTTCATAAAAGTAAAGTTCTGTGTCTGAAGTATCGCCTCAGGTAGAGTGCAAAAAACGTGATTTTACTGTGCTGCTGTATATCATCCCCCTTTCGCGATCTTACACAATGATATCAATCATAAAATAAATATGGGTAACAAGTAAGGAATGTGCTTCTGTAAACGTCTTTATTCCAGTAAGAAATGTAGGCCTACTTATTGTTATGTGACGCACAGAGATGAATAATGTAAGGTCAGTAAGATATTTTCCAGTACAAAGCCAATAAATCAGCATCACCTCCCATTATTAAGTTCTTATCATTTTTAATCTCCGCTCTGTCGATCGTGCGCAGTCAAGGGCGACTTCTTTGTAAACTTGCTGGAAGCCGTGCGCAGCAAGCAGCAGCAGGTTCACCCTGAATCGTTTATCAACCGACGAGGATCAGACAGGAAATTAGTCATTATCTACCGTAAAGAATTATTCGAAATTGTTACTGCTACATATTTACATTCAGTTATATGAATCTCTCTTCTAATTAACACTATTTTCGCACTTTTCCCTTTCAGAGAATACACTCGCAGATCGGCACCTAGAGCTGTTTGTATCATTTATTCGAGTCAGCACCATTCTTGTCGTCTATATCGTAACTAGATACATGTTTGGATACAAACTCTCTCAAAGACTTTGTGTTTCCATGTTCAGTTTCTTCTACGGTGACTATAGTTTGTCTTCATGTACGTAGTGTTGCATACTACGGTTTTGTTATTTCAAGAGAGAATAAACTGGAAGTGCGCAGGATGGTGGTATAGTATACCATCGTGATGAAATCACGTTTGTAGCAGACTCACTAAAATTCTTCTTTCAGTGAGTTATGTTGTACTTCTTACTACGAGGTCAAGCATGTGCCACCCACTGTGTCACAAGCAAACCCGAGTCAAGTAGTGCTGCCCATGCGTTGATACAGAACATGTGACGCAATATTTAAAGATAAGTGGGATGTAGTTTTCCTTCATACGTAATATGGCTGTTTTAGTGAGTGCAGAGAGCTTTGCTTATCGACTTAATCGACTTACAGTAATTAGCTAACACTACACTGAAAATTCCTGGCGGACAAACTTTGCGCCAGATGGGGACTAGAACTCTTTGCCATTCGCGAACAATGCTCTTACTGAGTTAACCATGCGCTTCTCACGACAAACCTCCTTGCCCTCCCCCCCTTCCTCACAGCTTTACATTTGGCAATACCTCCCTCCTATCTTCCAGCCTTCACAGAAGCTCTCCGCATTCCTAGCGGCGCTTGTGCTCCTGAATGAAAGGATATTGCGGAGACATGACTGAGGCACAGCTTACAGGATTGGACTGATTCTGCAAGCCGCCGCTATTTAGTTCGCCAAATGGTTCAATTAGAAAGTGAAGAAAGTGTAACACTATCACAGCAGACAGGGAAATGAATGTTCGAAATATCGTCTGCCACAGTATGTACACTGGGATGCACAATGATGCTACGTGTTATTTCCACATGAAAGTCCAGTGCGTCCGCCCCCCCACCTCCTCCCCCCCCCCCTCCCCCGTACCACCACGTCTTGTAACTAAATTGTATCTAACCTCCTTACCTCATGTTTCGTGGACGTTGCCCCAATTGGTTTTCCTCCGTCGGTCGCAGGTCTAACGGTTGTGCAACACTGCACAATAACGTGGCAAATGGATAGTTTTAAATGCTAAGCATAATGAGAATAGTAAAATGTTAGGATGCCAACTAATTTCGTTTTATTTATCCATTTGCAAAATTAATAAAATGATTTCTGGGGCCAGTTTACCATTAGTATTCATAACAAGATTGCCGGACATTAATGATTAGTTCCCGAGCACCGCCAAAGTCACAAAGTGCTTCACACGATTTTAGAATCCACACGATATCGCAAAACTGTGTTTGCCGAGGCAGCTCTAACAATTAATTCCGTCTTTGTGTAGAGTTCACTTCACTCACTAGTTCGCTTGTTGCCACCTCGAGCTATCTTAGCGGTCTGTCGTCTACCTTTTCAGGACGCACTGATTATTCATCCATACTTTTCGTCAATAAGCACTGACAGTAACTAAAATTTGTAGTTAGCGTTTTCTGATGACCTGAAATTATTATTAACAAGTTCTCAGTGCAAGTAACGTCATCAGAACGGCTGGAGCTGTGTATTTATATGTAAACAGTAATTATAAATAATAAAAGATTCGCTTCTCGGCAGAGAGCGAGAGAGAGAGAGAGAGAGAGAGAGAGAGAGAGAGAGAGTGGGGATTCACTTTCACCGAGGATTGTAGGTGAATCCCCACCGCTTCCCTCTGCTCTTATCTTCTTCTCAGAGATCCTGGCTCTGGAGTAGTGCCGTGTATGAAATTTTGATCTAGGTTGCCAACAGACGAACTAGGTTGGCGACACTTATTTGTCCGGGTGTAGCGGAACCACCCTGCTTCAAATTCGTTTATCTGCGCGACCGAGTGAGCTTTGAGCGAAGAAGGAGTATAAAAGTCTAGTCGACGGATACTGGAAAATGGTACGCTGTCGTAAGCGGGACCCAGGTTTGCAGCGCTGCTGTTTTGTTTTACTGGAGACTACTCTGGACACAGCGGTTAGCGGCTCGCATGCTGTGTATTGGAAGACACAATGGCCTACAGCAGGCGACCTGTCCATAACTTGCCTCTCGGAAACATTCATAAGGGGAAATGCAGCTGTTGAGTCAGTGGAATATTTGCCACAGGTTTGTCCCTCGGTAATTTACTGTCGTCATTTCTTAGCGCTACAGTTTTAGATAGTGCATCCATTTCTTTCTTCTGATATTGGTGCTTAAAATTGATGTTCTTCAATTGTGAAGCTTTATTTTAAAGACTAGATAGCTGCTCAGAGCATATTTGCTGTATGGTATTGTGTAATGAGGAAGCAACTGGTTCAGGTTCACTAGCTGAAACAGTTAATAATACTTTGGAATCAGGCCACGGCAGTGGCTGGAATGATTAACATTGAAACAATAGCTGTGCTAGTGGGTTCAGGGAGACTGGTTATGCAAATGTATAATACTGATACGTTTCATGTGTAAGAGCCGATACTGTATTGTATTTCTGTGGACTGACATAGACTAATGCTATATTCTAATGGACCTGTTAATGATGAACCAGTGGCTGGGACGACCAGTCGTTTATAAAAAAGGGAGGCTATGTTCCATCTCAGATTACGTAATTCTCAGTGAGCATTAACAACTAGTGGTATAGATTCTTTTCTAAAGTGTGAAACTGTTAATTTGTTGTTGGCTTGTATTGGTGTCAGTTGCTATATACAGGGTGAGTCACCTAACGTTACCGCTGGATATATTTCGTAAACCACAACAAATACTGACGAACCGATTCCACAGACCGAACGTGAGGAGAGGGGCTAGTGTAATTGGTTAATACAAACCATAAAAAAATGCACGGAAGTATGTTTTTTAACAAAAACCTACGTTTTTTTAAATGGAACCCCGTTAGTTTTGTTAGCACATCTGAACATATAAACAAATACGTAATCAGTGCCGTTTGTTGCATTGTAAAATCTTAATTACATCCGGAGATATTGTAACCTAAAGTTGACGCTTGAGTACCACTCCTCCGCTGTTCGATCGTGTGTATCGGAGAGCACCGAATTACGTAGGGATCCAAAGGGAACGGTGATGGACCTTAGGTACAGAAGAGACTGGAACAACACATTACGTCCACATGCTAACACCTTTTTATTGGTCTTTTTCACTGACGCACATGTACATTACCATGAGGGGTGAGGTACACGTTCGACGGGCGTTTCATAGGACGTGGAGGACGCATAAATTGGGCAGCCCGTTCTCCTGATCTTACACCTCTGGACTTCTGTCTGTGGGGTACGTTAAAGGAGAATGTGTACCGTGATGTGCCTACAACCCCAGAGGATATGAAACAAAGTATTGTGGCAGCCTCCGGCGACATTACACCAGATGTACTGCGGCGTGTACAACATTCACTATGCCAGAGATTGCAATTGTGTGCAGCAAATGATGGCCACCACATTGAACATCTATTGGCCTGACATGTCGGGACACACTCTATTCCACTCCGTAATTGAAAACGGAAACCACGTGTGTACGTGTACATCACCCCTCATGGTAATGTACACGTGCGTCAGTGAAAAAGACCAATAAAAAGGTGTTAGCATGTGGACGTAATGTGTTGTTCCAGTCTCTTCTGTACCTAAGGTCCATCACCGTTCCCTTTGGATCCCTACGTAATTCGGTGCTCTCCGATACACACGATCGAACAGCGGAGGAGTGGTACTCAAGCGTCAACTTTAGGTTACAATATCTCCGGATGTAATTAAGATTTTACAATGCAACAAACGGCACTGATTACGTATTTGTTTATATGTTCAGATGTGCTAACAAAACTAACGGGGTTCCATTTAAAAAAACGTAGGTTTTTGTTAAAAAACATACTTCCGTGCATTTTTTTATGGTTTGTATTAACCAATTACACTAGCCCCTCTCCTCACGTTCGGTCTGTGGAATCGATTCGTCAGTATTTGATGTGGTTTACGAAATATATCCAGCGGTAACGTTATGTGACTCACCCTGTATATGCTGGCCTCGTAAGACAGTGCGAGACAGGCAGTTTTTTACTGTTTGCGAACAGCAAACACAGTTGAAATTTGTTGTGGGACAATGTTTTGGTTGCTTCATTAAATTCAGAAATTTATTCATTTAATTGAGAGGTTGTTGGTTTCTTTCTGTGGTTTGTTTCAGAACGAAATTGCTGTTTCGGTGTTTCGATGTTTAATACTGTAATTCTGGACCAGCCTAAAAAGAAATATTTGTGCCGTCATTAGCGACCGAAGTTTTATCAAAATCTGGTCTTTAGTAAACGTTTTAAAAAATGCAACTGTAATCCAGACTCAGTCAATTGCTGCACCCTTTCCCACTGTGGCCCGGCTACCTGTAACAGAGTGAGTGCAGCGGTGAGCGTTACTTCACTGTCAGTGCGCTCTACTTCTTCTTCATTAGATCGGCTTCCTTGAAATTAACGTCAGTGCAGGATAGTCTGTATAACAGTGAACTGGATGAATCCTTCATAATATTCATAACTTTCAATCTTTAATATTACGTGTTCCCATAGTTACACGATTCATATTTGCAAATGTTTGACGTCACATAAACCTTCAAAAAACATCTCATGTATGTGAAATGATTCTGTAGTTTTTGTTACAGACCTGATCGCAGAGATTATTGCTTCTGCAGTGTACTTGGGTTCACTTTACTATCCTTAAAATTGGGTCGCTGCTACTACATACCAACACTGCCATAGGACGAAGAATTGGTTAACGAACTTACATGGGTGTACTTCTGCAAATCTTACTCCCGACAACTGAACTCCTTGCACTGACAACGCGAATGATATCGTCAGCGTCCTGGGCAGAATCTGCAACGTTTCTTAAAGAAGGAGTAATCATGATGCCATAAGTTATCAGTTATAAATAAGAAGCTATATGTAACTTAATTATAAGTTACCAAGATCGTCTACTATATTTTCACTGAAAAATTACTTGTAAGGCTAGTTTCGCCGTCTTCTCTCCTCGTCCTGCCATGTTTATCCATGAACAATGACATTATGAAATGAAATAATCTGAAAGAAATTCAAGTTAAATTGTGTCATTAACAGTAATATACTACGTAGGAGTATTGCAAATTAAATCTGCATGTCTACAAAACATTTCCCACACGCGTAACAAATTAACTTAATTGTTGGTTGGAATACCGTACGTAGCAATCCATGAATTGCAGTTTAAATTTTTAGACTTGAAGTATTCGCCATAAAAAAAAAATTTAAAAGTTATGCCAGGTTATGTAGGAAGAATACATTGTTGCTACAACTAAGAATGCTCTTACCAATCAGCCTAACATTCTAACGCGAAGTCTAACGATCCTCGCGTAAGCCACTGAATTTTAACTCGACAACAGTCAAACCACAACTGTGATGCGACACTGTAAGTGCCACCTGGAGCACTAAATTAAATGCGTGTGGAAAGGGCGCAAAGGTTATCTAGCGGTGAGTTTTGCAAGCACAGTAGTATCGTCCTAGCATTTCAAGGAATAGCTGCAAGCGGTTCTTTCCCTGCCAGCAATTAAAAGTTTGCTACCAATTTTCGAATTGAGTCACTCTTGCAGCAAACAAACGACGTGCTGTAATGTACTAGTAGATATTACGTTTTCTACTGAAAAAAAGTTACAGATGTAGATATTACAAAATGAATAAAATTTAAGGTTCGTGTTATTTTAACATCTTTATTCCATTAACACGACTCGAACAACACAGGAAACTACTGGAAAATGAGAATATTGGCATAATTCAACAATATAATAACGCGAAGAATTTTTTGTGTGTGGAAACGAAATTCGATGAATCAGGATCGACGCGGCGCTGGACTCCATGCGACGGAAGCGGCCC
Organism: Schistocerca serialis cubense; assembly: GCF_023864345.2. NCBI lineage: Eukaryota > Metazoa > Arthropoda > Insecta > Orthoptera > Acrididae > Schistocerca > Schistocerca serialis. Next base: position 106,119,932 of record NC_064639.1, on the reverse strand, counting down.
TCTCCAGCAACCGTCGCACATAGCCTCTGAAACAGCAAACGTCGTCTGAAATCTCTACCACAAAATGTGTTACTCCATGATAATCACAAAATGTTCGCTTTTCTCGCAGATTACCAGTTACGCGTATTTCGTGAATAGCATAAAAGTTATAGTAACATGAAATTTACTCTTTAGGAATTCAATCTGTTATTAAAAGACTTGTACTTGTCAGTAATAACCAAGAATGAGATTAGACGATGTTAGGCCTTGTGAAATGTGACGTTTCAGCGTACGGAGCTAGGAGCGATCTTTAAGGCAGCGAATTAATTATGAAAGCATTGAAATCACCCTGCGGTTTCGCACTTTCAGGCGAAGTGAAGAAGCTGCACTCAATCACCATGGGGAACAACACATTGTAATTGAATGTGTCTCGAGATACCTCTACAAGAAACGTTGTCAAACACAAATTCATTTACATATGAAGAGTGGAAATTGATAACGTTTTAAGTGCCATTCGTTCACAAAACGCATTTTCAGTGCTACTGTGTTCTCGGTATACTCTTGCATGTCCCTAGACTTGATCCAGGTGCAAAACCACGAAGAAAGTCTTTCAAACACGGGTTAGTAGATGGTGCATGGTCATTGTGCTAAATTGTGCTTCCGCCTCGATTTTAAAGATTCGATATGAAAAGTGGCACTATAGCTCTTCTACTTAAAAACTTAATGTACTTGTATTACCACTAATACAGTGTAGTGCCTCAGAATTAATGGCACTTACAACAAAACCCTCGTACTATTTTGGAGAAAAATCGTAGCTATGTACAAAATACAAGTTAATTCCTGCAAAGAAGAAAACAGCACCCATCTACTGTTAAAAATGCTATCTAGTTACACAAATTACCGGTTTCGAACCAACAGTTTGTAACCTCCCCACAAAAAATATAATAAATAATAATATGAATAATGAATGTGATTCTAATTTAGTGTAACCTCCATACAGAAATTCATTCACATTTAACCACCACACAAAATTTGTTTCCCATTTAATGTAAGCTCGAAACAGAAAAATTCCTAAACCTCGTAATAAAAAAATAAATTCAGTAAGCTGGTAAATTTTGAACGACAGCAGTGCTGCGTCATGGCCCTGTAAGATCATTCTGAATAAAAAGCAAAATTTCTTACCTCAATAAAGTCGGCAACAATCTGCTCTTACAATAGCTTTTTCCGGCACAGCTCTGTGCAATGCTGGCCTATAGGTTTGTCATTTATTAAAGGAAGTAACTGATTTTTCTTTTGCAACAATCGGAATGATCATGGATTAGAGAAATTAGTAAATTCTTTAAATTGAAATGAATGCTTGTTAGAAATTACTTTATATGACAAAGATCATTATTAGGACATTTTTAAAAGATTTACATGGGAGTTCACATAACATTACTAGATATGCGCGAGGCTGCTTTTACCTTATGCTATAACGCTCAGGCTCCGCCATCGCTGCACCACGACCGGCCCAGCCAACACGATACACCAGACAGCTCGCTAGCAACAACTTACTGCTACTGCCACACAATTCCTACTGCATACAACACTGCTCTTTGGTCTCAGATTCTCTTATAGCTTACATATCGCAGGCTGCGCGTGAGCAATCCATCTGCTCGAGTGCGCTAGCAACAAATTCCTTAATCATGGATCTCTTACATAACCCTCCACTGGGAGGGGGGGGGGGGGGCAAAAATTTGACAGCGATGGTGAGTCAATTGGACTTGCCATGAGCAACAAATTTTTCTATAATCTACCTAATTAACTACGTCTACAGTCACAGAGTATATACACTATTGATAAGTGCAGAACATATTAAGAAAGACAAAATGTATGTGCAATGAATACAAAATATATTAACAAATGACATAAAATGCACACGCGCTGTAAAACTCTTTAGCATTTTTACAACTAATAAACATATCAAGGAGTGAAATAAAGCGCACACGCACTGTAGAAGTCTTTAGCATTTTTACATAACATATCATGGAGTGAAATAAAGTGCATACGCACTGTAGAAGTCTTTAGCATTTTTACATAAAATATCATGGAGTGAAATAAAGTGCACACGCACTATAGAAGTCTTCAGCATTTTTACATAACATATCATCGAGTGAAATAAAGTGCACACCCACTGTATATGTCTTTATCATTTTACAAGAATTTAAACGCACTGTATAAGTCTTTACCATTTTACAAGAACTAGGAAAGGAATGGGAAGGATTGCATCATGGTTGTAGCACAGTAGGTTGCACGTAGCTGCACTGAAAGTCCATATCTTTCTACAGAAGCACAACACCAAGTGAGACATTTGAAGTTCTCTTCCCCGAAGTATTAATCAGTGTAGCCAAGACACTGAAATGTCGTATTAATATTCAATGTTATCATTTTGGTAGTACATTAGGTACACCAAACAGTGGAACCATAATACCATCTCCATCGTTCAAGGTGGTGGACAGCATGATGTGTCAACACCACACTTCTACAGGGTACACCAACGTAGAATTAGTGCAAAAACCAAATATAGTGCTCCATGATCATGAGGATGGACAGGACAAACGGATATTGCAGTAATTTCTGGTAATTAGGTCAGAAGGTGAAGGACATTAAGTCTTATGCTAGTCATCATTGAGAATTACACTAGTCTATCAACCGATTTGAGTAATTGGTGGCACTCATTGCCTAGTTACTAAACATTTCTGTACTATGTATGAAGTATTACAGAATAATATTCATAAGTCATCTGATTACAGTGAACATTGACACTCATTGGCCAGTTACAAACCATTTTTATGCATTATTCAAAAGTGATCATTCAAAACAAGAGTTAATTAATGGAATACCATTTAAACAATTCATCTAGTTATAGTAATCATTGGCACTCATTGGCCAGTTACAAACCATCAGAAGTCATCATTCAAAACAGGAGCTAATGAGTGTAGCATCAAGCTACTGTTATTCATATATAATAGCATGCAAGTGACATAATACAAATTAAAAATATAAGAAACAGTGGCATTCATTGGCCAGTTACTAATCATATAAGAAGTATTGAATATTACAAAACATTTTTCATCATTCAAGTGACAAACGACATATTTAAAATAATTATTGGCACTCATTGGCCAGTTACAAACCATTTTTATATTTTTATAAAACATTATTCAGTATTATTCAGAAGTCATCATTCAAAATGAGAGTTAATTACTGGCATAGCATTTATAGAGTATAACAAAAATATTATTTACAGAAATTATTGGCATAGTATTTATGCATTATTACAAAACATCATTCAGTGTTACTCAGAACTCATCATTCCAGTGACATAAGACATATTTAAAATGTAACACACTGTAACTGTTACTCAAGGCCTGTGGCTAGAGAACATTACTCAGAACTCTCTTAAACTGGTAGCATTATTTGGGACTGGTAATACATTTTTTTTTTTTTTTTTTGCTAGCAATGCATTGCGTTGGGATCGATAATTAATTGCTGGGGCATGAAAATATTTGCTTTTGACTAATTGCTGCGAATAACGATTAGTAACGTCATTCGTTATGAGTCAGCTGTAGCAAGGTTATGAAACAAGTGGAGTATATGTGATCACATTCATGAATGACACACACAAATGGCTAAAAAGAAATGCAAGTACTAGAACAGGTTTAATGACTAACTGCTTATAGCACATTAATTTCATGAATAGCTTCTCCTAGAAAAAATACAAAATGGATTATTCAGCTGAAAGAAGAAACGCATATTATGCTGAAAAGTAGTGAACTTCGAATTATCAGGTAATGAAACGTGTACTCAATATGTACGTACTCTAGCTGTCCTTTCCAAAAACATTCAGTCATTATACCATGCGACATAAGATGTACTGTCAAAACGAACTGCAACAAATACTTAAATAACTACATAGGATCTATTAACTAACAGTAAATATATAAACTTCATCATTATTCTCATCTGCAAGGAAAAACTTCATTATTCATATTACCATAATTTCATTACTATCATCACCTGCAAAGAAAAACTTCATTATTCATATTAGCATATTCTTCATATAACTATTCATCATCATTCATTATCATCTGCAAAAAAGACACTTCATTATTCTTATCACCATTTACTTCATACAACTATTCATAGTATAGAGTTTCTTATTTCTAGCATATTTCATCACTAAAACTAAGATGTGTAGTTCTGTCTGACAGCCTCCATCAATCGCCTCGTATTCTGAAAGAAAAAAATAGTTAAGACTGCTATCATACGATGTCTATAGTATATTCTTGTTAGTGTTTGTTAATTCTGATCCATTTACTCTTCGTGACGAGATATTGCATCTTCTTATGTTCATTCTGAAGGTGAAATTCCCATTTCATAGTAATCCACTGTGGTTTGTTCAATTTATTTCTTTTACACGTTATTGATTTCTGAAAATGTTAAATAAGGATTAAAATCTTGCCATTAATTCATATACCCATTAAATAAAAACTGGTTTCTAGTGATATAATTAAGCATACAGCATAGTATGACGGAAAACGTATTATGTCAAAAACATAGACAGTGTTGAGGTGCAAAAATGTACACTGGTGTTTGTTACATCTTAAACATTTCATAGTGCATACACGAAAACAATCATACATACAAGAAAAATGGAAAATGTGCACAGTCTTATATATAACGACATGAAATGACTTTCTTTGTGTTCAGCTTGTATGTTGTGTAGTTGATGGAGGCGAGAGTTGAAGACTTTAATGGAGAAAGAATTTGATAAAATTAATATGTCACTAGATAGAATTGCATAATTGGTCATAAAATATGTAAGTTTATCTGTAAAAATGTGCACGGTCTTATGTGTAACGACAAGAAAAGCGACCTGCTAACCTTACCTTGCCGGGCACTTGCCAAGAAAAAAATACGATAATCATCAGTAAGTATTCATATATAAATATAATTGCATAAGTGGTCATATAAAAATCAGGAAATGGCATTACAGTGTGATAAATCATAAAGTATGTTCATTCAATAAAGGGTTTAATATTGGAGACATGGTGATTGCATTTACTTTTTCTGGATCTCAGAGTTTCGACATGTACTACACTGGGGTGAGGAATGCTGCGAATTCGATGTGGACCTGCATATAGAAGCTCAAATTTACTACATCTATTCTTTCCTCTGTTGGATAGATAGTGTGTACATACATCTTCTGTCCAATGTGAAAGTAACGGCGTGTACAAACCTGTTTTTGCTGTCTTCTCCGGCGCTCTGCGGCACGTTTGATGTTGTTCAGCGCAATGTCAATTATTTCATGGTGTCGTAGTCGACGAGATGTAGGAAAGGATACTAATTCTTTAATTTTGTTAGGTGGTTCAACATTTTTCAGTATAACAGACGGAGATAGCACAGTAGATTCATTTGGTATGGAGTTAAGTACATCCTGGAATGAGAGTATGTGTGTGTCCCAATCAATATGTTTTTTATGGCAGTATATTCTACATAGTTTACCAATTTCTTTCATTAGTCGTTCACAAGGGTTCGAAGAAGCGTGATACTTGGAAATACAGATCGGAGAAATGTTTCTTGTTCGTAACATACATGTCCATATAGCAGATCGAAAGTGTGGTCCATTGTCAGAAATTACTTTCAATACATGCCCTACATGAAATAGAAAATGTTTTACAAATGCTTTCGAAACAGTTTTAGCAGTAGCTTTGCGTAACGGAGTGAAGGTTACAAATTTTGAAGCGAGTTCAACAGCGAGAAAGATGTAGCAAAAACCTCTATTAGTTCTGGGAATCGGACCAAAAATGTCTACAGCGGCCATGTGTCTCATTTTAACAGGTACAATGAGATGTAACGCAGGAATATGTGAAGTCGTATCTGACTTAGCTTTCTGGCAGATTTTACATGACGCTAAAACTCGTCGAATACGTTTCTCCGTGTTGGCAAAATAACAGTTCTGTCTCAGTATAAGAAAGCATTTTCTGGCTCCGTAATGTGCGTAACTTAAATGAGTATACCAAATTAATTTGTTAAGAAGCTCGTCAGGAATACAGAATAACCAATTGTTGCTGTCAGGGTGAGAGCGGCGAAACAGAATGTTATTGCGTGCAGTGTAATGGTTTCTAATGGTAACATTATTCCTATCTTGCCAAAGGTGTTTAATTTCTTTCCATATGTTGTCTTTACTCTGCTCTTGTGTTATGTCTGGTAATGACGACGAAATGAAATTTTCAAATGCAACTTGTTGAATATACATGACGCTGAAATTTGCTTTGCAGAAGTTGGTTGCGATGTCTTGCTGATTGTTGCTGAGAGAACGGGATAGTGCGTCTGCTACAATATTTTGTGTACCGGGAATGTGAACAATCGTAAAATTAAATTCCTGTAAATAAAGTTTCCATCTGCTTAATCTGTCGTGTGTAAATTTAGCGGAAAGTAGAAACTGTATAGCTCTATGATCTGTGTAAACGGTCGTATGTCTTCCATAAAGAAAATGCCTAAATCTCGTAAATGCCCATACAACACATAATGTTTCAAGTTCTGTGACAGAATAATTGCGTTCAGAAGGTGACAGAATGCGACTCGCAAAGGAGATGTTATTAATTACTGTAGAACCCATCTTCTTCAATTTCCTGAAAAATGTGTACGCCTAAAGCGGTGTTAGAACTGTCGGTGGCAATGGAAAAATTTCTACTAAGATCTGGATGTGATAAAAGTGGTGCATTCAACAAAGCTTTTTTCAGATTCACAAATTCAGAATGTGCTTGGCTATCCCATGACCAAATAGTGTTTTTACCCGTCAACTGACATAATCTAGGGGTGTCTAAAGCAGAGTAATTAATAAATTTACGAAAAAAGTTAATTAAACCCAAAAAGCTGCGTAGTTGTTTCTTCGTCGTAGGTACAGTAATGTCAAGTAAAGCTTGAAGTTTTTCCGGGTCAGGCGCAATGCCTTCTGCTGAAATTACATGTCCAAGAAGTTTTATAGAAGTTTTGCCAAAGTGCGATTTGCTAAGATTAACTGTGAGTCCTTGTGCACGAAAAATTCGTAACAGTTGTTCAAGAATCAAATTGTGTTCAGACCAGTTAGCTTCTGCAATAAGAATGTCGTCTACATACGTTGTGATTCTGTCTTTTAATTCTGTCGGAACTATAGTATTTAATCCGATCCGCGAATCAATGCTGCTGAAGAAATAGTTAAACCGAACGGTAATTTAGAAAACTGATAACAGTCACCAAAACAGAGAAAAGCTGTGTACTTTCTGCAGTTCGGATGGAATTTCAAATCTAATGTGGAATAAATAGCAGTACCATGAAATTTCTGTAGCAGTTCTTCTAGTGTTTGAGGGCGATCTGTTTCATTAATAATAATGTCATTGATGTGACACGAATAAAGTACGAGACGAAGTGAACCATCCTTTTTCTTAACAATATGGAGTGGGTTTATGTACGGACTAACTGCCGGTTCAATAATACCTTGGTCAAGCATAGCTTGTAATTCTTACTTAACTTGTTCTCTGTGAATATACGGAATGGGATAATGTTTGGCTTTAAACGTGTCGTGCTGTTTAACTTGAAATTCATACATAAAACCGGACATAGTACCAGGGACGTTGTCAAAAACTGGAGCTTGCTGTAAAAGAATTTTGCGTAGTCGAGTGCGTTCGTCGTCTGTATTTGCATTGCTCTGTTTAACTTTATCAGAAATCATTTGTATAACGTCACAGTCGGCTTCGTCTGGACTATTATAGTTGTGTACGTACGTATCTGTGAACAATATGGAATGACAGTCTATGTTATGTGATGCGGAAATGACCTCTGTACGATTAATTGTTTGCTCTTCTGCAGATAAAGAGTGCTGAAATTCTAAAGCCAGTTGTACATTTTCATCCTTTAACATTAAATAGGAGTTTTGAAAGTCAATAATTGCGTCGTGTTGTACCAGAAAATTCGTACCTAAAATAACGTGTTGTCAATAAGGGAACAATCCAAAAATTTGAGTGAAATGTATGACCTGCAATACCAAATGATAAATGTGTCTGTAATTTTACATCTACTCCGTTACCAGATACTGCTCCTTTTACTTTAATTTTGCCTAATGGTAGCGTAGGATAGGTATTCTCTTTGTTACATTCGTTGAAAGTTTCCTCATTTATAGCTGACATAGGTGATCCAGAATCGATTACTGCTTAAAATTTGGATGATTCAATCTTTACCTCAATGACAGGGTGGGAAATGGTTTTTTGAATAACTGGCCTTTCCTGCAAAAGAGTGTCTCGGATGTCGTCAAAAGTAATAACATTTTCGTGAACAAGATTGTGTGTGTCAAAAGTATTGCTTGCGTCGCTGGAAGATGCAACCTGTATTGTATCTAGTCAAATTCTATCTGACGTGCTATTATTTGCGGGAGGATGCTGTGGCATTTCAAATTTTTGTACTGTTCTGTTATTTCGTCCTGACGTATTACGTTCGGGATGATACCGACTGTCTGGTTCATTCATGATAATCTGTTGTTGCGGATGATTTTGCTGCTGGTAAAACCGACTGTTATTAAACGTACGCTGAAAATTGTGCTCATTACTTTTACATCTGTCATGATAGTCATTTCTATACGGTGCATTGCGACATGAGTTGAAATGATGTGTCTTCTGTACGTAGTGATTTCCTTGCTGTTGTGCGTTATTATTTGGTGAAACCGACGCTATACGTGTAGGCGGCGAAACATTAAAGCTTGGTTGACCTTGCAGACTGCAATGTTGGTTTGGTATGCTAACCGGTTGGTTTTGTTGCTGTTGTGGGAAAAGCCTCTATTGTTGCCTAAATGTATCTGCGATTGCTGAACATTTTGTACATACTGATGATTAAAATTTTGTCCGTTATTAAAATTATGCTGGTATTTCTTTTTATTTCGCGAGTGTCTAATGAAAACTGTCACTTTCGGTAAAACTTGTCACATCAGGTTTTCTTTACTCTTTCTTAATCCTAGATACATCGATAGTTGAAGAGCTGTTTTGATAGATATAAAGGATAGTAGAAGAGAAGGCAGCAGTGCAGAAAACTAAAGCTGAAATAGCACTACTACGGCTCGGAGCCCTGTACACGCTACAGCACATATTCATCGAAGCGTAATAAATCCCCTGAGGTCTCTTACGCGCTACAAATAAATTTTGGTTTCTGCATTACAGGCAACTCCGGTGAAAACTCACAAACAAATTGTTGTATCCAGTCCAAAGGGTGAATCTGTGTTATGTCATTCTTAAATAACTTTAATTTTCTCACGGATAGAAAGTGCTTGTAATCAAAATTATCGTCTCTGTATGTCTTAGCAGGTTCAGGATTGTGTGATAATCTGTTTGTCTGTGACTGTTCGGAATCTAACACACGTACTCTTTGTAAATTACCTAAATTATACTGGCTGTGTGAGTATGACAAATGTTCGCAAAGTGGCGTATGCTGTGATGTGTTAAAGGCTGAAATATTTTTCATCTCCGTCACTTCGGGCTGTAAAGATGACAATTTTCTACCTAATGTATTATTGGACGAACCTGTCTCACTGATCGTCTGCTGTAAATTTTGGAATTCGGGTGTTTGATTAAACGAAACTGGTGACGTATCGTCTGATTTGTTGTCATTATTACTTTCGATTACGTCAATACGACTGGCCAATTCATCATATTTTTCAGTCAGTATTTTTACCTGATCATCGTTTTTAGTATCGCAAGCCTTAATTTGTTCTTTTATTTTACGTGTGGTTTTGTTTAATTTCTTAACGTCTGCTTTGATGGCATCGGGATCCTGTATTAGTTCTAATTGTTCAAGTCTGTCGGTCACTGTCTGAAAGTCTACTGTGTGTGTGTCTGTTTTTGTTTTAAGATCAGAGATTTCATCATGTAGTTCGGTGTTCAACTGTTTGATAGTATTAATTTCGTCTTATACTGTAGCAATATTGTTGTCTACGTATGTTTTTGCTTTCGTAAATAATTTACGCTTATCTTCCTGTCTCTGTGCAGTAATTGTTTCCATGACTTGTTGCTTTACTTTATTCTGTTCCTGTATAAATTTACTGTAACGCGTTTCACTGTTTTGTAGGTGGTGATTAAAACGTTCGTCAATTTCGCTGTTCTGTTGGTCAAATTTCGCGTCTACTTTTGCATCCAGTGTGCGCGAAAGTTCTGCTGACATTAATTTAAACTCGTCGCGTAACTGTGTTGCGTTTTCAGAGCATTGTTTAGCGACTGCACTAATTTCATCTCTAAGTAATTTAGCTGTGGCTGCATGTGTATTACTTAATTCTTGAGCCACAGATCTAATTTCTTCACTACTACTCCTAGCACAAGCCTTAATTTCCTCACGTAATTGTTCTTTGGTATCATGACATTGCGCGGCAACGGCTGTAATCTGTTCACTAAGTTGTTTCTTCTGTTCATTTAGGTTGTCGTGTTTTTCATTCAACGGTTTGAAATTTTCATTAAGGTTGTCTTGTTTTTCACTAAGTTGTTTGAAATTGTTCTCTTGTTCTTTCTTCGATTGCTTGAAACTTTCATTAAGTTGTTTGAAGTTGTCGTCTTGTTCTTTCTTCGACTGTTTGGAATTTTCATTAAGTTGTAGCAATAACGCCATAACTTGATCCATGCTAATATTACCTACACTATTCTCTGTGCTGTTTAATGGTGTACCTGCAATTGTCACGTTTTGTGTAACCATTTGGTCATTCTCTGATTCTTGAAAACGATCGCCAATTGGATGTGCACTGTTGGTCGCTAAATCGGAATCAAATAAATTTGACGTATTTTGAGTACATTGTTCACTTTCGTTAGAAACAATTATCTGTTCCTTACGTAAATTTTGCAAATTAGGCGTGTCAAATTGGACAGCGTTCATTGTAACGGAATGTGCCTCGTCATCAATTGTTACATTTACTCTGGACATAATTGAATTTGTTTGCTCATCATTAGGATCAAAATCATTACTAGTGATCGGTAGGCACTGATTATCTGTAATTAGACGATTATCACTATTACACTGTGTGTCGCAATTATTATCGGTCAAATTATTTGAGTCGGCTATTTCACTCATTGCACATCGCGATGTACTGTTAACAGTTTCTCGCGGCATTTTTCACAAATCAAAATTAACCACAAAATAAAACAAAGACAAAGCGAAATGGAACAAACACAATTACAACAAAGAGCAATAAATTGCCGATGATCTGTGAAAGAAAAAGTGACATATGAGTAAATGCGCTGCGCCAGATGCAAACTACATTTAAGTAAATAAGAGCAGTTATACGACTACTTCTCAGAGATACACAAAGAAATACGATCCTGGCCGGTTGTTGCCAAGTGTAACCTCCCCACAAAATTTATTAAATAAATAATAATAATGAATAAGAATATGATTCTAATTTTAGTGTAATCTCTGAACAAAATTGATTCCCATTTATAACCTCCCTACAGAAATTCATTCACATTTAACCTCCACACAAAATTTGTTTCCCATGTAATGTAAGCTCGAAACAGAAAAATTCCTAAACCTCGTAATGAAAGCTGGTAAATTTTGAACGACAGCAGTGCCGCGTCATGGCCCCTGAATAAAAAGCAAAATTTCTTACCTCAATAAAGTCGGCAACTATCTGCTCTTACAATAGCTTTTTCCGGCACAGCTCTGTGCAATGCTGGCCTATAGATTTGTAATTTATTAAAGGAAGTAACTGATTTTTCTTTTGCAACAATTGGAATGATCATGGATTGGAGAAATTAGTAAATTCTTTAAATTGAAATGAATGCTTGTTAGAAATTACTTTATATGACAAAGATCATTATTAGGACATTTTTAAAAGATTTACATGGGAGTTCACATAACATTACTAGATATGCGCGAGGCTGCTTTTACCTTATGCTATAACGCTCAGGCTCCGCCATCGCTGCACCACGACCGGCCCAGCCAACACGATACACCAGACAGCTCGCTAGCAACAACTTACTGCTACTGCCACACAATTCCTACTGCATACAACACTGCTCTTTGGTCTCAGATTCTCTTATAGCTTACATATCGCAGGCTGCGCGTGAGCAATCCATCTGCTCGAGTGCGCTAGCAACAAATTCCTTAATCATGGACCTCTTACAAGTTTAGACTTCATACAGCTGCTCACGTTTACATGGAGAGCTGCATCAAACCAGTCTCAGGATTGAAGACCACAACAACAACAGTTGAGTACCCTGCATTACCCGGGTATGTATTTATTCTACTTATATTAACGCATTTCCCCCTTCATCCTCTTTTTGTCTATATCCTCCGCCCTCCTTTCTGTCCATCGCTTTCTCTCCCATTACTCTGTCTACGCCCTCATCTCCCCTTTCTCTGTTCATCTCCTCCTCCATCATATTTGTGTCTGTGTCTTTCTTCACCCTCTCTCTGTCCATTTCTTCCTCCCCCATTGTTTCTCCATGTTGTCACCTCCACCTCAATAGGAGGTTGCTTGTTCTTAGCCCTACAGTATTCTTTCCAGGTAGTAATAGGTGTACCGAGTTTGATTGAGATCGCTGCAGGAGTTTAGAGGATATTTTTACCCACAATTTTGCCAGAGCAGGCACATGTCATATATATTTCACACACATTTAAGATATTTTACGCATCTTTCAGATATATCTATATCTAATTTCTTCTTGCAGTTTTCTTTTCACGCAGCTCAACAATAAGTCGCACAGCGATATAATTTTTCAAGTACATTCAGTGGAATAGGTACGTACTGTCCGCAAAATTAGTCGTGAATACAACTAGTATTCAAGATGTGTTAAATTAAATCGTCGTGCATGATGTGGCAGTTTTTCACGATGTTCGGTGTTTACGACGTCATACGTCCTGAACTGTGTGTCGTACTATGATATGATTTTGTAGGTACATTTAGTGGCATATGTGGATACTGCGTGGAATTTTTTTCTGAACGGAGTTAGTAGCAGTGAAGTAATAAATTTAATGGTTATGTATGATGCGGCAGTTTTGCACGCATCTTATTGTTTATGGTGTCGCAGCACTGAAGTATGTGTCGTAAAATGATACCATTTTCTAAGGACAGTAAGTGGTATTTGCGAATACTATATGAAAAATGCGTCGTGAATCGAGTTAGTAGCAAAGAAGGAAGACAGTAAAACGTCATACTTGATGCGGCAGTTTATGTGCATGAACAGCGAAAATGTACTGAGCGATAAACTCTTTTCCTTCCATTATTTTGTATGGGTTCTGCGAGAGAAAAAGTTTCGTCACGGTTTGACTATACGCACAAAAGTTTCTTGCAAGTTACTAAGCGCTCTGATTCTCAAAATACTAGACGAATAAAGTCTGCAGATTCGCACGTCGTGACCTACACTATTTTTACGCCCTCACCCCGTCCCTTTGATCTGTACCTGGTTCTTAGCCCCACAGCGATTAGTTCCAGGCAGTAAACGATACGTATGCCAAGTATGGTTGAAACCAGTCCAGTGGTTTAGGACGACATGTGGAACATAGATACATGCGTACATTCATACGTACATCTATTTTTATAATACATGTATGGATTTATTTTTGTGTACATTAGTTGATTAAAAAATGGCCGGCAACTAATGTAAACAATATACACGTGAACAACCGTCTGCAAATGAACCTGTCGTTTCGAAACCAGTAACGGTGCTATTTGTGTAAGTAAATAACATTATTAAAATTGGGTGGTTGCCTTATTGGCACTAAGAACCAGTCATCATTCTGATACGTCACTTAGAACGTTCTGAATAAAATAATTGTTTTTGTAATTTGTTTACTATTTTTGCGGTGATATGCTGAGCAGAGTACTTCCGTGTTATCAAAATGCTGTCTCAACTTTTTGGATACAAAGCAGTTGTGTACAATATAGTTACATTGTTTTCTCATTATCATAACAAATGTCGGATTAGGCACTTCAAACGTTTTCCATTTTCACTCTTCATAATTACGTACTTGCAACATAGAAGACATAAATTAATCTATTCTGTTCCTTCTATCACTAGAGGTACTTTAATTTTTAATTTTATTTTCGGAAGCTTTTAAATATAATTCTTAAATACGTCTCCGATTTATTCTTCTTGCTCAGTTTAGTTATTTATTTATTTACTGTACAACTTACAAATACGTTTAATACGAATACTGTATCTTCATAAAATATTAATTTCAAATTACCAGCAACGTGGAAATTGGAAATTTGTGGTAAGGTCTAATGGGACCAAACTTCTGATGTTATCGGTCCCTGAACTTACGCACTACTTAATCTAACTTAAACTAACTTACACTAAGGACAGCACACACCCATGCCCGAGGGAGGACTCGAACCTCCGTCGGGGGCAGCCGCCTGATTTTGTTTCCTGGAATGTTAGGAAGGGACATTGAAGGACTCTGTGTTAGTTTTTCAAGATTTCTGTTTGATGAAGTAATTTTTCGTTTTTTATGATCGGAACTGAAAGAGCTAATAGGATAGAGAGAGTAAAAAGTTATAAACATAATTTTTTTTCCGCGGATGTCTTAGTGACTCTACGAAATAGTTCACAAACACAATACGCGACAGGGTTGTGCAAATAGCAGTTGTAACGGTTCGTACGTGTACATAAATAAGATGTAGGAAAGCGCGAGGAAAGTATAAGTTGCACGTCCTGTTAAGCTGAGACACTGTTTATTAGCAGACCAGCCGTAGCCGGTTACAGCGTTAGACGTAGCGTGGAAAGGTTAATTACTGCGACGTTTTGCGACTGTGAAAAGTTGAAGAGCGCGTGGTAATTAATGCCTTCGCTAACGGGATCGCAGGTAGTGTACTGGAAACTGAGTCACCCCCTACTGCCTAGGTGTGAGCGGCGGTTGCAGTTCCCAGTGAACGAAAGGCCTTTCATTCGGCCCAGGTGTGCTTTCCACAAGGAGCAAGTAGACACCCCCGTGTGGACCCCTCTGATCCAGCTGGTTATCCTATTGTCCACTGCTGGAATGGCGAAGGGTATACAATTTCGTTTGAAGCACAGTAATGAGTCCTTGAAGCTTCCGTGGGACCAGGCTTCGAATGTAAATTTCATGGGTAGGAATTGTTATCTAAAATACACTCTTCAAATATCGTGTCAGATCTTGCGGATATATGAGAGTTTGTTTCGTATGCGTATTTGTAAAGCGTATGTGAGTGTAATAGATACGTTTATAATGCAGCGTTACCTTTGTGTTGTACAATGATGACGAGAGAAGGGGGTGGTGAAACCCGGTACCAGCACATAACCTACTCCTCTAGAATAGCATTAATGGTGCCGCCAAGCTTAACGTCACCATCCGACTAACGTGTCGTCATCAACAGTATTATGTGCACTTACTTCGTCAGACACTGTGGAGAGGTTTGGAATTTATTCCGGAACATTGGCGTAAGGACTGGTGATCAGGAGCTTTAAGCCACCATTACTATTCGCATTGCCGGCCAAATACTGGCAGTGAAAATTTTGTCCACCATCAGGTTCGAACCGACTTACATCGAAATTGAAGGCTGCCACGAAAGCGTGCGTTAGCGACCTCGGCAACGGAGGCAGACGAGACAGAGTAAGTAAGGTAATTATTAGTGGGATCTCCATTCGGATGCTTATTGTGTAGGAGCAGTGGATGTCTGTACGACGATCGCAAATTCCCAACTGAAACAAAATGAAATTAAAATTCAAGTGACTGTGTCCGTAGCTAAGAAGCAGTTATCGTGTCTCACTGCGACGCGGAAGACACCAATGCAATTTCTAGCTGCCACGGGTATTTATATGGAGGACTGTCACGGATGCATTCGGCCTCGTGTTGCCAACTGAGGATGACTTGAATGACAGGTAGCGACGCCAAGGCCCTGAGAAGTAAGTACGGCCGGCGGAGACGTGTTCAAAATGTTCAAATGTGTGTGAAATCTTATGCGACTTAACTGGTAAGGTCATCAGTCCCTAAGCTTACACAGTACTTAACCTAAATTATCCGAAGGACAAACACACACACTCATGCTCGAGGGAGGACTCGAACCTCCGCCAGGACCGGAGAGGTGTGATGCTGACCCTATGCCCCTCTATACCCCATTCAAACAGCGATTCATATGAGGTGATACGGCGACTGGTCGGCGTCGCAAGGTCTATTCAAGTGAGACCAGTCGCAGTTGTAGCAAATAGAAAAGCTCGAATATTGACAGAATACGGGAAACTGCAGTTTGTCTGTGAAGGAAATTGCTTGTGAATCACTTGCGCAGTCTGTACTATAGAATACTGCAAGAGAGTGTGGTTTTATATCATGCTGACGGCAGCACATATAATCACACGTAATTACCACTTTCTAGTTTATTCTTTTATCGACAAAACATCAATAAGAACGATGTGTTTGTCATTCACACCAGTGTCCATAGACGACACTGCTTCGTCTCTCGTTTTGTAAGAGTTTTTATGTTAACATATATTTCTACTTACTTAATGCTTTATAATGCTTTAATTTCTTATGTACTCGTACTTGGTCTACGAGAACTTAACTGTGCAAATTTCATACAACAACGACATTTAAATTCTTGTGAAGCGCTTGCCATTGGCTGGTGATGACGTAATTCATAGTCGGCGCGGGAATTGCGCACTACTTAAGCAGTGGCTCCACAGCCATCAGTCACAGTGTACGACTGCCGTATCACGTGAAAAACCGAGGAGCCGCCAGAGGGGAAAACGCTACAGCTTTCATCTATTTTCTTTTAACGCAATATGTAACAGTACTGTTCGTAACGTTGGGTCCTTACCTTTGCAGGGCCCAAAAATTGTGAGGATGGCTGTAACATAAGCCGAAGACGGCCAATAAACAAATGTTGTTGTGATCTCCACTGTTGATTTGTTCTGTTCTGGGTGATTGCGACATTGACAAAAGCGTGAACACAACGGTATAACGGCAAAGTGTTCCTCTATGACCCCCCCCCCCCCCCCCCCCCTGCTTTCCGTAGTTCAGAAAAACCTTCGGCGGCTCCCACCAACCATTATTGGGAATTTTAAAAATGACTTTTAGAGAGACACCCTGTGATGTAGTCCCAGCAGCATGCAGGCAGTTATATGGGATCGGAGGGATGTCAATGGGTTGCTTGCTGCAAGTGACTAGGACTCTGTCACAAGTTGTCTTCACACAGGTACATTTTGAAAGTATTCAACAAAGGCACTGAGAGTGTTTCTTAACTTTGTGTGTGTGTGTGTGTGTGTGTGTGTGTGTGTGTGTAGAGGGGGGGGGGGGGCTCATAGAGTGACCTTATGTCGTTTTTTTCATACATGTGTCAACGTCGCGTCCCCCCATGATCACCCCACGAGAGAGCGCGAAACAGGACGGCAGAAAATAAGCATCCTTTGCTGCTTCGGATCACGTCCGGATTTCGTCGAATCGTTTCGAATGGTTCCTAGCTGTTCCAACTTTTCCTGGGATCAAAATTGCTGTCGCGCTGGACTACAAAGAGGTGAGATCATGTACAATGGGGATGCAGCCCCACGATTTTCTTAGAAAGCTGTAAGTAGGCTGTTTATGTTTTCTTATTGGCAACGTTACGTAGCGCTCTGTATGAAAATCACTGGCTGTGCTAGTAGGCTGTTTATGTTTTCTTATTGGCAACGTTACGTAGCGCTCTGTATGAAAATCACTGGCTGCGCTGTGTGCAGTCTGTGGCAAGTTTGCATTGTTGTCTGCCATTGTAGTGTTGGGCAGCTGGATGTGAACAGCGCGTAGCGTTGTGCAGTTGGAGGTGAGCCGCCAGCAGTGGTGGATGTGGGGAGAGAGATGGCGGAGTTTTGAAATTTATAAGACTGTATGTCATGAACTGCTATATATATTATGACTATTAAGGTAAATACATTGTTTGTTCTCTATCAAAATCTTTCATTTACTAACTATGCTTATCAGTAGTTAGTGCCTTCAGTAGTTTGAATCTTTTATTTAGCTGGCAGTAGTGGCGCTCGCTGTATTGCAGTAGTGCGAGTAACGAAGATTTTTGGTGAGGTAAGTGATTTGTGAAAGGTATAGGTTAATGTTCGTCAGGGCCATTCTTTTGTAGAGATTTTTGAAAGTCAGATTGCGTTGCGCTAAAAAATATTGTGTGTCAGTTTAAGCACAGTCATGTGTATAATTATTCAAAGGGGACGTTTCACATGTCGACCCTTAGCCAAGGATACCTCACTGGAATCTTCTGATTTTTTCTTGTAGTTTGTGTAATTAGTGTAGCTATTGTTTATTGCTAGCGCGTAATTGTAGAGAGAATCTCCTTTGTAGTTGCAGTCTTTCATTGTTGTTGTGGCATGCATGTAGATTTGCACAAAGTATTTCGCAGCTGCGCTTGCAATTAACTAGATATTATTTTCAGTGCTATGTTAATGTGTTCTCTTATTTTTGCTCTTCAAATTGTGCTTTTCTGTGTTATCGTGTGAAATATTGTGACAATAATGGCGTGTGAAAAACGTAACACTAGGCTCCAAACTAAATTGAGAAATAATAGTGACGACGAGCGTAGCTTATCAGCACCACTGTGTAATGAATTAACAGACATTCAAAGTAGTAATTTGGTAATTGTGTATAGGGAAATGGAGCGGGCGGCAAATAATGGTGTAGACAGTGAAACAATTAGTGAACAGGGAAGCATTATCGATCGATCGTTGGGCAACAGCTCGCCTCAGGATTCCGAAATGACAGGACACAATCTTGCAAATACTGTAGATTCAGGTTTTGCGTCCTCACCGTTTTCTCAAATAAATCAAGACATATTTTCTGCTTTTCAAAATGCGAATATTGCCGGTTCAAATGCACTGCCGAATAGTACTGAGGAACATGTTTCAGACACCAGTGCATTGTTATTACAATTAATGCAACAAATGGGACAAAAGCTACAAAAGTTAGACACAATGGAACAAAATCTTCAAAAGTTAGACACAACGCTTGAACAAAATCAGAAACAAATGGGACAAAATCTTCAAAAGTTAGACACAATGGAACAAAATCTTCAAAAGTTAGACACAATGGAACAACACCAGAGACAAACACAGCAACAGTTAGACGCAATGGAACAAAATCTTCACACCACGCTTGAACAAACACATGAAGATTTAACTACTGAGTTACATAAAATCGAATCGAAATGTCAAAAAATCTGTAACGACGTAAAAACACAAATTCGTGAGCATTTCCAACCTATTTTTTCGCGTCATGAAAATGCATTACAGAATCACGAAGCAGCCATAAAAGAACTGCAAACTATTGTTCATGAAAATCACGACATCTTGCAAGCTAAAATTGACTCAGTTGCATCTACCGATTCGGTTACGCAACTTGCAAAAACTCAGGAAAACTTAAAAGACACAGTAGATACAATTTCAACACAAATGGACACTCTGAAACTTGTGTCAGAAAAACACACAGAGGAAATAATTTCACTAACGGATAAAGTAGCCGAACTTTCAGATCAGTTCACTAACTTATCTACAAAGGTAGATGATGATCTGAATGACACAAGACCTGTAGCCATCACGGACACTGAAGAGTATGAACAAATTAGAAAATTCAAACAAAATCAAAATCAAATCAATACACAGTACAAAGGAGAAATCCGGAAAGTACAAGATCAGTTGGCACAAGTAATTCAAGAATTACATATTTCAGAGGACACTCGCGCTCCAGTACGGGAAGAGGGACATAGAAATACGGAACAACCACAAAATAATAACACAGGACACTTCGGAAATTATGAAAGAAATTGGCCAGACGCACTGGATTTTGAGATGAAACCGCCGAAACGAAGTAACAATGAGCGATGTGCGACCCGCCGACACGATGATTTTGACTAGTAAGCTGTTCATTACTACACGTAAATTCAAAACATTTAAGAATTCTGACAACGACATTCATCCACAAGCATGGCTTCATCAATTCTCTCATTGTTTTCCTCCCAACTGGTCATTGGAGCACAGGTTACAATTTATGTGTGGCTATTTAGAGAATGAACCAGCTGTAAGAATGCGATTGGTCATTCACGATTGCCACAGTGAAGGAGAATTTTATCATGCCTTCCTCTCAGCGTATTGGTCTCAAGCTACACAAGACCGAGTAAAACATAGCATCATAATGATGAAACGTTTCGAACAACCTGAATTTTCCAGTCTTATGAAATATTTTGAAGACATGTTGCATAAGAATCAGTATCTTTCAAACCCATACAGCCCCTCAGAACTCATCTGCATTTGCTTAATCAAATTGCCTGAACATTTAGGACATATTATTTTAGCAGGACGTTGCAAAGACGACATTGAAGCTTTTCAGGGACTGTTACAGGAACTGGAAATTGACACTGACAATCGCGGAATGCGAAAACAGGAGCACAACAATTACAAGTCACATCTGTCACAATTCCGCGATGACAGAAATAATACACGACGAGGCTATTCTTACAACGTAAATCGTGACCAAAACAGACACCACCCGTATGACAACTGTTGGCAGAGTAGTAATAATTACAGGGAAAGATCACCTCTCTGCAGTAATGACTATCACAGAGATTACTATAGAAACAGACAATATGGGAACAAAAACAATTATTATCAAGGGAGACAGAATAACTTCAGACGCAACAGTTCAGCGCGCAGCTACAATTCAGGGAGAAATTCCCCACCACGTGACCGGCAAGAAAGAAACTATGGAATCTACCGACATGACGACAGACGATATAATCGTAACGACAGACCTGAATTGCATCAGAAGTGGCGAGCTTCAAACAGTGCAGGGCCTTCTCGTCAAGGTGAATTTGTAGAAGTTAGGTCTCCGAATCCCAATAACGACGCGCGCCAACAAAGGAACAGTCAATGACTCGCACCGCAGGCAGCCGCGTGCGCCAGATGGCTCAGAGAAAAATAACATAGACGCTAACCTTGAGAAAAATTTTAGCATTCTTCACCGACGTATACCGCATGATAATTCCGTTCAAGTTGAACCTCTGCGTACTAGGAAGAGTAAAGGATTGCACCACATTTCACATGTAAAACCGTTTATTGAAAGATAATCTGCTTTATAACTTAGTCTTTGCCATAAAATTTTTCACTTTACATTACTAGTATGCTTTGTCAGACTTAGAATCTGTTAACATGCAACAATGTTTGAAGTTAAATATCCAGTCAAGAACCAAGAGCACTTATTTAAACAGAAATTACGAATGTATTGTTATTGTGAACAGATGACACATTGTTATTGTGTGTGTACGTTCTTGCTTGTTAGTTGAACGATTACATAACGACTATAAGGCTCACATACTTAGAACATTTACCAGTACTGCTAATCAGATTTTAATGCAACATTTTGGTTTACTTGAAAATACATTCTGGATTTAAAGTACTTTCTGTGAGATACCAGATGACACAGTGGTTAGTTTATGTGACAGCTACACGATTTTATCACGACGCTACTAATGAGTGATAATTTACAATGTTGTTTTTGTGGTGTATCTGTTTTATATCTGCACAGGTTTTCTGAATTCTTCTGGAAAGTAAAACATGGTTTAGTAGTAACTTTTGTGGTATAGCTACAATGAGACAGCCTTTTTCGTAGCACAACAATACGTTACATTACAGTACTTTCTTCATAACGGCAATAAGCATAATAACTACGATATCTATACGCAAAGCAACTCACTTTTGTTTATGATGAGGTGAGTACATTGACTTCAGCAGAACTTTGCTTACAGAGGACAATAACTATGACACTTCAACAGAATTATCTTACAGCAAGACGCACATTTAGCGCTACAGGACACGCATTTCAGTGATTAATTTTGTACTTAAAACATTTATTTTTAAAGATTTTTGAATTACAAAGAAAGTTTTCCGTGGTACATTTAATTCCATTGCTGTAATCTGTAACACCTGTGGGTATAATTACATTAATGCTCAGGGGGTGCACGCTTACTTTGTGTACCACGTGTTTGGCAAGCACAAGGAACCCTAGCTAATATGGTATTTGCTTATACAACTTTACACATTGGTACCATACTTCTCTAACACACAAATTACACAGCTATCTGATCATTTATCTGAGAGATAAACATTTTTTTTATTATGTTAGTGACAGATATTTATGCAATTACACAGTTGGATAACTTCACACTTATGAAATTGTATTTTGTATGTACTTTGTGAACTGTTCATATTTTTTCAGAACCATTGTGATACTATGAGAGCTTTGAATGATGTATTTGGTATGGGATCATGATTTTTAAAGTACGTTTGAGGTAGATGACACTTTTGAAATGAGCAGAGAATTTTTTTTAGGTTTTAAAATATTCAGAAAGTTACGACGATTTTGAGATGTGATAGATCTGTTATGATGTTATTATTATGATGACGATGTGTATTATGCTGTTGAGGTATGTTTATGATCAATGAGATGATGCTATATGAGGAATTTGATTATGTTACGTATTTATTATGATGAAATATTGAAGAAGTGTCGACGAATACGTATATATGTAATGAGGTAAGGAATAATGAGTAGTGGTTAGGGACTCTGACTTGTGAAAAAGGATGTTGGAAACCAAGAATCGTACTTTAAGAGTTATGAAATATGTGTAAATGCGTGAATGTACCACAATGCCGCCTAAAATTTTTTGGACACTGTTATATATACAGGATTTTGTGTCTACAGATTTGTAACGCTAATTCTAGACCCTTGAAATTTTTTATATGAGACTGTCACTGTAATGCAAACTGGTGTCGTAAATATTTCAGTAAGAAAGTTAAGTGACCACCTTCACGTAATGAGTCGTGGGCACCCAGCTGCGTGACAGTCGCCTGGAAAAAAGCCATTAGTGTGTGCCTTTCAGAGGCACAGGTGGAGAAAAAAAATAGGGGCCATTATCCTCGCTATTGACATTCCTTTGTAGAAAGCATCGCAAATACGACATGCTCAAACTTGAAAACATATGATAACACAGTGGAGCTCTTAATTTATGATATTTACTGAAATGTCTAATGAAATGACGAGAAACATTTTATGTCTATACACCTGATTATGACTACTGTCTTTCTAGTTGAGAAATTTTTTTTACTACCTTATCAAATGCCATATGGCTAATGAATGATGTTTCATGCCTTCCTTTGTACATATTTGCTCATTTTCTTTAATATCTAGTTTCTAGCTGCACTGCAGCATTGATTATTATAAAATTTAATAGATGTACTAATATCACTATTTTATGTCTACAGACCCAGTAAAGAATACGTTTCTCATATACTTTCTTTGAAAAGAGAGCACAAATAGACATTTCCCTTCACAGGAATTGCATAAATAATTTTTTTAATGACTTGGTATTCTTGCAGAGTAAGTTTTTGTGATGCATCACTCTAGTGTTAAGATGTGACATAGGTATTAGACATGGCCATTTTTAGTGTAATATTTTTTCTGCTTCAGCTTTGTCATGTTTAGGTGTAAATTATTTCATTTGCTGCTGCTGTTTGCCAGGCATAGTGCTACTAAATTTCACTTTACATTACTCTGTTAAGCCAGTTTTATTACGAATTTATTTTTCTTATTTGCTGTGCATTGCCTTATATTAGTTGTAATATTGCATTTGCTTTGCTAATTTATGCTGCTTGCTTTGCCATTTGTATTTTTTATCGTTGCTGTTTGTGTTAATTGTTTTGTGCTGCTGCATTGCCTCGTTCCTTAGTTTAGCATCTGGGCTCAGTAGATTTAAGTTAGCTTAAGATGGGGTAGGCTATATGAGAGAACGAGTTGTGATGAATTGGGAGAAATGCATTGAGAAGCTAAAAGAAAATGGTTTGGCCAAAAAGAAAAAAGTATTTTGAGAGAGGATATGAGCAAAAAGTAGGGTTTAGGGACAACGGGTTTAGGTAGGATTTTCTTGGAAATAAATGATGAGGTAAGATAATGGAAAATAAATAATGAGGAGAGAAATATGTGAACATAAAAATACAGAAAGCATGCTTGGATAGGATTTTTTTGGTGGAAACAAATGTGCAAATAAGACGAAAGATCTATGGAATGAAGTTTTAGGCTGGACTGCAGTACCAAATGTTACACTGAAAACAAACCCTGCCCTTTCCTCTTGTGTTATTCTGCTATGTGTTTGTGTACTCTTGTATATTTGTGTTTTTCCTGTCTTTATGTGTTTAGCTGATATGAGTTATGTTGTGGAATTTTTCTAATAATATGTTATTTTCTTTGTAAAGATGTTTAGACATTATTTATTCTGTTTTGTTTTAATGCTCATGTGTGAAGTTGATGTTTCAAAAGTTATTTTGATCTTTTATGTATGAACTTATGTCATAATTCCTGTAACACTGATGTATATGTTATTACGATTCTTTTGTAAAGCCTGTACTACAAATGTTACCTGTATTGTTATGTTCTTTAATGATGTATTTTGTACCTTTGTAATTGTATTCTTATTTTATAAAATTGTAATTGACACCAGTTCATCAAATTAAGCAACTTGTAAGTTTCATTTCACTGCACACGTTTCTGTTGGTCATAGTATATCGACAATATGTGAGAAGTAGGGAGTGTTAGTGTTTGCACGTGTGTTAAAAATTCAGCAAGGGACTGGATAACAGCATTGCTGGTTCTAAAGACAATTCCAAAAACTTTGTGAGTGCACAAGTGGTGGTTATGGACTTGCTATATTGTCTGCAAGACTTTTCGATGGTGATTGTGCAACTGCACAGTCGCAGCAGATGGCTGCTGGCCATCTCTACAAGGACTACAGTGGGTCTACACCTTTGCTGACTCACCAGTACCATTATTTCTACAAGGGCTGCAGTGGGTCTGCACCTCTGGTGGCCCACCAATACCACAATCTCTACCAGGACTACAGTGGGTCTGCACCTCTGGTGGCCCACCAATACCGTAATCTCTACCAGGACTACAGTGGGTCTACTCTGTGATGACCTACCTACCAATATTCTTCAAAACTTCGACTGACTCTGCTGTGGGTTTGCTCTGTTGTGGCCCATTACCTGTCTGCATGTCAAGAGTCAGCACTGTCTTTTCGTTGGAAGGAGAACACTACTTCTTCAAGACTGCATGGAAATCCACTACTTCTGTGTGCATTTTCTTCTACTGCTCAGACTTTGAGAAAAACAATGCTATTTTACTGTGATGAACGATCAGGACTGTCTTTATGGACTGTGAGAAAATTTTAGCTTTTGACCAACATTGTATCAATAAGTGTGTGCATTTGATTTCTTTGTTATTGTAATTATGAAAAATTTTATCAAATCATTATTGGCCACTGCCCAAAACAATTTGTAAAATTTTTTGTGGGGAGCATGGGGGCTATGTAAGTAGGCTGTTTATGTTTTCTTATTGGCAACGTTACGTAGCGCTCTGTATGAAAATCACTGGCTGTGCTAGTAGGCTGTTTATGTTTTCTTATTGGCAACGTTACGTAGCGCTCTGTATGAAAATCACTGGCTGCGCTGTGTGCAGTCTGTGGCTAGTTTGCATTGTTGTCTGCCATTGTAGTGTTGGGCAGCTGGATGTGAACAGCGCATAGCGTTGCGCAGTTGGAGGTGAGCCGCCAGCAGTGGTGGATGTGGGGAGAGAGATGGCGGAGTTTTGAAATTTGTAAGACTGTATGTCATGAACTGCTATATATATTATGACTATTAAGGTAAATACATTGTTTGTTCTCTATCAAAATCTTTCGTTTGCTAACTATGCCTATCAGTAGTTAGTGCCTTCAGTAGTTTGAATCTTTTATTTAGCTGGCAGTAGTGGCGCTTGCTGTATTGCAGTAGTGCGAGTAACGAAGATTTTTGGTGAGGAAAGTGATTTGTGAAAGGTATAGGTTAATGTTAGTCAGGGCCATTCTTTTGTAGAGATTTTTGAAAGTCAGATTGCGTTGCGCTAAAAAATATTGTGTGTCAGTTTAAGCACAGCCATGTGTATAATTATTCAAAGGGGACGTTTCAAAGCTTGAAAGGTGCGGAAACGTCAGCAGCGTCAGAGGTTGGCGACAACGACGTCCTTTTGCTCTTCACACTGCGAACTGTCTTTCCGCCCCCGAAATGTGTCGGAATCAATGCCCCAACGAAAAGCGATGGATTCATTGGCACCGTTTAGTCCACGCTCTGAGGCATTTTCGTGCCGATTCCGAACGGCGATGTGTCTGAAATGTTTACCTCTGCTACTCTTAAGGGAGCAGCCGGGCATCGCGGTTCTGATCTCCATTGCAGAGGTGGCAAAGAAGGTGTGAAATGAGGGTAAGAGGAGATGTGACGACCTTCTCACGGCGTTACGTCCGCGGTGGCGTTCGGCAGAATTGTTACGAAATTTGCTGCCAATGTGACATCATTAACCCAACTCACATTTCACAAGAACTTCTGAGCAATAGTTTTTTTCGCCCATTAGTCGACACGTTGCTGTTTGAAGCGTCACCGACACTGCAGTGCGCCACGCTTTCAAACCATTACAGAGGAAGGCTGTACGCACCTTTGAGCCGAATTTTAAACTTCTGAGTCGCAATGGGAAACATTTACGGAGCTGCAAAAAAGTGATTCTTAAATTGTGTTGCACGGTTTAGTTATGGTACTATAAATTTTACCCAATTCAAAAAGTTACTGATTCGATAAATCGCTAGCTTAGAACAAATTGTCAGTGCATTTCAGTTGCGTTTATTAAAATAAAAGAAGCTCTTAGCATCTTCTTTTCGTATGAATCTAATATGTGCAAAACGTCTTGTCTTTCCTATGCGGGGTCCGTTACTTTCATATTTTGACCATTCTGTTTGACACTGGTGCCATATGCCCTTCATGTAGCCACAGTCATCAGTTAAACTAAGGGAGGGACATGGTTGATTGGTTGGTTGGTTGGCTGATTTGCGGGAGATGACGTAACAGCTAGGTCATCGGTCCCATCGTATTAGAGAAGGATAGGGAAAGAAGTCGGCCGCACGGTTTCACAAAAACCATCCCGGTATTTGCCTGGAGCGATTTAGGGAAATCACGGAAAACCTAAATCAGGATGGGCGGATGCGGGTTTGAACTGGCGTTCTCCCGAATGCGAGTCCAGTCTGCTAACGACTGCGCCACCTCGCTCGGTGGAGGGACATCGTGCGCGCCTGCTGTCTGTGAAAAGAAGAAGATTTATTCTGTGTGTTGCTCTATTTTAACTGTTCGTGTGTAGTATTTACCGAAATGGAGATCGAGGACAGCCGATCATTTGCCTAAAGTACGATGGAACGTCGATTAAAAACCACACTGGGAGTGTGGATTGTTAATCCAGCGCAAGGGTTCAATCCGGGTCTGGTTCACATCGCTGTCTCGCCAGCTAGCGATATGAGGGTGTGAGAGAGAGTATGTCCAACTGTTAATACCTAGTAATTAGTGTCTATTTATAGGTATAAACCTTTCTCTTGTTTTGACCACCATTTTAACACCAGCAATTTTCATTGTTATACCTTTATGAGTTTTCTTCGCAATGCATGAACGAGAAATCTACACACTAATGAACATGGCAGTAGCTAAGCAGTAAGCGTCGAGTTAGAGGACACCTATCACGTATAATTCTGTAGAAGTCAGTATATAAGCGAGGCAAACGAAGAGTGCAAAGGAAAAACAATGTGTCAGCTATAGTCTGCCGTCGACAAACCAGATTAGACACAATGTGCACCCTGTACTGCGTAATTATTATCGAATCTTAAAATCTGATACATGAGTTGCCAAATGTAAAATGCTCGAAATTGGACAGTTCTTCGCGAGCTAATTTGCTGTGAGATCCTGAAGGCGCTGTTCAGCAAATAAGTATGGTTTCGGTGCTTTATGATTTGGTTGTCTGCAAGCTGACGTTTCTGATGCTATCTGAAAAGCAAAAGGAAAGAGAACAATGCTTAGCAATGCTTGCAATATTTAATGCATGCCTTTGTGCACATTCTTCATGTACCTGTGCTGACAAAAATACTGGTCGCATACCACCTGGATATCTACACTGCCGGGGAGTGGAAATATGAGGCAGCTGTCAGGAAAAGTGGCCGGTAAAAAAGATAAGGTAGTCTCCAGCTATCAAAACAAATGTAAATGGTGAATGATAAACAACATTTTTCCCTTTTTTTAACAACATGTAAATGTTTCTTCGGTTGACAAGAGGAGTTTTAACTACGCCTTACATAACTTTGTATTGTGTCAGCAGTCACGGATTCTGAGAGAGGCACGGCAGCAAACTTCTCACTCTACATGTATCTGTGAGACCGCCTCATAAGCAAAATCCGTGCAGGCATGAGTTACAGCTGCACCCCTGTGCAAATCATCAGAATTTGCGGACGTTCACCACACGGTACGGTAATGGTAGTGTCGTTTGGCAGACGAAATTGCTTCATCGACGTACAACGAACAGCTTCCAGACAAGCTAATGTGTCTCGCGACGAAACTAACAGGTTCATACGAGGTGCATTCAAGTTCTAAGGCCTCCGATTTTTTTTCTAATTAACTACTCACCCGAAATCGATGAAACCGGCGTCACATCTCGACGTAATCGCCCTGCAGACGTACACATTTTTTACAACGCTGACGCCATGATTCCATGGCAGCGGCGAAGGCTTCTTTAGGAGTCTGTTTTGACCACTGGAAAATTGCTGAGGCAATAGCAGCACGGCTGGTGAATGTGCGGGCACAGAGTGTGTCTTTCATTGTTGGAAAAAGCCAAAAGTCACTAGGAGCCAGGTCAGGTGAGTAGGGAGCATGAGGAATCACTTCAAAGTTGTTATCACGAAGAAACTGTTGCGTAACGTTAGCTCGATGTGCAGGTGCGTTGTCTTGGTGAAACAGCACATGCGCAGCCCTTCCCGGACGTTTTTGTTACAGTGCAGGAAGGAATTTGTTCTTCAAAACATTTTCGTGTGATGCACCTGTTACCGTAGTACCCTTTGGAACGCAATGGGTAAGGATTACGCCCTCGCTGTCCCAGAACATGGACACCATAATTTCTTCAGCACTGACGGTTACCCGAAATTTTTTTGGTGGCGGTGAATCTGTGTGCTTCCATTGAGCTGACTGGCGCTTTGTTTCTGGATTGAAAAATAGCATCCACGTCTCATCCATTGTCACAACCGACGAAAAGAAAGTCCCATTCATGCTCTCGTTGTGCGTCAACATTGCTTGGCAACATGCCACACGGGCAGCCGTGTGGTCGTCCGTCAGCATTCGTGGCACCCACCTGGGTGACACTTTTCGCATTTTCAGGTCGCCATGCAGGATTGTGTGCAGAGAACCCACAGAAATGCCAACTCTGGAGGCGATCTGTTCAACAGTCATCCGGCGATCCCCCAAAACAATTCTCTCCACTTTCTCGATCATGTCGTCAGACCGGCACGTGCGAGCCCGAGGTTGTTTCGGTTTATTGTCACACGATGTTCTGCCTTCATTAAACTGTCGCACCAACGAATGCACTTTCGACACATCCATAACTCCATCACCACATGTCTCCTTCAACTGTCGATGAATTTCAATTGGTTTCGCACCACGCAAATGCAGAAAACGAGTGATTGCACGCTGTTCAAGTAAGGAAAAAGTCGCCATTTTAAGTATTTAAAACAGTTCTCATTCTCGCCCCTGGCGGTAAAATTCCATCTGCCATACGGTGCTGCCATCTCTGGGACGTATTGACAATGAACGCGGCCTCATTTTAAAGCAATGCGCATGTTTCTATCTCTTTCTAGTCCGGAGAAAAAAAATCGGAGGCCTTAGAACTTGAATGCACCTCGTATAAGCGCTGCACGTAGCGAGGAAAACTCCACCACTTCTCAAATGTTTCAGAAAATTCACGACACCTGACTGCATTAGAACATTTTATTGATTTGTTACTGGTTTAGGTCAGCAACCATCATCTGACAGGATTTGTGATTGGTGTAAAGAATGCAAGCTAACTCTAAATATAGATAAATGTAAATTAATGAAGATGAATAGGAAAAAGAATCCCGTAATGTTTGAATACTCCATTAGTAGTGTAGTGCATGACAGTCACGTCGATTAAATATTTGGGCGTAACATTGCAGAGTGATATGAAGTGGGACAAGCAAGTAATGGCAGTTGTGGGGAAGGCAGATAGTCGTCTTCGGTTCATTGGTAGAATTTTGGGAAGATGTGGTTCATCTGTAAAGGAGACCACTTATAAAACACTAATACGACCTATTCTTGAGTACTGCGCGAGCGTTTGGGATCCCTATCAGGTGGGATTGAGGGAGGACATAGAAGCAATTCCGAGGCAGGCTGCTAGATTTGTTACTGGTAGGTTTGATCTTCACGAGAGTGTTACGGAAATGCTTCAGGAACTCGGGTGGGAGTCTCTAGAGGAAAGGAGGCGTTCTTTTCGTCAATCGCTACTGAGTAAATTTAGAGAACCAGCAATTGAGGCTGACTGCAGTACAATTTTACTGCCGCCAACTTACATTTCGCGGAAAGACCCCAAGATAAGATAAGACCCCAAGATAAGTTAAGACCCCAAGATAAGATGAGGGCTCGTACAGAGGCATATAGGCAGTCATTTTTCCCTGGTTCTGTTTGGGAGTGGAACAGGGAGAGAAGATGCTAGTTGTGGTACGGGGTACCCTCCGCCACGCACCGTATGGTGGATTGCGGAGTATGTATGTAGATGTAGATGTAGATCTTCCACCTGAGTCAATGTTAGAGAACAGAAATGACAACAAAAATTCAATGTACAAAACGTCATAAAGACACAAAATACAAAAATGTATCTTGCAGAAATTGGCTACTGCATGTAACATGCCTGTCATGTTGAACCATACAATCGCATTTATAACAATAATTTTCACACGCCAGGAACCTTCCTCCACCACACACACCAGGAAGCTGGCCATATGTAGTTAGGACATAGTATGAGTAGCCAAAGCATTTGTAGCCTCAAAGACAAAACCAAGATGTCCTGTCGATATAAATCATGGCACACAAAGATAATTTTAAGATAAAAACAACCATAATTGCAATAGTCACAGAACAGTCGTAAGTAAAAAATGTGTAAAGATCACAGGGACCAATTATCAAAAAAGTTTCATTTTCTTGTTCCATCTGCTTAGTAGGGATTTAAATGACAATAATGTAAGTCCTATAAGCCATGAAAAAATATTTGAAAACAAGACTAATAATTCTAGGTACAATGTATAATTCAATGCATCACATGTTCCAATAGGCAGGAACACAAGAATTAGAGGGTGCCTTTGCGATTATTCAATCATACACTATCTTTTTTGTATTTGTTATTTCTCTGATACCATTACATACGAATTATACTGACGACTTATGTTATTCAATTGTGTCCCTTCTTTAAAATATGAAATGTTACATCGCACTACTTAATAGGATTTCTTTGTGGTGGCTGTATGGCGTATTGGAGTTGAGGTGTCTTGGTCTTTGCTGCGCTAATGTTTTCTATCATTGTTGCACAACATCGTCTATAAGTTATTTCAGAATGTTTGAGTTTTATTGGCTGAAAATTGTTTTTATATATTTTATTTTAAATTTTCAAGTTATCCATTTTTTTGTCACACACTTAGTCCCATTCAATACAATGTTTACTTGCCTAAACCTGATGATAATGATTCTTCCTTGGCTTTGAATAACTTTTGTAAGCCCATTTGTTATTTGTCTGGCGTCGTTGAGCTAACAAATTGGATGTTGTATATTGATCCCTCTGGGCACATGTATTCCATATAGCTCCTGTTTGACTATAAGTTAGATGTGTGTGCTAATTATTTTAGACACACGTATGGACATGAAGTAATGCTTTCTTTGACAGTTCTTCTGCATACTATCCCTAAGGCAACCTTTATTAAGTTACTGAGTTGCAACACTGTGTACCTTGTATTGTTTAACCCTGATCAGTTCCCATATATCAAAGATGAAGCAGTTCTCAGTAATATAGAACGAATCTCAACCTTAATACTATTTTGTGTCCCTGTCTTTTAGGACATGTGGTACACTGAATTATACATTGTACCTAGAATTGGCAGTCTTTTTAATTATGTTGATAAGGTCTTTGTCATGGTTGATATTATTTACACATTGTCTTGTAACATCCGTTAAACAGATAGGGTAAAAAATGAAACTTGTTTTGATGATTGATACTTGTGGTCTTTGTACATATTTTTCTTACGAATGTTCTGTAGTTGTTGTAATTATGGTCGTTTTCAACTTAAAATTATCTTGGTTCGTCATGATTTATATCGACTCTATATCTTCTGGGTTTTGTCTTTGAGGCTACAAATGCTTTGGCTACTCATGTTATGTTCTGACTACATATGGCCAGTTTCCTGCTGTGTGTGGTGGAGGAAGGTTGCTGATGTGTGAACATTATTGTTCTTCTGTATTATTATTCATGAAACTGACAATTAATGCGATTGTATGGTTCAACATGACTGACATGTGACATGCAGTAGTCAATTTTTCGTAAGTTACATTTTTGTATTTCGTGCCCTTATGAGGTGTTGTACATTGAATTTTTGTTGCCTTTCCCGTCTTCTAACATTGACTGAGGTGGCAGATGATGGTCGTTGACCGAAATCAGTAACTATTTAATATCTTGTTACAATGCAGCCGGGTGCCTTGAATTTCCTGATACATACAGTATATCCGTTGCTGACAGCTGACTGAAGAAAATATTTGACTTCCCAAGTGGTTTAAGGCACCGAAATGAGATTGTGGACATGTTATAGCACGCAGGGGAGGCGAGTATCTTCCTCTATGGTTACGTATGCAGATACTGAAGCACTTTTTTTTGTCAACTTACAACATCCTTAAAATCGATTCTGGTTATGAAGGGGCGACCCCGCGGAAACAAACAGCAGGTAACTTCAAACTTCAAGAAAACGCCTAAAAATAAGCACGACACTTTCTTGGTCTCGTTTGATAGTGGAAGAACGAGAGTTTGTGCAATTGACGGGGGCAGGCCGCGGTACCCGAGCGGTTCTAGGCGCTTCAGTCTGGAACCGCGCGACTGCTACGGTCGCTGGTTCGAATCCTGCCTCGGGCATGGATGTGTGTGATGCCCTTAGGTTAGTTAGGTTTAAGTAGTTCTAAGTTCTAGGGTACTGATGACCTCAGATGTTAAGTGCCATAGTGTTCAGAGCCATATGAACCATTTTTTTGCTATTACGGCTCCGACATGAGTGTCTCCCAGACGCCGCGAACTGACAACGTGAAAATTAAATTTCACACTTTTCACTTCGTTGATTCGAAACTTGTCCATAATCAGGATACGTCGAAGTCCGCCCCTGGTAGTCGAGTGGTCAGCGCGACAGAATATCATACCTAACGGTACGGGTTCGATTCTCGGCTGGGTGGGAAATTTTCTCCGCCCTCAAGGACTCGTTGTTGTGTTGTCCTTATCATCATCATTTCATCCCCATCGACAGGGAAGTCGCCGAAGTGGCGAAAGACTTGCAGCAGGCGAGCGGTCTACCCGACGGGAGGCCCTAGCCACACGGCATTTTCATCATATACCAAAGGCAAATTATCCGATGCAAATATTGTTTTTAAGAAGACTGTATTAAAACTAATTCAGAGATCCAAGTGTGAAAGAAGGAAAAAAAAATGAAAAAAGTTAAGCCGCGCGGGATTAGCCGAGCGGTCTCAGGCGCTGCAGTCATGGACTGTGCGGCTGGTCCCGGCGGAGGTTCGAGTCCTCCCTCCGGCATGGGTGTGGGTGTTTGTCCTTAGGATAATTTAGGTTAAGTAGTGTTTAAGCTTAGGGACTGATGATCTTAGCAGTTAAGTCCCATAAGATTTCACACACATTTGAACATTTGAAAAAAGTTAAGGTGCCGTATATTAAAAAAAGTTTGTAAATTGCAGATCTCCTTAAAATGTCGCGACATGTAAGAACAAGGTGGAATTAGAATCACAAAAATCTGATACTAATGTACAGAGCTCAAAATTGCGAAGGCAGAGACGCCCAGGTCCCAAAACCGGAGCCCAGTACTGCTGCAGCAACAAGCGACATATGTACGTTCTGACAACTCGGGTTTATGTGACGGACCAGGGTCAAATATGGATGTGGTACTGGAGTCAGAAACTTCAGGACTACACTCAACATCAGGCACAATTTCAAAGGTCCCGCGCGACTAAACGCCCGGTTGGCTCTGCAGTATCCCACAGCCACATCATGTAGGCCTGCCTTCAGTCCACAAAGACAGTGTGACGGCGGCTGTAGCACCACAGACAGCCAGCACCACGATCATTGTTGCAGTTTGCTTTGACGCGGCAGCACGGAGAAGGGCGCCAACGGTCGTACTCCGACGACAGCCATTGACACTGGAGTGGTACCACGCCGTCTTTGCAAACGAGCCTTGTTCGGTAATAATTATCGCTGTGAGGATGCTCTGGAGATAACGAGCGTTGCACGTTCCCACATTGCATTCTTCGTTGTCATGGATATTGCAATTGGCTTGGTGGTATGAGGTGCCATGGGTACATAACGTAATCAGCTCTGGATCTCACAGACGGTAATTTGGACCGCAGACGTTACGTTTATGATTACACTGAAGGCATCTATGGGGGGTAGATTTGTCTGATGTGATAGAAGAAGAAATAGGAGTCGGTTTAGAATAGATAGGGGCTCCATTATTAAAATCAGAATTTGTGAAAGCTTTGGAGGGCTTAAGATCAAATAAGGCAGAAGGGATAGATAACATCCCTCAGAATTTCTAAAATCACTGGGGGGAAGTGACAACAAAAGGACTATTCACGTAGGTGTAGAGAATGTATGAGTCTGGCGACATACCGTCTGACTTCCGGAAGACAAGTGCTGAAAAGCGCTAGAAATTACCGCACAATCAGCTTAACAGCTCGGTGCATCCAAGTTGCTGACAAGAATAATATACAGCAAAATGAAAAAGAAGATTGAGGATGTGTTAAATGACTATCATTTTGGCTATAAGAAAGGTAAAGGCAATTCTGACGTTGAAGTTCATAATGGAAGCAAGACCAAAGAAAAATTAAGACACGTTCACAGGACTTGTCGACCTGGAAAAAGCGTTCGACAATGTAAAATGGTGCAAGATGTTCGAAATTCTGAGAAAAATAGGGGTAAGCTACAGGGAGAGACGGGTACTACACGAGATGTACAAGAGGCAATAATAAGAGCGGACGACCAAGAACGATGTGCTCAGATTAAAAAGGGTGTAAGACAGGGATCTAGTCTTTCGCCCCTACTGTTCAAGCTGTACATCGAAGAAGCAATGATGGAAATAAAACAAAGGTTCAGGAGCGGAATTAAAATTCAACATGAAAGGATATCAATAATACGATTCGCTGATGACATTGCTATCCTGAGTGAAAATGAAGAAGAATTACGTGAACTGCTGAATGAAATGGACAGTCTAATGAGTACAGAATACAAACTGAGAGTAAACAGAAGAAAAACGAAAGTAATGAGAAGAAGCAGAAATAACAACAGCGAGAAATTTAACATCAGGACTGATGGTCACGAAGTAGATGACGTTAAGGAATTCTGCTACCTAGGCAGCAAAATAACGAATGACGGACGGAGCAAGAACATCAAAAGCAGACTAGCATTGGGGAAAAGGGCATTCCCGGTCAAGAGAAGTCCACTAGTATCAAACATAGGCGTAAATTTGAGGAAGAAATTTCTGAGAATGTACGTTTGGAGCACAGCACTGTATGGTAGTGAAATATGGACTGTGGAGAAACGGGAACAGAAGCGAATCGAAGCATTTGAGATGTGGTGCTACAGACGAATGCTGAAAATTAGGTGGACTGATAAGGTAAGGAATCAGGAAGTTGTGTGCAGAATCGGAGAGGAAAGGAATATGTGAGAAACACTGTCAAGGGGAAGGGACAGGATGATGGGACATGCGTTAAGACATCAGGGAATGACTTCCATGGTACTAGAGGGAGCAGTAGAGTTCAAAAACTGTAAGGAAGACAGAGATTGGAATACAACCAGCAAGTAATTGAGGTCGTAGGTTGCAAGTGCTGCCCTGAGATGAAGAGGTTGGCACAGGACAGGAATTCGTGGCGGACCGCATCAAACCAGCCAGAAGACTGATGACTCACAAAATAAATAAATAAAAAATAACGCAATAGTGGATGCTGCCGTGCTCTTCTGACCATGCACGATACAGAGCGTGTTAGAGTGCTCTCCTGGCCAGCACGTTCCCCGACTCTCTCTCCCACTGAAAACATCTGATCACGAGTAGCGAGGAGAATGGCCACCAATCACCAACAACCACGACTGACAAAGTCTAGCATAGAGCTGAAACAGCATGAAATGACATTCTCGTATGTGTCGAATAATCCCAGTTCGACTCAGTGACCGGCAGGGTTAGAGGCGTTTCTTCTGCAAACGTTGGGCAGCACTACGTATTAAAACTCGCACCTATATATCCCCACATCACTTACAGATTTAAACATGTATTGTGCGTACTATCCTGTATAGGCACAATAATATTTTTATTTTCCGCCTTTTTAGGTGTCGTAATTCTGATGGCTGACAGAGTACTTGTTACTTGAAGAAACAGTAAAACAATGGGTCAAGGAACAGGCTGAAGTGGAAAAAGAATTATGATTGTAATGAAACGGAATGGAGGCTGGCGGAACAAGCGGCTAGGTAAATGGATGGTAGATGGATCACAGAAGTTACTCTGTGGATACCAAACTATGCGACCTGGTATGCACGAGACAACTAAACGCTCAAAACATTGTGACCACTATCCATTGTAACACTGAATGCCTCTCGAGGAGCTGCGTGCACGTGACGAGGTAGGGAAACCATACACGCGGCATAGAGACCAATGGGACATCATCCTAACGACGATATGGAGCGCAAATGAGGAAGTCCATTAACATGAGCGGCTTTGGTTAAGAGCAGCTCGTTATGGCACAGTGTCTGGAAAAGAGCTTCTCTGCAGTTCACGTGTAGCTATCATAAGCGTCTATGGAAAGTGGTTGAAGAACGGTGGAACGACGATAAGGCGACAATACCTTCATTACAGAACATGTAGATCGGAAGCAACTGTATTTTGTGTGTAGCATGTTCCCACTTCAACTCAATTGCATTGTGAATTACATTCAGCTTACAAGAGTCATGAGACAGCAACGTGCACATACACAGATGGCGGTAGGACGCGTACACAAGATATAAAAGGGCAGTGCATTGGCGGACCTGTCATTTGCATTCAAGTGTTTCATGTTAAAAGGTTTCAGACGTGGTTATGGCCGCAAGATGGGAATTAACAAATCTGAACGCGCAGTGGTAGTTAGTTAGGGAATTCAATATTCCGAAATCCACAGTGTCACGAGTGTGACGAGAATACCAGACGTTACGTATTACCTCTCACTACGGACAACGCTGTGGTCGACGGGCTTCACTTAATGACAGAGAGCAGCAACGTTTGCGCCAGGTTGTCAATGCTAACAGAAAAGCAACAACGCGTGCAATAACCTAGACGACTGAAGAATTGTGGCATTCTCACATGAGCCCCCATTTCAGCTGGTAAGAGCTGATGGTAGGGTTCGA
Source organism: Schistocerca serialis cubense (assembly GCF_023864345.2). NCBI lineage: Eukaryota > Metazoa > Arthropoda > Insecta > Orthoptera > Acrididae > Schistocerca > Schistocerca serialis. Next base: position 106,082,360 of record NC_064639.1, on the reverse strand, counting down.
CTGTGGCGCAGAGCCCACGAAGTCATGGACCCAGATTGCCAACAAGGCAATGTGCAAGCTGGTCGTGATTTCATAAGAGTGTAGGCTATGGTTACACGGAATGGACTGAGTCCTCTGGCCAAAATGAACCGACCATTCACTGGAAATGGTTACGTTCGGCTGCGTGGGGACCATTTGCAGTCCTTCATGGACATACTGTTCCCAACAACGATGGAATTTTCATGGACGACAATGCGCCATGTCATCGGGGCCAAATGTTCGCGATTGGTTTCTAGAACATTCTGGACTATCCAAGCGAATGATTTAGCCGCCCAGATAGGCCGACTTGTACGCCATGGAACATTTCCGGGACATAATCGAGAGTAGTTCGTGCACGAAATCCTGAACCGCGAATACTTCCGCAGGAATCACTCAACAGAAGAAAGTCCACTGGACCTGACGGGATACCAATTCGATTCTACACAGAGTACGCGAAAGAACTTGCCCCCCTTCTAACAGTCGTGTACCGCAAGTCTCTAGAGGAACGGAAGGTTCCAAATGATTGGAAAAGAGCACAGGTAGTCCCAGTCTTCAAGAAGGGTCGTCGAGCAGATGCGCAAAACTATAGACCTATATCTCTGACGTTGATCTGTTGTAGAATTTAAGAACATGTTTTTTGCTCGAGTATCATGTCGTTTATGGAAATCCAGAATCCACTATGTAGGAATCAACATGGATTCCGGAAACAGCGATCGTGTGAGACCCAACTCGCTTTATTTGTTCATGAGACCCAGAAAATATTAGATACAAGCTCCCAGGTAGATGCTATTTTTCTTGACTTCCGGAAGGCGTTCGATACAGTTCCGCACTGTCGCCTGATAAACAAAGTAAGAGCCTACGGAATATCAGACCAGCTTCCAGAATGAGATTTTCACCCTGCAGCGGAGTGTGCGCTGATATGAAACTTCCTGGCAGATTAAAACTGTGTGCCCGACCGAGACTCGAACTCGGGACCTTTGCCTTTCGCGGGCAAGTGCTCTACCATCTGAGCTACCGAAGCACGACTCACGCCCGGTACTCACAGCTTTACTACTGCCAGTATCTCGTCTCCTACCTTCCAAACTTTACAGAAGCTCTCCTGCGAACCTTGCAGAACTAGCACTCCTGAAAGAAAGGATAAGCGGAGACATGGCTTAGCCACAGCCTGGGGGATGTTTCCAGAATGAGATTTTCACCCTGCAGCGGAGTGTGCGCTGATATGAAACTTCCTGGCAGATTAAAACTGTGTGCCCGACCGAGACTCGAACTCGGGACCTTTGCCTTTCGCGGGCAAGTGCTCTACCATCTGAGCTACCGAAGCACGACTCACGCCCGGTACTCACAGCTTTACTACTGCCAGTATCTCGTCTCCTACCTTCCAAACTTTACAGAAGCTCTCCTGCGAACCTTGCAGAACTAGCACTCCTGAAAGAAAGGAGAGCTTCTGTAAAGTTTGGAAGGTAGGAGACGAGATACTGGCAGTAGTAAAGCTGTGAGTACCGGGCGTGAGTCGTGCTTCGGTAGCTCAGATGGTAGAGCACTTGCCCGCGAAAGGCAAAGGTCCCGAGTTCGAGTCTCGGTCGGGCACACAGTTTTAATCTGCCAGGAAGTTTCATATCAGCGCACACTCCGCTGCAGGGTGAAAATCTCATTCTGGAAACATCCCCCAGGCTGTGGCTAAGCCATGTCTCCGCAATATCCTTTCTTTCAGGAGTGCTAGTTCTGCAAGGTTCGCAGGAGAGCTTCTGTAAAGTTTGGAAGGTAGGAGACGAGATACTGGCAGTAGTAAAGCTGTGAGTACCGGGCGTGAGTCGTGCTTCGGTAGCTCAGATGGTAGAGCACTTGCCCGCGAAAGGCAAAGGTCCCGAGTTCGAGTCTCGGTCGGGCACACAGTTTTAATCTGCCAGGAAGTTTCATATCAGCGCACACTCCGCTGCAGGGTGAAAATCTCATTCTGGAAACATCCCCCAGGCTGTGGCTAAGCCATGTCTCCGCAATATCCTTTCTTTCAGGAGTGCTAGTTCTGCAAGGTTCGCAGGAGAGCTTCTGTAAAGTTTGGAAGGTAGGAGACGAGATACTGGCAGTAGTAAAGCTGTGAGTACCGGGCGTGAGTCGTGCTTCGGTAGCTCAGATGGTAGAGCACTTGCCCGCGAAAGGCAAAGGTCCCGAGTTCGAGTCTCGGTCGGGCACACAGTTTTAATCTGCCAGGAAGTTTCATATCAGCGCACACTCCGCTGCAGGGTGAAAATCTCATTCTGGAAACATCCCCCAGGCTGTGGCTAAGCCATGTCTCCGCTATATCCTTTCTTTCAGGAGTGCTAGTTCTGCAAGGTTCGCAGGAGAGCTTCTGTAAAGTTTGGAAGGTAGGAGACGAGATACTGGCAGTAGTAAAGCTGTGAGTACCGGGCGTGAGTCGTGCTTCGGTAGCTCAGATGGTAGAGCACTTGCCCGCGAAAGGCAAAGGTCCCGAGTTCGAGTCTCGGTCGGGCACACAGTTTTAATCTGCCAGGAAGTTTCATCAGACCAGCTGTGTGGCTGGATTGAAGAGTTTTTAGCAAACAGAACACAGCATGTTGTTATCAATGGAGAGACGTCTACAGACGTTAAGGTAGCCTCTGGCGTGGCACAGGGGAGTGTTATGGGACCATTGCTTTTCACAATATATATAAATGACCTAGCAGATAGTGTCGGAAGTCCCATGCGGCTTTTCGCGGATGATGCTGTAGTACACAGAGAAGTTGCAGCATTAGAAAATTGTAGCGAAATGCAGGAAGATCTGCAGCGGATAGGCACTTGGTGCAGGGAGTGGCAACTGACCCTTAACATAGACAAATGTAATGTATTGCGAATACATAGAAAGAAGGATCCTTTATTGTATGATTATATGATAGCGGAACAAACACTGGTAGCAGTAACTTCTGTAAAATATCAGGGAGTATGCGTGCGGAACGATTTGAAGTGGAATGATCATATAAAATTAATTGTTGGTAAGGCGGGTACCAGGTTGAGATTCATTGGGAGAGTCCTTAGAAAATGTAGTCCATCAACAAAGGAGGAGGCCTACAAAACACTCGTTCGACCTATACTTGAGTATTGCTCATCAGTGTGGGATCCGTACCAGATCGGGTTGACGGAGGAGATAGAGAAGATCCAAAGAAGAGCGGCGCGTTTCGTCACAGGGTTATTTGGTAACCGTGATAGCGTTACGGAGATGTTTAATAAACTCAAGTGGCAGACTCTGCAAGAGAGGCGCTCTGCATCGCGGTGTAGCTTGCTCGCCAGGTTTCGAGAGGGTGCGTTTCTGGATGAGGTATCGAATATATTGCTTCCCCCTACTTATACCTCCCGAGGAGATCACGAATGTAAAATTAGAGAGATTAGAGCGCGCACAGAGGCTTTCAGACAGTCGTTCTTCCCGCGAACCATACGCGACTGGAACAGGAAAGGGAGGTAATGACAGTGGCACGTAAAGTGCCCTCCGCCACACACAGTTGTGTGGCTTGCGGAGTATAAATGTAGATGTAGATGTAGATGTAGATTACGGACAGGCAGCATGGCTCAATAGTTTTGTAGGGGTTTCAAGAGACTTGCTGAGTCCTTGCCACATCCAGTTGCTACCCACTCTGGGCAAAAGGAGGTGCAACACCGTATTCGGAGGTATCCCATAACGTTTGTAGTCTCAGTGTACGGTTGCAGTGGGCACGGGATCATCAAGATTGGACCGTGGAACAAATGAAATGTGTCGCCCGGTCTGACGAGTAATGTTTCGGTGCCGCTAAACGCCGTCATCCAGGTGAACGGCTTCTCCAGACATGCAGAGCGCACAGACGCAGGCCGGTGGGTGCAGTATTATGCTACGAGGGATATTCATCTATAGTTCCATCAGACTGGTGGCAGTAATCGAAGACACAATTACAGCTGTGGGCTACGTGAACATTATTGCGGGCCCTGAACATCGTGGGGTCTAGCAGAATAACTGTACGTGTCGCGGGATCAGCATTGTGGTACAGTGGTTTGAGGAGCACCATAATGGACTTGCGTTGGTGTTTGGTCACCAAATTAGCCGGATCCGAACCGATGGAAAGCATTTGGGACACTATTAGGTGCCTGCTCTGAGCCTACAAGCCACCGGTCTGTCATTAACGGGAACTGCCTGACCTTTTCTTAGACATCTGGTGTGACATACCTCCGGAAATCTACCATGGACCTGCCGAATCAATATTATGTTGAACCGCTACTATAAACGCGTTCCAGAGGCGGACCGACACGTTATTACTCAGGCGGTTGTAATGTTGTGGTCACCAGTGTATGAAACATGTGTAATGCCGCCAGACTTCAACAACAGTAACAATCCCAATTCCAAAGAAGGGACGTGTTAACAAACGTTAATATTACCGAATCATCAGTATATGTCTGAATCTGGCACGATTTATTTACAGAGGAACTGGAAGACTTGTAGAAGCTGAGCTTGGCGGAGGTAACCTTGGTTCTGGGGATACAGGTAGCTAGGAGTGAAAGTGCAGATACTGGCATCATTGGCATATTAATATGTACCCACTTCAGTGTGTTACTCTGCGTATAACAGTACTCCCACCTCACATAATTTACTACCTATGTTTTTCGCACGGTCGTAACTGTACCACTGAGTGGACTAGTATAGACTTATTATTATAAACAAATCATTTTGCGTCCACGTGTCCACAGTTCAACACCTGACCTGCTGCCCAAGGGAAAATAAGCGTTAATGGCTCGGTCTTTCATATACGTGGGGGTACCACCGAACCTATAAACATAGTACTCCTAATAGCTATAATAATTAGTCTGAAAATGAAGTAAATACTGATGTAATGTTGTTCAGTACACCGTCCACAGTCACCAATAAAAATATCTGTACTTATGCCCCTAACACCCACTACGTAGGAACATGCGAGGCAATACACGTTATCTGAGAAGATTGACTGAAGAAAGGGAAACTACATTTATAGCAGTTGTAGATCTAGAGAAGGATGTTGACCATGTTGATTACTACACACCTACACACGCTTTGAAATTCAGAAGGCATGCTGTGGCGGGGAAGCGGATAGAGAAGGATGTTGACCATGTTGATTACTACACACCTACACACGCTTTGAAATTCAGAAGGCGTGCTGTGGTGGGGAAGCGGAGACGGGGGAGGGGGGGGGGGGTGAGAATCTTGAAGACTTGACGGCAGTAAGCACGTTCAAATGGATGTTGGTAACAGTAGTCATGCAGAGTAGCTTCAAACCAGTCTTCAGACTGAAGTCAGCAATAACAGCAGCAAAAACAACATAGACATAAGAGAAGGCGAGGAAATAGTAGATGCGTAAATAACAGTAGAAAGCACATAGGCGCGACACGGATGCGTGTAGCTGAAGACGCTTGATTTCGTGGCTTCAGAGTACAAGTCTGTTACATAGTCAGACATGTTAGCTACTTCGCGCCGTAGTTGCGGTGTACTTCGCCAGTTACTCGCTCAGAGGCATCGTCGTTCGTTTAGCCCTTTCTACAGCCGATAACAACAGCATCCATGCGACCAAATTTTGCAAACTAACAACCAGAAAAGTTCCGGCGAAGTCACGGAAACACGTCGTGTGCCATGTAAGCATTCCCCAGTGTCACGTTCTGTCCAGGTGTGGGAAAATTCCCCCTAGCGCTGTACTGGATGCCAACAGAGATTCCCCACGCCCCGTGCATCAAAAAAGTCTTCCAAATATTCCACTGATGTTCGCGTGCATGTCGATGTCTACGGCGGGCTTCTGCACCTGGAATAATAATAATAATAATAATAATAATAATAAGTCTTACGTCTCCAGTTTAACTGTGTTATACAGAAAAATTGCAAAGATCTAGAATTTGGAGCTCAAAATTCACAAAATTGGAACAGTAATTCTGGGAAGAAACTGATATGGTATTAAAGCAAACTTATTGGCTTTTGCAATCTTTTCAAAAATCCTGGCAGAAGCACTGAAAAAAAGCTCCTGGAAAGAACAGAAAATGGGACTGGTCTTAGAATGTAATCTGAACAAACAAAACACTTCACAAATAAAGAAAAGCACCAGAATACACAGAACCACCAAAAGGAAAAACATAGCGAGTTAGTAACTTTAAATATCATAGAAAAAGGATACAGCATTATGGACTAGAAAAATTGTCATTATATGTGGAAGTTAATGAAGTGGAAAGAGTTTATGGTTTCTCAAAAAATATCTACAAGAAACTTACATCTTGAAATAGACGACTAAAATATTGTACTACAGAGGAAAGATCAGAATGTTTTTATGCATGTGGATGCTGAAAGATGAACTATAAGCTGGATCTGAAAGAATGATTATTAGAAAAATAATGCAATACAAACTACAGGTAATGCAAAATGAGAAGTAATGAGGAATCTACGAAAACAGAAAATATAAGAAGTAATGGCAAAGCGAAGTTTAATCTTCTTTGGAGATCTCTACCGAATGAATGAGAACTGTCAACGACACGAATATTCCTGTATTTATGGAAAAAGAAATAAATAATAACATGGATTAAAGAAACAAGATAAGAACTAGGATAAATAACATCAAAGAATCGGAAATAAAAGAAACGTTATTTAAGAACATAAATACTAAATTTAGAAGGCTTTCAATGAAGAAAAAATGAGAAATGGATATAACAAGGGAAAAACAACAGGTGCAGACGAGCAAGGAGTACTGGAAAAATTGGGAACGTCAAAGAAAAGAGAGAAACTGAAGTTGATACGTGATCCTAGTTGGTCAATACAAAGATGAAACTTTAAGTAAAATAATTGCTCCGTAAAACTCATCTCCATCAACATATTAAGGATAAGACACAGAGGGTCATAAGAAGCTACGAGCTCGGAATGTACTACGTAGTGTGAAAATAATAGGGACGACCGATACCTCTGCCGTAACGCACGGTGCTGCTTATTCCGTCGACCTCCATTACCAGAAACCACAAACAGCTAGCTCATGCTGCAAAGGGCAGGTGAAGACTGTCGCTGCAGTGCTGAGTCGCTAAACCCAGAGTTTTCTGTAAGCTGTAACCTTTCCTAACGATAAGGTTGCGTGCGTGTCAGACAGTAACGTGGTGACAGAAATGTGTCTGTCTTGACTGTTCAGCGTAGTGCCAAACAAAAGCTAAGTATGTTGGTTTAGGCACTCCATCAGATAGAAATATAATCTCTACTTCTATGTAGTAAAAACAACTGCGGCAACTCCATATTGTATACTGAACAGGACACCGCACGACCACATGTGAGAAGGAGTGTGCAAGTGTTTATGAAGTAAGGACATGTACTGTTGGTTATCTTATAGGCCATCTCCCAACGAAGGTCGACGACCCATTTAGCTAGCGCTGATCTTGACATGGAAAGGCCCTTTTCATGTATAACTATGCCATCTTCCAATGTCTTTCGGGCAGGCGTTTCTCCGTTTTCCAAAAGACATTCTGCCCTGTGTCTTTCCTTCGATTATAAGCTGTAGCAACTGATAACTCTCGCCCCTCATAATATTCCCAATTATTGCGTCTTTCCTTATTCTGTAATATGTAACAGTTGTTTTTGCTTTGTCAATCGATGAAGAATCTCGACCTCTGATGTTTTCAGTATCCAAGGTGCATGCAGGAGACGCCGATACAAATACATTTCCAATGTCTCAATGGTTCAGATCCCTGTCCGTCTTTCCAGATTTAGGTTTTAGTCTTGTGTCAAGATAGGTACCTTGCTGGGAGAGCCTAGGGCAGCACACTACCTGTGCTGGACAATGATATCGTACTAGTCCTGCCTCGCGCGTTCTAGTCGAACTCCTGCCGTAAGCTTCGAGGGTTGCTCAATATGCTCAGACTAGCAGCAAATGGCTCTGAGCACTATGGTACTTAACATCTATGGTCATCAGTCCCCTTAGTAGGCCCGCATCTCGTGGTCGTGCGGTAGCGTTCTCGCTTCCCACGCCCGGGTTCGATTCCCGGCGGGGTCAGGGATTTTCTCTGCCTCGTGATGGCTGGGTGTTGTGTGCTGTCCTTAGGTTAGTTAGGTTTAAGTAGTTCTAAGTTCTAGGGGACTGATGACCATAGATGTTAAGTCCCATAGTGCTCAGAGCCAGTTGAACCCCTTAGTAGCAGCATATCTTTTCATCATAGTCACCGCGTGGCTCGGGCAATACAATGTCTTCCTGTTTGTGAGTGGACCCAGGAACAGTGGCGAAGTGACCCCTCCAATAGATTCGCTTTTCAGCTTGTGTGGTGTCTATGAGGTAATCAGAAGAATGGAATGACACAAGGATTTTGATGGACGTCCTTTCAAGGCCGCTCGTAATTCACCTGGTTTGACTAAAGCAGATACACCACTTACTAGGATATAAGAAATAACCCGTAGCTCGTGCGGTAGCGTTCTCGCTTCTCGCGCCCGGGTTCCCGAGTTCGATTCCCGGCGGGGTCAGGGATTTTCTCTGCGTCGTGATGACTGGGTGTTCTTTGATGTCCTTAGGTTAGTTAGGTTTAAGTAGTTCTAAGTTCTAGGGGACTGATGACCATAGATGTTAAGTCCCATAGTGCTCACAGCCATTTAACCCTTAGCGCTTTGTGCCGATGGGATCCTGCCTCTCCAATACTAATTCCTACACAGTACCAGACATAATGCCTGCGCCATACGTAAATCGCACTTTATTTTGCCGTGAAAGCTGTTTGAAGAGGCCCACTATTGTTCTTTCTCCTCTACAGATCATTTACCCCCAAATGCGCTGCCATCGCATGAACTAGGTCTGTCCACTAATCCGGCAGTTAACCATTCGCTGCAGCGTGGCCTCGCCCTCTTCTTGACTGTGAAAATTCTTGTTACTTAAAAGCACAAATTAGGACCAATTCTGCAAAGAGAGTGCCAGCTAAAACCGCCAGGAAGCATTCCGTGAGAGTTGCACTATCAACAATAGAACCGCTCCCCAAACATTTCAATTCTGTTTCCCTGATACGGCGAAAGACGCTGATGCAGTGACAAATGGCGCAATGTTCTGTTTAGAGACGAGAACGGATTCTGTCTTACACGAAATGTATTCGCAGCTGTGAATTTGGACAACCATCAGCTGTACAATGAAATGAGGGGAATGAAAATTTGTGCCAGACTGGGACATCCGAGCACTGCTCACGGCCAGATCCGAACTTCCACATGTCGCCAACCATATGTCTACAACGTGTACTCATACATCCATTATGTATATTCCCGTACAGGGCAGGTACCTTATTTGAAAGTCACTCGCCCTGTGTCGGCGGATAAATACGACATTGCAGTGCCCGTGTTATTTCACATTGTTGTTCTTGTTGTTGTGGTCTTCAGTCCTGAGACTGGTTTGATGCAGCTCTCCATGCTACTCTATCCTGTGCAAGCTTCTTCATCTCCCAGTACCTACTGCAACCTACATCCTTCTGAATCTGCTTAGTGTATTGATCTCTTGGTCTCCCTCTACGATACTTACCCTCCACGCTGCCCTCCAATGCTAAATTGGTGATCCCTTGATGCCTCAGAACATGTCCTACCAACCGACCCCTTCTTCTAGTCAAGTTGTGCCACAAACTTCTCTTCTCCCCAATCCTATTCAATACCTCCTCATTAGTTACATGATCTACCCACCTTATCTTCAGCATTCTTCTGTAGCACCACATTTCGAAAGCTTCTATTCTCTTATTGTCCAAACTAGTTATCGTCCATGTTTCACTTCCATACATGGCTACACTCCATACAAATACTTTCAGAAACGACTTCCTGACACTTAAATCTATACTCGATGTTAACAAATTTCTCTTCTTCAGAAACGCTTTCCTTGCCATTGCCAGTCTACATTTTATATCCTCTCTACTTCGACCATCATCAGTTATTTTACTCCATAGATAGCAAAACTCCTTTACTACTTTAAGTGTCTCATTTCCTAATCTAATCCCCTCAGCATCACCCGATTTAATTCGAATACATTCCATTATCCTCGTTTTGCTTTTGTTGATGTTCATCTTATATCCTCCTTTCAAGACACTGTCCATTCCGTTCAACTGCTCTTCCAATTCCTTTGCTGTCTCTGACAGAATTACAATGTCATCGGCGAACCTCAAAGTTTTTACTTCTTCTCCATGAATTTTAATACCTACTCCGAATTTTTCTTTTGTTTCCTTTACTGCTTGCTCAATATACAGATTGAATAACATCGGGGAGAGGCTACAACCCTGTCTCACTCCTTTCCCAACCTCTGCTTCCCTTTCATGCCCCTCGACTCTTATAACTGCCATCTGGTTTCTGTACAAATTGTAAATAGCCTTTCACTCCCTGTATTTACCATGCCATGTTCCTTCGGACGTGTATGCATGCCGGCTGTGAGAGAGGATTACCGTAATGTACCAGGCACCTAGTTATACACTCAGATGAAAAAAGTCATGGGATAGCGGTATGCGCACATACAGATGACGGCAGTATCGCGTACACAAGGTATAAGAGGGCTGTGCATTGGCAGAGATGTCATTTGTACTCAGGTGATTCATGTGAAAAGGTTCCCGACGCAATTATGGCCGCACGTCGGAAACTAACTGACTTTTAAAGCGGAGTGATACTTGGAGCTAGACACATGGGACATTCCATTTCGAAAATCGATGTGGAATTCAATATTCCGAAATCCATTGTGTTAATAGTGTGCCGAGAATTTAAATTACAGGCACTGCCTCTCACCACGGACCACGCAGTGATCGACGGCCTTCACTTAACGACCGAGAGCAGCAGCGTTTGTGTAGTGTAACCAGTGCTAACAGACAAACAACACAGCGTGAAATAACCGCAATAATCAACGTGGAAGTATGACGAACGTATCCGTTATACAGGGCGGCGAAATTTGGCGTTAATGGCCTATCGTAGCAGATGACCGACGCGAGGGCGGTTGCTGACAGTACTGCATACCATCTCCTGGGGTCGTGACCATATCGCTAGCAACCCAGGCTACTGGAAAACTGCAGCCACGTCAGATGAGTCCCGATTTCAGTTGGTAAGAGCTATTGGTAAGAGAGTGTGGCGCAGACCCCATAAAGCCATGGACCCAAATTGTCAACAAGGCACTGCGTAAGCTGGTGGCCGCTGTATGAAGGCGTCGGCTGTGTTTACTTGAATTATTGACGGGAAATGGTTATGTTTGTTTATTTGTAGACCATCTGCAGCTACTCATGTTCACAAACAAGGATGACTTTTTATGGACGACAATGCGCCATGTCACCGGACCACGTAGGTCCATGATTAGTTTGATGAACTTTATGGAAGTGCCTACAGGGAGCGAAAGGCTATTTACAATTTGTACAGAAACCAGATGGCAGTTATAAGAGTCGAGGGACATGAAAGGGAAGCAGTGGTTGGGAAGGGAGTGAGACAGGGTTGTAGCCTCTCCCCGATGTTATTCAATCTGTATACTGAGCAAGCAGTAAAGGAAACAAAAGAAAAGTTCGGAGTAGGTATTAAAATCCATGGAGAAGAAATAAAAACTTTGAGGTTCGCCGATGACATTGTAATTCTGTCAGAGACAGCAAAGGACTTGGAAGAGCAGTTGAACGGAATGGACAGTGTCTTGAAAGGAGGGTATAAGATGAACATCAACAAAAGCAAAACGAGGATAATGGAATGTAGTCGAATCAAGTCGGTGATGCTGAGGGAATTAGATTAGGAAATGAGACACTTAAAGTAGTAAAGGAGTTTTGCTATCTATGGAGTAAAATAACTGATGATGGTCGAAGTAGAGAGGATATAAAATGTAGACTGGCAATGGCAAGAAAAGCGTTTCTGAAGAAGAGAAATTTGTTAACATCGAGTATAGATTTAAGTGTCAGGAAGTCGTTTCTGAAAGTATTTGTATGGAGTGTAGCCATGTATGGAAGTGAAACATGGACAATAAATAGTTTGGACAAGAAGAGAATAGAAGCTTTCTAAATGTGGTGCTACAGAAGAATGCTGAAGATTAGTTGGGTAGATGACATAACTAATGGGGAGGTATTGAATAGAATTGGGGAGAAGAGGAGTTTGTGGCACAACTTGACAAGAAGAAGGGACCGGTTGGTAGGACATGTTCTGAGGCATCAAGGGATCACAAATTTAGTATTGGAGGGCAGTGTGGAGGGTAAAAATCGTAGAGGGAGACCAAGAAATGAATACACTAAGCAGATTCAGAAGGATGTAGGCTGCAGTAGGTACTGGGAGATGAAGAAGCTTGCACAGGATAGAGTAGCATGGAGAGCTGCATCAGACCAGTCCCAGGACTGAAGACCACAACAACAACATCTCTATTTATTGAATTATTATCTAATCTAATCTGTATAGCTTCTTTGAAACAGAATCCCAAAAGGAAGAGGTGGATGTTAGAATCTTCACATCACTGTAGTTCATGCTATGCCCTGTATCAATACGACATTCGGCCACAGCTGACTTGCCTGGCTGTGATAAGCTCTTGGGATAATTGAACTGCAGAGAAGTCGTCATGGTGTCATCGCCGCCGGACATCCATCGATAAGTGAATCGAATGTCTGTACGCCTTCGCCACAGGCGGCGCGTCTGTAAGCGTATCTCTTTGCTGCCTACCAGCGTCTGTAACTCGCAGGCGCGTACCGCAGCGGTGCAAAATAAAATGCCGCGCGTGGCGCTGATTGATGTTCAGCGGGTGTGCGAGCACCATACCCATGCCACTGCCCCGAGGTTAGACAACTCGGATAGACCGCAAAAGGCCGGCAATGCTGTATTGTAGCATATCACAAAATAAAAACTCGTAACAGCCATCTTATCATTGAGCCTATTATTGGTCGGATTCTGCGCGGCTGAAGTGTCAGTGGAAGGAATTTAATTAATGTGGAAGTACGAACGAAATTTAATAGATTAATATCCATCCCTCGAACATTTTTGATAGGCTGTCAAAATCTCATGTCGTCCATATATCCTGCACTGGCAACACTTCAGCAGCTGTGGACGGCTGCGTAAAAACTCGTAACAGCCATCTTATCATTGAGCCTATTATTGGTCGGATTCTGCGCGGCTGAAGTGTCAGTGGAAGGAATTTAATTGATGTGGAAGTATGAACGAAATTTAATAGATTAATATCCATCCCTCGAACATTTTTGAGAGGCTATCAAAATCTCATGTCGTCCATATATCCTGCACTGGCAACACTTCAGCAGCTGTGGACGGCTGCGTAGGTATAATGGGAGTCGCGCAGCACAGCTTTGCGTTCTGGGGCGCGCTGCTCCCCCCGTCGGAGGCTCGAGACCTCCCTCGTGCATGGGTGTATGTGTTGTCCTTAGAGTAAGTTAGTTTAGATTAGATGAAGTAGTATGTAAGCCTAGGGACCGATGAGCTCAGCAGTTCCATCTCATAGTCCTTACCACAAATTTCCGATTTTCCTATAAGGGGTCAACACTGCTGCAGGAGACTTCCAACGACTTGTTGCGTGCATGCGGTGTAGAGCTGCTGCACTACGGCGGGTGAAAGGAGGTCCGCCACGATGTTAGGAGGTATCCCATGGCTTTTGTCGCGTTGTTTTAGTACCGGCTCCGGATATCATGGTGTGGTCAGTAACTACCTGCACTGACGCTACACTTCTAATGTTTGTTGAAAGTTCACAACTCCCATCTCCACTCACTTCCCGTTACCCAATATACACTAATAATTTTTGATGCTCTCCATTTTCCAGTACCATCACCTGAGATGCTCCTTATTGACATTGTGTGAGACTTGAAGAGATACGTTTTGTTCTGTCCGCGTGACTACTTGAGACAACATCTGTAAGTACCGTAGGATATTATATCCGAATTCGACGTTCGATTGTGTGTGTGTAAAAATGCCAGGCCTTATTGTAACTAGACGATGGTTTACAAGATATTGAAACTGTTGTGCACGATGGTTTAGGGGGTGGGCGAAATGATACTGGCTCGGAAAATGTGACACTGACGCGGAACTGGCAGTTCTTAATGAACAGGAGAACTACCCACCACAGAAACTGCTGGAAACAGTGACTCCGATACGTATCTCCCAAGTAAATTACGTTTGTCGTTTCGTTTGATTCAGTAAGAGTGGAAAACGTGTTTAGCGACCAGTTGTACGCAAATCACAATAGCCAAGTTAACGTACGTGTCAAAGTCGTACAGTGAAGAATGTTTTCACTAGACTAACGAATCCATAGGCCTGTTTAAGCGCACTGAAGATATCTATTCAATAGTTAAAATCCAGATCTGCAATAGAACACAGATTGGATTTGCGATCGATTGGTGCATTCCGTTTCTTTTTTTGAATATACCACAGTCGTTGCGCACAACAGCTTTTCCGTTGGAATCAAACGCCTTTAACATTTTTCGCTGCCTCCCCATTACACCCAAGGAGGAAATTTAAAAGCAGAACACTACTTTCCACCAAATCAACGAGGAGGAAGACTACAATTTACACACTGATTATTTGCAACCGGAGGCATTTACGCTAATAACAGTTTCGCGTTGTAAAGCTGTTTTATATAAGATAGCTTCTGACTTCTGTAGTGACGCACGAAAAGCGCTTCTAGGATTTTATTCTATTACGCACAAGAAGAAAATGCGAATGAAATACGATACGATTAATGAGCTGTGAAATATAAAACCACCTGTCACATAGGCTACTTGATAAAATCTTCTATATTAGTTTGTTAGAGGGCACACCGCGTGATTCTGGGTAAACCATTTCTATTTATCATAAAATATCTATAACATAATAATGAACCATGGACCTTGCCGTTGGTGGGGAGGCTTGCGTGCCTCAACGATACAGATAGCCGTACCGTAGGTGCAACCACAACGGAGGGGTATCTGTTGAGAGGCCAGACAAACGTGTGGTTCCTGAAGAGGGGCAGCAGCCTTTTCAGTAGTTGCAAGGGCAACACTCTGACTGATCTGGCCTTGTAACAATAACCAAAACGGCCTTGCTGTGCTGGTACTGCGAACGGCTGAAAGCAAGGGGAAACTACAGCCGTAATTTTTCCCGAGGGCATGCAGCTTTACTGTATGATTAAATGATGATGGCGTCCTCTTGGGTAAAATATTCCGGAGGTAAAATAGTCCCCCATTCGGATCTCCGGGCGGGGACTACTCAAGAGGATGTCGTTATCAGGAGAGAGAAAACTGGCGTTCTACGGATCGGAGCGTGGAATGTCAGATCCCTTAATCGGGGAGGTAGGTTAGAAAATTTAAAAAGGGAAATGGATAGGTTGAAGTTAGATATAGTGGGAATTAGTGAAGTTCGGTGGCAGGAGGAACAAGACTTCTGGTCAGGTGACTACAGGGTTATAAATACAAAATGAAATAGGGGTAATGCAGGAGTAGGTTTAATAATGAATAGGAAAATAGGAATGCGGGTAAGCTACTACAAACAGCATAGTGAACGCATTATTGTGGCCAAGATAGATACGAAGCTCACACCTACTACAGTAGTACAAGTTTATTTGCCAACTAGCTCTGCAGATGACGAAGAAATTGAAGAAATGCATGATGAAATAAAAGAAATTATTCAGGTTGTGAAGGGAGACGAAAATTTAATAGTCATGGGTGACTGGAATTCGAGTGTAGGAAAAGGGAGAGAAGGAAACATAGTAGGTGAATATGGATTGGGGGACAGAAATGAAAGAGGAAGCCGCCTGGTAGAATTTTGCACAGAGCACAACATAATCATAACTAACACTTGGTTTAGGAATCATGAAAGAAGGTTGTATACATGGAAGAACCCTGGAGATACTAAAAGGTATCAGATAGATTATATAATGGTAAGACAGAGATTTAGGAACCAGGTTTTAAATTGTAAGACATTTCCAGGGGCAGATGTGCACTCTGACCACAATCTATTGGTTATGACCTGTAGATTAAAACTGAAGAAACTGCAAAAAGGTGGGAATTTAAGGAGATGGGACCTGGATAATTTAAAAGAACAAGAGGTTGTGCAGAGATTCAGGGAGAGCATAAGGGAGCAATTGACAGGAATGGGGGAAATAAATACAGTAGAAGAAGAATGGGTAGCTTTGAGGGATGAAGTAGTGAAGGCAGCAGAGGATCAAGTAGGTAAAAAGACGAGGGCTAGTAGAAATCCTTGGGTAACAGAAGAAATATTGAATTTAATTGATGAAAGGAGAAAATATAAAAATGCAGTAAGTGAAACAGGCAAAAAGGAATACAAACGTCTCAAAAATGAGATCGACAGGAAGTGCAAAATGGCTAAGCAGGGATGGCTAGAGGACAAATGTAAGGATGTAGAGGCCTATCTCACTAGGGGTGAGATAGATACCGCCTACAGGAAAATTAAAGAGACCTTTGGAGATAAGAGAACGACTTGTATGAATATCAAGAGCTCAGATGGAAACCCAGTTCTAAGCAAAGAAGGGAAAGCAGAAAGGTGGAAGGAGTATATAGAGGGTCTATACAAGGGCGATGTACTTGAGGACAATTTATGGAAATGGAAGAGTATGTAGATGAAGATGAAATGCGAGATATGATACTGCGTGAAGAGTTTGACAGAGCACTGAAAGACCTGAGTCGAAACAAGGCCCCCGGAGTAGACAACATTCCATTGGAACTACTGACGGCCTTGGGAGAGCCAGTCCTGACAAAACTCTACCATCTGGCGAGCAAGATGTATGAAACAGGCGAAATACCCTCAGACTTCAAGAAGAATATAATAATTCCTATCCCAAAGAAAGCAGGTGTTGACAGATGTGAAATTTACCGAACTATCAGTTTAATAAGTCACAGCTGCAAAATACTAACACGAATTCTTTACAGACGAATGGAAAAACTAGTAGAAGCCAACCTCGGGGAAGATCAGTTTGGATTCCGTAGAAACACTGGAACACGTGAGGCAATACTGACCTTACGACTTATCTTAGAAGAAAGATTAAGGAAAGGCAAACCTACGTTTCTAGCATTTGTAGACTTAGAGAAAGCTTTTGACAATGTTGACTGGAATACTCTCTTTCAAATTCTAAAGGTGGCAGGGGTAAAATACAGGGAGCGAAAGGCTATTTACAATTTGTACAGAAACCAGATGGCAGTTATAAGAGTCGAGGGACATGAAAGGGAAGCAGTGGTTGGGAAGGGAGTAAGACAGGGTTGTAGCCTCTCCCCGATGTTGTTCAATCCGTATATTGAGCAAGCAGTAAAGGAAACAAAAGAAAAATTCGGAGTAGGTATTAAAATCCATGGAGAAGAAATAAAAACTTTGAGGTTCGCCGATGACATTGTAATTCTGTCAGAGACAGCAAAGGACTTGGAAGAGCAGTTGAATGGAATGGACAGTGTCTTGAAAGGAGGATATAAGATGAACATCAACAAAAGCAGAACAAGGATAATGGACTGTAGTCTAATTAAGTCGGGTGATGCTGAGGGAATTAGATTAGGAAATGAGGCACTTAAAGTAGTAAAGGAGTTTTGCTATTTGGGGAGCAAAATAACTGATGATGGTCGAAGTAGAGAGGATATAAAATGTAGGCTGGCAATGGCAAGGAAAGCGTTTCTGAAGAAGAGAAATTTGTTAACATCCTGTATTGATTTAAGTGTCAGGAAGTCGTTTCTGAAAGTATTCGTATGGAGTGTAGCCATGTATGGAAGTGAAACATGGACGATAAATAGTTTGGACAAGAAGAGAATAGAAGCTTTCGAAATGTGGTGCTACAGAAGAATGCTGAAGATTAGATGGGTAGATCACATAACTAATGAGGAAGTATTGAATAGGACTGGGGAGAAGAGAAGTTTGTGGCACAACTTGACCAGAAGAAGGGATCGGTTGGTAGGACATGTTCTGAGGCATCAAGGGATCACCAATTTAGTATTGGAGGGCAGCGTGGAGGGTAAAAATCGTAGAGGGAGACCAAGAGATGAATACACTAAGCAGATTCAGAAGGATGTAGGTTGCAGTAGGTACTGGGAGATGAAAAAGCTTGCACAGGATAGAGTAGCATGGAGAGCTGCATCAAACCAGTCTCAGGACTGAAGACCACAACAACAACAACAATAATGATACATCAGCCATGTAACAACAGCTGCCGTATATTTTTAATTCTAATCAGCATACTTGATACATATTCGCACTTGTTTATTTTCAAGGTAATTTCTTAATAAAAAGAATTACAAAGCTTGTCCTTATTCACTTCGTGCCCGTCAGACGCAAACATATAATGAAGTTACCGTCTTTCTTGCATCGCTACTAAGACCTGTGAGTGCTTCGGCAATTTTCTACCAAGCATATTTCTTTCTCTTCGCCATTTGTGCTGTGGATAGCTTGAATACCAGGAGCAGATATTATATCTATATTCCTCTAACATTCTTCTATTAGCAACATTTTCTTCGGACCACTCCATCAGTCACAAAACTTTCGTCAACAACAACAAAGATAGACAAAATAGCAGACGAATGTTTTCTGTATTGGTAGCGCCGAAGTGGAGAGGACGCGAACTTCCTTTCATGGCTCACTGAAAAAAAGCCAACAATCAGCGGATACGCACCGCTCGCGACCGACTACAGCTTGCGCACGCGCATCTACTTTTTACACCACAGAGAATTCTCGTTTGCTGTTGCACGTTCCCTAGTCTTCACTTTGGTATAAAGAGAGGTTAACAGCAATCCATCACAATCTGCAGCAGACTCAAAGGTTGACACATAAGGAGTAGGTATATACACTGAGTTCACAAAGGTCACGGGATATCTCCTAATATCGTGTCGCTCCTCCTTTTGCCCGACGTAGAACAGCAATTCGGTGTGGCGTGGACTCAACAATTCGTTGGCAGTCCCCTGCACAAACATTCAACCATGCTACCCCTGTAGTCGTCAATATTTGCAAAAGTGTTGCTGGTGCAGGATTTTGTGCACGAACTGACCTCTCTAGTAAGTCCGATAAATGTACGATGGGATTCATATCGGGATATCTGAGTGGCCAAATCATTCATTCGAGTTGTTCTGAATGTTCTTCTCAAACCACTCGCGAACATCTGTGACCCAGTGACAAGCCACAGCGCTGTTCGGCAACGTAAACTCCCTAAATGGCTGCAAATGGTCTCCAAGTAGCCCAACATGAGCATTTCTAAACAACGATAGGTCAATTGGACTAGAGAACCCAGCACACTCCATGTAAACACAGTCCACACCATTATGGAGCCACCACCAGCGTGCACAGTGCATTCATTGCTGATAACCTGCGTCCATTGCTTCGCGGGTTTCCGCCACCCTCGAACCCTACCGTCAGCTCTTACCGACCGAAATCGGGACTCATCTGACCAGGCCACGGTTTTCCAGCCGTCAGAGGTCAAACCGATATGGTCACGAGGCCAAGAGAGGCGCAGCAGGCGATGTCGTGCTGTTTACAAACACACTCGAGTAGGTCGTCTGCTGCCATGGCCCATTAACGCCACATTTCGCGCGCACTGTCCTAACGGATACGTTCCTCGTACGTCTCACAAGCGTTTCTGCGGTTATTTCATGCAGTGTTGCTTGTCTGTTAGCACTGACAACTCTACGCAAACCCCGCTGCTCTCGGTCGTTAAGTGAAGTCTGTCGGCCACAGCTTTGTCCGTGATGAGAGGTAATGACGGAAAATTTTTGGTATTTTCTGGCACACTCTTGACACTGTGGATCTCGGAATATTGAGTTTCCTAACGATTTCCGAAATGGAGTGACGCATCCGTTTAGCTCCAACTAACACTGCGTGTTCAAATTGTGTTAGTTCCCATCGTGCCTTTTCACGTGTGTCACTTGAGTACTAATGACGGCCCTGGTAGTCCACTGCCCTTTTATGCCTTATGTGCGCGATGCTACCGTCATCTGTAAATGGGCTTATCGCTATCTCATGACTTTTGTCACCTCAGTGTATATTTCCATTTACTTTGACGTACGATAGACAATGGGAGAGGACTTGACTCACCACTGCTTGGTGATGTCTTTGGTGGACTTGCTCCAGCGCACGCCTGTCGGCCTCCCCTTGCTGGAAGACTGCTTCTTCACGTTCACATCGGACGCCCTGGAAGTGTCGCCTTTGAACGGCACAACCGTGCATTTCACCTCCGCTCTGAAACACAGCAGTATTCGCAGTCAGTCACAATGCAATCGCTCAGTTATTTCTGTCTCTAACTTAATATGTTCAGGCAGATTTGATGAAACTATTCACTGGCTGGTTAGCACGAAGGAAGGGATGAAATGGCCGGCTTTCCTTACGTTTCGGCACCCTTATTGCCATCATTCAAAAAGAAATGAGCTAAAGGCTATAAAATAAAAACCGCTGAAGGGATCGTAATGCCAATGCCTACAGAAGAATTCGTGGTTTCTGTAAGAGCGCTGGCACCCCGAACTGGGCGCAAGAATATCCAGGTGACAGACAATAGGGTGAGCACGTGCAGTCGTCGACCGCCCACTGCACTCAGCAGCGCAGAAAATGGAGAAATGGAGGCTTCAAAAGAAGGGCAAAGAGGTTTAGTTTGTTTCCTTACGGCAGAAGGAGTGCTGGAACGAAGAATTCGGCGAATAACGGCACAAGTGTACGGAGAGCACTGAATGTTCCTTGCGATTTCGACGCTCTCTCCGACCTCTGGAGCAAACGGCTGTCACTGTAGCACCACGGTCTTCAATAATGAGGGCATCCACTCCGTTCTCCGCACTTCTTCTGCTGCCAGGAATTGCACTACACCCCTTTTCTCTTTTCTTGAAGGCTCCATTTCTCTGTTTCCAGCACGAGTGCTGTGGACAGTCGACATGTGTAGTTGCTCGCTCTGTCGTCACGTGGGTGTGCGTCCACGTGCCTCCAGCGGCGAGTTTGGAGCTTAAGAGGTGTTATGAGGACCAAATCTCCTTCCGTGGGTTATGGGTTTACAATCCCTTCCGAGGTGTTCATTTTATAGCATCCGGCTCATTTCTTTTTGAATTACCGTAATACTTTATAGACGAATTTCATAGTCAAGAAAGAAAATTTTGCCAGTTACAAATTATACTTTGGGCAACGGCCTTGCCGCAGTGGTTACACCGGTTCCCATGAGATCACCGAAGTTAAGCGCTGTCGGGCGTGGTCGGCACTTGGATGGGTGGCCATCCAGGCCACCATGCGCTGTTGCCATTTTTTGGGGTGCACTCAGCCTCGTGATGCCAATTGAGGAGCTACTCGACCGAATAGTAGCCGCTTCGGTCAAGAATACCATCATAACGACCGGGAGAGCGGTGTGCTGACCCCATGCCCCTCCTATCTGCATCCTCCCCGGAGGATGACACGGCGGTCGGATGGTCTCGGTAGGCCGCTCGTGGCCTGAAGACGGAGTGCTAGTACATATTTGAGTTATAAGCTGCCGTTGAAACTTTGCGAAGTTTGAAACGAGTGATATTTTCTATGCTGTTCTCGTGAAAGCTGTCCGCTTTGGCGATGATAACCAATTTTTGCCTGAACACGACACCGTAGATCCTATGTTCGAGTTTACTATCCTGAAACGAGCCTTTCCAGACAGCATCGATAATATCGTCGATATATTCGGTTTTTGTAACTTGACAGAGTTTTGTCATATTAAAGTGCTAAATGATGTTTGGCATAATCACGACACTCATAAATAGCAAATTTGTTTACGGGTAGATGATATGAAACATGGACTAAAAAAGAAAGAAAAAAGAATGAGAATGCCGAGGAAAAAGGCGATGGAAAGTACTTCCAACAAATTACAGTAATACTTTAATCCCACACCGTGAAGGAGTGGCGGTAACGAGTGTGCAATCGATAAATGCTTGGATTTAAATACGAGAAGTGATTAAAGATAAAATTGATTAGATAACCTTGTTTTTCATTAGTTACAGGAAGTCGAATATTAATTTTATGTGTGTTACTCAGGCAACCGAGAGTGACCATAACATAATGATATTTCTCAGATACTGGAGCATTTCCTCCAAAATTTTCTAGGTCAGCATGTAGTGGCATTAATAAGTAACAAATAATCAGCAAACGCCAACTTCCGTTAAAGCAGTGCCTTCAAAAGAGTTTGTCTTCACGATCAGAGGTGAAACTGGTGGCAAGAAGTTGGTAGAGCTTGGCAACGTAACAGTCTAGAATGGCTGCTTCAGAACTCGATCCAGAAAGACCCAGTTTGGTTAGTCGACTGTTTTTCTCTGGATCGAAGCTTCTTAAATAGGACATGGAGAGATAATCCGCTCTCACTTCTCAGCTGGACTTCGAAGAAACTTCCGAGATCAATACAGTTAGCGAACAGGGTACATGTGTTAGTAGTTGAGACTGCATGTGGAAGAAGGTGTCCTGAGCCTTAGATGTCCAGGAAAGGCTACTGAGCAATCATTTCGATCATCTGTAATAACTTTTTCGCTGAATGAACGATAGTCATCGAGTAGCGAGATCATCCATTCTGCAGCCCAGGTAACGGCAATCGGTCTATCTTGACGGCGTACTATGTTGACGATATCTTTTCATTATCTTTGTTCTTCTTTCACAGCCAAGCCTTTTCTCTATAGTCACAGCTTCCTCTCTTCAGCAGTTCTCCTCGCCTCCACATATGAAGAACATCCCATCTCAATGATCAAACATTTTAAATAGGAATTTTCTTGTTCGACTCTTCGTCTTTTCCCCTGCAAACTCGTCTTCGAAAAATTCTGTAAAAGAATATCATGTCTAATTAAGTGTCCATACAGTTTTACTCCTGTAAATTTCAGTAGATCTTTCTTTTACTTTATTTCCTGCAAAACCATTCCCCATTGATTTTTCTGTCGGTCCAGCTGGTTCTTGTAGTCTTCCTCCAGAACCACATTGCCACAGCTTCCAGGCGAGCTTTCTCCTGCTATGCTAACGTCCAGGTTTCGCATCCTTATGTCAGGACTTTCCACACAAGTGTCTTTAAAATATTTTCTTAGTGTGAAAGCTAATGTGACAGGCAAGCCTTCCCAAAAATTTCAATAACTTTGAGGGAATGACATCTACTCCAGGGGCCCATTTCGATTTAGGTCTTCCATTGCTCCGCCAAATAATTCTCGCAATATCATGTCCCAAGTCTCATTTTCATTTACTCCCTCTTCTCTTTTTTTAATATAGTCTTCAAGATTGTTTCCTATGAGTGCACCCTCTACATAGTCATTCCACCTTTCAGCCTTCACCTCTTAACATAGTCTAGGCGTTCAGTCCGGAACCGCGCGACCGCTACGGTCGCAGGTTCGAATCCTGCCTCGGGCATGAATGTGTGTGATGTCCTTAGGTTAGTTAGGTTTAAGTAGTTCTAAGTTCTAGGGGACTGTTGACCACAGATGTTAAGTCCCATAGTGCTCAGAGCCATTTGAATCTTAACATAGTGCCACAATATATCTGTTTTATTTGAGACTAAGTACGACTAATTTGCCTACTGTGTAACTTTAATCATATCGATTGTGATTGAGCAAAAAGCCTGAGTTTAATTTCACTCTGCTAGTAGGATATGAAATTTGGTGCTTGGTATCACGGCCAGGGCAAGAAGAATCTGACAGGTTCTCACTTTTAGCAGAGTTTAGCTGAGGACAGAGGAGACAGTAACTGCTATTCCGACAGCCTGCAGTTTACAGCCTTTTTATAGAGTAAAACGACATTTTGTAAAGTACGGAACAGGGGATACCGAGCAATGGCCTATTATATTGCGTCGTAGTTCCTCCTGGCGAAGCGGATGGCTATTGTAATTGACTCAGAACAAAGACAACGCAAGGGAGGTATCACAAGACGCTTCAATAGCTAGGCATACTGACGCGACATTGCAGAAGTCGCCGCTCAGGGCATCTGAAAGAAGTAGTTACAGCACTACCAGCCATGTCTAGTAGCTGACATGACAGGAAAACTGGGCCGTTGATGTCATGGAAGTCCATAGTCATGCCTGATACCTCACGCCTGTAGTGACGTAGTGGCCGGAAATGCAGCCATTTCAAAACCTCTAGCAGATCAAACTTGCATATATACTGCCAGTTTCTCAGCCATTGCTTGCCACCGGCCACGAGGGAAGTCCAAGCTAGCCCACGAGCCGCGGTGAATCAGCGAGCTGCCACAGCCAGACTCTGCTAGCTGCAGGCCGCTGCCTGTGCTGTCTGAATGTTGCCGACTTAGTGCCTTCCCACCGGCGGGCCACCTGCTTGGTGACTGTCATCTGCTGTTGGACACCTACCCCAGTAGACCATGGTTCAAGCTTAGGCCTTGTAGTTGCCCAGCCGTCACCGCACTGAGCACGAAAATACTGTCACTGTTCATCACCCTGTGCAGGCACAAGCTGTCACTGTTTAGCATCGCCTCTGAGGACACACATCGCCGCCGTGAACTGTCATTATCTATTCTAAGGACTGAGATTTGGTCCCACGTGCCCCAGTGCAGTTGATGCTGAGTAGCAGGAGCAAGCCCTCTGCTGCAGGCGCCATGTGCTGTCCATCATGCGCCACACAGCGCTGGACCAACATCAGCATCACAGCCGCCACATTGACAGCAGTATGCCTGCCACCATTGCCTGCCCATATGGCAGGCCGTTGCTGACATCAGCATGCTTGTGCCAGCTGCATCACAGAGGGCATTGGAGTAAGCTTTCAGTACTGTGATCACTGTGTACTTTGTTATGGAATAAATGACGTTACGTGAAAATACTGTTTTCATGATGGATTGATGAATAACCGCTTCGCACGCACCGCCACATCACTGCAACCATGTTCAAGTTGGTGAACTACAGGCATCCTGACCTGTCACAGCAAGCATTACGACCCGCCATAGCAGTCACCCACATGGGCTGCTAAAAGTGGTTCCTTTCTACCCACCCATTCATTTGCGAGGGGAATGATGGGGAAGACGACTGTCATAGAAACTTCAGAGTGGAATTTGTGAGACTTGAAGAACCTGCCAATCTTTTACAATTCCGTGGAAACATCATGGAAGAATATGCTGGCATTCAGCCAGTGAGGTTCACACAGTAATACGTATTTTGTCACAGTTTGGAGTCAGCACCAGTTATGTGTCACATGTCCTGTTGCTATGGTCATTTTGCTGAGCTGTGTATCGGATCAAAATGGGAAACAGTGTGTTACTATTGTGATTGGTGTTTACATGTACCACAGCCCTCGACCGACATCAAAATCACAGCCGGCGCACAGACAGCAGCACCCCCTTCGCCAGCTTCCATCACTACTTTCCGTATGACCATTCAAAGGGTAAGCTAGAGAAATTTATCATACGGTACCAGGGACCATACAAAGTTGTGGGGAAATCGGTGCTGGTGGATGTTAAATTGCCAGTGCCAGATAAACAATGCCCCAGAGGGCATATTCATCCTTTTAAAAGCACTTCAGATTTCTTGCTACAGGTACTAGACCACTACCTGAAAAGATCTTAGAAGGCAAAAGGAGGACTAGAGAGATGGAAACGCTCACATGAGCCACACATGAGATGCCATACACACGAAAGTCTTGAAAGTAGAGGAGTAGGTTTCTATGCTGTATTTCAAGAGTGTTCATTCTGTGTCATTGCGTATCTAGAAATTGTTGGATTCATTGGGGGAATGTTGCTAATGGTTGTGTATTGTTCATGTAACTTTTTCGTTTTGTTTGGGATATTGTTTCTTACTGTGAGAAGCTTTATGTTCATTCGTTTTGATGTATTTTGTAACGCTATGTATGAACTTGAGTTTATTTTGTTAGGAATTAAGTAAGACGAGAGTGTGAACTTCCTGGCAGATTAAAACTGTGTGCTGGACCGAGACTCGAACTCGGGAGCTTTTGCCTTTCGCGGGCAAGTGCTCTACCAACTGGCGGAAGTAAAGCTGTGAGGACGGGGCGTGAGTCGAGCTTGGGTACCTCAGACGGTCCGGCACACAGTTTTAATATGCCAGGAAGTTTCATATCAGCGCACACTCCGCTGCAGAATGAAAATGTCATTCTGGAAACATCCCCCAGGCTGTGGCTAAGTCATGTCTCCGCAATATCCCTTCTCTCAGGAGTGCTAGTTCTGCAAGGTTCGCAGAAGAGCTTCTGTAAATTTTGGAAAGTAAGAGACAAGGTACTAGCAGAAGTAAAGCTGTGAGGACGGGGCATGAGTCGTGCTTGGGTAGCTCAAATGATAGAGCACTTGCCCTCGAAAGGCAAAGGTCCCGAGTTCGAGTCTCGGTCCGGCACACAGGTTCAATCTGCCAGTAAGTTTCAAATCAGCGCACACTGCGCTGCAGAGTGAAAATCTCATTCTGAAGACGAGAGTGTGATGCCATGGCGGAAGGATTAATGTTACTGATGATATATGTATGGGTAGATCTCGAGCATCGGATCTTTTCAAGAGGTGTATTGGGAGTACTGTCACCACCAAGAATGACCATGATATGCATCAGATTTCTTGTTACAGTGGGGAAGCAGCAGGCACCGTGTAGAATCAGCAACTGGAAGGAGAGGTATTGTTCTCCAAGCAGGGGGAAGTTATCCTAACCATCCACCGTTGGATGATGAAACTAACATATAATGTGTGAGAAGTAAGAATGAAGTACAGATGCTCGAAGAGACGTTCTGAGAGCTACACTCTGAGACCGAAGAAAGGGAGCATTGAAGGAAATATAAAGAGAGTACCAGGGATTGCGTCTCTCCTATGGGCGTCTGCAGGATCAGTTATGCCAAGTAGTGGATTTATTACCACATACGCTGGACGTAGGTGCAAGGTTGCTAAAAACTGATGATATCCAACAGTTAAATGATACGCTGGGGCAGATAATACACGTAGCAAATTGTAATAAAGCTATAATTCAGTCGCACAGTATGTTACAGACAAACTCGGAGCAGGAAATATTGAATAACACTCAGACGTCGTGAGAGACAACAATAGAATTGATAGTAAATGTGAAAACGGCCGTGGGGACTGTGAATCATGATCCAAATGTGACACAGACGTAACTAAATATGTTAGATACCAGAGTAGCTGCGGGAGCACTATTGCGATCTCTAGCTGACAATATAGGGGAATCTAGAACAGAGGTAATAGCATTGGCTGCTGTGCATAGGCCAGAACAATCCTGGCTGCCTTCGAAATGCCCAGGAAGAACTGACAGCTGAACTACAACACATAGCTACACTGACTAAACAGACCCTGCGTTATTCTCTCACATTATAGTGGAGGGGATCAGCACTGATAGTGCCCGAATTCATGTGCTGGTCTAGTTTCTGGTAGCAAATAATGCGAATGCTTCACAGTCCACCTCATTCAATGAAGTAGGAAGTTCTGGGGAAGTATATACAGGTACGAGCACAAATTTTGATGTCAATTTCTAGATAAAGAAAGAGTTACGAGTTAATGCCGACAGATAAACGCCATCATTATCAGAGAGAGATCGATCCAAATGGTTCAGACCAACACAAAGGTATGTGAGGTACAATTATATTTAGGGGAAACAAGAGCACACGTTGATCCAAGCCAATATTCTGGCGCCACACCCTTACTTCCAACGGATACTGGATAAACTCCATGTACAACCCTGAAGTGGCTGTCGTAATTGATATGAGCGAGGTCGGTATACGACGTGACACAATTACAACTATAAGTCAATGGGCTGTTGATTAATGGTACTGCATATGAGAACACAGGAGCAGCTTCTCATCTCCCAGCTACCATAACTGAGACCACTATTGCGAATGTGGCACAGCCTTTGTTATACTGGCAAAATGAACCATTGGAGATGCTTCCAGCCCAGCATCTAACCTACCTTAATAACACCTATGGAACTCTACCTCCTCCATTCACTGAATGAAACAGCGAGTCAGTAAGCTCGCATTATCACAGAGCAAATGCTTCAGCCCATAAAGCAATACCACGATGAATGACGCAATAAAATGGTTCAAATGGCTCTGAGCACTATGGGACTCAACTGCTGTGGTCATAAGTCCCCTAGAACTTAGAACTACTTAAACCTAACTAACCTAAGGACATCACACACATCCATGCCCGAGGCAGGATTCGAACCTGCGACCGTAGCGGTCATGCGGTTCCAGACTGAACCGCCTTTAATCGCGCGGCCACTCCGGCCGGCGATGCAATAAAATCATGACAATGAGTGTCTCAATTTCTGGTTCAATTATAGTTCTGTACCTGTTTTAAGTGGAAAACTGCCCATCCCCTTGAGCACCCACTGCATCAGTTGCGAGTAGACTGAGTTAACATAAAAAAAATAGAAATTAATTTATTAAGTACCAAATGAACATTGTAGTTCACATTAAATTAGAATAAGAAGAATCAGGGTGTATTGCATATAACTGTCAAATTATAGATGTGTTGCCAAGACTTTACCAAGGTGTACACAGATGACTATCTGGTTGACTGGGTCTCCCAAAGGGAAGAGGTGTGGCGCAGTATGGTTCCCCCAGTTAAGCGAACGGCTCCTCTGACCAGCTCAGTGAAAAGAAGTCATAAGCAGGGTGTCGCCAATTATCTCAAGAGCTAGGCATACTGGCGCAAGAACATGTGTTGAGTACACTAATATTGCAGAAGTCGCCACCTAGGGCATCTGGGAAGAGGTATTACAGCACTACCATGAATGTGATGTCACTGACATGACAGGAAAGCTGGGGAAATAATGTCATGGTTGCCCAACGATAATGCCTAGTACTTCAGACCAGTTGTAGCGTAGAGAACAGGAGCGCAGTCATTTCAAAAACACTATCTAACCAAGCTTGCATATAAACCGCCAAATTTTGACAAGCATTCTCAGTCATTTCTAGACGCTGGCCACGAGGAGAAGTACCCGCCAGTCCACAAGCCACAATGAGTCAGCAAGCAGCCACCGGCAGACGTTGTTTTCGATAGTGAAACCCGTTGGCTGTGTTAAGTCTGAATGCTGCCGACTTCCCACCGGCAGGCCACCTGCTGGTGACCGCCATCTGCTCGTGGCCGCCCACCCTGGTGAAACGCTGTTCAAGCTGGGCCATTTACATACTCAGCCGTCACCATACTGAGCAGACAAACACAGTCACTGTTCATTGTCCTGTGCCATCGCCTGTGCGGACACACGTCATTGCTGTAAGCTGCCATCATTTATGCTAGGGGACGCAATTTGCCTCCACCTGCACCGTTGCGCTTGTCTAATAGGCTAAAATTCGTACAAAGGTGTGTATATTTTGTATTTATATTATAATTAAAATAAATTCATATATACAACTTTTGTGGACATATGTGCAGAATTACAACCTCATACAGTCTTACAACTCCAGATCTAGTTCCCTTACCTATTCAATCGCTTCATCCAATGGGCGATGAATGTCCGTTATTGTTCCTTTGTGAGCTCGAAGAGGACAGTCAGCAATGATACGGTGGACTGACTGTAAGGAGGCACCAGAGTCGCAATTTGAAGAACCATCCAGTCCCAATTTGGGAGTTACATAACGACAACTGCCTTGTCAGTTCGAATCCCGTTCATGATTCTCAACTGACGTCCGGAGAGATGAAATCCTTGTACCCACGTGGAACCGTTCTTAATTAGATGTTTTCCGATTACAGGTGACTGCTGCCAATGGATTTACCATGCGTGGTTCGCACTGTGAGAGGACCAAACAAAGCTACTAGCTGTGCACCATGACGGTTTCCTTGGTTCTACTTGTGCAATATCTCGACCACTAGCTAGCTGAGGATAGTTCTGAATATTGTTGCAAACCTTCAGGAGAACTTCTAATCTTCTTCGAGCTGTTAGGTGGGATATTTTTGAGAACAGGAAGTCATACGGTGTTTGTACTTCGAATACAACCAGTATTTACTCTCACAGCCTGATCGGTTTGCAAGTCTGTCTTCTTAGTGTGAGCACTATTGATCTAGGTCGAACAGCAACATTCAACAGCAGAGTACGAAGGGCTAAGACTATGGATCTTAAAATTATGATCATTAGCTCCCCTGAGGTACCAGCAAGTCTTGAACAATGTTGATTCACGTTTTGACTATAGCAACTACATTTGGAAGAATCTAGTTCTGTCTAGTGTTATTCGTACGTAAACGTATAGAAACAATTACACTTCCAGTGCAGCAACCGAGAATTCATCTGCAATATGCAGTTTAAAGTGATTTTCAAAATGTACATGTAACGGAAGGTGCAGGAAACAGCAGGTCGCTAAAAGGCATTCCCTCCATTGCCTCTAGGGTTTGGAATCAAATTTTGTTTCATCCGTCGGTTCCTTGAGAAGCATCTATATCGAGAAAGATATCTCGAGAGGGCGAGGAAAAAGATCTAGCAATCACAGTCCATATTACTGAAATGAAAGGCACTAAGGCTTCGTTCGCAATCGTTCGCTCCATCGGTTTGGTTGCACTGTTTCAGGCTATGTCACAATGTGTCGCTTTGACATGGAAAGACGACAGCATGTCGTCGGTTCGACGGTTTCGATTTCGTCTTCAATCTACTTCGTTCACCGACAAAGACGCCCGTTGCCCAATAGCTGCGCGGTCAACGCGAACAATGGGATCCGTTGTTTCATCTCCGATGAACGTGCGGAGTCCGGTATTAATACCACAGCTCTTGCGTCTTTTATTCTCTGAGACACTGCCAAGAGCCTGTTTACGCCAGCGTTTCGAAGTTTTCAGCATCACGATGCTACGCAACAGCCCCGTTAGGCGCCATATCAACAACTACCCTATTTCACTTACGTACTATATGTTAGCTTTGTCACCTCCATATTTTCTACGACCTATAGCAGTATATTTTAGGAAAAAGCAAACGCAAATGTAGTTTGATCAATTATTTACTCAACTCTTACATTCGAAATAATAAAAAGAATTAAACTCGAAAGAATAAAGGGTGAAAAGTATTTAAATCGACAAACTCTGGGAGGTTGTAGGGGACATCAAAACCAATATTTTTCCCTAATGTTATTTTTTCCTATGAGGAGTATTTAAACCGGTAGAGGAAGATTTCTCTGGCGGCAAATTAATTAAACCAATAAACACTTTTCCATTTTGTATGACCGACAGACAACACATTAACACAACCCAATTTCAATTACGGTAGATTTTCAAAAATGCCTCCATTAACATGTAAACAAAGGTTACACCGCTGGATCATGTTCTGTCTGACACGGGCAAAAACCCCAGGAGTATCCTGAATTGTTCCTGCTGCTGCTACTATCCGGGCAACCAGATCCTCTTCTGATGCAACAATAGTTGCGTAAACAAGGTTGCGCATCTCTCCCCTCACAAAAAAGTCCAGAGGGGACATATCTGGGGATCGAGCGGGCCACGGTACAGGACCATCTCTGCCACTCCACGTTTCTGGGAACCGTCGGTCCAGGAATCGACGCACACGACGACTGAAATGTGCCGGCGCCCCGTCATGTCGGAACCACATGCGTTGTCTTGTAGGGAACGGGCCGTCTTCCAGCAGTTCTGGCAATTCTCTGGCGAGAAAATTGTTATAGTGCCTTCCATTTAATTAAACAGTTCCCAACAACACCGAGCCACACATTAACGAAGAACCGCACTTTATGAGCGCTAGTAACTGTGGCATGTGGGTTATCCTCACTCCAAACATGCGAATTGTGCATGTGCAAGACTCCATCACGCCCGAACGTTGCTTCAACGGTACACAACACAGAGAATGGAAATGTAGGATGCATTTCACACTGTTCCAGGTACCACTGCGAAAACTGTGCTCTGGGTGGATAATCAACTTGTTCCAGGTTGTGGACACGCTGTATGTGAAATGGACGTAACAATTGCTCTCGAAGGACAGTTCTTACATTCGTCTGATTCGTCCCCATGTTACGTGCAATTGCACAAGTGCTGATTGAAGGATCCCGCTCCACATGCTGCAAGACCGCTTCCTCAAACTGCAGCGTTCTTACCGTGCGACGGCGTCCCTGTCCAGGTAATCTGCTAAATGACCCGGTCTCACGCAGACGTTGGTACACAGCAGTAAAGGTCGTATGAATACGGCGATAAGGATATTGTTGTTGATCAACCCGCTGTGTAGCTCGTCCGTTGTGGTGCGCTACGTAGTACGCACCAAACATATCAGTGTACTCACTCCAGGTGTATCGCTCCATTAGTAAACAGAGACAATGCACTGCTACACTGGTGGACAGCAGTTGCCTACAACTGAAGAGCGTAATACGCCCTCTAACAATTGAAGATCGTAATACGGCCTCTAACAACTGAAGAGCGTAATACGGCCTCCACCGCTTTAAAAAATCCTCATAGGAAAAAATGACTTTAGGTAAAAATAATTGTTTTGATGTTCCCTACAACCTCCCAGAGTTTGTCGGTTTAAATACTTTTCATCCTGTAAAATACAAAAGAGAGGATGGTCTTTTATTATGAAAAATGTGTTCTAAAAGAACAATATAAAATTTGGTGATGTGTTGGTTTTTACACAGATTTCAGGTAGAAAATGACGAAAATTAAGACAAATACTCACAAGGAACCCTTTGAGTGCGAGGTCAATTATATTTGCGGCATTTGAATCCCCACATATTGTCTGCCACACAACACATCTTAAAATGAACCTTACTGAATATTGAACTTGCGACTTCGCACTCAAGGGGTTCCTTGGCAGCCAGTACTGATGACGACCAATTTTGTGGCATTCAACTGACATTTTATAACACCAAAGAGGGAAAATATTTGAACCCAATGGAATGTGAAACAGTCAAGAACAGCATGAAGAGCAACCGAAAGATGGAAAAGAGTGCTATAGATTTCCCCAATTTGCGTAGGAAAAAGTACCAAGAAGATAAACGAGATGATACTAGTAACAACAGTTCATTACGCAGAGCATAATACAATACACAAACGCATTAAATGAGTCTTAGCTCGAACTGTCTTTGCCGTCTGCCTCGCAGATATTCCAAACCGCAGCGGAGACTACCTGATCAGCGGTATGCTAACGCTGATGTTCTCCTTGGACGTCCCCGCATTAATGATGTTACGCCGTTCGTTTGTTGATAGCCCAGTTTTAAATGTGAGTCATGTAACATAAAGAATAGGCTTTCGATATAAATTGGAAACTATTCGCTTTTAGTGATAAAACAGTTGCAAAGATTAATTCATTAGGTTTGTTAGTGTGATATATTCTACTGCACACAATACAGAGTTAGTAAACAAAGAGAAAAACTCAGAACCCATCGAAACGATTATCTTGAGGGCAGTCGGGACAGCAAAAGATAGCACGCTAACCAAAAGCCACTGATATATCTTAGAACGTACTGTTTCTTCTACTTATTCACAATTTTTTAGTCGTACAGGGTTAACTACTACTTTCGCACACCGTATGCTCGCCGAAGGATGTCTTTTCCGTGATAGAGAAAGAGGTATAGGGAGGTAAATAAATAAACAGAGAGAGAAAGAGAGAGAGAGAGGGGAATCGGTCTGAAAATAATGCAAGATGTCAATCGTGATGGTAAATACATTTGAACTTACCTACTTTTTGGTATATCGAGAAAATTCAGAACATAATTGTGAGCAGATGTACCGGTCGGATAGCTCAGGATAGCTCAGGAAGCCGTAAGTAGAAAAAAGTGGTTGTGTTTTTATCGAAGGCAACCTTTAGTCGAAACCAAACATCCACGCTCACAATCTTCTGCAATATGGGACATGCAAAAAGTATTTTTACACTCTGAAACTTTGAGAAAATTGAACATTCTTCACTAGTTTCTTTATTTGTACACTAAAAGACCCATGAACCAGAACAATCAATGACCAGCAAGTGACAGGCGAATGAATATGAAGTTAATGTCTCTACGAATGTGACACCACGCGCAAAGATATTAAGAACGGCCTACAGCTCAATTAATCTAAAATCGTGGAGTGTAACTTCACAGAGCCGCAGAAGGAATAGAACTAGCAAAGAAACGAAGCGGCTCGAACATGAAGTAGACCGAGAAAGGCGGCCAAGGTTTATTTCCGACGGTACCGAATACACAAGAAAGTAGATTTTACTGCATGACCGAGTCACGTCTCTTGGTCGCTTTCTTGCAGTATTTCTCCCCTTCGAGTAATTCGCTAGACAGTGAAGTTGTTTCCTAAGAGTAAGTAAATGTCAAGCATTTGCAGGTGTGTGTGCTGCGTCGACGCTTATGAGTCATCGTGTTTATTACTACCAGCGCCCGTTGTCTTTGAGTGAGGACCCAGCTGATGCATTGGAACTAGCAAAAGAAATGTGGCCACTGTGCTTTTCCTGAAGTGCCGTAATAAAGTAACGTGTACTCTCGACGTTAAGTTCAAACATTCCACGAAAGAGTGCCCACAACTCCTTTAAGGAAGCTGTAAACGCTACAGTGGTATTCAGCTCTGGAACAATACGCCCAAACAGCATGACGCTGTGGCGCTATGACCACTACTGTGCTGCACCACTGGTAATTTATCGAGTTTGGCAAACAACTTGCTTAAGTTTGCCGACGTCTATTGTATTTCACCTAAAACACAGACGGAGAAGAAGTTAGACAACAATTTCGGTAAACACCAGGAACCATCCCACTCTCGATTTCTTAAAGAATCGAACTCTCATTACAAATCACCCCATTTTAACCACAGTTACGTGGTCTCACAGACCCCTAGATACATGGAGGAAAGTGTAATTTCTTTTCAGGGAAGCGCGCATCCTTCGAATTCTCAGTAGTTGCAGAGTCGGCAAGCCCAGGCATTTTTTCATTGTTGGCATATGCATCGTACGTTTCAGACTTTGTCCATGTCGAACTCTCGAGCTGGTCTCACAGGCCACATGTCTGTGGATATGTAACTTACTTTGTCCCAGTAAATTTTTGCATCTGTTGAAATATGACAGACGTTGTTAGCACTGAAGAGCCGGAATTTATTGACATAGTCGAGCTATTGTTGGAGGACGATATTATCAAATATGATGCAAATAGTGACGTCGGTACTGACTTTGATACTGATATAATTCGTAATCAGCGTGCTACCTCACTTGAGTAGAATGAACTTCCAGACATAGACGATTCGTGTTCTACACAAAACAGTGACAACAATATCAACATTCCCAAAATTCAACAATAACGAAACAGGGGTAAGGAATTTTATGCGAAAATAATGTTGCAAATGGATGGAAATAATAATAATAGGCAAACTTGAATATCGAAACACCATTTTGGCTTTTTGTTTACTAGTTGGATTTTTTATTTTTTATGCTACTCTTATGCATATTGATTTTTTAAAATGTGTTAGATGTTAGAAAAGAGCGTGTTTTGCAGTTAATGAGTTGAATCATTTTGTTACTGGAGTTTGCCTATCAAATTGTATTCTGTAAGTACTTTTCTTTAAATATTTTCTTCTTATTTACGTTAAATGGATTATTTTTTATCTTAAAACTTTTTTATTTTTTGATATGCACACATCAAATAAAGTTTTGCATCACCTCGCTTCCGAGACAATTCAAATAGAGATAGCACGTCCTCGTGCACTGATGCATGCCTGTATTCGTCGTGGCATACTATCGAAAAGTTCATCAAGGCATTGTTGGTCCAGATTGTCCCACTCCCCAACGGTGATTCGACGTAGATCCCTCAAGAGTTGTTGCTAGGTCACGTCGTCCATAAACAGCCCTTTTCAATTTATCCCAGGCACGTTCGATACGGTTCATGTCTGGAGAATGTGCACGATGTGGGGCGAATTGTCTTCCATGAAGACGAATGCCTCGCCAATATGCTGCCGATATGGTTGGACTATCGGTCAGACGATGACATTCACGTATCGTACAGCCGTTACGGCGCCCTCCATGACCACTAGCGGCGTATGTCGATCCCAAAGACTGCCACCTCAAAACAGCAGGGAACCTCCACCCTGCTGCACTCGCGTGCACAGTGTGTCTAAGGCGTTCAGCCTGACCGGGTTGCCTCCAAACATGTCTCTGACGATTGTCTGGTTGCAGGCATATGCGACACTCATCGGTGAAGAGAACGTGATGCCGATCCTGAGCGGCCCATTCGGCATGTTGTTGGGCCCTTATGTACCGCGCTGCATGGTGTCGTGGTTGCAAAGATGGACCCCGCCATGGGCGTCGGGAGTGAAGATGCGCATCATGCAGTCTATTGCGCACAGTTTGAATCGTAACCCGACGTACTGTGGCCGCAAGAAAAGCATTATACAACATGGTGGCGTTGCTGTCAGGGTTCCTTCGAGCCATAATTCGTAGGTAGCTGTCATCCACTGCAGTAGTAGCCCTTGGGCGGCGTGAGCGGGGCATGTCACCGACAGTTCCTGTCTCTCTGTATCTCCTCCATGTCCGGTTCACTCCTAGATGCCTGGACTGCACGAAAAGCATTATACAACATGTTGGCGTTGCTGTCAGGGTTCCTCCGAGCCACATTTCGTAGGTAGCTGTCATGCACTGCAGTAGTAGCCCTTGGGTGACCTGAGCGAGGCATGTCATCGACAGTTCCTGTCTCTCTCTATATCCTCCATGTCCGAACAACATCGCTTTGGTTCACTCCGAGGCGCCTGGACACTTTCCTTGTTGAGAGCCCTTCCTGGCGCAAAGTAACAACGCGGATGCGGTAGAAACAGCGCTATTGACCGTCTAGGCATGGTTGAACTACAGACAATACGAGCCGTGTACCTCCTTCCTGGTGGAATGACTGGAAATGTTTGGCTATCGGACCCCCTCCGTCTAATAAGCGCTGCTCGTGCATGGTTGTTTACAACTTTGGGCGGGTTTAGTGACATCTCTGAACAGTCAAACGGACTGTCTCTGTGTTACAATATCGACAGTCAACGTCTATCTTCAGGAGTTCTGGGAACCGAGGTGATGCAAAACTTTTTTGATGTGTGTGCCTTCCTATGTTCTCATAGAAAGACTAAAACAAATGTAATGTTTATACATTCCATAACCGATCCTGAACTGCGGGGTCTGTGAGACCACAAGTATGTGGCCAGGTTTCCAAAAAGCATATCTTTCGTTACTAGCAAAGAAATACTAGTTTCTCACAGATCTCTATGTTTATGACGCCATATTTTCTGAACTATGGGTCGTACATAATATTGCACGTACCTTCTGTGGTATCTGTGGATACTGTTTGCAAAATGGGTTGCAAATAGAGTTACAAGCAAAGAAGTAATATATTCAATCAGTATGCCTGAAGCTAATGCTTTACTGCATGAACAGCGAAAATGTAGTAAGCGATAACCTTTTTTCGTTCGTTATTTCGTGGGGCATGTCAGCGAGCAAAAGATATGAAATCATGAGTAATGTTTGCTGGAAGTCTCTAAGTGCTCTCTACGGAAACACTGTGCGAATATATTCTCCAAAATTTGTGTGCCATGAGATACGTTGCCTCGGTTCGATCAATAATTACATGGCCCAGTCACATTAATGTAACCATCGCCTATGGTCGATGTCAACGTGCACTAAACACTCGCAGACAGCATGTGGAGGAACTAGTAGTGGAGGGTACATGAAGCATGTCGGGGGAAACTCCGGAAAACAATGCAGTCCTTGTAATGCGGAAACGGAGCGATTGATCCAATCTTCAAAAGGGCATGATTATAGGGTTTCTAGTAATGGAGGGTATATGAAGCATGTCGGGGGAAACTCCGGAAAACAATGCAGTCCTTGTAATGCGGAAACGGAGCGATTGATCCAATCTTCAAAAGGGCATGATTATAGGGTTTCTAGTAATGAAGGGTATATGAAGCATGTCGGGGGAAACTCCGGAAAACAATGCTCCTTGTAATGCGGAAACGGAGCGATTGATCCAATCTTCAAAAGGGCATGATTATAGGGTTTCTAGTAATGGAGGGTATATGAAGCATGTCGGGGGAAACTCCGGAAAACAATGCAGTCCTTGTAATGCGGAAACGGAGCGATTGATCCAATCTTCAAAAGGGCATGATTATAGGGTTTCGGGCCAATGATGAAAGCGTTTCCGCAACCGCTAAGTTTGTAAACTGTTCGCTCTGCGCAGTGGTTGAAGTATACTGTGTGTGGGAGAATGGCGGGCCAGGGGTGTACGACGGCTGCAGATATGTGTACTGGCGAATAGTCGCGCAACTGCTAAGCAGCTCACCGTTCAGATGCACCAAGGGGCTACCAACAGTGTCTCCTCAATAACCGTCCAACGAACGTTGCTCCATATGGGCCTCTGCAGCAGGCGCCTGGTTCAGGCACCCATGTTAACTGCGGTTCACCCGAAACGGAGGCTGGAATTTGGAGGCCAGTACCACAACAGGAAGTCCACTAAATGGCGGCAAGTGATCCATTCTGATGAATGACGTTTTATTCTCCATCGGACAGAAACGTTTGAAGGCAAACGCGCCGGCCGGAGTGGCCGTGCGGTTCTAGGCGCTAGAGTCTGGAGCCGAGCGACCGCTACGGTCGCAGGTTCGAATCCTGCCTCGGGCATGGATGTGTGTGATGTCCTTAGGTTAGTTAGGTATAATTAGTTCTAAGTTCTAGGCGACTGATGACCTCAGAAGTTAAGTGGCATAGTGCTCAGAGCCATTTGAACTTAACTTCTGTGGTCATGAGTCCCCTAGAACTGAGAACTACTTAAACCTAACTAACCTAAGGACATCACACACATCCATGCCCGAAGCAGGATTCGAACCTGCGACCGTTAGTGGTCACGCGGTTCCAGACTGAAGCGCCTTTAAGCGCACGGCCACACCGGCCGGCAACAACGTTATGGCCTGGGAAAGATTTTCATGGCATTCTCCGTGTGATCTCGTCATTCTGGAGAGCATAATGGATGAACACAAGTAGACATCTACTCTTGCGGACCACGTCCACTCCTTCATACAGTCTGTTTTTCCTCGGCGCGGTGACATGTACCAGCAGAACAATGCAATGTGTTGCACAGCTCGCTGTGTTTGAGGAGCACCATACTGAGTTTTCGTACTCCTTGGAATACCAAACTTCGCAGATTTAAACCGAGTTGAGTGTCCATCGAATCACCTCAGTCGGGCTGATCGCACACCATGGATTCTCAACCGAGAAACTAACTGCGGTCGGCATGGCCCCACATACTTTCCACAACCTCACCGACTCTCTTCTTGCACAGGCTTTCGACACGCGGTGACATTAATGTTACTGGACCTTATATACGAATTACTGCCCCTTGAAGCCGTTAGATAAGCAAACTGCTACTGGGACCGGAGAGCCTTGCGATCGGGCGACCATTTATACAGATAGAGCTCAACAATCCCTGGTCCCCAAAGCTACAGAAACAATACAACAATTGATACAGTACCAAATAGTATACAGAAACAGTAATAGGTTCGAGACAGTACTAAGAAAAGAAAACAATACGAAGGTAATAGTATCATGAAACTCTGTAACTACCACGGGTAATAAAACACATACATTCACGTACTACGGAAAGTCTGGTGAAACGACTACCAAAATGAATAACACAGCATAACATCCACGCAAGAATCACTACATAGAACAGCATAGACATTAAAGAGACAGGATGACATATAGCCCACTGAACAAGAAACACTCTGCCCTGAGATCCGCACCATCAACAGCAAAGCTAGATAAATATCCAGGAGAACATATACGTCAGTTGAAGTGTCAAGATTACACATCATTGTTCCTGGAGATGACGGGTATAAATTTCAAAACATTGTACAAGTAACACATATGAAGCTGGAAACAGGAAAAGAGTAACTGAACCTTTGCAGAGCATTTACAAAGCATGGCCATAAGCCATTAAGCATGAAATAGATGTTAAAAGGTGGCATTCAATCCACCATTCATATAATTTTGTCGTTTTATGTGTGGTTTTATGAAGTCCTGTAGATTCTCTTTCGTCTGCGTCCTTTTCCTCACATTTTTTCAAGCCACGGAGGAAGATGACACTGGGAACTAAAATTGCGTGTGTTTTATTCTCATTTTTAAAACATCTGATATTCGGCATACTGCCGTTAACGTGGATGACATCTGGATTCAATGAATGTGGATGTTTACTATTTATTTCCAATTTCTGCTACAAGTCACTTTTTTATTTTATGTTTAATCTAACACAATACAAGGCGTTTCGAACATGTTCTGTTCATCTTCATAAAATAAGACAGTGACTGATAGCAAACATAAAATAAAAAAGTGACTGGTAGCATAAATTAGAAATAAATAATCATCCCACACAGTCACGGTTCACAAAACATAGCCACTATGACCGAGAATAATTAAGAATGTGGACTATTTTTATATCTGTGGTGTGCGCTCTTTCGGTCATATCCAAAAGAACAGACAGTGTTCACGATCCTGCAGCTGTATACACAGGACGAAAGAGAAATCAGCTGCAGTCGGGCACTGAAATAAATCCAGTGGCGACAAGTTAAAATTGTGCCTGACTGGGACCCGAACCACGATTTCTCGCTTGCTGCGAGCAGTTGGCTTAACAACTTCGGCTATCTGAGCATGCTTCCCAGTTCTTCAAATTCCCGTATGTCGCACGCTACATGTGTCGTGTCCCCTGTCCATTATTCTCAGATATGTCCGAAAGAACAGACACCACACATATAAATATACGTGCCTTGATGGCAAATAATACCTTTAGTGCGAATGCACTCGTCGTTTAACCTCTTGCAGGAATTAGGTGAAACTGAAAGTAATGAGGAAAGTGGACAGGGATGTGACGTATGAGAATTTGCGTTGTGAGGGAAGTGCAATCGGGAAATCCGGGATTGAGTGCTGGTCCAGCACAAATCTGCACGTAACGTCATTGGATTTATTTCGATGTCCGATTAAGGCTGATGTCGTAATATCTCATTCGTAATGCGGGTGTAATTGCAAACGCATGCAGCTGGATGAATTCGATTGGACTCCTTTGGGTTAGCTTTGCGGCAGAGGCCAGGAAACAGCGCTTGAGTTCATGTTTCAATGCTGGCTTGTGGCGCCAGAGAGGCATCTGCAGAGGTTTCTGTTCACTGTTTCGCTTTTGCATCTTGTTTCACAGTTCAGTAACCTTCTTGCTTGATCTGTGTTGTTTTTGTCGGACTATCCACTGCGCCGTCTTACCACTAAATCTGAGAGGAGTACGATAGGGAGTTTCCTTTGTGAGTATGGGACTATTTCAACTTTTGACACCGCAGTGACCGATTTCACAGATTTTTCTTTCAATTTTAGCACATTCTACAGATATTTTTGCGAAAAGTATGTCAGATAGTTATCTATAGACATGTCTTTGAAAGCTGCCAATGGCGTTAGCATGAGAGATGATAGAGGAACAGCATGCCACACATTCGGCGACACACCTCTCTTAGTCGCCTATTGGGAGTAACTTTGCACAGTGGACGCTACCTGAGACTAAAAGTGAGAGAAGTCGTGAAGCTCAAACTCGGCGAAGAAGACTGAAATAATGTCCGTCTCATGCCCCGTACAAAGTCGACCTTCCAAGGACAATTAACACACACAAATTCTTCTGTCGATGCTGTGAGACGAGTGTTCCTACGACACCAATAGGGTTGCCAACATGGGAGGTGCCAGTGTTACAGATTCTCGGAAGCTAACTGCCCAAGAAAGGTTTTCTCGGTGAAACAAGAGCTCATTTTTGGAAAAGCAGTGTTCGAAAGGAGACGTCTGCGGCAGTCGTCATAAAGAAATGACCTTCTGTTTCCGATATAGACTTTGTGCGGTAGAGTCAGTGTAATTGATCGCTGGAAAAAGGAGTGGACAAAACAGACACCCCCTTGCTTTCATAATATGCTTTGCTTCATCACCACACCACCAGAATTAGACTACACTCGCAAAATCTGGTCTAATCTAAATAGAAGTCGAACAAAATGTGGCAGTTGTGCTGACTCGTTGTATAGATGGAAGAAAGGAATTTCTCCCACCTGTGATATTGGAGCTGCTAGACTATCCATTAAACATGTAATGGAATATTGCCTTTGATAGTCTTCACTGTTGAACGCTCGAAATTATTGCACGATACCGGAAAGGAGAGGGTTGCCATGAAAAACCAATGATCGTAGGACAGTGAAGCTTTGTGGAGAGATTTGTGACATGCGGAAGAGAAATAATTAATAAACAATTGAAAGAAACACATTTTAATTTCCGTATGAGAGGGTACCATATTATTCTTCATCGTTACAAATGTTGCACCCTATGACCACCATCTGCGTCCACGACAGCCAGTGACCGCACTGGGATTTCTCTACTGCTGCCCGAAACATCTCAGGTGGGATATTGGCTACCTCCCTCGCTATGCTCACCCTCAACCGCCAAAAAGTGTCTGTATCCCTTGACAAAACCTGTCCTTCAGGTAATCCTACATCCAGAAATCACACGAGTTCAAATCTGATGATCTTGGTGGTCACGTAGTTTGGAAAGATTCGGTTTTCTCCAGAGGTGTTACGGAGAAGCCGAGGAACCTCACGAGGAATGTGAGATGGAACTGCGTCGTACATCAAAACAGCTGAATCGAAAGTACTTGTTGGTGTAGAGTGGATCACATGTTGGCGAAGCAGATGAGAGCAGCGTGTGCCGTTCGTGCTGCTGCACGCCCTTGCCCCTTGGGGCCTGAGTTCTTCCCAACGTCGCACCACCAAAACCAGCGCTTAAAGACAACTCACTACACTGACACTAATAACAGCTCAAATCCCGCAGCGCATAGCGTCAACATCATTTCTATAAAGTTGGGTACCTATACAGTAAATAGTTTTCCGTCTCCTCTGGCTCAAGTAGCGGAAGTTTAATTATAACATCCTTGTTCAATAGTACTATGCTCATTCGACAGTTTTTGTGTTTCCATATGTTTTTTGGTTTTGTATATTTCATGTATTTTTGCGTATATTATTTTTTCTTTCTATGCGATCTGTATGTTTTCGTGTGCGTACTTAAAGTCTGTATTGTGGACTATTTATGTTTAAAAATGAGGTTCTACGGCATATGCTAATTTAGTAAATAAAGGTGACCATACAGAGGCAGTAGGTGCCATGAGTAATTTATTGATCTCATTGGGAGACAGACAGAAGGGTCTATCTGAAATGTATTCGTCGTTGCAAGAGGTTTCGAACGCCTTTTAAATAAGCATACTGTTCAAAATATACACATCAAAAAACGTTTTTGCATCACCTCGGCTCCGAGAGTTCCGGAACCTGTACAGAAAATTGGAATAGAGATCAACATAAAAATCATTTCCACCTTTTTTATTGCTCATGAAAACCACACATATCATGTTGTACCACTATACAGCGAGACCATCAGAGGTGTTGTACAGATTGCTGTACACATCGGTACCTCTGATACTCCGGTAGCACGTCCTCTTGCATTGATGCATGCCTGTATTCGTCGTGGCATACTATCCATAAGTTCGTCAAGGCACTGTTGGTCCAGATGGTCCCACTCCTCAACGGCGATTCGACGTAGATTCCTCAAGAGTTGTTGCTGGGTCACGTCTCTCCCAGGCGTGTTCCATAGGGTTCATGTCTGGAGAATGTGCACGATGTGGGGCGAATTGTCTTCCATGAAGACGAATGCCTCTCCAATATGCTGCCTATATGGTTGCACTATCGGTCTGAGGATTGCAGTCATGTATCGTACAACCGTTACGGCAACTTCCACGACCACCAGCGGAGTACGTCGGCCCCAGATAATGCCACCCCAAAACATCAGGAAACCTCCACTTGCTGTACTCGCTGGACAGTGTGTCTACGGCGTTCAGCCTGACCGGGTTGCCTCCAAACATGTCTCTGAC
This sequence comes from Schistocerca serialis cubense, assembly GCF_023864345.2. Classification (NCBI taxonomy): domain Eukaryota; kingdom Metazoa; phylum Arthropoda; class Insecta; order Orthoptera; family Acrididae; genus Schistocerca; species Schistocerca serialis. The sequence continues at coordinate 106,038,701 of NC_064639.1, read as the reverse complement.
GATTGTCTGGTTGCAGGCATATGCGACACTCATCGGTGAAGAGAACGTCATGCCAATCTTGAACGGTCCATTCGGCATGTTGTTGGGCCCTTATGTACCGCGCTGCATGGTGTCGTGGTTGCAAAGATGGACCCCGCCATGGGCGTCGGGAGTGAAGATGCGCATCATGCAGTCTATTGCGCACAGTTTGAATCGTAACCCGACGTCATGTGGCTGCACGAAAAGCATTATACAACATGGTGACGTTGCTGTCGGGGTTCCTCCGAGCCATAATTCGTAGGTAGCGGTCATCCACTGCAGTAGTAGCCCTTGGGCGGCGTAAGCGGGGCATGTCATCGACAGTTCCTGTCTCTCTGTATCTCCTTCATGTCCGAACAACATCGCTTTGATTCACTCCTAGATGCCTGGACACTGCGCTAGTTGAGAGCCCTTTCTGGCACAAAGTAACAATGTTGATGCGATAGAAACCGCAGTATTTACCGTCTAGCCTTGGTTGAACTACAGGCAACACGAGCCGTGTACCTCCTTCCTTGTGGAAGTGATCGGCTTTCGTCTAACAGGCGCTGCTCATGCATGGTTGTTTACATCTTTGGGCAGGTTTAGTGACATCTCTGAACAGTCAAAGGGACTGTGTCTGTGTTACAATATCCACAGTCAACGTCTATCTTCAGGAGTTCTGGGAACCGAGGTGATGTAAAACGTTTTTTGATGTATGTAAATCATATACGAGTTTCAGCATATCGTCTGTTACAAGGGTTAGTTTTATATATCCTTGTGCGTAGTATCATGTTCAGAAAACTTCATTTAGATATCGTATCGCGAAATATTCACGAGACTCACCCTGCATGTGAGGAGGTATAAATGAAAGTCTATTACGTACTGGATGAGAAGATAAGTTTGATGCTCTACGGACTCCTATAGTACGCTTGCGCCTTGCCCTCATAGTTGCGCAGAAACTCAGCCGGCTAGTGGGCTGCCTGCGCCTTTACCGCCGCGTAATCCTCCGCGCCAGCGGGCCGTGTCCCCGGGCTGTGAGGACTGGAGTTGGGACGAGCGCGCAAGTTGGCCCCGGCTGCTGCGGCTTGGCTCTTTCGCCAACTGCGGCCCTGCGGGCGGGCCATTGTATGCAAATGCGGGACCCGGCACGGCCCCTGCCGCTGCGGACAAGGGAAGAGCTGTGTCGCCGCGAGCACCCCGCCTCTCAAAAGTTGAGACTCGACATTATGCCAAGCCTCACCCCCTGCTCTGCCGTCTCTCACGCTCCGTCCATCAATTCATTTGCCAACGACTCACCCACAGACGTCCAGAAAACTGAACTGGGCTCCCTATCGCAGTTGTCATCCTCTATGCTCTCCTTCTATCCTATTAGTGTTTAACGTCCCGTTGACAACGACGTCACCAGAGACGGAGCACAAGCTCGGATTACGGAAGGACGGGCAACAAAAGCGGCCCTGCCCTTTCGAAGGAGCCACTCGGCATTTGCCTTACACGATTTAGGGAAATCACGGAAAACCAAAATCAGGGTGGCCGGATGCGAGTTTGGGCCGTCGTCCTCCCGCATGCGAGTCCAGTGTGCTGACCATTGTGCTATGCCACTAGGTGCTTGCTTGCCATGGCAGTCTGGGTCGATTGTTGTTTCTACATATCTAAAGATCTGCAGTGAACTTAACGTCTACTAGAAGTTAATAAACGTGACAAATACTGAGACACAGTGTGGTTTGGATTCAGTATTAGCCGGCCGATGTGGCCGAGCGGTTATAGGCGCTCCAGTCTGGAACCGCGCGACCGCTATGGTCGCAGGTTCGAATCCTGCCTCGGGCATGGATGTGTGTGATGTCCTTAGGTTAGTTAGGTTTAAGTAGTTCTAAGTTCTAGGGGACTAATGACCTCAGATGTTAAGTCCCATAGTGCTCAGAGCCAATGGAACCATTTTTTTGGATTCGGTATTAACCTGTACGACCCCATACCCAGTTGGTTACATCTGTATCTGTAAAGATAGAGAACAAACAAAGGAAGGATGGAAAGAAGAAGAATAAGTTTGGCTTTAACGTCCTCTTCATATGAAGGTCATTACAACGGAGCACTAGGTCAATCTGTGTATGGAAAACGGGGAAAAAATCGACCTTGGCCTATTCAAAGCCACCATGCCAGCAGTCTTCTCAGGTATGTTCCAAAAGCCCGATGAAGTCCCACTCCAAACCTCTTGCTCTGAACTGCTTGATTATTTCTGAATTCTTGAATTTGCTAATGTGGGACAGTATGTAATCCAATCGTTTCTTAAATACCGACGATGATCGAGATTAGTGAGGGTTGCACTCGGGAGAACAGGTAATCAGTTCCCTGTTCGCCCCTTCATACTTAAATTTTCCGCGTTTTTTCTAAATCTCTTAAGGGGCTCCGGAACGCCCTATACTTGCAATGTTAAAATAACGCTTATAATTTACATCTTTCCTCACAAAGTATTTGAGGTAGGAAGTTGAACTTTTTACAGATTATTTATTGGAATATGGGCTACAACTTAACACAGGGATTTTACAAAATTTTAGTTCAGTTATTAAAGATGATTTTTTTTCAATTGTAATGAAAATTCACAACATTTTTTTGTAATGTTTTATTTATATATTCAAAAATATACAGTTTTTTTGGAAAAAGGCTGTGTTAAATTATGCAGAAGGTACTGTGTAACATTTACTGAAAGTTTGAAACAAATATGTTTGGAAGATCCTTAGAAAACATGTAATTAGTATGAGAAAATAAAAGTTTTGGGAATCGAGCGACAAAGATTGGATTAACTTTTTAGTGCATTCCAGGTGCATAGGATGGATTATCTTCATCCTCTGCAAACTCCTCCTCCAGCTTCCTCTTGTTCCTCCTCCTGTTTACTCTTGCTTGTATTTCTAGACTCTTTACAGCCCTGTCTGCAGCCCGAAGGCGTTCCTTGTCTAAAGCAAGCATCGCTCGTTGTTTTGTTCGTAGATTTTGCTACCATTTTCTTCAGTTGTAGTTACTGCAACACTGTTCCAAAAGGTGGTCATGTATGAACACTTATCACATTTCAGTTGTATTTCACTAGCAAGTCCTACGTGCTTTATTATGGAGAGTTCCAGACCAACTTCACTACAATGAAAACATCTTACACAGTTTGAAAAAATTCCTTTGAGAACCGACATATCAAATATTTCATTCACATCCGATTCACCCATAAAACATTCATAGTTTTCACTCATTGAACCAAGCTTCTTCTGTGAAGTATTTTCTTTCCCATTTTGACTGCTATGGGCAGGTGTGCTTGAGAGGTTAGGTTCACTCACTTGTTTATCGTCTTTATTGTTTACAGTAATAACACATACCTTTGGCTTTCCAACATTTCTCCTTTTCTTAAAAGCCTTCAGAGGATTTCTAATAACTTTACTTTTACTCATTATTATACTTCAACAAAACAGAGACTCAAGAAACAGAATTAATTACGAATATTTTCGAGATAACGACAGAGTAAATAAACATGAAACAATCGACAATCACACCAGCGATATATATTGAACCATCACAGGTTAGCCACAACACATACTTTATTTCACATCACTAAAATGTACCTGATGAACACGGACGTTAATAATAACACCATTTGACAGCAGTTTAACAGCGCCACAGTGGGTCACGCCCATGTAGAACACATTTCAAAAAAAATTTAAAAATAGTTGTAGTCTTCGGAATTGAATAAATTATATGTCTATTAAAAGGTAATAGTCTGCAGATTCAGAAAACGCAAAAAAGTAAAAATTGAACTTTTCATGATTTTGAGCCTTTCCGGAGCCCCTTAATGCATATGACAGGGTGGATTCGTCGAAAATGGCACTGCATACAACATTTCTCATCCTTTCCCAATCTGAGCATGTGCTCAGTGTCCAAAGAGTTCGTGGTCGGCGACACGTTAAACCGTAATTATTATCCATCACAAATTCGCTCAGTTATATATTCATATATTCTACAAAAACATGCTTTGCATCTTTAAAATACATTAACTGTTTCCGGCAAATGTACGACGAAAATAGTTCCGCAGGATCATTATCATTAAAAAGATCATTGGATTTGAGAGTAGGTGTCGTCAAAAAGTTACAAAAATGTTTCGTCTGCCAAATGGCTTAACATACCAAGCAAGATATTTTGTTGTTCAGATCTGTAGTCAGTATTATGGAGAAATTTTCTCGCATCGACCTTAGTACATTTAAGGTCAACAGTATATTAACAAGTGCTAACATTTATGCTATTTCATGGCGAACGGAAATTAGTTTCTTATCAGTACCAGAGTCGTAAACTAACATCTTGATTTGTGAAACCTGCAAATGCTATAGAGGAAGTAGGCCAAGGATTAACATAAATGCAATAAGATACGAAAGTCACATTTTGGATTTGACTTCGGATGCCACTTCTGATTTTCAGTACATCTTGTTATCGACATTTAATGTTCCGCTGGCAATAGAAATTTGATTTATAATTTGTGGTAGAAAATTACTGTCTCTATTACCATTATATTCCAAAATTTCGTTGGCACTTCAGCTTCTTCAGTGTGTTCTTCAGTCTGAGATTCTTAAAGGTGTGGTAGTCAAGGAAACCATTGGATACATTGTCATACTCAGCATATAAGCATTCTTCATGGGTAAGGACTTGGGTGCCTCCTCAAGTTCATATTTTCGCCTAGAGACATGCGTTTGTGCTTAAAAATAACTTGGTTCAAATGGCTCTGAGCACTATGGGACTTAACTTCTGATGTCATCAGTACCCTAGAACTCACAACTAACTAACCTAAGGACATCACACACACATCCATGCCCGAGGCAGGATTGGAACCTGCGACCGTAGCGGTTGCGCGGTTCCAGACTGTAGCACCTAGAACCGCTCGGCCACTCTGGCCGGCAAAAATAACTGTCTTTATGAATTCCCCTTGCAATAAAGATAATTTATTTTTATCGCTTTTATCTAAAGTGAGAAAGAATAAACTGTGCTTTTATTTAGGCGTTATTGTCAAAAATATATTAATACAATACTCTGCGTTAGGCAATCCTTTGCGTGGGAGATGTTTATTAATATTGCTTCAAAGTTTGCTGTGCTGTTTTTTGCTGCAACATCAATGCCAGACTAATTACCTTTCACTCAGGTACTGTAGATTTCATTGTCTTCCTTTGAAGATATTGTTTAGGTAAGCAAACCAAACCGCAATTATTAATCGGCCAGGTGAAGAGGTTCGACAGATACGGCTTGGTACACGAAAGTTTCACTGTCAGTCTTAGGCTTCTTGTTATCTGAAAAAATGGTAAAAGCATCTTCCTCTCTTGAAGGGTCAGGTTGAGAGATTTCCTTACGTCGATGACTCTTTCGCATAGTCGTACAGTTGGTGTTGCAGCGTTGAGAAACAGCGGCAGGGTATTGTCATGTATCGGTGAGTGGCCTATCACGTCTCACGCGGCTAAGTGTAAGCATTGTGAAAGCGCTGTTTCCCCACTTCCAGCACATTTCACCAGAAAATACCACCAACGGCAATTTGTGGTGCCCTTACTTCTGTACCTTCCCGTGGCAAAGCGTTTGCCACGCACCGTCTCTCTGTCTAAATTACAATCGAAGGAACGTGATAAATTGTGAAATTAGTATTTGACTGTGTACAGCACGAAGCGACAACTTACAAATCAGTTGTGTTAGAGAAACAGATCTACGGCTTGCATCTCTGATTTGTTGATCCGGGCTGGCACGTTACAGTGGTTAAGTTAACTCAGATAAATCTACCATTAATATACAGTAATTTTCGTTTAGTTTATTCGTATTAATTAAAGGTCCGTTACTGCAATGATATCTTTTTATATTGTTGATTACACGCCGACAGTTACAAACTAACTATACGATAAGACCAGTGTCATCTGTCCACTGTAGCTTCTCCAAATCAAACGTGATACGGGGACCATGCGTCGTATTCCTGAATGGTTGCTAAAATAAAATTTTAGTATGACAATGAATGCCCTTAGCAGTACATGATCATAAGTGTGGCGCGTTCAGTATGAAGACAGCTGCAGTGGGAAACTTAAATTGGTTACAATGAGTGACTAATTTCTGATTGTTACCATATGATGATGAAGTCCCATACTCTGTGACAGAGCGTAGGGGAACGATGCGGAAGACCCGCACCGCCGTAGTAGACAAGGTCCTAGTGGAGATGGTTTGCCATTGCCTTCCTCCGACCGTAATGTGGATGAATGGTGATGATGAAGACGACAAAACAACACACAGTCATCTCGAGTCAGGGAAAATCCCTGACCCCGCCGGGAATCGAATCCGGGACCCCGTGCTCGGGAAGCGAGAATGCTACCGCGAGACCACGAGCAGCAGATTGTTTCTGTATAACAAAACAATTACCTTTATTCGTGTACAGATCACAGGCTAGTCAGTTTGTAGTGTTGTGTTTTCGTCAATCGACTCTGAAATCTCCGTGTAGCATCTGCCTATTTGTTCTAATTGTCTTTTTTCCGGACAACGCTGCCCGCAATATACACTCAATCCACTGGGGACAATCGCAGGAAGTGTCTGAACCTAACGAGAGCAAGGAGAAAAATTCTCATCCTGGCAACGAAAATACAAAAAGCATGAATTTCGTGACGTAGTCCCCTTATAAATCCAAAAATTTGGACTATCGCCTTTCTACTGAGTAGATTCCGTCGAAAAAGTGCAACTCTAAAATGTCTACAATAGGCTCACCTACGGTTGCTATAACTTCTCGTTTGACTCAAATCGTTTTCCAGGCACAGTAATGAGAAAAGATGAAAGTCAGAGGTTGCAAAACGGCTGCCTACTGTGAACGTTTCAACAATACCACACAATACATCATTTCAACCTTTATCACCTGTCACTGCAGATTTCGAACATCTTTCGTATGGAACATCTCGATGAGATGTACAGCATGTAAAAATTAATTTGTTATTTTATTTAACTATTGAAAATTAAGAACAAAATTGCCTTTAAAACTTTACCAACTTTGGCTGAATTTCAGTTGGCGATAAACTGTTCAAAATAACAAAATTTTTAACGGCGTAGTATTTCAGTTTACCGATTTGAACAGAAGACACACAACACACCTGTTTGGAAGAGGCTATATAAACAGAAACATTTCTCATATCAAACTGACAATTGACTTTCATTATTGTTGAACATTTACTAACACAACACAAACATAATTCCTGTGATATCTGCACATTCTTTGTGCCAGACCGAGATACGTTCTCCTGGTCCTTGTTAGCAACGTTACTGAACTGTATCTCGCTGAGCATCGGCATACACACTGTTTGTAACAACTGCAGCACATAAAGGGAGAAAGGGAAACACGTGAGGGCACTGTGTAGATTAGGTACCCGACAATAGTAGTACACAGACTATATGGATAGCAGAGCCGTACGTCACTTCTGATATTTGGAAATTAATGTGGTGATAAGCTGCCACGGTCCGCAGCTCGTGGTCTTGCGGTAGCGTTCTCGCTTCCCGGATTCGATTCCCGTCGGGGTCAGGGATTTTTCCTGCCTCGTGATGACTGGGTGTTGTTGTGTCGTCTTCATCATCATCATCATTCATCCCCATTACGGTCGGAGGAAGGCAGTGGCAAACCACCTCCATTAGGACCTTGCCTAGTACGGCGGTGCGGGTCTCCCGCATCGTCCCCTGCGCTCCTCGGAGTATGGGACTTCATCATCATCATCATCATGCTCCCATGCTGCAATACGAGCCTGTAAACATCGTGCCATTTACTCAAAGGCGACCAGGAAATATTCCTAGGAATCTCCCATCACGTGGTTCGTTTACGAGTCAACAAACCATCGTTAACAGAGATCTATAAAAAAAAAAAAAAATCCCAACCGACACTGTAAATAGGTCTTGTGAAGAGCGATCGAATTTCCCTATCGAATTCAGTCGTAAGCTGACTTTGTGCGCATCTGACGTGGGTAGACACTACTGGCCATTAAAATTGCTACACCAAGAAGAAATGCAGATGATGGACGGGTATTCATGGGACAAATATATTATACTAGAACTCACATGTGATTACATTTTCACGCAATTTGGGTGCATAGATACTGAGAAATCAGAACCCAGAACAACCACCTCTGGCCGTAATAACGGCCTTGATACGCCTGGGCATTGAGTGAAACAGAGCTTGGATGGCGTGTACATGTACAGCTGCCCATGCAGCTTCAACACGATACCACAGTTCATCAAGAGTAGTGACTGGCGTATTGTGACGAGCCAGTTGCTCGGCCACCATTGACCAGATGTTTGCAATTGGTGGCCAGGGCAGCAGTCGAACATTTTCTGTATCCAGAAAGGCCCGTACAGGACCTGTAACATGCGGTCGTGCATTATCCTGCTGAAATGTAGGGTTTCGCAGGGATCGAATGAGGGGTAGAGCCACGGGTCGTAACACATCTGAAATGTAACGTCTACTGTTCAAAGTGCCGTCAATGCGAACAAGAGGTGACCCAGACGTGCAACCAATGGCACCCTATACCATCAAGCCGGGTGATACGCCACTATGGCGATGACGAATACACGCTTCCAATGTGCGTTCACCTCGATGTCACCAAACACGGATGCGACCATCATGATGCTGTGAACAGAACCTGGATTCATCCGAAAAAATGACGTTTTGCCTTTCGTGCACCCAGGTTCGTCGTTGAGTACACCATCGCAGACGCTCCTGCCTGTGATGCAGCGTCAAGGGTAGCCGCAGCCATTGTCTCCGTGATGATAGTCCATGCTGCTGCAAACGTCGTCGAACTGTTCGTGCAGATGGTTGTTGTCTTGCAAACGTCCACATCTGTTGACTCAGGGATCGAGACGTGGCTGCACGATCCGTTACAGCCATGCGGATAAGATGCCTGTCATCTCGACTGCTAGTGATACGAGGCCGTTGGGATCCAGCACGGCGTTCCGTATTACCCTCCTGAACCCACCGATTCCATAATTCTGCTAGCAGTCATTGGATCTCGACCAACGCGAGCAGCAATGTCGCGATACGATAAACCGCAATCGCGATAGGCTACAATCCGACCTTTATCAAAGTCGGATACGTGATAGTACGCAATTCTCCTCCTTACACGAGGCATCACAACGTTTCACCAGGCAACGCCGGTCAACTGCTGTTTGTGTATGAGAAATCGGTTGGAAACTTTCCTCATGTCAGCACGTTGTGGGTGTCGCCACCGGCGCCAACTTTGTGTGAATGGTCTGAAAAGCTATCATTTGCATATCACAGCATCTTCTTCCTGTCGGTTAAATTTCGCGTCTGTAGCACGTCACCTTCGTGGTGTAGCAATTTTAAAGGCCAGTAGTGCAACACTTGCTTTCACGTTTCAGTTTCTTTGTCAGTTCTTCATTATCTGAGCTTAACGAGGCATTGACCTTTCCCGGCACAGAACGTAGGATGAAGTGGCCTTATATGAATGTCTTCTCTCACAACACAGTAACTTATAACTGGTACTTTGTTCTGCGCATCCTCTATGTATGGATTCATTCGGGTGTTAATAATGCATATAGCAATTTTCACAAAATTTGGTGTTTGTTCTACTATGTTCTGGGGATGGCAAAGCGAAAATCATTTTCTCCAAACCAGGAGGTATCTGGAATTGGCAATTACACTGAAGCGGGTTTCGTCTGGATATGTCATCCTGTTCCTCTAATGCTGCTCCCTCACACTACACCGCTGCAGATTGGCACAGGACTAGTCGGTAGTCACTGAGATCCACCGGACGGGCTTTCGGGCTTACAATGCGACGCTGTGCACTTGTCTCGTTGTGCTAGCAGGGTCTGAAGCGACTTGCGCTGGAGTGCCATGTCTGTTCCTTTCCACCTCTTGAGCAATGAGCCGGACCTATGTGATCTGCACCTTTTACAGCCTCAACGATGATGACGCACAGTTGTTTATCGCCTTAATGTGGAACTCTCCTACCGTGTTATCGTACTTTATTGCCTCTCGGACCGATAGTGAGCAAAATGAATGTCAGAGATTTCCGTATATGTCAGGATCATTAGAAACGGTTCACGAGAACGTATAAACAGAAGACTGCTGGAAATTGTCCATCTTACATTAAAGGAACCTTTGGAAAATTTAAGGAAACTGCAGACAACATGAATCAAGATCGCTCGAAGATGAACTGAATCCCGTGCCATCTATGTACAAGTTCTATGTCGTATGATTTGTGCAATCTTGAATGGCCTCAAATCCCTGTACACAAAGCCGGCACACAACGAGAGAAAGCTTGCTACAAATATGACTGTCACAATATTTATACACACTATTTGATTAAAAATATCTGAACACCGGTTAGACATATACATTATTTGATTAAAAATATCTGAACTCCTGTTAGTCGGCATTAATATGGGTTGTGTGTTGTCTTTCACCTTTATGACAGCTTGACTGCCGAACGGTTCTATGCGCTGCAGTCTGGAACGGTCGCAGTTTCGAATCCTGCCTCGGGCATGGATGTTTGTGATGTTCTTAGGTTAGTTCGGTTTAAGTAGTTATAATTTCTAGGGGACTGATGACCTCAGAAGTTAAGTCCCATAGTGCTCAGAGCCACAGCTTGACTCTGCTGAAGACAGTTTCGACGAGGTGTCTCAATGTCTGTGGAGGAATGCGGCCCATACTTCCTCCAGAGCACAAATCAGAGACGCTGGGGTCTGGAGCAAAGCCGACGGTATAGATCATCTCAAAGTTGTTTCACTGGGTGCACGTCGGAACTCTGAATAGGCCAGTCCGTCTCAGCGATGTTGTTGTCCACAAACCGTTGCCTCACAGATGCTGACTTAGGGTATATTATTATGCTGATAGAAATAATCGTCGTCTTCGAAGTGTTCCTCTACTGAACATAGTACACAATCGAAAGTATTCGTATCAGTTGCAGTTAAATTAAAAGAAAAACGCGTTTTGCATGCTGCCCATTATTCTTTTCTATTTTTCTTTAGCAACTTCACGTGTTTCAAATTATTTACATGGCATCTTCAGCGGGCGTCTTGAAACGTTACATGATTTTTTCGTTTGCACATACAGATTATAGAAAAATAAAAAAATTAATGTGTAGCATGAAAAAGGCGTTTTTATTTTAAACTGCTGCAATTTATAAATAGCTACTGCGCAAATGGCCATCATAAGATACCTGTGACCATATCATTCCACATTTCATATTTTCTTAGCCACAATAGGGGGACTACATCCTAACCACGGCAAACAGTCGCATACCGTAACAGCACCTCTTCCGCACTTCACTGTTGGCGCTACACTTAATGGCAGCTAACGTTCTGCAGGCATTCGCCAAACAAAAACCCTTGCATCTGATTGCCACAAGGTATAGCATGATTCATCACTTCAAATCATTCGTTTCCAGACGTCTGCTGCCCAGTGGAGTCACTCTTAACGCCACTTGAAGCGTGGCTTAGGCTCAGCACTGACTACAAAAATCTGTGGGTTATCGCGACCTTTACGACCATTGTACCCGTTTCTTTCTAGTCACTGTCATAGCTGGAATGCTAGGAGCACAGTGGAGCTAACGAGTGATTCCTTCCAACGCCTTCATGCAATTTTTTTACAAACACACTTCAAAACGCTCAACGGCCCTGTCCGTCACTACGAGGTCTGCCCTGTCCTGGTTCAGCTATCGCTGTTCTTTAGTGTTTCCTCTTCACGGTCATATCACCAACAGTTGATCAGCGCACCTTACTCGCCACCTTCTTTTACACTAGCGTGCCCTCCTCTCATGACATGTAGTGGTCAATTCCGCTCTAGGGGTGTTCGGATGCTTCTGATCAGATAGTGTATTATGGATTGGATTGTTTGGGGGAAGAGACCAAACAGCGAAGTCATCGGTCTCATCGGATTAGGGAAGGACGGGCAAGGAAGTCGGCCGTGCCCTTTCAAAGGAACCATCCCAGCATTTGCCTGGAGCGATTTAGGAAAAACACGGAAAACCTAAATCAGGATGGTCTGACGCGGGTTTGAACCGTCGTCTTCCCGAATGCGAGTCCAGTGTGCTAACCACTGCGCCACCTCGCTCGGTAGTGTATTATGACTGAATTGCCAGGAGAACGAAAAATTCATGAAAGCGTGGGAGTATACGCATTTACATTTAATAAATCGAAGTTGCTAAAACTTTTAGCAGAGCATTAGCACAGTTTTACAAACTTTAGCTCATTTAATACGTTGCTGGTAATAACATATATGTCTCAGAGCAAGTCGATGCACAAATATCTTACACCTATCGCAGAAACACGCCAACAGCCTTGCCGCAGTTGTAACACTGGTTCCCGACAGATCACCGAATTTAAGTGCTGTCGGGCTGGGCTAGCACTTGGATGGGTTACCGTCTAGTCTGCCTAGCACTGTTGGCAAGCGGGCTGCACTCTACCCTCGTCAGGCCAATTGAGGAGCTACTTGACGGGGAAGTAGCGGCTCCGGTGGCAAAAGGTGACAACGGCCGCCAGAGCGATGTGCTGACCACACGCCCCTCCGTCTCCGCATCCTGTGACGCCTGTGGACTGAGGATGACACGGCGGCCGGTCGGTACCATTAAGCCTTCCAAGGTACGTTCGGACGGGGGTTACTTACATCAAATACCCCTTTCCTTGTGTCAGTCAGTTTTGTATCAGTCTTAAGACAGTATTTCTTTCTTACGAAGTCCAACTGTTATTGTCAGTGTATAACTCTAATTATCTCTGTTTTCTGATTTGCTGAGACAGTATTTGGCGAGCACTCTGGACTAGTAATCCCCAGGAGCATAGTTGGGTGTATTTACTGCTGGTGGAAACCCATCGGCACCAGTCATCTGGTCACCTGGGTGGTCAACTTCCAAGAATCTTCGGTGTCTTTGATCTGTAAGCGGCACTGCGTGCACGCGCTATCCGCCAAGTCCAACATATAGACATCCATTCCACAGGATCCAAGTTCCTAGCATCTTTATTTTTAGCAGCAACATGGGAGGACTGTAACTTTGCAATACCACCTATACCTATACCTTCCACGGCTATCTTTATCACTAAATGGTTCAAACGCCCACCCGATTTCAGTCGCCGGCTATCCAGCGGCTTACCTGGGGCAGCAAAAATTTGATTTGCAGCATTTCATATAGTCACTGGCTGAATTCAAAATTTTAAAATGCCGTCATAATTTAGTCACTAAGACACAGAATAATATAAGGTTAAAGATTTCACACAGTAAGTGTAATATTAAACCGGCCGGTGTGGCCGAGCAGTTCTAGGCGCTACAGTCTGGAACCGCGCGACCGCTACGGTCGCAAGTTCGAACCCTGCCTCGGGCATGGATGTGGGTGATGTCCTTATGTTAGTTAGGTTTAAGTAGTTCTAAGTTCTAGGGGACTGATGACCTCAGCAATTAAGTCCCATAGTGATCAAAGCCATTTTTTTTTTTTTGTAATATTAAATTTGGAAACTGTATATAAGTCTTGAGGCAGGGTAAATCTCGGCGCGCAAATTACCAAAATTTTATTCACCCACTGTTCGATAATGAGAGTACTTAGCTACTTACAACAAACTTTAAACATAATTTCAAACCTCGTCTAAACATTTTTCTCGCTTACAGCCCTACAAAAGAAATAAAAGAGAAATAATTCATCACTTAATAAGCGTCCGTTGTACCCGCAGTAAAACTTCAGCATAGAGCATAACGGTTTAATTTATTATTTTTTTACTATTCTCTAACCATTTTGAAGACAGTGTCCTCGTATACCACTGAAGATATCCACAAATTTATTCTCTACCCACAGTCTTGGCTTACTGTAAAAAGAAGCATATAATACGTCATTCATTTATCACCATACAAAGGCTTCTTTTCTTTTCTTTCTTCAAAAAACTGTCCCTAGAGAGGCACACAGAAGGATTACGGCTTTTCTACAGGTGAAATCAAGAAGTTAAGGATAAGGCTGAACTGATTGCAACAGTGTGGAAAAATTTAAAAAGGAGTTCATAATACGTTAGTTATTTATCCCCGTAGACATAATGTTCTTTCTTCCACGGTCTCGCACATGTTCAGCTTTGTAAGAAATGGCGCCCCTCCTGTCATAGACACGCACCTGCGATTCGTAACAAATTGTGAAGTTTCATACAGAGTTGGAAACTTACAAGCAAGTGTACTCTGTGGAATTTTGTTGCGGCATTCCAATAACGACTCATGGTTATTCATTTGTTTCTTATTTATCTACGCCTTGTGTATGTAATGGAAACCGACGTCAGCAACAGACCGCACCTTGCGCCATTAGTATGCATACTTCAAGTTATCAAAACCTTTGCATGAGTTGATACACAAGTACGCTAAGCTGTTAGGATAATAAGGCGATGTCATCGAGGTCACTAAAGGTGGACAACCAGCCCAGGTGATGAAGAAAACAGGTGTGGCACTGTTGAATACACCAGCGTGCCATTCTTCTCAAACAGGTTACGGGAACCACAGGACACGTAAATCTGAACGATTGAACGGGGACTCAAGCTCCACCTCTTCTGAATAAGAGACCAGTTTCTTAGCCATAGAGTCACCTCACTTCGAGTGGATGCGTTCATTGATCCTTATGTGATCTAACTTCTGTCCGTTTCTCTTTAAGCCATACTTACTGTCTAGGTATCCGGTGGTATACTTCAGGAGGGAGAGAAATTACACGCATTACTGTCTCAAATGAAACGGTGTCAGTCAAAATTTGTCTTTATGGATACTGTCGCAAGAGAAGAATAGCCAGTGCACATCATGCGAATCGTAATTACTGCAATCATGTTCGCTTATGGCACTCTTAACATCCAAAGAAGACTCACAGACAGCTATACTTATACGCGGCGAAAGAATAGACATGGGCTTAAAAGATATGCCGATGATACAGCTATCCTAGCAGAAAGTGTAGAACTTCTTCACACCATATTGATTATAAGAGATAGCTTTATGACGAAAGAATATGAAATTAAATAAGTCCAAACAAAATTGGTGGCACGTAATGAACAAGAGAAATTAGAAGTTCGAACCTACCTAGGTGAAAAGCTATTTGAGCGGGATCACTCATTTACTTATTTAGTGAGTAAGATCAGTAGGGGTGTACAGAGCAAAGCAGGTGACGTAAGTAGGCTTCTAGAAGCAGACACTGTTTTCAACAAGAAGATGACGATCTTGACCTCAAAAAGCCCCAGCCTGGGAAGTAGGAAATGGTTTCTCAAAGCCTGAGTTTGGACTGTGCCGTGTTACGGCTGTGCAACCGGGACTCTGAAGAATGGGGGAAAAAAACTAAATTCTTTCGATATGTGTTGTTATAGACGCTTCCTGCAAAAAGTGGACTTGCTTTATCACAAACGAAGAGGTTCATAAAAGAGTGGGCGATATGAGAAGCTTGTGTAAGTCAGTTGTCAAATGATGAGTGCAACTTATTGTCCATCTAATGAGGTAGGAAACTCCTGAAAGCAGTGATAGAGGGGCGTGTTAATGGAAAGGGACCTAAAGGAGGACTACGACTAATATTGATGTACCAAATTATGAAGGATGTTGGATATAAGACTACAGAGAAATAAAGAGCAGAGACCTGAAGAGTGGAGATTTGTCGTCAACTTAACTGTTACCAACCAATCCTCGCATTGACCACTGCGGAAGCAAAACATTCTCAGATCGACAGCAGTCAATCGATAAATATATGACAGCTTTCTTCCGGCTGAAACCTTTTTTAAGGCTTCTGTACCTCAAGTGGTAAAAATGGAACCTTCATAGGATCATTTTGTTGTCTGTCTGTTAAAAAACCTTTTCTTCAGTGGTGGGTGGAAATATGAAATTGAAATTTATCTCTGCAGCCCGTTAGCGGTGTAAAAAATCGAAGCTTCTAAGTCAATGCAATCAAAAAAACACAGTCATTGATGTCACATGTTCTGAACTCGAAACCTGACTTATCAAAATATATATGGTACTTCACGTTGACCTAGACTCGTGAAATTTGGCAAGAAACAGAGCTTCACAGTACAATGAAAGGAAAAAATCCGAAAATTGTAAATTTGTAATTAATCCACACGAAAAAGTTTTGGTCATTTGTCATGAGACTGTGTGTCTGTCCTTCCGTCTATTGTGACCCCTTTTTCTCAGGAATGGGTCCACGTATTACGTTGAAATTTATGTCACGTACTGAGGTCTATGGTCCCTTGGTGGAATAATAAGCGTTAGCTTCTAAGACAATGCAATCAAAAGATACGGCCGTTTATGTCACAAATTTTGATACTCGAAAACTCGCTCATTGAGACCTCTAGGGTACTTCCCATTGACGCAGAATCATATAATTTGGCAAGAAGCAAGGTTTAAAAGTATAACCATGTAACGTCCCCTTTAAACAATTTATACAAGACTGTGCTTAAACTGACACACAATATTTTTAGCGCAACGCAATCTGACTTTCAAAAATCCCTACAAAAGAATGGCCCTGACTAACATTAAACTATACCTTTCACAAATCACTAAATCACTTACCTCACAATAATCTTCGTTTCTCCCACTACTGCAATACAGCAAGCGCCACTACTGCCAGCTAAATAAAAGATTCAAACTACTAAAGACACTAACTACTGATAGGGATAGTTAGCAAATGAAAGATATTAATAGAGAACAAACAATGTAATTACCTTGAAATCATCATATATAAATATAGCAGTTCATGACAAATTTCAAAACTCCGCCATCTCTCTTCCCACATCCACCACTGCTGGCGGCTCACCTCCAACTGCGCAACGCTACGCGCTGTTCACAGCCAGCTGCCTAACACTACAATGGCAGACAACAATGCAAACTAGCCACAGACTGCACACAGCACAGCCAGTGATTTTCATACAGAGGTGGCGTTACCAATAAAAAAACCTAAACAGCCTACTTACAACCAAAGGAGAAAATAAAAAAAACTGTTAATTTGTAAATATATTAGACAAAAATATTTTTTCGTCATGTGTTATCCGCCATCAAATGTGAAATTATTTTCTTTAAACTAAATTTTGACGTATTAAAACATGATTCTGGAGTAACTTAATATACACTTTCCACTACAACATAAAACTTTGTAATTTTCCCGTTTCCTTTCACACCGACCATTTTACATATATTAATTATCATTATGTGATTCAGGTTTTCACTTTTTGCTCCTTTCAATCTAACTTTGCTAGTACTGACTGGAAATCAGAACTTTCTTTTATTCAGCGTCAGGCAACAAGTTTTCAAGGGGCAGTTTCCATGAGCTAGTCCCAACACGTCTCATTCGGAAGCACTGCATCATCTGATTTTAGCCGGCCGGAGTGGCCGAGCGGTTAAAGGCGCTACAGTCTGGAACCGCACGACTACTACGGTCGCGGGTTCGAATCGTGCCTCGGGCATGGATGTGTGTGACGTCCTTAGGTTAGTTAGGTTTAAGTAGTTCTAAGTTCTAGGGGACTTATGACCACAGCAGTTGAGTCCCATAGTGCTCAGAGCCATTTGAACCATTTGAATCTGATTTTAAACGTTTTTAGGGACGCTTCTGAACCAATCGATTTATCTCATTCGAAGTAGGATGTTGAAAAATCGTGTATTAGACAGCTGGTCCCAGAAACGACACAGAATTTTAGTTAATAACAATTAATTGAAACATCAGTAATTAAACTTTGGTTATTTCCCTAAAACGTTACCTTAACAAAATGTTCCAAATTCACAGTATTGGCTGATATGGCTGAATGTACTATTCCGTGCAGTTTTCATTGTGCTAATATTGAGAGGTGGCATGCCTTCCCGATGCACACAGTGGCCTGCCCCCCCCCCCCCCCTCCCCCCCTCATGTTTACAACAAACATCTTACTCTTAGTAATTCAATTTGGGGAGGTATAGCGGAGAATGGTTACTACAACGCTAGTATTGAGAACTCGGAAGATATGAATGTTTTCCTCTCTAATTGTATGCAGTGAGAGTTGCTATTCCTTCTCAAGCGGCGTTTCTCGTCACCTGGGTGGTCCGGAAAGACAGGAGGGTTCTGCTGGTTCATAAATGGTTATGTTATGCCGGCTGGTGTGTGTAAGGGACTGGCTGAATCGGGTGGATGCTGCCCCGACGCCAACATTGTCAAAAGAGCGGGACGACACGCCCACAGTGGGTTCTGAGGGAGCACCTGGGGTGACATATTCCGTTTCCTCGCGGAAATTCGGTAAACACACCTTTTGGCGTGCTACGAGCGAGGCGTGGGAACGACATAAGTTCCCAGGCAGTTTTCGCGGGCAAATTCCCCTGTTTTCTGTAAGCGATTACCTATGATTGACTTGCTCTGGGAAAAGCTCGGTCACGTAGCAAAATCGGTGCTGAAATTGGCGCCAAGTATCTCCATTCGTGTAGTAAAAGTGCTTCGGCAATAGAGTGGAATTTTCCGCCGGTTATTAAGTTTCTGTTGGGCATGTTTAACCACGGCCACTGTGGTGGGGTGTGATAACGTACTGTGTTCGGCTTGTAGGGGTGCTCTGTGAGGCAGTCTAGTCTCGCCTTTTGGTCTGAGTAGATTACAAGACTGAGCACTCGCTGCTCTTGACAGTCTGTTTTCCGTTGGCTGTCTAATATACTTTTGATTAATAGCACCTGTTTAATGAAGTTGCTGAAGTTTCGACTTCAACGTAACTTTCCGAGTACAGTTGCCAATTGAGCGTTCTGCATACAAACGGCCTATGTTGTCCGACTTGCGGTTCTAGGCGCTACAGTCTGGAACCGCGCGACCGCTACGGTCGCAGGTTCGAATCCTGCCTCGGTCATGAATGTGTGTGATGTCCTTAGGTTAGTTACGTTTAAGTAGTTCTAAGTTCTAGGGGACTGATGACCTCAGAAGTTAAGTCCCATAGTGCTCAGAGCCATTTGAACCATTTTTTGTCCGTCTTGAGCAGTCTTGGCTAAAGTTGACTGTATTCGAGTTAATGTGTGACTTCGCTTGTTAACATCAATCATTGTACCATCAGTGATTGTGTGGCGAGCTTCCTTCGTCTCCCTCAGAGACGCATTTGAACTACTAGGGAGTCTTTAGTCTGGAAGAACCAGGCCAGGATAATTAGTATCGCTGTATACTTGCGACATTATTATCACCACAACTGGACGTCGAAGCACCCAGTCATCGCCGCCGGTACGCCAGATCGTGTTCTTGCAGTGAGGGAGACAACATGGTAATGTATGTCCGCAGCTCCGGCAGTTTAGGGAATTTTGCTACTTGATAATCAGAGCTCGGCAGCGAATGCCTGTTTCCGTTCTTTCTATCTTGGTTCTGTCCTGGTGTTTTCATTGTCTGAGTTCTCATTATTGTTGCAGCGCAATCAATGTCGTGTTTGCTGTATGTTTTTCTTAAGACTTGATTTGCAAGTAATTGGCTCCACATACCACTTGGTTATAAATGTCACAAGCCAGTTTATGGAGTGCTTCACCTTCGCAGCCATTATCTGTGTATCAAATTGACGTATTGTAAATGTTTCACGTGTTTTCATTTTGAATTCAGTCAGAATAAATCCAATTGTTATTTTGTAACAGAACTTTCATTCTGTAGTTAGGTAGAGCAACGCTTTCATCTATCACGACATTAACTAAACTTTCCACTGTCAAATTAATTTTTATCGAATTAAATTATTGCAGGTGCCGAACTCTTCTCTACTCCACGTGCAGAGTCGCTTACTATCAGTTCGCTTTTCCATTATAATCCATGTCCAACAGCAAAAAGTCGGAGTGAGGAAAGGGGGGCTTAGAGCATCATTTCCATATGCAAATTCTAGCTGAATTTAGTGCTAAACACAGTAGTAGCCCCGGCACCTGGCAATGTTACTATATATTTTTTGGCAATTTAATTTAATGAACGTATTAATATATTATAAACATGACTTGCATGCATACAGAATCGATTCTCTGTGAGAGACTCGGCTTTCTATTACGATGTAGCGAACCAAACAGAAAATTAGTCTTGAGCATAAACTGACCATACATAAAATATTAAGTGATTCAGAAGTCAGTCTTCATCATGACGCGTAGCATATTCGATGCTGAGAGACTGAAGTCACGTGCCACCATGTTAAAAGAATTCGTCATTTGTGGGGCCATAACACACAGTAAACAACTGCTTTATGACCAGATAAATATAGGGAACCAAGTAGCATACAAAATAACTGATTACATCTTGTGGAAGAAAGAAGCTTCCATCCTCTTTTCTCTCTCTCTCTTTCTCCCTCCCCTCCACTTCACTTCTCTCTCATCCTCCATTTATTTTCCGTATAGTTACCAATTCCCTCTCCCTTCCCCTAATTTGCATTCACTGTTCATTACCTCTCCATATCTTTGCCCCCTCCCCCTTCCTGTTTTCCATTCAGGTCAACTCCTAAACTATTACCAGTTTTCAGTGCAGGAGAGAGGTATAGGCGGAATAAAGTTGTGAGGGCGGATGTTGGGTCGAATACCTCAGTGGATAGACACTTACCACCAACAGGCAAGGGCTCTAGATTCGAGTCCCAGTCCGGCACACAGTCTTAATATGCCAGGAAGGTTCAAACGTTAGGTAGATCATACTGCTCTTCCTTCAATCAGTCGTTACCCAGCTCTCTTCTAAAGGACTTTATTATCACAATTACATCTGGAGGCGACTTAAATTATGCTGTTCGATCTGAATCTTTCCTGTAAAACTCGTACCAGCCCAGCTGGCAGGCAGGACACATATCGCAGAATGCTCAGAATCATTTGTCAGTGTACATGTTACGCGCACATTAGAGACCAGTGTTGTGGAATACTAGACAGTGACAAGGAGGCTCTAGATTACGTGAAACCAGCATTGACAGACCTTCAACGGAAAACAAATTCTAAGGTGCGAAACATGTAGTGTAAGAAATCGAAGCTAAAGTTGAAATACTTGTGAAATAAATATAAGGCTTTCAACGACGTGTTGATTTTCACACACCTGCTTCACTATACGATTAAAACGGTCACCCGGTCACCAGTCATCCACAGCCAGTTGCAGGTTGCCTACACAACGTCTTCCAGGGTCAAACAAAGAATACTTCAGATAATTACTACCCAAATTTAAAAAATTGAAACATTGTCATAATAAATTCATCAAGATGTGTAATCCTGTGTTAGCTACTTAACACAATAAAGACAGGTATTAGGTTGGCGCACAAGTTCGTAGTGTTTTCCCCAAAGTATAATAAACATAACGTATACACATAATAGGGACTTTAGTCATCAATAATATACACTGATCAGCAAGGAGATTATTATCACCGACCTTCTATCGAAATAAACCCATCCAGGCGATAGCAGAGTCACCTGGCGAGGAATTACCGCTAGTCAGACACACGCATGGTGCATGTACTATCAGTGAGCGTGCTGTCCGTGTTTAGAATGGGGAAGATGCGCGATCTGTCTGAGCAGGTTGCGATCGTCAGAGTCTCGACTTGCCAGGTGTTCGAGGAGTGATGTGGTGAGTGTCTTCAGCACGTGGCGAAACCAAGGTGACATCACGCCCAAACGTCCTGGGGTTGGGCGGCCACCACTCATTACAGATGTCGGACGTCGTAGGCTGGGTAGACTAGTAAAACAGAAAGTGCGGCGAACTGTGGCAGAACTAAAATCAGACTTCAATGCTGGGCAGAGTACGGCGACCCATGCATGCGCCAATGTTAACACCACGACATCGGCAACTACGACTGAAATAGGCACATGATAATCGGCACTGGACGTTGGCGCAGCGGCAGAGCGTTGGATGGTCTGACGAATCCCGATATCCCCTTCATCATGCCGAGGGGAAGGTGCGAATCCATCGTCTTCGCCGGCTGGTGTGGCCGAGCGGTTCTAGGCGCTTCAGTCTGGAACCGCGAGACCGCTACGGTCGCAGGTTCGACTCCTGCCTCGGGTATGGATGTGTGTGATGTCCTTAGGTTAGTTAGGTTTAAGTAGTTCTAAGTTCTAGGGGACTGATGACCTCAGCAGTTAAGTCCCATAGTCCTCAGAGCGATTTGAACCATCGTCTTCCAGGGGAACAGCTCCTTGACACCTAACCTGCAGGACAGAGAAAAGCTGGCGGCGACTTCATTTTGCTCTGGGGAACATTCACGTGGATATCCATGGGTCCAGTGGAGCTCGTGCAAGGCTACCAAGGAGTATTGTACACTGGTTGCTGACCACGTGCATCCCTTCATGACGATCATGTTTCTCGTCGGCAGTGGCATTTTTCAGCAACATAATGCGCCATGTCACAAGGCCAGGAGTGTGATGGAGTGGTTCGATCAACACAGTGGCGAGTTCCAATTAATGTACTCGCCCCACAGCTCGCCAGATCTGAACCCGACAGAACACACGGGGAATGTAATTGAACGTGGCTTGAGAGATCATCGCCCCCCTCTCCGGAGCGGGAATTGGGTGATTTGTGTGAGCAGATGAGTTGCCAACTCCCTCCGCGATCTACCAAGTCCTCATTGCTTGCAAGCCACGACGTGTCGCCGCTGATATCCGTGCCAATGGTGAACACCCCGGCTATTAGGTAGGTAAAGATAATGCTCTGGCTGATCAGTGTATTCTCCCTCACTATTTACAATGGCTGCCAACGCTGGGGTGTTTCCGCGACTATAGAAAACACGTTGTTTTGGGGCAAAGACCTCGTCGAGCCATGTTCGGTATGTATTTTCATCCAGAAACGAAGTTCCCTGAAGGTTGTAGGTTGTTCGATAGAGAGCGGAAAAGGTGAAACTCTGAGGGCGGAGAATCGGATGAAAAAGCGGCTGCGGAATGGCTTCCCAACCCAACTCCGGTAGAGCTTTTTTTCTTTTTTTTTGTCAGTCTAGGAGAACGCGGGTGGGTATTATTGTGCAGTAGCATCATTTCAAGCAATCTTCCTGTACTGCGTCTGCAAGACGTTTTACTTGTTGATAATAAATGTCAGCAGTGATGGATGCAACTTAGGAAAGCAATTCGTAGTACACCACACCGCCGCTGTTTAACTAGAAGCATAACATTTTCTTTTGTAGATGCGCGCATGTCTTTGTACGCGTAATTGCTTCTTTGTTTGGGCTCAATCACACCCTTCTTTTCCTTATGTTAGGATAAAGACACCGTTTCTAATAACCAGTAACGATACGGTGTTCACGAGCCAACTGGTGTCGAGCAAGCAGAGGTGCACATACGGCCACCCAAAAGTTTTTGTGATTTTGGCTTAGAGAATTCGGTACCCATACAACCGATATTTGAACCTGACCCATTGAATACAAAGGTCACACGACGGTGGAATAATAACAGTTCATTAAATTTGCCGGCTTTCTAGAACACGACCTGGATCATTGTGGATAAATGCGTTTAAACGATCTTCATCAAACCCGGAAGGTCTTCCTGAACGTGGAGAGTACCCAATGTCAAAGCGATCCTCTATCAAACGCGAAAATCGTTTTCTTGCCGTCTTCTGTCTAACAGCATTATCCTCACACACGGCGCAAATGTTCTGGACGCCCCGCTGCTGACACCTCTCTATTAAACTCAAACAGAAAATGTATAGGAAATGTTCGGATTTCTCCACGTGGCACTCAATTTTTATAGAGTTCACAGCTCCACTTACTAGCGCCGAATGACAAAATAATATGTGAACTCAAACAGCAACAGTGAATAACAAATAAAAAATGACACTTCATAAACAAATTTATAGCAACTGGAATACCAATTTGCAAAATAAAAGCGCTACAGGCTTATGCACCAACTCAGTTGTAAAATGACTACGAGTTGAGGCAGCTTAACACTTGGTGTGAAGTTTATGTGGATTATCTTCATTATTTGAGAGTGAGAGCACTTAG
The DNA here is from genome assembly GCF_023864345.2 of Schistocerca serialis cubense. NCBI lineage: Eukaryota > Metazoa > Arthropoda > Insecta > Orthoptera > Acrididae > Schistocerca > Schistocerca serialis. The sequence continues at coordinate 106,014,851 of NC_064639.1, read as the reverse complement.
TGGGTTCTAAAAAACCTTACACATAACTTCAAAAATTTTCGAAACATTTTTGCGCTGACTGGTACGCCCCGCAAAAGAATGAAAGAAAAAAAAGTTTGCCGCTCGCTACATTTTCGCTGTTCATGCAGTAAAACTGACGCATCAGCCACGACGTTTTAATTTATTGCTTCTTTACTACTAACTCTATTCGCAACACATTAAGCCGACGGCGCCACACCTTCCACTGAATGTAAATCATTGTAGGACACATTGTCCAGGACATATGACGCGTGGAAAATTAGCTTATCCTTAATATGGAGCTCAAATTACTCAAACTATATTCTTCCAGTGTTTGATAATAACAGCACTTAGCTTCGAACCTTTTCTAAACTTTTTCCCTCTTATATGCTTAACATCAAATATCTAACACATACACTCGTTTGTGATCAGAAGTTTGTTGCCATTTTGTACATAAGAGTTCGATTCTTTTAAAGGTGCTTTCACAAATAACAACATTAAACAGTAATCGTGATCTACGACAAGGCACGGTCAAACTTCAGACCATCAGGAAAACGTAACCCGTGTGCCAAAGCGTAGCGCTGCAGTACATTGGCCTCTGCTTTTACCAGCTGATTACGATGCATACCAGTTTGTTCCACGAGTTGGCGACAAACAGTGAATGGAGATTGTGCTGTCTGGCAAACAAGCAACGGTAGGCCGTTCATTCGCGATGCTCGATTGTCTTCAAGAAGACTTTCACTGTTCTTTCTGAAGCATTCCTCAAAGCGAGAGCGTGCAACGATGTGACATTTTCCACGCACAAAGGCAAAAGCATCTGCAGTGCAATACCTCATCAATCACTTTAAGCTCAGTTTCCTTACGTAGAAGTCGTTTGACAGAACGAGCTCGCGTCGAATTGCATCGGAGTGTTCCAGGCTCAGACTGCAGCCTGGTCCTCATGATTCGCGTTGCACGTGACTGTCAGGTCAATTCCTTCAAAACTTTTAAGACCGATTATTAATCCTACATCTTTTATGGTTCAGTGACCCCGACACTGACTGCACATTAAATCATTATATTAAAAGTTCCAGAAACTATTACTGTGTTCTCAGACGACATGAGACACTATCAAATCTTCCCTGCAATCCTGCACTGTTGTCACATCTTTAGCCATATAACAGTATGACACCATACCATAATCCAAATGATAACAATACAGAGAAACTATGTGGATGCTAATAGGATGAGAAACAACAAATCCTTATTCTATGATCGTATAGAAATGGCTGATACAACTGTTACCATCATGGGTACAGACTGCAGTCCCTCAACACACAGTGGGATAGTAAGGGAACAAATGAATTAACGGCCAATACCAAAAAATCGACGATAAAGTCTCTAAAACAATGTTTGGCATGAATATGAATTGGATCGAAATGTTGTTGAAGATGTTCCCTAATATGGCAATAATTATTTTCCAGAAGAGTAACACGAATTCCTTACAGACGAATGGAAAAACTGGTTGAAGCTGACCTCGGGGAAGATCAGTTTGAATTCCCTAAAAAGTTAGGAACACGCGAGGCACTATTGACCGTACGACTTATCTTAGAAGCTATGTTAAGGAAAGGCAAAGCTACGTTTACAGCATTTGTTGACTTAGAGGCAGCTTTTAAAAATGTTGACTGGAATACTCCCTTCCAAATTCTGAAGGTGGCAGGGGTAAAATATAAGGAGCGAAAGGCTATTTACAATTTGCACAGAAACGAAACAGCAGTTATAAGGGTCTAGGGGCACAAAAGGGAAGCAATTGTTGAGAAGGGAGTGAGACACGGTTGTAGCCTATCCCCGATGTTATTCTATCTGTACATTGAACAAGCAGTAAAGGAAACAAAAGAAGAATTTCGAGTAGGAATTACAATCTGTGGAGAAGAAATAAAAACTTTGAGGTATGCCGATGACATTGTAACTCTGTCAGCAAAGGACTTGGATGGACAGTTGAACGAAATGGACAGTGTCTTGAAAGGAGGATTTAATATGAACATCAACAAACCAAAACGAGGAGAATGGAATCCACCCCAATTAAATCAGGTGATGCTGACGGAATTAGATAGAGGAAAGGTACGCCAGAACTTAAATCCAAACTATAAAGAAGAGAAATAGAATTTACGTCAACAGACACAATGATGTCTTTGAAGTGGCATGTATGTATGTTGATGACATGCCATACAGCTTCAATGAAATAAACTGTGAAAATGGACTGTCAAACAAATACAGAAAAATTTGAACCAAAATGTTTGTTGAATTACTCTGAATCGCCAAAGAAACTGGTATAGGCGTATGTATTCAAATACAGAGATATGAAAACAGGAAGAATACTGCGCAGCGGTCGGCAACGCCTATATGAGACAAGTGACTGGCGCAGTTGTTAGATCGGTTACTGCTGCTACAGTGGCAGATTATCAAGATTTAAGTGAGTCTGAACGTGGAGATATAGTCGGTGCAAGAGCGATGAGACACAGCATCTCCGAGGTAGCGATGAAGTGGGGATTTTCCCGTACGACCATTTCACGAGTGTACCGTGAATATCAGGAATCCGGCAAAACATCAAATTTCCAACAAAGCTGCGGCCTGGAAAAGATCCTCCAAGAACGGAACCAACGGCGACTGAAGAGAATAGTTCAACGTGAGAGATGTGCAACCTTTTCGCAAACTGCTGCAGTTAACAGTGCTGGGCCTTCAACAAGTGTTAGCGTGGGAACTATTCAACGAAACATCATCGATATGGGCTTTTGGAGCCTAAGGTCCACTCGTGTACCATTGATGACTGCACGAGACGATGCTTTACGCCTCGCCTGGGCCCGCCAACACCGACATTGGACTGTTGATCACTGGAAACATATTGCCTGGTCGGACGAGTCTCGTTTGAAATTGTACCGAGCGGATGGACGTGTACAGGTATGGAGACAACCTCTTGAATCCATGGACACTGCATGTCAGCAGGCGACTGTTCAAGCTGGTGGAGGCCTTTTAATAGTGTGGGGCGCGTGGACTTGGAGTGACATGGGACCCCCGATACGTCTAGATACGACTCTGACAGGTGAAAGTTACATAAGCATCCTGTTTGATCACGTGCATCCATTCATGTCCATTGTGCATTCCGACGGACTAGGGCAATTCCAGCAGGACAATGCAACACCCCACACGTCCAGAATTGTTACAGGGTGGCTCCAGGAACACTCTTCTGAGTTTAAACACTTTCTCAGGTTACCAAACTCCCCAGACATGAACATTATTGAGCATATCTGGGGTGCCTTGCATCGTGCTGTTCAGAAGAGATCTCCACCCTCTCATACTCCTACGGATTTATGGACAGCCCTACAGGAATCATTGTGTCAATTCCCTCCATCACTACTTCAGACTTTAGTCGACTTTGGTGCTGGGGTGTGCTTTTACCACTAAAAACTTTATTTTTCCTAAAAAAGAAAAAACGAGTAGTAGCAATGATTTCTGTCCCCCCACTTCATTTCAGTAACTACCATTTCTGAGAAGATAAGTACATCAACCTCGTTAAATCCGCGCTTGGTTTCCCAATTTTTTGAGCGTCATATTTGACCTCTTTAACTTTTCCAGTAAGTTCAATAACACGCAGTTACAGTACCTTAATAGAACATGGAAAGTATTGGTATACACACAGTTGCATGCCGTTGACTGAAATTTTGACAGGTATCTGTTAATATGCATCACAAAGGGAATGAAAGGAAGAAAAGTGGTCATCACTGAAGCTGACTTCTAGATAGCAGATTTCACTGCATTGGCGGTATAATGAGTATCCGATGAAAGAGATTGCTCACGAAAATCCTAACCCTCAGTTATAGGATGTCTACGCCAAGCAGTTACTTACGGATTTGAAAGACTGTTAGGCGCGCAGTCCGGAACCGCGCGACTGCTACGGTCGCAGGTTCGAATCCTGCCTCGGGCATGGATGTGTGTGATGTCCTTAGGTTAGTTAGGTTTAAGTAGTTCTAAGTTCTAGGGGACTAATGACCACGGCAGTTGAGTCCCATAGTGCTCAGAGCCATTTGAACCATTTTTTGAAAGACTGTTCTTTCTTCCTTAACCGTTTCCCACTGCAGCTTGTCGAGGGTCTGTTTTGCTTTTAAACCACGTAACACCCGGAGCTCCTCTATGAACATCTGCTTATTGTTAGCGTACCTGATAAAAAGTGAAACTTTTGTGTGAAGAACGCACAGCATGAAATGTACTCAAAGCAGGATAAGAACTTCGACCCTTCCTTTACAGCTTACTAGTCTGAGTCATTGCCGCGAACTGAACAGGCAGAGAACATCAGACTACCGTACTGAGTGTAGCAACCACACATTTTAGTCAGCGTTATCAACGGTCTGATATACTGGCTCTGTTTATGAGAGGACAATAAGTTCAATCAAAATGTACTCAAAACAATAATAAAAGAAATCTAATACCTTAAGAAAAGGAAACCTCCGGGTCAAAGAGAGAGTCTAGCGACAACTATTTTCTGTAACCTGTTCAACAGTGTAAATCAACTAGACTCGCAGTATCGGGTTTATATTACGTGTGGGTTCTTAAAAACGTATTTTGTTATACTGGTTCGCAAATAATGTATGGAAAAGGGTAGCATTCCAAAGTATCATTGAAGAATTATCAGCAGAATAATGAATTTGATGAATTACTTAAAGCAATACTGAAACCAGACTTATTTTATGTTGCATTATTATTTATACCAATAAGCTTTTCAGGTATACGTCCGTCCCCAATTGGCCTAATCATTTATTTCTTCAAAATACAACGTTTTTATCGACTGCAATTCGAACGCAACAGAGTCCCCGCGGAAAATAAAGAGCCAGCCGGCGTGGCCGAACGGTTCTAGTCGCTACAGACGGGAAGCGCGCGACCGCTACGGTCGCAGGTTCGAATCCTGCCTCGGGTATGGGTCTGTGTGATGTCATTAGTTTAGTTAGGTTTAAGTAGTTCTAAGTTCTAGGGGACTCATGACCTCAGAAGTTAAGTCGCATAGTGCTCAGAGCCATTTGAACCATTTTTTGAAAATATAGACCTCTTATGTGACCAAGATTTCTCCGTCGGCGATAAGCCGTAAAAAACAATGAATTTTGTGCGGCACTTTATCCCAGTTTTTAATTTGAAAAATCCACATTGACACACGAGTTTACTTATGTTATTGCTCATCCTTTACCCTCGCATGAAAGGCAACGTTACGCTTGTCTTTCCCTCGGTGGGTAGAGCTCTGAACGAATTTTCATTGCGCTCTTCCATCCATTAAACGTTTTTTAAATCTTTTATGTCTTATCGAAAACATAGTAAGGACCATCGAGCTGAGGACAATACACAATCTTGTTGTTGAAATCAAACAATCTCTCGCTGAAACTGGTCTGAGAAAAAGCGGAAAATTAGAGCATGATTACCCTAGAGAAAGGGGAAAGGACATGGAAGAACAGAGTAAAGAGTGCCTTGGAAAGAGGTTATAAGAATGAAAATCAGCACAAGTAATCATAATAATTTCGTGTGGATGAATGGCCGGGTGTAAGTCTTTTAGTTGGGCACCCTTGGGTGTCCCTAATCTTTGCCAATTATCCAACCAGCGAAAGGTCACCTACACTTTAACGTGGAATCCGAAACACTTGTCGTTCCTGGCGACTGTTGACATCATTAAGAGTTGAAGGCTCGATTAAAAGCAGACAGAAAATTTCCATCTTCCGACTGGGAATCGATCACACGAACTCTCGGTTCCAGGGCACGCGTTGTACCGCTAGACGACCAGGTGCGACACTAACAACACCAAAACAAAGGTGTAGGGTACAGTAAAATTAAGTCACGTGGTGCTGAGGGGATTAGATTACGAAATTAGACACTGAAGGCAGTAGGCGAGTTTTGCTATTTGGACAGCAACTGATGATTGTTGAATAGAGAGTATATAAAGCGCAAAAATGGCAATAGCAAGAACACCGTCTCTGAAGAAAAGAAATACACACCTCAACAAAAGTTTGGAATATCATAGAGTTTACTTCAATGACTTATTATAGTACAACCATTGAGATTTGTACAATGGCTTATTATCAAAAAAACATAATTCCTTTTGAAAACAAGAGGGATTTTGGTTGGTTACAAAAAATCATTGCAAAACGAAGCAGGCTCTCTCCTAACTGCATATCTTAAAAACAGTGAAAATATTGTCTCATGATGACGATTATCACTCTTTAGCAGTGAGTATCTCCCCGCACGCGAATTACTGCATTCTGCAATGTTGATGTGCAATAGCCCAGGTCCTTCGACTGCGTCGGTTCCGTTGGTTCAGTGAAAAACTTCTCCAAGGTCTTCTGGAATGAAGACCACCCTGATGCAATCTTCTACGCACTGTTTGGTCTAAGATACGAATCGCTGTTGCCCGAGAGAAGTCATTTCTGATACTTCTGGCAGCTGGATGTTGGGCGCCTGCGAGCCGACAGCTGGGGAAAACAATCCTGCATTGGTGTTGACATACGAGAACGACCACTGCGATTTCTATCGTTCACATTTCCCAACTCTCTGTACTTTCACTACATCTCAGACACGCCACTTTGAGTGACATGCGACCGATCGGCAACATCTTGCTATCTACGACATGCTGAAAGTGAAGCCACTATCCTGACTCTACCATAAGTGTTGTATGTCTCTACGTTGCATGTGTACTGAAGTGCTGAACACAAACAGAATGAAGCTGTTGTTGATACACCATATCCATATAAGTATACAGTTCTGGCAATACCGGCCATGACCTTCTTCTTCTGTACGGATGCACACATATTCCCCGAACTCTTACGGGACTTGGTAAGAATGTCTTCCACGAGTAATGAGTGTGTTGGGGTGGGACACTACGAATGTAGTGTGTGGAGATAAAAGGTGGGCGGGAGGCGTGCGCGAGATAGTCTCTGCAGTCGCGCTATCCTCTGTGCCCTCGGTGGCTCAGATGGATAGAGCGTCTGCCATGTAAGCAGGAGATCCCGGGTTCGAGTCCCGGTCGGGGCACACATTTTCACCTATACCCGTTGATATATATCAACGCCCGTCGGCAGTGACGGTATTAATATAATTCTAATTTCATTCTAGGCGGCTGCATGTCATAAATGGTGTCTGGTCTTTCGGACATGTCCGAAACAACAGACACCATATCTATATAAGAAGTGGTAATATTCGGCTACTTGGAGATCATTTGCAGTCATTCATGGTGTTCATGTTCCCAAAAAACGAAGGCATTTTTATGGATGATATTGCTCCATGCCACCATGTAACAGTTGTTCGTGATTGGTTTGAAGAAAATTCGGGATGATTCAAGAGAATGATTTGTCCACCCAGATGGCCCGACATAAATCCCATTGAACATTTATGGGACATAATCGAGAGGGCAGTTCGAGCACAAAATTCAGCACTGGCAACACCTTTCGCAATAATGGACCGCTATAGAGGCAGCATTGCTCACTTTTTCTGCAGGGAGCTTGCAACGACTTGTTGAGTCCATGCCACGTCGAGCTGGTACACTACGCCGGGCAAAAGGAGGTCCGACACTACATTACGAGGTATTCCATGACCCTCCTTGCCTCAGTGGAAAGAGCTTGTACAGGACAGACTAGCGCCGAGAACGGTAACAAATTAGTCTATGGACGAAGACCACGACAACCAGGTGGAATCTTAGACTGGTTGCCAGTATGTCATCAAAAGATCATATTCTTTGTCCGTTAACAATAACTTTTAAAACGGGAAGCACTTCTCACAAAGAACCTAGGCGTGGCGCGGACATGGTAGTTTTCGGTCCGGTGGTGGTGGTGGTGGTGGTTAGTGTTTAACGTCCCGTCGACAACGAGGTCATTAGAGACGGAGCGCAAGCTCGGGTTAGGGAAGGATTGGGAAGGAAATCGGCCGTGCCCTTTCAAAGGAACCATCCCGGGATTTGCCTGAAACGATTTAGGGAAATCACGGAAAACCTAAATCAGGATGGCTGGAGACTGGATTGAACCGTCATCCTCCCGAATGCGAGTCCAGTGTGCTAACCACTGCGCCACCTCGCTCGGTGAGTTTTCGGTCCGACGCAACACACGTGGCAGTTGAGAGCACTCGCACCGCCGTGACGCGGCCGCGTGCAACGCGATACCGGGCACACGTGCGCTCGCGACCCATTATCTGCTCTGCTGAGCCCTCCAATTAACGGTGCCTGCTTCTTGTCTGAGCGGGTATATCTGTTACAGAAGGCAACACGGCCGCGCGATGCGGCTCTAGGTCAGCGACCCCGTTGGCACCCATCGTGTTCGGTTACGGGTGCTCCGATACGTCTGGCTAGGACGATCGTTTCTAGTCGCTGGCTCGTGTTGCGAGCTGGCAAGGAATGACACCATCCACAGTGTTCTCGTTCTTTCTTCCCTTATTCGTCACCCAAACGCAAATGTGGAGCGTCTATGAAAGATTGGAAACATGAGACTGCAACAGGTAGTGGCAAGAATCTGGTTAATGCGATCATTTTCATCATCGTCATCATCAACACGATCATCGTTTTCCAGATCCAGTTTGTCAGGTGTGGTGTGCAAGCGATCGCCATCTCCTTCTGTTTTCATACACTGTCTGTTCCAGGACAACTTCCCACTGTGTCCTTTCTTTCCCACATCTGACCTTACAGTACCTATCCAGCGTTTTCCTGGCCTTCCCCGTGGTCTTCTTCCAACGGGTTTCTGATTGAAATACTTTCTGCAAGGTCTTTCGCTCTTTATTCTTATTGTTATGTGCCCATACCACTGTAGCCTGCGTTTCTTTATGACACTGGTAACTGGAACCTCAATTCCAGCTACTTTTCTATTCGCCTCATTCCTGATTTTGTCCTTTCTAGTTATTAATATATAGTTCTAAATAATCTCATTTCTGTTGCGTGAATTCTGCGGAGATCTTTGTGTAGTAGGATACATATTGCCAATCGATATGCAAGGACTGGTACGAAATAGGTGTGGTACATGGTCGCTTATGCTTTTCGTGGCATTTTATCGTCCCAGAGAAGATATCTGATTTGATCATTACGGCTTTTGATATTGATCTACTACGGGGCGGATACACCTAAAATAGAGCATGTCCACACGTTGATCTTGTAGAGTGTACAAGCTGATGTTTTAATCACTCTACATTTGCTGTACGATGTCGAATAAGTGTTGGACGTTTGACAACATATTAATTTCGATTTTTTGTTTGTTTTTTTCAGTGTCAACATTTTGTTCATATAGGAGCAGTAGCCATTTTTAAAAATATTTAATGAGTCGTTTGTTAACAAATCTGTCAGAGTTGCGGGGGCTGCCCCCAAGGCGGTCGGCGTCGCCGCCGATGCCGTTGGGGAGGCGGTTGTCTTCTTGGCACCCTCCCCCTGCGGCGCTGCTCAGCTTTATGACGGCTTGAACGCTGTTGGGGACACTTTCAATAAGATATCAGAATGTCTGTGGAGGGATTGTAGACCATTCTTGCTCAAGAGCCTAGAAAAGGGGTATCTGCAGTGAGTTTGCAGGAACGTTCGTAGGGGTTCGAACCCCTCTGCTGCTCGGAGGCCTTGGGCAAGGACTGCACGCAGCTGCCTCGAGGCCTCTTCCTTATCTGCCGCCGTGACGGCTTTGAGGGCTGGTGCGGCCTCCTCCACGGCGGTGCTGGTGTTGACGCCACTGCTGTTCTCAGGGGCGCGGGCTGCGCCTCCGGCGGCCGTCCCCGCTCTTGGCGGGGGCAGCTGCCCCTGCGCTGTCCCTCATCTGAGCCTGGCTTGTCTGCGCCCGTCGTCTCTTCCGCTGCGTCGGTGCGGCCGCCTCGCAGCGGCTGTTGTCCATACAAATGAAGGATGGCCGAATGCACCCCCGAAAAGACGCACATGCTAAAGAAGTACTTCATCACAATAACGCTGAGCGGTGAGTGTACCACGTTCAAAGCTTTTGGGGTCAGTACGCCCTTGCAACATTATGCCTAGGCCACATCATAGCACCTGGGACATTAAAATTTTTGATAACGTTCGGCAGTGCCCCAGAGTGTTTTACATGCCCTCATGTGGCGACAAATGGGAACACGACGCAGGACGCAATCTAAGTTATGCTACACTACCTTTCCTTTTTTTTTTAACCCCAAAGTCGGCTCACACAAAACTAATGCATTTAAATTTACACAAAAAACTTACATAAGCTAGTTAACACGGTGTACCCAGCAAAAAATACTGACACGATTCACTTGTTTGCAGAAGTACGTGAAAACCGTGAACGAAACTAAATACTGTGTATAAAACAGGCACTTCCGCTCGGCTCCTGGAGAGCCGCTGCGCTGACTTTCCACATGGATTCCTCTGGACGTTTCTTTTGAACTTTAAGTCTACTCTTCATCGTTACTAAATAGAGGTCCGAGTCTATTTCTGCCCCTGGGTACACCTTACGGGCCACTAACTGATTTCGGGATCTGTATCTCACCATGCTGTAATCCATCTGGTGCCTTTCTATTTATCTATGTATTCACCAAGTATATCTCCGCCTCTTGCGATTTTTGAACAGTGTAGTCGCTATCATTACCTGAAATCTATTGTAGAACACAGAATTTTTCGTCTCTCATTCCTCACTCTCCGGTAACTGTTCTTCTCCTCCTTCCCCAACTACAGCGTTCCAGTCACCCATGATTAGATTTTCTCCCCTTAACATACTCAAGTACTCGTTCAGTATCTTCATCTTCTCTTTGTGACGTCAGCGCTTTTAAATCGTAGCAGCACTATAACAGAATTTAGCGAAAAGTAGCTACTGTCCTAGTTCGCTTGGGTTCACAAATCCAAATAAGTTGTGGCTGGCATCGTCTTGATCACTCCAGTCGCATAACAGGATGAGAGCTATCCATCCTTTGTGAGGAGATACTTCAAGTATCCGTGTTTGAACGTGAGACACGCATCGTTTGATCTTCTTTAACATTGACATTTCTCCTTTCAGGTTGCCAGATCTGAATTTATTGTTGCCTAATATGAATTTTCTGTCTTCCACGCTTCTCTGCTTATTAATTTAAATTCCTTCAGAGGCTTGTGGCTCACAGTCAGATGTGTTCCATTACTGCATTATAAATGGTTGTTTACGATGCATTGAACTTTTAACAAGTTCAAAAATGGGTCTGAGCACTATGGTACTTAACTTCTAAGGTCATCAGTCCCCTAGAACTTAGAGCTACTTAAACCTAACGAACCTATGGACAGCACACACGTCCATGCCCTAGGCACGATTCGAACCTGCGACCGTAGCGGTCGCGCGGTTCCAGATTGTAGCGCCTAGAACCGCTCGGCCACTCCGGCCGGCTTTTAACAAGTGTATGGCAATATTCATCTTTCTACATGTGAGCCTAATCATCAGATATATTATTTCATATGCTACTAGACAATTAATACGTGTACTCTGAAACCGTTTGAATAATTCTAGCATAGCTCGAAAGTGAGAATTTGTGACTCAGAGGTTCTTTCTACTGTCCAAATATCTTTCGTCTTAAGCACTCCTCGGAAGCTTAAGTTCTGTAAGTTAGTTTCCACTGGGACATTGGTTGCAGCAATCCGAGCAAACAAAAGCATCTTTATTCTTCGAACAGTGAATGAAGTTGAGTTTTTTGTTCCTATTTGTGGATACTAACCCATTCTCAATGCAAACATTTAAAAATGATTCCATACACCTACGAGTAATCTACGCCAGAGAAGCTTCTTCAGATAAAAGTCTTTCGTTGTAAGTGGAGGTAGTATCTGGACGTGGATGACAGATAGCTTCAGATCTGTGTTGGAGTGCATGATATTGCACAGAGCGGACTCCCGTCAGTAAACGTGTCGCTCTAAGCTATTTTCTTCTTAAGTAAGACAGTGGTTCATTCCCTCACCTACAGACCATTGCGCATTTTGAAAGATGACTAACTTAATGCACAGTATAATACAAAATTAGCAGTTGCACGTTAAGTGAAAGTACACGTTAAGTAAAAGTATCTGGGCTAGCAACCAGTGTGAAATATCCAGTTATTGCTGCAGTGCCGAGGTGCGCTCAGTGTGCTTGAAATGCACGACTCGAAACCGGAAGCTCACCGCGGTGCCAGCGTGTGCTCTTGGCTGCTTTCCATACTGATCTAGATGAGGGCTATGCTCGTGGCCAACTTCCGCCTGGCAGTTTCAGTTCTTATGTCTTACGATATCAGATGCAGCAGGAATGAACCTCTTACTCATTTGTAGTAATACCTTTATGCCCCAGTAAACTCTCTCCCAATATCATTTCCGAGTAACAGACAAGAGCGCTATCTTACTGTCGCGATACGTGAGATACAGGCACACCGGCAAAAAACGATCGGCCAGTCACTGGAGACATTAAGCTTGAAAATGGCTTCAATTCAGCAATGAAGAGCGTCCACAAGTGCCTTCAGGTACGTCTATTCTAGCTGAAGCCACTCATTGACGATTTGATATACTACGGCTACCAAATTGATGTTGCTTGCTACGTTCCAAATGAGGCTGACGACAGTACGAGTGATCTGGCAACTCTCAATTGTTCTACTTGTGTAGGTCGTTATCTTCATTCCTTACAGGTCCTCAGTCCGAGTTCTCTACGTACAGCCATCACATGATTTTTGACAGAGCCATCAGTGCAGTTGTGTTAAGAAAATGGAATAGCGGAATTTAGAGCAACGTTATGCCATACACGTTTTGTGTTAAACTTCGATAATCCACAACATGTGACCCATGAAAAGTTGAAATAGACCAATAGGGAACATTCGCTAGCAAGAGCACAAGTTTTTCGCTACCACAAATCATTTTTGAAAGGCCGAGAACACGTTGAAGATGAAATCGCTCAGGGAGACCTTCAGCTTCAGAAACCAACGAAAACGTCGAGTCGGCTGGTGTGGACGAGCTGTTCTAGACGCTTCAGTCTAGAACCGCGCGACCGCTACGGTCGCAGGTTCGAATCCTGCCTCGGGAATGGATGTTTGTGAGTTCCCTAACTTAGTTAGGTTTAAGCAGTTCTAAGTTCTAAGGGACTGATGACCTCAGGTGTTAAGTCCCATAGTGCTCACAGCCATTTGAACTATGTGAAAACGTCGGACGTGTGCGTACTCTTGTGAAACCAGACCGACGTTTAACAGCAAGGATGATGGGTGACCTGTTGAACTCGAACACTTCCACTGTACATTCAATTTTGATCGAATTTCCACACATTCGAAGAGCTTTGCTAAAATGGTGCCGAGAAACCTCACAACTGAGCAGAAAGACAACCGAAGAAACGTGTGCGCTGATCTTCTTGAGAGGACTGCCAAGGACCACGAATGGTTCAGTCGTGTGTTCACAGGTGATGAATCATGGATTTTTGAGTACGATCTGGAGACAAAGCGGCAAAATGAGGACTGGCACACTTGGACATCTCCTCCTACGAAAAAAAAGCTCGAATGAGCAAATCCAAGATCAAAACAGTACTGATTTGCTTTCTTAACACTAGGGGGATCGTGAATACAGACTTTGTTCCTCCAGGACAAATTATCAACTAACTGTTTCACAGAGATGTCCTTGAAAGATTTAGGAAGAGGGTTAATTGAGTGAGACCGGACATTGCAGACGGGTGGATGCAGCATACGGGTGGATGCAGCATCATGACAACCCCCCATGTCACACGGCTACTTCCACTGCGGAATTTTTTACCTCAAAACGCATTCCTGTTGTTCCACCCCCCACCCCCACCCCTCCCTCCTATTCACCTGATATGAGTCCTTGTGATTTTTTTCTTTTTCTGAAATTGAAAAAGGACGTCATTTTGGGACAGTGGAGAACATTCAAAAGAATCTGACTGTCATGTTAAAGCCTCCTCCAGTTGAAACCTTTCAGCGCTGCTACCAAAAGTAGGAGCAACAGTTCTGCCAGTTTGTAGCTGCCGAAGGGAACTAGTCTGAAGGGTGCAGTACTGTTGTTTGAAAAAAATAAAAACATTGGTAGATAAAATAATCAGTCCCAGAAGCTTTGTGTGGGTTTAAGATCGGGTGATTTCGTGGGCCAGTTATGGTGCGATAAGGTACCTAAGTGTTCGTCAAACCAGGGACGTGGCTGTTGTCATCTTGGAACCCAGGAGTGTCCACAACATACTCATCTTGAAGATGTTTAAGAAATGGCAACACTTAGCCACCGGGACTTTAAACATGAACGTCCTGGTTCACGTTCACAGAAACGTAATTGAGTATGCCCAACCTCTCACAACATAGCTAACAGAAGAGCCTGTGACCTGAACTACATTTTCCATATGCTTCATGTTAAACACCTGTTTGGGCCGCCTGTAAAGTCGCGCCTTGCACCGTTTGAAAAAAGAAAAATTCGGCGAAGGTGTGCGTCCTTACGTGCTACTGTGAGCATTGTATGTAGTTTACTTCGCAATTTTCGCTTGAAACTGGTTGAGATGGACCTGCATACATTGACATCAGCAATTCATGTCGTCCTGGAAAGCTACTGTTACTGACAAGGGGTCACACTTGTTTCCGCTCTGTCACTGTTAGGATCTTTTTACGACCACTGTTCTTACGCCGCGTTATATGGATGCGCGTGGTACACAACTCTTGTACAAATGGTTTTAATGGCTCTGAGCACTATGGGACTTAACATCTGAGGTCATCAGTCCCCTAGAACTTAGAACTACTTAAACCTAACTAACCTAAGGACATCACACACACCCATGCCCGAGGCAGCATTCGGAACCTGCGACCGTAGCGGTCGCGCGGTTCCAGACTGAAGCGCCTAGAACCGCTCGGCCACCCCGGCCGGCTAACTCTTGTACATTATTCGTTGTTGACACGTAGGACAGCCCGCGTTGATATACCAAGAAGTCGGGTAACTTCATTTACGATGTAGTCATGCGAGCGTCAAACAAGGAAGTTCTTGAATGAAATTTTCACTCTGTAGAGGAGTATGCGCTGATATGAAATTCCCTGGCACATTAATACTATGTGCCGGACCAAGACTCGAAATCGGGACCTTTACCTTTCACGGGAAAGCGCTCTATCGACTCAGCTACTTGATCGCTAACGATTTGTCCTCACGGCTTTATTTCCGGCAGTGCATCTCATACCTTCCCGCGAAACACAAAGGTCCCAAGTTCGAGTCTCGGTCCGGTAAAACACTCCGTTGCAGAGTGAAAATTTCATTCTGGAGACGTGCTCCAGGCTGTGGCTAAGCCATGTCTCCACAATATCCTATGTTAAAGAAGTGTTAGTCTTGCAAGTTTCTAAGGAGAACTTCTTGCAAGACGGGAGATGAGGTACTGACGGAAGTAAAGCTGTGAGGAGGGGGCATTAAGTCGTGCTTGGGTAGCCCAGTCAACAGAGAAGAAGAGCTTGTATAATATAAAGGAAGGTTTTAATACCAAAGAAAAACTTTCACACTTTTTAGTATACAGTAGCATTCGAAGCTGGCCGAAGAAGGCAGTTAAGAAGAACGATTGGCATGGACTATAATGAATGGGATATGGGATGTCCGAAGGCCTAAAAAGAAAAAAAGTCAGTTCTCAGTTCTGATCGCGGTGCAGGCAGCGCACTCAAAGTTCCTATTTCCAATTATTTTATTTAATGTAGCTACAGAGCACTTGCCAGCGAAAGACGAAAATCCCGAGTTTGAGTCTCTGTATGGCAAACAGTTTTAATCTGCCAGGAATTTTCAAGATAGCTCGACTTTGCCATTGCGTCACGTCTACACGTTGACCAATCTTACTGCGCTGCTTCCACACAATCGATTTGCCTATACATATCACTTCACTACCACGATGTACATCAGCATGGAGGATCACATGACCACAATACTGAATGTTTATCTAGCAAAAGGAGAATACCTAGACCAGCACGTATAGCTTAATGCGCAGCACCCTGTCGAACGAGAAAATGAACGTGGGGCGGATGGTTCACTGACTCGACAGACAGTGATTTTTTTGGCAATTCTCCACGCCAGCCTAGTCCCCAATCCTCGTCCAAGAAGACAAGAAACACAAGCAGTTATAGGACGATAACACACAGAGTACAGCTTACAGGATTTGTAGACAGATGGCGCACACACTCGACTAACTGATGATTGCGGCTGCAGGAGGGCATCTAGCCTCATTTAAAAATAAATCGTTTCCAAATCGTTAAACAAATAATTATACAACGTTGTGACCACAGGGCAACCATTAAGAAGATGATGATGGCTCTGTTAACCCTTTCTTGGCGATCATAATACCCCGCAGATATACAGGTTAGTGACACAATAAAATAAAATCTACAAACAGCCACTGTTAAGCACTATGTATTTTTCAACACAACAGAACTAGATTTTGATCCAACATCCAAGTTTCTGGTCAAAATCAAAAAAGCATTGAAGACTGCAAGTTCCCTTCTAACTAAATGGGAAACACGTTACTACATGCCTATGAATCCCACAGCTCTGTCTATAACTTACAATTTATACGAAAATCGTCGCATCTGGACCATATTAAAATCTAGGCACAGCCCTTCATATAGATAGAATAACAAACTCTAGTTGTTCTTAGCATTCATTACACTTTTGAAAAGACGTTTTCCATGAGGAACCTACATGAGCACGTTGTTAAAACTAAGGACGTTGACATTCCATCGACTGACACTTTTGCATCACTCGATACTGTGATCCTCTATATCAGTATCACTATAAAGGAAGCCATAACTATAGCAACGAATAATCTAATTAAACGTTATAAACTCAGTATGATCAAGATCTCTGAAGTTATTATACAATTTACATTGGCGCTGTCACGGAATTTATTGTTCTGATAGCAATTACGTGTGGTTGGTTGTATGAAATAACCTGTATATTCACGCAGATATAGTTTCTCCATGTCACTTTTCGATAAAATAGCACCTAGTAAATTTTAAAAATCGGTTGTCAATTCTCCTGTCGACAGAACTGTGTTAAATCTTTTGATGAACTTTCATCTTTGTAAACCGAGTCTTTTGACTGTAGTTTTGTTTCCATAGTGTAAAGGTGGATCATACAAAGACCGCGAAATTGTTTCGGATTATCGGATTATGCTTTGTTTCTAGGGGAGATTGGTTTGGAGTGAGCAAAAAGATTCCGGTAACTTAAGATAGTTTACAGCATACAATTTACCGTTTGAAAGCTTGAACGAAAACCTTACAAGAGTCACAGTTATTATTTTATATTATTTCATCGAAACTTACGAGGCTGAACAATCTATCTCGTGTAGATGGTTAATTAGGATGGAAACACGCGTTACGTTTCCGTGCTCCCAAAAACAGAAAAGGAGCATGATGTCAGGTTCGACGCTTCTGTTGAAGGCAACCACTTGTGTAAACAGCAAGCTGCAGCAGGCCGCAGAAGGCCTAGTTACGGCGAACTGAAGTAAACAGGTGACCAGCGAACGGGTGTGTGCAAAACAAGCACAGCTGGGAAAAAGCGCGCCTAGAAAGCCGAGCATATACGACCCGGGGATCATCATTAGCTGGATGTGAGCGGTCCCATAGCAGGGAAAGTGGAGCGTCGGACAAGCATTGTCCTCAGTGCGGTCGCTCTGAGAGTTGGCCAACAACACAATTTTGAAAATATAGCTTCCCAGGGTAAGGAAAAGGACGGTATTTGCAGACTTTCACGATTAAGTGTACTACTAGGTTTAGCAGGATCTGCACGGAGTACCACAATTTTTTACGTTACTTATAATTACACAGTCCAGCACTGACGTGTAAAATTGGGAAATTTGTGGTAAGACAAAACTGCTGAGGTCATCGGTCCCTAGGCTTACACACTACTTAATCTAAGTTAAACTAACTTACGCTAAGGACAACACACACAGCCATGCTCAAGGGAGGACTCGAACCTCCGACGGAGGGAGCCGCACGGACTGTGACAGAGCGCCTAAGACCGCGCGGCTACCCCGCGCGGCCGCACTGATGTGTCATGTGTCCTCGCAGACTTTGGATCAAGCATTCGTCTGTGCGATGGTTGCCCTTTCCGAAGTCATGCTGTCACTTCTCTTTCAGAAACTGAATGTCTGCCAGTCGCGCACAATTTGCAGCTAGTATTTTCTTCTTTAACTATATAGATTTTACGATCCTTTGCCCAGGCATAGAGAATGTTGGCACATTCGTAAGTTACCATAGATCAGAGGTTCCCAGTCTTACTGTGACCGATACTCCTGAGTGCAATGAGATAGTAGCTACTATCGCCTACCCCAAATCATTAAGCTTTACAAAGGAAAAGAGTTTTATTTGAACACTTTTATTTTTAAGGTGATGAGAGAGAAAAGATACTAGGTTTTTGTAGGGCTTTTATTGAACCAGCAACTAGTGTTTGAATGTATTTTTAACAACCTTTTTTTATTAAGCGGTGAATTAATTCGCAGTGCATCGTGAGTGATCCTACAACTCCTTATCAGGAAAGAAAGTTGACTGTCGACACTGAGCGTAGACACTTGCTACTAAACATGCTTCATCTACACCACTACTCTCCCTAGAGAAACTTGCGTCACCCACACCCTATACTCCCGTTCAAAATCAAGTAAGATGAAACGCGTGCATTATTCTTACTGTCTATGAATCGCTTGGTTGCTGGTCTGTTTATTTCTGAATTGGCAGTAGCTGAAAG
Source organism: Schistocerca serialis cubense (assembly GCF_023864345.2). Classification (NCBI taxonomy): domain Eukaryota; kingdom Metazoa; phylum Arthropoda; class Insecta; order Orthoptera; family Acrididae; genus Schistocerca; species Schistocerca serialis. The sequence continues at coordinate 105,996,205 of NC_064639.1, read as the reverse complement.
ACTTCAAGCTGCTCTGCTTTCCGTCTGACCAGTGCCACTAATAATAATAATAATAATAATAATAATAATAATAGGCCGGCCGAAGTGGCCGTGCGGTTAAAGGCGCTACAGTCTGGAACCGCAAGACTGCTACGGTCGCAGGTTCGAATCCTGCCTCGGGCATGGATGTTTGTGATGTCCTTAGGTTAGTTAGGTTTAACTAGTTCTAAGTTCTAGGGGACTAATGACCTCAGCAGTTGAGTCCCATAGTGCTGCCCGCATCTCGTGGTCGTGCGGTAGCGTTCTCGCTTCCCACGCCCGGGTTCCCGGGTTCGATTCCCGGCGGGGTCAGGGATTTTCTCTGCCTCGTGATGGCTGGGTGTTGTGTGCTGTCCTTAGGTTAGTTACGTTTAAGTAGTTCTAAGTTCTAGGGGACTGATGACCATAGCTGTTAAGTCCCATAGTGCTCAGAGCCATTTGAACCCATAGTGCTCAGAGCCATTTGAACCATTTAATAATAATAATAATAATAATAATAACAATAACAAACGTCTGAGAAAGGAAAGAAGATAATAACAATAATGTTATGTATGCTTCACAACAGTGTAGTAGCCATTACATGATTACTGTTGTGTTGTGCTGTGAATTAGTGCGTTTACTGTTGCGAAGTGCATAATTTTGCAATTTCTGGGCTATTGTGGGAACTGCTTACAACTCGGAAGAAAAATATTCATGAGATATTTAAGAAAATATGATACATATCTCCAACTTTTACTGTCAAAGATGCATGGTACAAAGCAAAGTACGTGTGTGTTGTGGATGGACTACGTGAGGATGATGTTCACACACCCACTGGGCAGGGTGTAAGTTTCACCACACTGTGTCAAGTTTAATGTTAGTATTTGGAAAAAAATTAATCTGAAGTAACTTACGTAATCAGTATAACAGTCTTACGAAGCAACGATAACATAAATGTTCTTTTAAAAATAATTTAGTTTTGTGACCGAAAACCAGTGTTGTCTAAATCGCTGTTACGGTCTACGGAAACCAGTTCACAGATGTTGGTCACTGATGGAATCGTGTATACTACTGGAGTTAACCCGCTCAACGTCAGTTAAGGCCTGAAGACGGTACACTGAAATACCGATGATGGAAGCCATATAATATACAATATCGAAAGGATGGCTGTAGTTGTTCAATTTTATTACACACAAAACCTTTCTTCGACCAATACCTGAATGTGCTCGTCAGGATGGGATTCTTACCACCTACGATTCATAGAGGAACTACATAAGATCCAAAGAAGAACAACGAGTTTCGTCCCAGGGTCTTTTAGTAAGTCGCGGGGATGTTTGTCCAACTCCAATGTCAGACATTACATGAGAGCGTTCTGCATCATGGCGTGGTTTACTGTTAAAATTCCAAGACCGAACGTTTCTATACACGATGATCCCGTGATGATGTCACAAACCTTCAGGGATGATGAATATGGGTGAATGTATCAATTTGAGATAATGGATCCTACTCAGGAAACGACTGAGTGAAAGATATAAACTAAAATCGTTCTGATACCTCTGACAATAGAATATATGTACCGGTATTGTTGTTGCTAAGATTGTAAACTACACAAAAAAGTCTAATAAATATGGGCTATATGATGCATACTTTAAGGGGTGGTCCTCATAGAAATTTTTTTAAAAATCAATATTTTTCCTAATCCTTAAAATGTTCTCTGGGGTGTCATTCTTATTGTGTGTTAATCCCAAGTTCGCCACAAACTGAGTTAACAAATTACAAGGTGATTTGTGAAAAAATGTCTCCAACAATCATTCGCAACTGGAAAAAAATAGTCGACCTGTAATTTCAAAGACGATCCAGCAGGTGTTACAGAAATTATGAACGTGCTCGAACTTCAGATCGGACCATCCTCTTAGAACTTCTGCACAAAAACAAACATTCTGCGTATCGAGCGAGCAGAGCAGCGGACGATAAAAGCTGCCAAAGAGTCCCACAGGTTCACTATTGCCACGAAAAGATGTTGGAGAACCATCTTTTGTATCTGGAAGGATTGTTGTATGGTCCAGGGATTGTTGACTAGAGGTATGTTTTCTCACCTACAAAAAATGAAACCCAAAACATTAAACGCGTTTGCCTCGATGCTGTATGTTTCATTTTGATGGGCGCTGTAACGTGAGAACGATACAAACGATTTTTATAGGAATTTTACGCCAGCATTCCAAAGTAAATTCTCTATGAGCGTACGTAGCCGTTTTGCGATGTCTTCAAAAGTTTACCCATTCGTCTCGATTTTGTGGCCGAAGAAAATGACATTTGTTTCAACACATCACCATTCTGTTAGAACTTAAATATTTTTCAGTTATCCTATGTACGCTGATAGAAAATATATTGAAAATGAATTTAAAAAAAAATTATTTTTTTACAGGTTCAATAGCAGGGCTTCGTAAAATCCCGCCGACATCCAATTTTCTGACTGCAAGGAGCCTTTCCACTTGGTGGCGCGGTTACAGGCAGCGACAGATGTGGACGCAAAAATGATTCCTGAAAGACAAACTTGTAAGGACTGAAACTCTATCATCGCGAAACTCACCTATTTTTCGTAGGATCATAGAGGGCTGCCCCATTATGAGCTACAAGCATTTGTTCGATTTCGCTACCGTGAGACAAATCTCTTCTCCTGAAGAAATGCCAATAGTTCTTTAAGTATACATTTTAGAGCCCATGTTCAATGGACATTGTTTCTTGTTTTTGTCTCTACTGCCTCTTCCGAAAATATGGGAACCAAAGAGCTTGCAGTAAAAGAGAATGTGTTTCACATTATCGAAGATGAAAAAGTGCTCATAACTATAAAGATACACATTTTAGAGACGATGTCTACTATATATTTCTTTCTTGTCTTGCTCCATACTACCATTCATGAAAGTTGCGTACTCTAAAGCATTACCAACAACAGCAACGGCACATGTATTCCACTGTCATGGTATCAGAAGGATTTTCGCTTTGAACTTTCTATTCATTAGTTTCGAGACCAGGGTCTCTTACCTCCAATTCATACGTTTACCGTTGTCCACCACCCCTGAAAGTTTATAACATCGTCACGGAATCACTCTGCATACAGGATGTTCATTTTAACTGAAGACATTAAAATATCTCGAAAACTGCACATCGGATCAAAAAAAGTTATAATTCCAATTTGTTTGTCTCAGAAGGGAACATTCAGTGATACCGCAATCAACCCCCCATCCCATTCCGTTCGTGGGTGGCCAGGGATACTTTGAAATGCCGGGGATACTTTGAAGTCTTCAGTAGAAACCCCCGTTTTTATTGCAGATTAAGATTTTACGATATAATCAACATACGTTTTACCTGTAGCATTTTCTTCGTTTCACCAAAGATGGCGCTGTAGCCCGAGGAATAAAAATTGGTACAAAATCGTTATATACAACATGCTACTCAATGGTCCTTGAATATCCAGTGGCACATGGGACCCCACTACCATGTTGCGGGACAGGTCAGTATATCATAGCCTCTAATTGGAAACCCCCTTCGCAACGTTGCATTCCTCCGACGTATCGAACATGGGACTACTCGATGCGCCACCGCGGCTGTGTCATAAACTACGACTACCATAACATGCAGTACGCTGCGACCGGAGCTCACGTATCGTGTAGACGTAGAACATATAGCGGCTCTAAACATTACCGGGCACAGCTGTCATCTCTCGCAATTTTAGAGCGTCTTGATCGACTCATCCGTGATGAACGGCGGATAACGACCAGAGAATAGTGTGCAAAGGTAAATGTTGACTGTAATGCCTTGGAAACAATGTTGGAACATCTTGGTTATCACAAAGTCCGTGTAAGATGGGTCTCGCGGATGCTTACAGAAGAACAAAAAAACTCATCCAATGGAAATTTGTCGTGACCTGATGGACCAATATGAAGCTGAAGATGACAATTTTCTGAATAGCGTCGTCAGCGGAGATGAGACGTGGTGTCGGCATTTCGAGTCGGAATCCAAAGGACAGTCCATGGAAAGGCCAAATGCGAATTCGTCGTCAAAGAAGTCATTCAAGACACAGCTATCTGCAGGCAAATTGATGCGTATAGTCTTCTAGGATTGCAAGGAAGTGGTTCTTTTGGATGTCCGGGAGCCTGGAGAAACTGTCAATTCAGTACGCTACAAGATGACAGTGACTGAGCTGAAAGACCGAATTTCCAGGGTAATGCCACAGAAGAAGACCAACTTTCACCTGAAACATGATAACGCCAGGCCCCACACCAGTTTCGCCTCCACGCAACTCATTGCAAAATTCGGCAGGACTGTCTTACCACATTCACTGTACAGTCCCGATTTAGTGCCTTCAGGCTTCTGTCTCTTTGGGCCTCTGAAACATGGACTACGTGGTGAACATTTTCAATACTCAGATGCTGTCGTCAAAGCACAGTGTGGAAGTGGTTAACCTCAGCTGGTTCCGATTTTTACAAGCGTGGCATTCAGGCTCTGGTTCGTCGATGGCAAAAGTGCGTAACGAATGTTGGTGACTATGTGGAAAAAAGACAATCTGCAGCGGAAATGTTACGCTATTCCGCTATGCTGTTGTGATTTATGTATCTCCTGTAGTTTTCATGAATAAATTACTTTCGTAACGACCCTCACATTTGTTCACGTCGGGAAGGGCCAAACTGTGTCACTTTCGGTCCATTACAGAGCATGGAGTAGTTCGCTGCCAAATTACTTTCAGAACGACCCTCGTACAATACTTGTGCGGCGTCTATTGCCTACACACTTAGGTATCATTTGGAGAACAGATGTGCAAGTGAACGATGATTTTACAATCACAGAAGGAAAAACTCCTAATTTATGGAGAATGTAGGAGAAATGTTGAGGCTCCTGTTGCCTGGTATGGCGAGCTTTTTCCAGAGAAAGCTCCCCCTCGTTCGTTCTTCTACAAGGTTGTGAATGCCTTTAGGGCTGATGACAGCGGACAGACTAGGAAAAGAAAACAACGCAAACACGTTACAGGAGAAGCTAATGAAATAGTTATACTAGCGGCAGTGTACCACCCTTGGATAAACACCCGGCAATTACACTGCGATTCCGGTATGTCTGTAGGTAGTATTGTTCAATACTGCATCGTCGTAAATATCATCCGACTACGTGTCACTGCATCAAGAACTTCACAGCACCCATTTCCAAAACTGGATACTGTTTTCTGAATGGGCACATCAACAAATGCTAACGGCCCCCATCTTATTTGCCAAGGTACTATTTTCCTGTAACTCTAAATTCACAAACCATGGTATAGCATTAACCGGCATAACATGCATTACTGGAGTGTAGACAATTCCCACTGGTTACGGCAAGTTGACCATCAACGTCGTTGGTCGGTTAACGTATGGTGTAGCATCATGACGAACAAAACCATTGGTCCGTATTTTATCGGCGGCACGTTGAATGGACGCAAACATCGAACTTTTTTTTACTTTTTCCTTTCAGTCACTTCTTTGAAAAGTGATGGCCCTGAAGACAGCGCTGCTCAGATTGATGCCTGTGTTCCTTGACTTTAGGAAGGCATTTGACACTGCCTAGAACTGCTGTTTAGTGAGAAGAACACGAGATTATATAATATCGCACCCGATTTGCGACTGGATTGAAGACTTCCTTGTAGACAGAACTCGACAGGTCGCTCTTAATAGGACAAAACTGGCGGATGTAAAGGTAATTTCCAGAGTACTCGAAGGATGTGTGATAGGACTGTTACTGTTTACAATATATATAAAAGATCTAGAAGAAAGCGTCGGAAGACTGTTCGCAGATATTGGGGTTGTCTATAAGAAAACAGCAACGCCGGAAGACAGTATCGATTTAAAAGCGACATACAGAGGATTCACGAAGGGTGAACGCTCTGGCAACTGACACTGAACGTAAATAAATGTAACACGTAGCGCATACGTAGGAAAGTAAAGCCACGAGTGTACAACTACGCTGTTCACGAGAAACTGCTGGAATTAGTATCTCCCGTAAAGTATCTAGGAGCAACTATTCATAGCGACCTTAAGTGTAATGACCACATGAAACAAATAGTAGGCAAAGCAGATGCCAGACTGAGATTCATAGGAAGACTCTTAAGGAAATGTAAGTTATAGAAAAAGGAAGTGGCTTGTTCGACCGACTCTTAAGTATTGGTCATCAGTCTGGGACCCTTACTTTGCAAGACACAGGAGAGAGAGAGAGAGAGAGAGAGAGAGAGAGAGAGAGAAGATCGAACGAAGAGTGCTGCGTTTCGTTACAGGGCCGTTTCGTCGCCTCGAGGACATTACAGAAATGTTCAACAAATTCCAGTGGTAGGCGCTAGAAGAGAGGCGTTGTACATTACGAGAGGTTTAGCACTGAAATTTCGAAGAGTATTTTCCGGGAAGTGGCGGATAACATATTACTTACATCTCGCGTAGTGACCACGACGAGAATGGTTCAAATGGCTCTGAGCACTATGGGACTTAACTTCTGAAGTCATCAGTCCGCTAGAACTTAGAACTACTTAAACCTAACTAACCTAAGTACATCACACACATCCATGCCCGAGGCAGGATTCGAAGGAGCGGTCGCGCGGTTCCAGACTGTAGCGCCTTGAACCGCTCGGTCACTCCAGCCGGATCGACGAGAATATTCTTGAAAGTAAAGCCAATGCAGAGGCTTACCATTCGCGTGTGGAACAGGTAAGGGAATCAGTTAGTGGTGCCAGTAGTACCTTCCGCCAGGCAGCATTAGATAGCTTTCGGGGTACAGATGCAGAGTAGATGTAGATGGCTAGTCTTGGCAAAGATTATCGCTAGTAGTGGTGTCTCTTAACAGGAAAGGTCGCTAGACGGAAACCGGGAGCGGGCGACAGCTGTGCGTGTTGAGGCGCGGAGATTTCCACACGACAATGGCAGACGGGGGCCCTGCCCGGCGCGTGATGGGATGCGGGAGCCCCAGAGCTCATCTGCGGCGACGCCCGACGTGCGCATTGTATGCTAATGCCGGCGGGCCCTCCGCTGCACTCTGGCTGCCCTGTGCCTGTCTCCGTCTGACTCGCCCAACCAAACACAACTACTCCGTTTTCGTCAGTGTCTGACCACCGTACACCGAGAGAGAAGACGCTCAGGGAAAGGAACAGGTATTCAGAGCTAGAAACTTCCAGGCATATTCGGTAAATATAAGGGGCGATTGAAAACTTCTCTTTTGAGGGCGTCGCCGCAGCGCATATAGTCTCCGATGCGGGTATACAAGCACCGACATAGAGGCAAGGGATTAGTGGGGCATTCGTGTCTTTCCGACGTATGTGCAGTAAATGTGGAAACGTGAATTATGGAGACGTTATTACTAAATGCGTCCAAACAGGACCAATGTACTGTTGTTCTTTTCTTGGCTGCTGAAGGTCAAACACCGGTAGACATCCACTGGAGAATGAAGAATGTCTGTAGGACAGCACAGCCATCGAAAACCACTGTTGTGGAATGGTGTGATTCGACACAAGACGCCGGTCGATCTGGAAGGGCACCCTCATTGATTATGGACGACAACTCAAGTGGGAGGCAATCGAATACCCAACGTGCAGTCCTGATCTCTCCCCAAGTGATTATCATGCCTTCGATCTCTTAAAAAAGCCCTTGAAGGGTCGACAATTTCTGTCAGATATGAATGTGCAACAGGCAGTTACGGACTTCTTCACACAGCAGGCCACGGGGTTTTACCAAACCAGAATCTCCAACTTGGTGTATCGTTGGGATAATTGCCTCAATGCTCACGGTGTTGCTCCCTTTTTGGCATAGCGATTCCGAACAGTATGGCCTATGAAGGAGGACTTTTATGTAAGTCTGCAGGCTTTCGTGGCCGTTGTCACTGAACTTAAAATCTTCTGGGTTATTAGGCCGTGTCATGTTTCTTCTAAAATGTTCGACGTTTCGATCCCTCTGCTGGGATCTTCCTCAGGATCTTTCGGGAGCCGCGCGGGATTAGCCGAGCGGTCTTAGGCGCTGCAGTCATGGACTGTGCGGCTGGTCCCGGCGGAGGGAGGTTCGAGTCCTCCCTCGGGCATGGGCGTGTGTGTTTGTCCTTAGGATAATTTAGGTTAAGTAGTGTGTAAGCTTAGGGACTGATGACCTTAGCAGTTAAGTCCCATAAGATTTCACACACATTTGAACATTTTTTGATCTTTTGGTGTCCACTACTCGCCCTTTATAATATTTAGATCGTAAATCGATGTCTGACCTGCGCTCTTTCCTTTCTACATGGCCGGCTACGGTGGTCTAGCGGTTCTAGGCGCGCAGTCCGGAACCGCGCAACTGCTACGGTCGCAGGTTCGAATCCTGCCTCGGGCATGGATGTGTGTGATGTCATTAGGTTAGTTAGGTTTAAGTAGTTCTACGTTCTAGGGGACTGATCACCACAGATGTTAAGTCCCATAGTGCTCAGAGCCATTTGAACCATTTGTGTCATTAGGTTAGTTAGGTTTAAGTAGTTCTACGTTCTAGGGGACTGATCACCACAGATGTTAAGTCCCACAGTGCTCAGAGCCATTTGAACCATTTGAACCTTTCTACATGGACAGCACAATCACATCAGCAGTTTCCCGTAGCTGCCGAGGGAAAGGTCTGTAATGACGCTATTGTCCGTTAAAAGAAGAAGTATTGCCACACAGACTAGGACTTAAGGGAACACAGTGGCTGTCTTGTAATGTCTTTTATTGTACACTTTAGTATCAGATCACACAAGTAGAATTCTGAGGGCACTGTCTGGCGTGTTCACTTGATGAATTACTATGTTACCTATTCAGATTGTAAGGTGGCAGATTCAATGAATGCCAATTTCACACCTTACGTGAAAGGTTTTATATGTTGTAACCAGTTGATGAGTGTCACCTGACATACTTTGGCGATAATGAGCAGATTTGCCTATTAAAATGTACAGTATGTAATGCAAAGGGATGACACTCTATTCGATGGTATTAACACACCGAACCCAAATCCTACATCTCAACGAGCAAAAGGTACAAAAAGCTGCTGGAGGAAGTGTTTTAGTTTGGGGGCAGACGCGTGTTGCGCTGTCACGGCCCAAGTACAACGAAATGCTTTTAAAAAGGGGTTGGTGACCCGTGGCGTAAGGGACAACGAACATACCGTACGATACATTGAGCAGAGCACGTAGCGGGCCAGTGCTGCTTGCTACGGAGAAACTATTTAGAAAACTGCGTTGGGGAATTTCGAGAGGGATACAAACAGACCAGCGATGCACTTAATCACGTGAAGTGCCTCTAGTGCGTTTGTGATGTACGCATGTAAGTTCTAGGCGTCTGGAGTGGGCACAAAATGTCTGATTGACAAGAATAGAGTGGAAGGAGTAGAAAGGGGCGAAATTTCGACATAGTTTGAAGGTAGGTCTTTTGCGATTGGCGGAGTAGTTTCCACAAGATGAAAGGAATGCTCCCATTGAACTGAAAAAGCCATGACGTGAAACATGAAAGAACACAGGTGGGGGACAGTTTGCTGCGAAGACACAAGACCGAAAACTTTGGGGACTCTCCTCTGAACCAACGTCAAGTGTAGAACAGGGCACATCACGCTCTGTACGACACCAAAAGAGGAATTTCTGTGTGAACACTACATTCACTTTTGCTGACATTCAGCTGTAAATTAGCTAAAGAGTAGCTGAGCTCCAACGGCGAATAAAAGAAACAGCCACGTAGTTGATTGTTCTTGCGAGAACTGAGAGGGTGTTGTAGTATACACACTGCTCCATCTATGCACGTGTATACAGGGTGATCCATTGATAATGACCGGGCCAAATATCTCACAAAATAAGCATCAAACGAAAAAACTACAAAGAACGAAACTCGTCTAGCTTGAAGGGGGAAACTAGATGGCGGTATGGTTGGCCCGCTAGATGGCGCTGCCATAGGTCAAACGGATATCAACTGCGTTTTTAAAAATAGGAACCCCCATTTTTTATTGTTGTGGGTTGGCAGGAGAGCCAACACCGTCATATTAGAGGAAGCCGAAAGGCACGCGTTTTAGCTCACGCAGGCTGGCGTGAGGTCTGGAACAGGACAAGGAAATTAGACTTAGCAAAAAACTGACGTAGCAGGTGGAATACTTAACTTTAATCCATAAATGGTGAACGTCGCTCTTCACGGTACATTATTCATAATCTCAATAGTAACTGGTAAGGGCACCTTGCTAGGTCGTAGCAAATGACGTAGCTGAAGGCTATGCTAACTATCGTCTCGGCAAATGAGAGCGTATTTTGTCAGTGAACCATCGCTAGCAAAGTCGGTTGTATAACTGGGGCGAGTGCTAGGAAGTCTCTCTAGACCTGCCGTGTGGCGGCGCTCGGTCTGCAATCACTGATAGTGGCAACACGCGGGTCCGACGTATACTAACGGACCGCGGCCGATTTAAAGGCTACTACCTAGCAAGTGTGGTGTCTGGCGGTGGCACCATATTTATTACATATTCGTGTAGTACGTAAAGAAGTATGAATGTTTTAGTTGGACCACTTTTTTCGCTTTGTGATAGATGGCGCTGCAAAATTCACAAACGTATAAGTACGTGGTATCACGTAACATTCCGCCAGTGCGGACGGTATTTGCTTCATGATACATTATTCGTGTTAAAATGGACCGTTTACCAATTGCGGAAAAGGTCGATTCGTGTTGACGTATGGTTACTGAGATCAAAATGCGCAACGGGTGTGTGCTATGTATGCTGCTCGGTATCCTGGACGACATCATCCAAGTGTCCGGACCGTTCGCCGGATAGTTACGTTATTTAAGTAAACCGGAAGTGTTCAGCCACATGTGAAACGTCATCCACGACCTGCAACAAATGATGATGCCCAAGCTTTTGACGCGGCTAAACCGTACATCAGTAGCAGACAAATTGCGCGAGAATCGGGAATCTCAAAAACGTCGTTGTTGAGAATGCTACATCAACATCGATTGCACCCGCACCATATTTCTATGCACCAGGAATTGCATGGCGACGACTTTGAACGTCGTGTACAGTTCTGCCAATGAGCACAAGAGAAATTACGGGACGATGACAGATTTTTTGCACGCGTTCTACTTAGCGACGAAGCGTCATTCACCAACAGCGGTAACGTAAACCGGCATAATATGCACTATTGGGCAACGGAAAATCCACGATGGCTGCGACAAGTGGAACATCAGCGTCCTTGGCGGTATGGTGCGGCATTATGGGAGGAAGGATAATTGGCCCCCATTTTATCGATGGCAATCTAAATGGTGCAATGTATGCTGATTTCCTACGTAATGTTCTACCGATGTTACTACAACATGTTTCACTGCATGACAGAATGGCGATGTACTTCCAACATGATGGATGTCTGGCACATAGCTCATGTGCAGTTGAAGCGGTACTGAATAGCATATTTCATGATAGGTGGATTGGTCGTCGAAGCACGTTCACCGGATCTGACGTCCCCGGATTTCTTTCTGTGGGGAAAGTTGAAGGATATTTGCTACCGTGATCCACCGACAACGCCTGACAACATGCGTCAGCGCATTGTCAATGCATGTACGAACATTACGGAAGGCGAACTACTCGCTGTTGAGAGGAATGTCGTTACACGTATTGCCAAATGCACTGAGGTTGACGGACATCAATTTGAGCATTTATTGTATGAATGTGGTACTTACAGGTAATCACGCTGTAACAGTATGCGTTCTCAGAAATGATAAGCTCACAAAGGTACAGTATCACATTGTAACAACCGAAAGAAAATGTTCAAACGTACCTAGTCCTGTTACCAACTATTCGTCTAAAATTGTGAGCCATATGTTCGTGACTATTACAGCGCCAGCTATCACAAAGCGAAAAAGTGGTCGAACCAAAACATTCATATTTCTTTACGTACTACACGAATATGTAATAAAAAAATGGGGGTTCCTATTTTTAAAAAAAAACGCAGTTTGACCTATGGGAGCGCCATTTAGCGGGCCAACCATAGCGCCATCTGGTTTCCCCCTTCAAGCAAGACAAGTTTCGTTCTTTGTAGTTTTTTCGTTTGACGCTTATTTCGTGAGATATTTGGCCCGGTCACGATCAATGGACCACCCTGTATAGCCATATTTTCAGACTACGGATGAGTGCATGTTTTCTCGCTTAACGAGAAACATAGGACTGTTTCTACTGATAAAACCAGTAAAGAGTTTGATTAGCTTTCTTTATAGGATTTTCAGTAGGCGAGAGCAGCCCTGCAGCGGACGGTTCATCACAGCTAAGGTAAATGCCGCTAGGAGAGTCGTAAACTTGTTGCTTCACCAGGTTGCGTCCACTGTGAACTCGAGCAACCTTGAGTAATCTTTTGCTCATCTTGTCACAAAAACTAACCATCCTCTGTAGACTTGATTGTCATCCTAAATAGTACCGAACTTAGAACCAGAATCGGATTATTTGTCGTAATATTGGCCAACTTCAACTTTTACAGAATCTTCTATTTAAACTTGATATTGTTGTGTTCAATGTAATATCGGCTAAACAGGACGTAATGCGTTATCTTGACAGCTAACCTAACATTGTCATGTCACATCCTATGTAAATTCCTGTACTTCTTTGACAATAACTCTGAAATTAAACAAATTGAGTACAGCCAAACACCAATGCGTTCTGTCCTAGAATAAGCGTCCACTCCTAAACCCAGTCACTGATTCTAGAGACGCTAATGCACTCACAGGGTGTTTTTGCTGATGTCTGACAAACGTGAAAAGGAGTAGACTGTCAGAAGATCATTTCATGATGACTTGTTAGTGAATCGAAACCGGTAATGATATCACTTGTCCGACCTGAGCCTGAAAATGAATAATAAAGAAGTATTCCATACTTTTCTGGATGAAAACTCTACTACAGTCATTAACACGCAGATTGTCTATAAGTAACACTCTCCCAGATTCTCAGAATGAAAGACATGTGAAGTTAAATTTACCAGTGTTAGAGAGACAAACAATCGATAATCACAATAATTTTTTGCGACATCTCTAGACGGAGTCTCTTATGACTGCTCATGTAAAGAGCAGTAGTGTGTATCTACACTGAGAACACTGTTTCTTCTGAAAGTCAGGTGCAGGTCTCCTCTACTTAAGGAACGCTCTCTCTAAGAAGGTTAATTTCTCCGCTACCCCATCCTACTTCCTCCATTCAACGATACAGTGTTAGAGACGAGGTTGTCAAACATAAGACATACAATTCTACAGATCCACAACTAAAAGATAAGCGCTTGTCCAAAAAGTTTACGAACTGATCACCTATTTTTTGACGAAAGTTAAGTGAAATGACCCCGACTTGCGATATCCTGCCTGTTGCTGCAACTCTTCCTTAATTGATGGGAAAAAAACAAAACATAGTTAACGTACAGTAGTCTTCTTCTTCTTCGGTTATCAACCCACAGGTTGGTTGGCAGCAGCACGCCATTCCGTTCTTTTGTCAACTTTCTTCTTCATATCTGCATAGGTCTGGCACCCGATGTCATTTATTACTTGTTGAATGTAGCTTAATCTAGGTCGTCCTCGGCGAGTTCTTCCTTCAATGATTCCTTCTAATATTCTCTTAATGAAATTGTTATGCCGTAGAATGTGACCTATGAAGGTTATTCTTCTTTTCTGTATATTTCGCCAAAGAGATCTGTTTTCTTTCACTCTTCTGAGGACATCTTCGTTTGTAGCCTTGTCTCGCCAGCTGATTTTTTCCATTCTCCGGTAGCACCACATTTCGAATGCCTCTAATCTTCTCTTTTCTTCTTTTCCACTAGTCCAAGTTTCACATCCGTAAAGGGCTGTACTCCACACATAGGTTTTCATGACTCTCTTTCTTACGTCTAAACTAACATTTCTACTCGTCAGTAAGTTTCTTTTTCCATTGAATGCTATTTTGGCAAGTTGTATTCTGTTTTTAATGTCACTTTTGCTCCTTCCATCTGCTGTTATTTTGCTACCTAAGTAGTTAAATTCTGTAACCTGCCCTAGTTTCTCTCCCTTTATTGTTATTCGTATGGGTTCATTGTAGTTCAGGGCGCCACTCACCATCACTTTAGTCTTTTTCTTACAGTAGTAGAATTTCGGAAATACATTTGTCGAGGTACTCATATGTAAGTGATTAACACTGAAAAATCGCAGTTTACCATAAGCGCGAGATAAGACATTGCAAACGTGAGGCCGGCCGAAGTGGCCGAGAGGTTAAAGGCGCTACAGTCTGGAACCGCACGACCGCTACGATCGCAGGTTCGAATCCTGCCTCGGGCATGGATGCGTGTGATGTCCTTAGGTTAGTTAGGTTTAAGTAGTTCTAAGTTGTAGGGGACTTATGACCACAGCAGTTGAGTCCCATAGTGCTCAGAGCCATTTGAACCATTGTTTTTGCAAACGTGAACTGCTGGTGCATTAGTAACCGGTGTGGGCGACAGAGTGTTGAATGCAATCATGCAAACGTGCATGAAATATGTGGTACAGGTGCCAGATGTCAGTCCTTAAAGGCATTTTTGACCAGCATGCGCTCACTACGCGACTGGCGCGATACTTCAATAGACATCGTCTTCCAGATGTAGAAACACACTTACCAAATTTAGTTTATGCCGTACAACTCCATGATGTTGCGACTTTTTTTAAGTCAGTGAATTTGACGCCATTTCGGTGCGTCGCGCGTCGATGAAGATGAGGTTAAATAATTAACACAACACCCAGTCCCCATGCGAAGAAAATCCCCCACTGGGCCGAGAATAGAATCTGAGAACCCATGATGTAGAGCCAGCGACGCTAAGCACAAGACCACGAGCAGTGGACTTTAATGGAAGTACAAACCAGCTTTTAATGAGAAGCTACTTTTTGTGTGGAGGTCACCCACAGTCTTAACGATCTATAGTGTGTGTGTGTGTGTGTGTGTGTTTGTGTGTGTGTGAAAGACAGACAGAAAAGAAATTCATCTTAGTGGTTATTAGTGTATTCATATTAGTTATAATGATTTAGCTATGTTCAGGCCCTATTCACGGAGCAGAAAACACAAAAAAAGTTTCTATTTACGTGTAACAGTTCTCTGACTGAACAGACATCGGCAGTTTTGGCACTAATTTGATTTCAGCTTTACCCTGCCAGAGGCACTACATTTTTCTTCGAACACGAAGGAACTATGTTTTTGTTTGAGATAATTGTTACTTCAAACTTTACTATGCAACTAGAAAGGACAGATGCAATAACATTCAACCTACAATGCTATTTTGTATATAAAAGTTCATGGTTGCAAAGAAAAACTGTAGAGAATTCCTGCTGCATGCAAGACGCTCTGAATTAAATTTTCTTTCACCTATACGTATTACACCACTGTATATGCTACCTTCAGTGACGAAAAAATAAGACTTGCATAATTCTAACAAAACCTATGATAACACATTGGACTATTCGGTTGAAATAACGAACTTAAAATATCCCACCGGAATATGACGAATCATAAAAGACGATTGATGATCATAAATAAGAGACGGACAACGGACAAACGGTGGCTGTCATGAAAAATGATTTCAGTAAGTTTGTTCCTCGATTGCCGTGCTCAGAGAAATCGGTAAACCAGAAAGACGGTAAATGTACCAGGATCTGAACTTAGTTCCCATTACGAGTTACAATTCGTTCATAACATTTCCATCAAAAAATAAATTCGTTAACAATTATTACTGTATTCTGCTACTGAAGAATCATCCGGCCATTCCAGCATAAACTTCTCTAAAGTACACAGTTTCTGTACAAACCATAAATAGCCTCTCGCTCCCTGTATTTGACACCTGCCACCTTCAAAATTTGAAAGAGAGTATTCCAGTCAACATTGTCAAAAGCTTTCTCTAAGTCTACAAATGCTAGGAACGTAGGTTTGCCTTTCCTTAATCTAGCTTCTAAGATAAGTCGTAGGGTCAGTATTGCCTCACGTGTTCCAGTATTTCTACGGAATCCAAACTGATCTTCCCCGAGGTCGGCTTCTATCAGTTTTTCCATTCGTCTGTAAAGAATTTGCGTTAGTATTTTGCAGCTGTGACTTATTAAACTGATAGTTCGGTAATTTTCACATCTTTCAACGCCTGTTTTCTTTGCGATTGGAATTATTATATTCTTTTGAAGTCTGAGGATACTTCGCCTGTCTCATACATCTTGCTCACCAGATGGTAGAGTTTTGTCAGGACAGGCTCTCCCAAGAACGCCAGTAGTTCTAATGGGATGTTGTCTACTCCTGGGGCCTTGTTTCGACTTAGGTCTTTCAGTTCTCTATCAAACTCTTCATGCAGTATCGTATCTCCCATTTCATCTTCATCTACATCCTCTTCCATTTCCATAATACTGTCGTCAAGTACATCGTCCTTGTATAGACCCTCTATATACTCCTTCCACCTTTCTGCTTTCCCTTCTTTGCTTAGAACTGGGTTTCCATCTGAGCTCTTGATATTCATACAAGTGGTTCTCTTTTCTCCAAAGGTCTCTTTAATTTTCCTGTAGGCAGTATCTATCTTACCCCTCGTGAGATAAGCCTCTACATCCTTACATTTGTCCTCTAGCCATCCCTGCTTAGCCATTTTGCACTTCCTATCGATCTCATTTTTGAGACGTTTGTATTCCTTTCTGCCTGCTTCATTTACTGCATTTTTATATATTGTCCTTTCATCAATTAAATTCAATATTTCTTCTGTTACCCAAGGATTTCTGCTAGCCCTCGTCTTTTTACCTACTTAATCCTTTGCTGCCTTCACTATTTCATCCCTCAAAGCTACCCATTCTTCTACTGTATTTCTTTCCCCCATTCCTGTCAATTGTTCCCTTATGTTCTCCCTGAATCTCTGTACAACCTCTGTTTTAGTCAGTTTATCCAGGTCCCATTTCCTTAAATTCCCACCTTTTTGCAGGTTCTTCACTTTTAATGTACAGTTCATAACCAACAGATTGTGGTGAGAGTCCACATCTGACCCTGGAAATGTCTTACAATTTAATACCTGCTTCCTAAATCTCTGTCTTACCATTATATAATCTGTCTGATACCTTCTAGTATCTCCAGGCTTCTTCCATGTATACAACCTTCTTTTATGATTCTTGAACCAAGTGTTAGCTATGATTAAGTTATGCTCTGTGCAAAATTCTACCAGGCGACTTCCTCTTTCATTTCCTACCCCCATTCCATATTCACCTTCTCTTCCATTTCCTACTGTCGAATTCCAGTCACACATGACTATTAAATTTTCGTGTCCCTTCACTACCTGCATAATTTCTTTTACCTCATCATACATTTCATCAATTTCTTCGTCATGTGCAGAGCTATTTGGCATATTAACTTGTACTGCTGTAGTAGCCGTGGGCTTCGTGTCTATATTGGCCACAATAATGCGTTCACTATGCTGTTTGTAGTAGCTTACCCGCACTCCTATTTTTTTAATTCACTATTAAACCTTCTCCTGCATTACCGCTATTTGATTTTGTATTTATAATCCTGTATTCAACTGACCAGAAGTCTTGTTCCTCCTGCCACCTGATTTCACTAATTCCCAATATATCTAACTTTACCCTATCTATTTTCCTTTTTACATTTTCTAACCTACCTGCCCGATTACGGGATCTGACACTCCACGCTCCGATCCGTAGAACGCCAGTTTTCTTTCTCCTGATAACGACGTCCTCTTGAGTAGTACCCGCCCAGAGATCCGAATGGGGGACTATTTTACCTCCGGAAGAATTTACCCAAGAGGACGCCATCATCATTTAATCATACAGTAAAGCTGCTGTCGATAACGGGCATAAAATCGTCCTTCGTTTCTTTCGGTTACTGTCTACTTCCTTTTCCATTTTCCTGTGCGTGGTCCGTATTTCCCCTATAAAATGCAATGAGTCCACGGGATTTGTTTTGAGTAATACAATGTTTACAGGGTGACAATTATTGAACTATATGAAAAAAACTTACGTTAGTTACAAGCTACGGCGTGCACACACTTTATTCTACATGTAAACGCCACTACAGGTATTCGGATTTAGGTTATGACATGTTAGACATGCTTGCCATCCTTGGAGATGATGTGGAGCAGACGAATAGCGAAATTCTGCATGACCCGCTGAAGTGTCAAAACATCGATGCTGTCGATGACCTCCTGCATGGCGGCTTTCAGTTCAGCAATGGATTTGGGGTTATGGCTGTACAAATTGTCTTTGATATAGCCCCACAAAAAGGTGTCGCATTTGTTCAGGTCCAGAGAGTATGGCGGGGGAATCGAGGCCCATGCCAGTGGCCTCTGGGTACCCCAGAACTAGAATGCGGTCCCCAAAGTGCTGCTCCAGGCCATCAAACACTCTCCTGCGTCGATGGGGTCGAGCTCCGTCTTGTACGAACCACATCTTGTCGAAATCAGGGTGACTTTGAATAAGGGAGATGAAACCATTTTCTAAAACCTTCACTTACCGTTCGGTAATCACCGTGCCATGAAGGAATGTTGCACCGATTATCCCGTGACTGGACACTGCACACCACACAGTCACCTGTTGCGGGTGAAGATATTTCTCGATAGCGAAATACGAGTTCTCAGTCCCCCACATGCAAAAAAAAAAAAAAAAAAAAAAAATGGTGCAAATGGGTCTGAGCACTATGGGACTCAACTGCTGAGGTCATTAGTCCCCTAGAACTTAGAACTACTTAAACCTAACTAACCTAAGGACATCACACACATCCATGCCCGAGGCAGGATTCGAACCTGCGACCGTAGCGGTCTTGCGGTTCCAGACTGCAGCGCCTTTAACCGCACGGCCACTTCGGCCGGCCCCCCAGATGCGCCAATTTACTTATTGACGAACCCATCTAAGTGAAAAAGGGCTTCGTCGCTAAACCAAACCACACAGGCGCATTCTAATTCCCCACATGCCCCGCAGCCAACCGTGCAGTTTGAACGTCCTAACGCAAATCAAACGTTGTGACGAAGATTAGAATTTCTTGAAATTCGTTCCTTGTTCCATAGGCAAGTACTAATATTTCAGCAGTCAATTTGGCCATTTATTAGGTATAACATACCTATATGTAGAACTTTTAGTGGGCAGTAGAAAGCAGTCCTTATTCATTCTGGTATCTTGGAGCCGTCGGTGTAGATTTGGACGTGATCTGGCCAACCGTTTTCTATGTCTTGTTGTCTGGTTGTCGCTTGTACTGTTTGTCAATAAGGGCGAATAAAGTACCTCGTTTCCCAAAGATGTTAGCTCGTACGGATAGCAGTATTCTAACAGCAGAGTGTAGACCTCGGAAATAATAGACGTCGAAGGCTAATCCCGAGGACTGGGCACCATGACGAGAAAGCGGCTGGGAAGTGGTGCACGCGGACATGTTTTGCCTTTGCACAACGGAGGCGGCGCCGGCGCCGGCGCTAGCGTCAGCGTGAGGCAACGGCCCCGTGCCGCCAGCAAAACTTCCACGACGCCGGGTGACTCACTTGGCGGGCGGTATAGCACTTAGAGCGGAGAACGGCACGAGTCGTTCATTACACAGCGAGCCGGCATAGACAGTCCGCAACGACTATCCCGAAGATACCGAAACTTGCACTCGTGTTTCCGGGACACGGTAGACCGAGGGAGGAAATCGCGATCTAACGGAGCACCTCGTAGTTTTGTGTGCCTAAGCTCTCAGGATAGATGAGTAGATCTGCTCCAGAGTTTTCAGGGTAAAATTTCTTCGCTGTAAGCTATTTTTGCGATCTTCATTTTGTCATTACACAAATATCGTTGTTACAGATTGATTCTTACATCACTTCTTGGTAGAAAAACTTCGTAATTATAAATGACTAGCACAAAATTATGGACGTTGTACAATATTAATTTATTTCGTGTTTCGTATCAAAGAGTTCATCAGAAACAAGGGTATGGTCAGCAGTGCCCCAGGGAAGTTTGATAGGACCTCTGTTGTTCTCTACATACATAAATGATTTGGCGAACAGGGTGGGTAGCATTCTGCGGTTGATTGCTGGTGATGCCATGGTGTACGGTAAGGTGTCGAAGTTGAGTCACTGTAGGAAGATACGACTTAGACAAAATTTCCATTGTTGTGTTGAATGACCGCTAGCCCTGAATGTGGACAAATGGAAGTTAATGCGACTGAGTAGGAAGATCGAACCCATAATGTTCGAATACAGTTTTGCTAGTGTTCTGCCTGAAACAATTAAGTCGTTTAAATACATGGGCGTAAGGTTGGAAAACGATATGAGGTGGAATGAGCATGTGAAAACAGTGGTAGGGAAGGCGAATTGTGTACTTGGCTTTATTGGAAGAATTTTAGGAAAGAGTGGTTCACCTGTAAAGGAGACCGCATATAGGACGCTGGTGAGACCTTCTGTTGAGTACTTCTCGATTGTTTTGGATCCGTACCAGGTCGGATTGAAGGCAGACATCGAAGCAGTTCAGAGGCGGGCTACTAGATTTGTTACCGGTAGCTTCGAACAACACATAAGTGTTACGGGAACTCAAATGGGAATCCCTGGAGGCAAGTTGACGCATTTTCTAAAAAGACTTTTGAGAAAATTTAGAGAACCGGCAATTGAAGCTAAATGTCCAACGATTCTATTGCCGCCAATATACGTTGCGCGTAAGGACCACAGATGTAAAAGACGTCCAGATCTTTCACTCGGAGAAAAAAGGCTTTAGGCTTAACATCTTAGAAGAACTAGAAATTTTTAAACACCCCTCTCTGAACGACGATCTCATTCTTAACGAACAGTAACAATTACGCAAAAATAACTTTTTTCAATTTATCGAGCCGCTAATTAAAAATAGTTTGAATGGTGATACCTCAATGCAGTCTCTTAAACATCTTTTTCGTGTCCACATCGTGGCTGCCTTGGCCCGTTAATCGTTTAGTCTGATGGTAGCGGCTGTGTTGCAGCAGTTCTTGGCCATAAGCGACCTCGCGGCTGCCACTGTATTTCCATGGAATATTTATACAATTGACAAACACGTTACTTTTTATATTTTAGTTTTTAATCCTGTAACTAAAGTGTCAAGAAGCATAACTCCCTGCGAAGTAGCACGCCAGAAGAAGAACTGTCGGACATGCCCTTTCTATCATACATTCGCACAAACGCATGTAAACCTACGAAGAAGGTCAGTGAATGTCTCAGATCAGCAAACGACAAACGAAATCCACCAGCAGTGTCGAGAACGTAACGTATACTGTGTACTTGTAGAAAAGTTTATGTTGGAATGACCGGGTGATCCATCAATAGCAGAATACAGTAATAATTGTTTACGAATTTAATTTCAGATGGAAATTCCATGAACGAAATGTAATTCGCAATGGGAACTAAGTTCAGATCCTGGTAAACTTACCGTCATTCGGGTTTCACTGATTTCTCTGAGCACGTCAGTCGAGGGACAAACTTACTGAAATCATTTTTCATGACAGCCGTTTGTCCGTTGTCCGTCTCTTATTTACTATCATCACTCGTCTTTTATGATTCGTCATATTCCGGTGGGATATTTTAAGTTCATTATTTCAGCCAAATAGTCTAATGTTTGATCGTAAGTTTTGTTAGAATTATGCAAGATATATTTTTATCGTCACTGAAGGTAGCATATACAATGGTGAAATATGTATAGGTGAAAGAAAATTGACTTGAGAGCGTCTTGCATGCAGCCAGAATTATCTCCAATTTTTCTTTGCAAGCATGAATTTTAAGAAGTGCTTTAATATACAAAATAGCATTGTATGTTGAATGTTATTGCATCTGTCCTTTCTAGTTGCATAGTAACGTTTGAAGTAACAATCAACTCAAACAAAACTATAGTTCCTTCGTCTCGAAAAAAAATGTAGTTCCTCTGGTAGGGGCCGGCCGTGGTGGCCGAGCGGTTATAGGCGCTTCAGTCCGGAACCGCACTGGTGCTACGGTCGCAGGTTCTAACCCTGCCTCGGGCATGGATGTGTGTGATGTCCTTAGGTTAGTTAGGTTTAAGTAGTTCTAAGCCTAGGGGACTGATAACCTCAGATGTTAAGTCCCATAGTGCTCAGAGCCATTTGAACCATTTTTCCGTTAGTCTGACGCATGGCCCAACATTCTAAACCGTACGTGAGAGCTGATCGTTTGTATGTATTTACTTTGACTTCGATAAGCATTTTCGCGCTGCATAAGACATCTATTAGTGACCTCCATTTTATCTACCCCGTTATATGCGGCTTTTAATGCCTTTATCCTCGGAAGTTGTGGATATTATTACAAACTACGAGAACTAATATAAAGACATTCATTTTAGGACGAAATTTACCATAAAAACGTCATCGTATTAGAGGCAGTCAAATGAAAAGCGAACACCCGGAACAACGGGATATGGAATGTTTCGTAATCACCACAAACGTTAAGACATTTGTTGCACTGGGAGACGAGACCATCAATTCCCGTTTCGTAGAACGCGGTCAGCCGCTGACGGCTCCACAACTGCACACACTGTTGTACTTCCGCGTCAGACTGAAACCGACGTCCACTCATGTCTATCTTCAGGTCGCCAAAAACGTGAAAATCACACGGTGAACGATTCGGGCTGTACAGAAGATGTTGTAGTGTTTCCTAACTAAGTCACTGAAGCGTGGCCTTTGTCTGATTGGTAATGCGGGGGAAGGGCGTTATCGCGCAACCCCGAGGGCAAACGGCGAAACAAACAGTGGAAACATCCCACATCTCCTCCGCCAAAGAAATTCAGAGTTGTTCACACAAGTTCCAGTAAGGTCATGTTGACCTTCTTCTTGGGCTGCAGGGTCCTCTGCTCGTCCAGTTCCTCGAGCGTGGAATCACAATCACTGTGCAGTGCTATGAAGACACTTTGAAGAAACTGTGAAGTGCTATAGAGTCAAAACGCCCGGGAATATTGTCGGTTGGAAGCAGCCTGTTGCACGATAATGCCAACCCCAGCACTGATAATGGGACAAAGGCTATGCTTCAGCTACTCCATTGAGAAACACTGCAGCATCCTCTGTAGTCAGGTTCTTTAACCGTGTGATTTTCACATCTTTGGCGACCCGAAGAGAAACATGCATGGATGTCGGTGTCGTCGGACGAAGAAGTGCAAGACTGGTTGCGGTTGTGGATCCGCCAGTGGCCGACCGCGTTCTACGGAACTGGAATTTATTATTTCCTCTCCCAGAAGGATATAAATGTCTTAACGCGTGTAGTGATTACTTTTGAGTGGAACTATTTCATGTCCCTCTGTGGTGGGTGTTCAGTTTTTCATTTGACTGCCCCTTACACATTTCAAGCACGCTCTGAGTAATGCACCTTTATTACGTATCTGAACTGACTGACGTAAGAGAGATTGTGGACTGTGGATTCTATTAGCAGCGCATGTGTGTGTGTGGATGGGGGAAGGGTGAGGATCAGGGAGCCCTTGTGGTGGCGACCCGCAGACTGTCTCGCGTTTCCCGTTTTCTTCACGACCCACAGCCCACAGCTGCGAGCTGCGGCAAGCCGATCCGCTGTACGACCCGTTGTCTAGCCCTGGACGTGCCACGTGCGTCTGAGCTGTGTCTCGCCTCACGAGCTGCAGTCCCGGCCCAGAAGGAGAAAAACAGCGCGACAGCAAGACCAGGGCGAGCGTGCGCTGCTTGCACAGACGTCTGCTGCCATTGTTCTAGAGTCTAGACGGACGCGCAGCACACGTCTGGGGAAACAGACGGCGGCTATGAGTGCTTCAATGCTCTTCTGTTCTTGCTCTACACACCGGCATGCGGACAATGTCTGTACTTCACTGGAAGTGAACCCGAGCTGCATATAGCGTACACAAACTGGGGCATGAGTGAGTTATGGGCACTATGCCTCTCAGATACCTGACAACGGCGCAACACAGTAACACGGCACTGTCAATAAATAATACAGGAAGTTTAACAAACATTTGACTCCCAACAGAACTGAAGAACTTGAGCCATAAATCCCGTATCTCCGAATCTAAGAAGGAAACCCTACGGATTAGTCTTCCTCGATTTTCTTATTATCTATAGGATTTGAAATTTAGGGCCCAGACATCAGTTTTCTGAACGACGATGGCACAATTCTCAAAAGCAGCGCGACAAAATCGTCTTTGAAGCTTAGGAGACTTGCGAGCGGTGATAAGTACAAGACAACATAATCGCCAGCAGCTGAATGGGAAGAAGTGCGTAGCATAGAAGTCTCGTAATGTTGATGCTTCAGATCTCATTAATAGCAACATTTTTGCTTTTAGTTTTATTTAAATTTCATATGTAAGGTTGTTTCAAAAATTACCGGTATATTTGAAACGGCAATAAAAACCAAACGAGCAGCGATAGAAATACACCGTTTGTTGCAATATGCTTGGGACAACAGTACAGTTTCAGGCAGACAAACTTTCGAAATTACAGTAGTTACAATTTTCAACAATAGATATCCACCATGCGTAGCAATAATATGGCGTAGTCTCTGAATGAAATTACCCGAAACCTTTGACAACGTGTCTGGTGGAATGGCTTCACATGCAGATGAGATGTACTGCTTCAGCTGTTCAATTGTTTCTGGATTCTGGCGGTACACCTGGTCTTTCAAGTGTCCCCACAGAAAGAAGTCACAGGGGTTCATGTCTGGCGAATAGGGAGGCCAATCCACGCCGCCTCCTGTATGTTTCTGATAGCCCAAAGCAATCACACGATCATCGAAATATTCATTCAGGAAATCAAAGACGTCGGCCGTGCGATGTGGCCGGGCACCATCTTGCATAAACCACGAGGTGTTCGCAGTGTCGTCTAAGGCAGTTTGTACCGCCACAAATTCACGAAGAATGTCCAGATAGCGTGAAGCAGTAATCGTTTCGGATCTGAAAAATGGGCCAATGATTCCTTTGGAAGAAATGGCGGCCCAGACCAGTACTTTTTGAGGATGCAGGGACGATGGGACTGCAACATGGGGCTTTTCGATTCCCCATATGCGCCAGTTCTGTTTATTGACGAAGCCGTCCAGGTAAAAATAAGCTTCATCAGTAAACCAAATGCTGCCCACATGCATATCGCCGTCATCAATCCTGTGCACTATATCGTTAGCGAATGTCTCTCATGCAGCAATGGTAGCGGCGCTGAGTGGTTGCCGCGTTTGAATTTTGTATGGATAGAGGTGTAAACTCTGGCGCATGAGACGATACGTGGACGTTGGCGTCATTTGGACCGCAGCTGCAACACGGCGAACGGAAACCCGAGGCTGCTGTTGGATCACCTGCTGCACTAGCTGCGCGTTGCCCTCTGTGGTTGCCGTACGCGGTCGCCCTACCTTTCCAGCACGTTCATCCGTCACGTTCCCAGTCCGTTGAAATTTTTCAAACAGATCCTTTATTGTATCGCTTTTCGGTCCTTTGGTTACATTAAACCTCCGTTGAAAACTTCGTCTTGTTGCAACAACACTGTGTTCTAGGCGGTGGAATTCCAACACCAGAAAAATCCTATGTTCTAAGGAATAAACCATGTTGTCTACAGCACACTTGCACGTTGTGAACAGCACACGCTTACAGCAGAAAGACGACGTACAGAATGGCGCACCCACAGACGGCGTTGTCTCCTATATCTTTCACATCACTTGCAGCGCCATCTGTTGTTAAAAATTGTAACTACTGTAATTTCGAAAGTTTGTCCGCCTGAAAATGTACTGTTGTCCCAAGCATATTGCAACAAACGGTGTATTTCTATCGCTGCTCGTTTAGTTTTTATTGCCGTTTCAAATATACCGGTCATTTTTGAAACACCCTGTATTATGAAATTTAAATCTAAATAAAGATGCATTGAATTATGATTTCTTAAAGGGACATATGTTAATTTGCAATTGCTAATCGTATGGGAAGCCCAGCATTCATGATATAAGCCAAGTTGTTAAAAAATACGAAACATCGAACAGAAAACGGAATACTTTCTATATTTCTAGAGAATGAACAATATTACTGACGTATACATTTTTTTATCTGACAATAAGTCATCCTGTATGACCGTATCAAATCTTAATTTCTCACACAACCAGTAATTAGAGATATTTCTGTGCTGAAAAATTATGATTCAATGTTTGTTACTTAACATTTCCGGTTCGCAATTAAAATATAATTTAAATAATAATAAAAGTAACAAGAAGCGAGATTTTAATTGAATTAGGATTACCGACTTTTAAGCCACACGCTCAGCTGCGAGCGATTATAGTTTTGTAGTCAACAGCGTTCAGGAATCTTCTGATTTTCAGAGACTATTCTTTCGAGTTTTAAAACTGAGTCGCATTGCTTTTGGAAACTGACGTCCAGGGCACTGAGCTTCAAATCCTGTCGGTTTGTAGAAATTCGAAGATAGGCAGTCGGTGACGTTCCCTTGTTAAGTTAAAAAAATTTTCCTTGTGACATACTCCTGTTACGTACAGTATTTTCTCTCAGTAGTTAAGAATTTTTCTCTGAAGTGTCATTTCCTCGAATACACCCGGTCACAATTTTTCCTTGTCTTATTAATTCCTTAGGTTCCTTTGTTTATTATTTTTTTCGTCAGCATTCTGATTACTGACTTGTCCGACCACCAAGTAGCTTTGACTGGCATGGTGTCCCATAACATGATAAACAAATAAAATAAAGAGCGTCTATGTAGAGCAGCGCAACCGAAAACTGTCAGCACGAACAGCGGTGATGTCGACACCACACAAAGGTTCTTTGTTGTAATCTTCATCATCCCAAAACAACTACAGCGCACGATGTCGTTTTGAAAACTTACTGTTTAGGTCCCTTCCCACACTGTAGCTGATTATGTATAAAACTCCGATTTCTAGAACAAGCTGCAATACGGAAACACCTTCCACACACACCAGTGCTCTGTAGTTCACCGTACTGGTGTGGGGTGGAGGCTACATGATATACCACTCTCGATTCCAGACTCATATTCCATTGGCAGATGGTATCCGAGGAAAGGCCTTTGGCACCTTCCTGTATGTAGTGAAGTTTCTCTAATTTCAGCCTCGTGATCCTTATGGGAAATGTATGTTAGAGAAAGTACAGCGTGGGCAAAATAAAAATGTCCCGGAAAATATTTCATGCATCTTAAGACTGGCAGCCCTTCTTACATCATCTGCTCCTGAGCACAGCTGATGTGACTTGACGTGCCTGTCTAAAACGCGCGTGAAATATTTTCCGGGACATTTTTATGTTACCCATGCTACAGTATGTCTCTTGACTGATTCTGGAACGTGAGCTCCCGGAATTTTGAGACTTATTCACAACGTTTCTTTTGCTATGTCTCTCACAGCAGTTTGTTCGGCACTTTCGTGACAAAGCCGTACCGAATGGTGCAGATCTTTCTCGAATATTTTGTATCTTTTCCGTTAATCCAACTTCGTAAAGGTTCCAGACCGATGGAATACTGAAGAACATATTGAGCTAGGGTCTTGTATGCCCTCTTAAATGAATACATTACAGTTCCTCTATAATCATCGAATGAATCTGTTTTCTCCGCAGGCACGAGAGTGACAGGAGGACCCAGTAGGTCACCGGCGTTAACTCTGTTTAGCACACGCTATGAATTACGCTAGACACTTATTTCGAAAAAATCCTCGTGAAATGAATCTGAAGAGATGAATCTGCTTCAAACTACTTACATTAGAAATATTTCGTGGATGCTACAGAGATTCGTCCCTGGGATTTGGAAAGAAGTCGAGGATGTTAATTTAATTTAATTTAAGTGCAAAACAATGAAATAACATTAAATTACTACATCGCAGTGCTAATTCTAACTGTACATAAACCAAAACGTTAAATTTAAGAGTTTGTGTGACAGTACTCTTCAATACAGTAGAATTAGATGCCCAACAGGCATTTCTTTAATGCAGTCTTAGGTTCCACCCATTACCTACATGACACTTAAGTTTCTCTGGTAGGTTGTTGAATAATTCTGTACCCAAGTATGTGTAGTAATGTTAAACACCTTGACGTCCTTGTAGAGGTTGTTTTTGCTCCTACTGTTATATTCGTACATAACACTATTGTTTGCGAATAGAGAAGTACTGGTAATGATAAACAACTTTAATGAATTAATGAATTTTGAAGTAGCTGTGAAAACACTCAAGTTTTAAGAAGTCCCTACAGGATTAGGGTTCTCAGTGTCCGGTCTTAGCTGGACCTGTCCGGCTTTTAGCTGTCGACTCCGACGAATTAGATACGCGTTCTACCTGTCTGCCCTTTGTTAGGTTTTGTAGTGTTGAAACAGAGAACGCACGAGTAACGCCTGTTCCAAGCTAACTTAGTAAGCGCAAGAGATAAGTATAAGGAGGAATAAGGAGATTTATACTAAGAATGCACAAATACACCAACCAAACCTATTTTTATGACTGCGTCCTTTGTTTTTGTAGGTCGAGCGAGCGTAACACACAATGTCAAAACCACGCTACTGGAGGAGCGAGTGAGTCAAACCAGAATTAGAAGTGCCGATCTGCCGATGCCAACACAGCCGACCAAGCTACGCTCGTGCGTTGCTTCTACCTATGTTGAGCAAATGTGAATAATATGTACATAACTGAAAACGATTGCTAAATAATCCTGCACGAGAGACTTTAGCAGCCAACTTAAGCAATTTGAGTGGATGACATCTGGTGATGGCCCGACCTAGGAACACGCAGAAAGACTCATAGGTTAATATTATCAGTGTTTCTTCCGTGACTGTATTACTTTCATAAAATAAAGGACAACCGCCTTCAATCACAATCGTGATTTTATTTCAATGCACGATGCGTTTCGATCCCTTAGGGGCTCATTTTCAGGTGCTTTGTAGACTGTCAAGCTGGATGGCAAAAAGTTCTATCATCAGTGGCAAAATTTCACATAATTCATGAAAAAAAAATGCGAAAGTCTTTAAAAAGATGTAACATGAAAAGTCGACAGCTTACTTTGAAATTCCAGACCATAATTTCAACGACGAAAGGGTGTCCTTCATAAATGCCCAGCGTACAAAGAAACGCTATAAATAGCAAACTGAAACAATAAAAAAGATGATGTTGTGTTTGTTGTTGTTGTGTAACATAAAATTATCCTGGTAACAGTTTCGAGAAATGATTTCCAAAAGAAATAACATCCATGATAAAATAATGGAAAATGATAAATGTGATAAATATTAATATGGTACTTAACTACAGATTATTGTTTTTCTTTGTGAGTGTTATTGAAATGACCGATGTTGTTGATTATCTCTTCGTCTTCCTTCCCAGAAGAATAGAAAATTGTTTATTTTGTTAAATGAAGAATTTTACGTTTATCTTAACTAAGATCATTTTAGGATGAAGACCGGGCATTTAAGAAGGCTGAGCACTTAGCTGATATCATAATTGCCAAATTATAAAGCTATTAATTTATTATTGATAAAAGATTGGAAAGATCCAACCGACTCTGTTTCCGCTTAAAATAGACAGACCAGCTTCTAAAGAAAAAGTCACATTAAACATTAACGCCTAGTTCAGCTTTTCTATTTTTGGATCTGACAGTCCTACACAGGGTATTCTTGAATTAACACCACACATAATTCTTACAATACGCCGTCGTATACTGAAAGTATTGTCTCTGTAACTCGAATTTCACCAGAAGATGATTTCGTAATTTATTGGTGAATGCAGATATGCAGAAGAAACTAGTTTTTTTTTCATTTTTAAGTAATCCATAGCAATAATAATGTGTTCTGCAACCATAGCTGAGCAAAAGCACTTCATTTGGCGTTTTCCAATTGTGCACCAGTTCAGTTCTTTCCACGTATAAATTGTAGACATGTCCGAATATAATCTCTTGAGACTAATTAATATGCACTGAATTGCGTTCACTCTATGCTATTACGGCACGAGGAAACGTGATAATTCTGCTAAACCGGCTTGCGCTGCGAAGTTCCTTTTGTCCATTCTACGGAAGGAAGGAAAGCATGTAGACTCGAGAAACGAAATGAATAAAATTGAAAAGTAATGTCACATCGACGTTGGAAGCGGTAAGGACGGAATGCTAACTCAGTTCGATAACACTGGAATAGAAAATCGACCTGAGATCCTCCGTATTCTGTCTTTTGTGCTTCGTTTGGTAGAAGGGCCCACCGCGGGCCCATGCCGAATTCTACCGGTATTGTCACATAACGCATGGGCTGTCTAGATTTACTTAGCGGATGCCTACCGTGAACACGTGTGCTTTTATTTAATTGCATTTATTTAGCCGCCAGGCTATTTAGCCAATTACCATATTATCACTGCGTCTATTTCCGGTGAGTGAACCTGGCGAGTGGAGTGCTGGCGACAAAGAGCACACTCGGACTGCAACTGCGCCCAAGGCCGCTGCAGTGAGTCACAGCGCAAACAGGCACCTGTCCGCCGCTTATCTGCCCGCACGCAGCGACAGGAAAAGGGAAAGGAAGCGGAGGAACCAACCAGCCGCAAACCGCACGCGCGACAAATTTAGAACGCCTCTTCTGCTTCTGCTGGCAGGCAGCTACAGGTTTCCGTCTCAAGAGTTGGTTTTCACAAAGGAAAACAACTTAAATCTTCTGTTACAGAAGTATACGCTGGCAGCTACACTAAGGTTCGATGACAAAAAGTCGTACAAAGTATAAAATAATCTTCTAGGAAGCTGCTAAGATCTCACGTCCAAGCCATACTGGTTTGTGTCGACATACGACAATCAATAGTTAACCATTAAAGGCACACAAGACGCATCACGAAGGAATCATCCGAATGCGAAGGAAATTGGCAAAACTGATGTACATGAGCAAACAAACAAGTGCTTATAGTGCCAGAAAAACTCGATAATTTATTCAAGGAAATTGAGCAAGTCTCAAACGCCTTGGTCCTCGTGTGGCCCTAGAGCAACGAGTTATTGATGGATAGAGTCGTCAGATGTCCTCCTGAAGGGTACCGAGCTAACTTTTGTCCAACTGGTGCGTAAGATCGTCAAAATCCCGGGCTAGGTGGAGGGCTCTACCTATAGCGCTCCAAACGTTCTCAATTGGGGAGTGACCCGGCCAACTTCCTGGCCAAGGCAGGGTTTGGCAAGCACGAAGACAAGAAGAAGAAACTCTCGCTGTGTTTGGGCGGGTACTATCTCGCTAAAATGGAAGCCCAGATGGCTTGCCATGAATGGCAACAAAACTGGACATAGCATATCGTCGACGTACCGATGTTCTGTAAGGATGATGCGGATGACAGGCAAAGGGTTCCTACTGTGAAAAGAAAAAGCACTCCAGACCAGCACTCCAGACTCAGACGGTATAGCAGGCGACAGTCAGGTTGGTATCCCATCGTTCTGGGGCATCTCAGACGTGTCTTCGCTGGTCGTCAGGGCTCAGTTCGCAGCGGGACGTACTACTGAAGACAATTCAACGGCAGTCAACGAGATTCAAGGCCGAAGACGTGTCTAGAGACGCCCTGGAAAGCGGTTGGACGTCAACTTAATGTCGCTGACCATACGATCCGACAGCCGGGACTGGTGGTCTCAGGTGCCGTTTCAGTCATAGCAGGACCCCTTTGGTTGTCATCCGCTGCATCCTTCCAGCACAGCGGCACGACGACGATCGATATTCTACGCCCTGGTTTGTTGCTCTTCATGGGACGCCCCTTACATTTCAGCAAGATAATACCGCGCGCAAACGGCGAGAGTTTCTACTACTTGGCTTCGTGCTTCCCAAATCTTCCTTGATCAACAACGTCGCTGGATCTCTCCCCAACTGAGAACGTTTGGAGCATTATGAGCAAGGCTTTTCACCCAGCTCGGGATTTTGACGATCTTACGCACCAACTAGAAAGAATTTCGCACGGTATCCCTCAAAAGGACATCCAACACCTCTATCAGTCAATGCCAAGCCGAATAATTGCGTGCATAAGGGCTAGAGGTAAACCAACGTGTTACTGACTTGCTCAGTTTATAAAGCTCTTTCTCTTGAATAACTCGTCCAATTTTTATGAAATTTGTTCTTGGTGCGTCGTTTTCTTTTCAATTTTTTAGAGTGTATTTAAATTCCATCTCTGCAAACTACCAGAAAAGTCGCATTTAAACTGCCATACGGGTTTACTTTATAACAATAAAAGGAAACGGGTATGGTAGTTTAAATGCGGGAATCGTCAGTTCTCCGCAGTGTAACATATTTACAACTTTGGCTTCCTTTCTAGATGTAAATAAACATATTGTTATAAAACATATCAACGGATGACTTTTTACTTACTGCATTTTACGTCCGATTTACGTTTACATCAAGACATGTCGTCTGCTTGCATATTTCTGAGGAATTTCTTCGCTTGCCACTGATGTTAGTTGACTACTCTCGTGCAGATTTGAAGCTTAATTGTTGTTTGCAGTGAGGATGGAAAAAATGGAAATTTCACATCAAGGCAGAAATTGGATGATTTCACACGATTTACGTAAAGGCATAAGTCAACAACAATGCCTCGAGTCGCTTCGTTCAACTTTCACTACCAAGTCATCTTAAGAAAATATAGAGTATCCACTACATTTCGTAAATCTTACTGTGGTGTCACCGCCAGATACCACACTTGCTAGGTGGTAGCCTTTAAATCGGCCGCGGTCCGTTAGTATACGTCGGACCCGCGTGTCGCCACTATCAGTGATTGCAGACCGAGCGCCGCCACACGGCAGGTCTAGAGAGACTTCCTAGCACTCGCCCCATTTGTACAACCGACTTTGCTAGCGATGGTTCACTGACAAATTACGCTCTCATTTGCCGAGACGATAGTTTAGCATAGCCTTCAGCTACGTCATTTGCTACGACCTAGCAAGGCGCCATTATCAGTTACTATTGATATTGTGAATCATATAGTACCGTCAAGACCGACGTTCTTCATTAATGGATTAAAGTTAAGTATTGCACCAGCTGCGTCCGTTTTTCTAAATTTCCTTGTCCTGTTCCAGACCTCACGCCAGCCTGCATGAGCTAAAACTCGTGCCTTTCGGCCTCCTCTAGTAACCCTGTGTTGGCTCTCCTGCCAACCAAAACACTTACTTTGGAAACTATTAGAGACAGAGCACTGTAGTTTGTTGTAAGACGTTCAACAGCTCTCAGAGTTCTTTCTCTCCGTCTTTTGTTGCAGATTTGCCTTGGAGAGTATTAAAATGGGAGCAGGCCAGGAAAATGCGCAATGTGTCAACAGGTAAGCAGAATCCAGATCTGTGACAACGCTACTGCGGAATTACGGACTTCAGTATGGAGGGACACCAGCGGCAAAACAAGCATAATGTGGAGGCACAAGAACCACAACGAAAAATGTTTACCTGGAGGTACTGGAACAGTTCTTTCTAACACAAATCGAAGAGCTGCAACCGTTCATCATCTTCGAGCACGATTGTGGGCCTCCACATTAGAGTCTGAACGAGCGGGATGTGTTGAATGAAGCATTTCCTAGGAGGGTGGGTGGCTCGTGTTGGTCCCATCGCATGGCCCCCGCGCTCTTCCAAAGTCACGCCATTAGACTTTATTTTTGTGGGTTACGTCGAGGATCGCGTGTGCACAACACCAGTCAATGGCACTGCTATCCTTCGTGCATGAATCAATGAGGCAACCAGAACTGTTGATGCTGCTATGCTGAATCGTACACGGGCGGAACTCGAATATCGCCTTGACGTTCTACATGCGAGGTGTGGCACACACTGAAATTCCGGCATAACAAGCAAGGATTATGACTTTCTGAAATGATGGCGGAACTTTGTGGACCCGCTGCACTGTTTACAAATTGTTTACAAAATTTCGTCGTGTTAGTGATTCTGCCAGCGATGAATTCCGTGAAGGTCGACAAAATCGCGTCCACAGCTACAGGGGGCCGATGAACATTTAATTTTGAATGGTATTCAGCAATTTGTTTGCCACAAACTTAGGGCGAAATCAAGAGAAACAGGTTACCTATCTAAAGGCTTTAGGGGCAACAGAAACGCCATATCCAGTATTTCATATAATTACTGATTAAATTTAAAACACTGTCACAATCTGTTCATTAAGGCATATAATATTTCGTTAAAGCTTTAACAACAAACTTTACACATAATTTCAAATCTTTTCGAAATTTCTTTTTCTCGATTGCCCCCGCCACACACACACACATACACACACACACACACACACACACACACACACACACACACAAGCAGAAATGCACGATTTGTCGTGGGTTTGTTCAGTCAGCGCACTCCATGAACTCCAGTGCAAACACTGAAACATATCAAGCTTGGGAGCATGGCCGGAGAGACTGGCTGTGAAAGTACAAGATATTATTTTTTGGAAGCAAACCTAGGACATAATTTCTCATAAATATATTAGTCAAAGCCAACGACAGTACAATTGTAAAACTCGGAAATATGTAGAGATTCACAGCCGACAGGCAGTCATAGATTCTAGAAACCATTCGCGATTCGAATAGCAGAGGGGGCTAATGATACAGGAGACTGGCCGATTGTAGATGTAGACGTAGCAGTATCAGCTTGCACTGAACCTCATGGCCGTATCTCAGTATGGACTCTAGTGCTACCTGAATAGATTCGTGAACACGGTATCATCATAACGACGATCGTTACTAAAGTTAATAAATCCGTCAAGAAGACTGGCGGCTTTTTATGCTAGAAACGATAGACAATCAGTTGTTAATATCCTACTTACAAGGGGAGGCCGCCAATTGTGAAATTCAGATTCGATTCATACTGCGCATAATAAAAGCTCATGGCCAGAGGTGTAATGTGGCAAAGCACCAAGATGCACTTCTCAGCTGTTGTCGAGAAAATCGACAGTTAAAAGAAACCGTTGCGGTGAAATACTCTCTACCATTAACAAATTTCTACAGCGTCGTGGCGCAGCGGTAAGTGCTCGGGTTCGTAATCCGAAGGTTGCCGGATCGTATCTCGCGCGATGCAATTTTTTTAATTATTAGTTTTTTGTAATTCAAATATATATATATATATATATATATATATATATATATATATATATATATATATATATATGAACTATTAATGAATTGCTTATGCATGCTGGTGAAGGCGGATCGCTCTCCAATTGTACCGCCTCCATTTTTGCGTTTTTTTTTAACAGGGTGTACCAAAGCTCTCCCGTCCCCACTGATTTTCGACTATGTTATAACTTGCGCTAGGGACCGCATCTACCTTCTTTTGAAGTTAGCAGGCAACTACGCTGTTATGCGGCGGCTTGTTTCGGCCCATTCAACATCTGTCCTTCAACTGTAACGAGCGAGTAACGGAGTTTATATTTCATACCCGCCACAGCGAATTTGTGTTCGTGGGGTCTCTATTTTAATTCGAACGTTTGACTTACGCTATACGTATTCGTTTCGGAATATTGTTTCTACGTCTTCCGTTAACTATACGTGGTTAACATTATGAAGACAATTAATAACATTTGTGAAATACAACTTTGTTTGCGGAAAACATAATGATGTTGGAAGTCGCCAGTTTTTCCACGACAAACGACTTTCAACAATTTATTATATGCATAATTGTTGCAACTGATTGCCGGCAATTTTATATATATATATATATATATATATATATATATATATATATATATATATATATATTTGAATTATAAAAGACAAATACCAAAAAAAAAATTGCATGGCGCGAGATTCGATCCGTCGACTTCCGGACTACAGACCCGAGCGCTTACCGCTGCGCCACGACGCTGTGGAAAGTTCTTAATCGTAGAGAGTATTTCACTGCAACGGTTTCTTTTAACTGTCGATTTTCTCGACACCGGCTGAGAAGTGCATCTTGGTGCTTTGCCACATTACACCTCTGGCCATGAGCTTTTATTATGCGCAGTATAAATCGAATCTGAATTTCACAATTGGCGGCCTCCCCTTGTTAGACAATGAATCGGCGCCATTTAGTTCAAGCGGTATGATGGACGTAGAGAGATTATGGGCCAAGTATAAAATTATTGTAAATCGCGTTGTACGTGGCGAGTAACTTAATTAAGGAAGGGAAAGACCCTCCGCGGCATAATAACAAAATTCTGAAAATGCTGGAGAACTAGATATCGTTGCACTCGTTGTTAAAAAAAAGGCAGAAATATCAACAGGCAACAGTCAGTAAAAATTCGTGCGTCTATTAAAAAGGTGGATATGCGAAGCATTCAACTTCCACCGCCATACGTCAGTGAAAGACCTTGCAAGGAACCGGAGAAAATTCTGATCCTATGTAAAATCACTAAACGGGTCGGGGGCTTCTGTCCAGTCTTTCATCAATCAGTCTTGCTTGCCGATAGAAGATAGCCAACGGAGAGTAAAGTTATAATTCCTCATTTATAAAACCATTCACGCAGGAGGACTGTTCAGATGTATCATCGATTGACCGTCGTACAGACTCCCGTACGCAGGACATAGAAATAACATCGCTGCCGTTGAGCTGCGACTCAGAAAGAGCAGAAAACCAAGTAAGTCGCAGTGTCCGGATGGAATCGCACTTGCGTTTTACAGAGAGTACTCTTCGGCGTTGGCCCCTAATTTAGCTCTCACTTATCCCTAGTCTCTGACCCATCGGAAAGTACCAAGCGATTAGGTAAAAGCTGACGTGATTGTCGTATGTAAGGTGAATAAAAGAATGGACCCTCAAAATTACAGACCAATGTTCTTAACATTTTTTCTCCCGGATTCTTCGGCGTATTCTAGTTCCACTATAATAAGTTTCCTTGAGACAGGTGATACCTTTGCCCCCATAAACAGTCATCTTTCAGGACAGGGTACTGGTTTCTATTACTTAAGAAATCTTCGAGCCAGTCTTCCCCCTAACTCAACACAGATTTAGAATAAGTTTCCTTTAATTTACGTCTATGGTCACAAACGTTTAGTTAACAGATTACCGGTTTCGGTCTTTAATGACCATCATCAGATCTGTTCCATAAAAACAAAGTCCTAATGTACTGCAGCCATAGTGGCATCGTCAAATGTTAAATGCGGAATTTGACGATGTCACTATTGCTGCAGCACATTAGGACTTTGTTTTTATGAAACAGATCTGATGATGGTCGTTAAAAACCGAAACCGGTAATCTGTTAAGTAAACGTTTGTGACCATGGACGTAAATTAAAGGAAACTTATTACATATACGCGACAATGTCGCAGCTTGTGAAACTGATTTAGAAAGCATCGATCGTGCGAATTTCAGTATGCCATTTTCTCGTACGATATCCTACGAACCATGGATAAAGACCAACAGACAGATTCTGAATTCATAAATTTCAAGAAAGCCTTTGGCGCGGAAGACTGAGAATATGTAACTGGTTCTCAGAAACATGACAGGCTCGAAGACTTATTAAGCAATACAACCTAGCGCGTTGTCCTGGAAAAAGTGTGATAGTGGGAGATAAAGGTGACGCCAGGAATGACCCAGGGAAGTGTGATAGGACCCTCGGTAGCTACGAGGTCAGCACGCTGGATAGCAAACCGAACGAGCACAGGTTCGATTTCCGGCCGCGTCGGAAATTTTCTCCGCTCGGGGACTGGGTGTTCACGTTACATTCGTGTCGTCTTACTGTCGTTCTAGTGTTGAGATGGCTGCATGGCCACGACCCGAATGTCAATAAATTTTTAAAAAAGTGTGACAGGAGCGTTCTGATTTTCTACACACATGAACAATCTGACGGATAGAGTGAGCAGCAACCTGCAACCGTTTGCTGATGAGGCTGTAGTATGGGAAAGTTGAGTGACTGTAGTAGAAAGTTTAGACGAACAGCATGTGTGACTAGCTTGCAGAACGATTCTGCTGCCCCAAAGTGCATCTCGCAAAACAAGATAAGAGAAATCAGGGCTCGTACGGAGCCATTAGACAGCTGTTTTTCACTCGCCCCATTTGCGAGCGGAACAGGAAATGGAATGACTGACTGTGATACAAGGTACCCTCTGCCA
The DNA here is from genome assembly GCF_023864345.2 of Schistocerca serialis cubense. Lineage (NCBI taxonomy): Eukaryota > Metazoa > Arthropoda > Insecta > Orthoptera > Acrididae > Schistocerca > Schistocerca serialis. The sequence goes on along the minus strand of NC_064639.1, from coordinate 105,958,294 downwards.
TATACCTTATGGTAGCTTGCGGTTAGCTGACGCTAAGATGACGTTCCACCGCTATAATCGAGAAGATAGGCACTTCAATTCGCCAACGGCGCTGCCGCAGTGGTAACACCGGATCCCGTCAGACCACCGAAGTTAAGCATTGTCGAGCTTGGCTAGCACTTGGATGGGTAATTGTCCTGGTCTGCCGAGCGCTGTTGGCAAATGGGGTGCACTCAGCCGTTATGAGCGCAGTTGTGGAGCTACTTGACTGAGACGTAGCGGCCGGTCACGAAAACTGACAACAGCCGGGTGAGTCGTGTGCTGACCACATGCCCCTCCATAACCGCAACCAGTGACTCCTATCGTATGAGGATGACACGGTTGTCGGCCGGTACCGATGAGCCTTCCGAGGCCTGTTCGGACACAGTTTAGTTTTTAGAGATTTCATCTCTGGTACCACAGAACGCAGCATATGTATTTTAAATACAGATCCCCACTATTGTGTTATTGTGATCTAGAGCACAAGATACTGTTAATACTGGTTGAGCTATAGATAACGATATTAAGTCTTGTAGCTCCTTGTCGTCTCTTCCATGTTATAAACCATTGGAAAGCTGAGAAATCGATCTATTTAGTGGTGCACAACAAAAAAATGGCTCTGAGCACTATGGGACTCAACCTCTGAGGTCATCAGTCCCCTAGAACTTAGAACTAGTTAAACCTAACTAACCTAAGGACATTACACACATCCATGACCGAGGCAGGATTCTAACCCGCGACCGTAGCGGTCTCGCGGTTCCAGACTGAAGCGCCTAGAACCGCACGGCCAGGTGTATAACACAGTTGATTTATTTCGATGTTTTTCCAGTTACAAGCAATCATTTTCAGATTTTGTTATGATAGCCCCAATCCCACCAAGAAAACACACTCCAGCAATTGCGTAGTGTGCGAACCACGGAAGAAGAAACATTATACGCGGTATGAGTGTCAAAAATGTCTAATGGCCTTGCAAACACTGGTATTTTTTTTAGTATACCACAGCAACAGAAACTTCTAACACAATATTATCTTCACTTCTCATCACTTTAAGAAATAGTAAGGATAGTTTATAAAGAATTCCTATCAAAAAATTGCAATTACGAGAAAATAGTGCAAGACAAAACAGGTTGATTTTCGCAAATTTAAATAGCAAATATTGGGTCGACTATGGGGAAAAATATTTGTAAATCAGTGGTGTAATCTGTGGGCAGGGCGAAGATTGAAACAGACGAGAAATACATTCATTGCTCGACGAGAGTGGTCATAGGCAGTTGTCACCATGGGCCCATGTCCACTACAGAAAAGCTCAGAGGAAGACATTAGCCTCACTTTCTCTAGGGTACTGGCAGACGATCGTTGTTCCTAGAGAGAACTTTCTTGATGTGCCTCGCTGCGTCACACGCAAGACGCCGCTTTATACGGGAGTTAATGCCCGTAAAGACCGTAATCAGTTGCTTTCTCGAGCTTAAAGTACGCACATATTGCGGGTAATTTATCTTAGATTAGGAAAGAGGGAGGAGCTTAGATTTAATTAGAACCTTGATGTCCTTTCTAAAGCCATATTACTTTTTCAGGTAACAGAGAAATTCAGATCAAAAGAGACAGCGATTTTTGTCAGAATAATGAAGATGTGTCGAATCATGCTTGCAGTTGACAAACATAAAAGAGACGGAACAATAAATGAGAATTACTTTAAACTTAAAACTTCTGTATATGGTTTTAGAAATGATTTACCAGTCGCCAGTGACTGTAGTCGGTTCTTAAAACCTTGATTCGCTACAGACTCAGTGTTGCACACCCTTAACGGTTAAAGCTTTGTAATACGCAATATAGCCGGCCGGTGTGGCCGTGCGGTTAAAGGCGCTTCAGTCTGGAACCGCGTGACCGCTACGTCGCAGGTTCGAATCCTGCCTCGGGCATGGATGTGTGTGATGTCCTTAGGTTAGTTAGGTTTAATTAGTTCTAAGTTCTAGGCGACTGATGACCTCAGAAGTTAAGTCGCATAGTGTTCAGAGCCATTTAATACGTAATACTGCGACGTGATGTGTTCTGTGGCTACTTGATCTGTACTACGCTTCTATAAATGGGCAATTTCGCCGAAAGAGGATGAAAAAAATAGAATGTAAAAAGCCACTTTGGTAAACAATAATACGGGTGGGTGACGTGCAGTGGCGGAGTGGCGTATATTTAATTAGAATGTTTATTAACTCCTCCTGAATATGGCTGATTTTATTCTCTATTACGGTATTCCAACTTATCGAATGTGGAATCAAGAACAGAGTTGAAATCCTAGTCTAAAGCATGCCACCAGGCTCTCGTAAGATCTAACACAAACTTTAAAATATGGTACAACATAAAGTACCCTCCGTCATACACTTCACAGTGATTCGCACAGTATATATGCAGGTATTAGATGAAGATACCGAGCTGGTGTAGTACAGGGTGCTTATAATTAAACTTTTGCTACTTGATGGGGGTCTCTATGAAAATCGAGTGGTTGTAAGACAATGAAACTCTGTGAAACATTTGTGAGAACATACGAAAGACAAATACCTAATAAACCTTGAAAGAACCACATCTCAATTTCGACATGAGAGCGTAATAGTTGTTAACTGCGTACCATATTTACGTTTCAGGTTACAAACGTTGCTCAGCGTGATCGTGATCTGCAACCACGATAGCCTGGAACTACAGTAGATACTTACTGCTCAACTGCTGCCCGAAACAACGGTGGACAATGGAATGTTCAGCTGTCGTGACACACCTGATGCACTGCTTGACGATTAGACACTGCTTCCAGCATTCTCGGCCATGGCAACAGAAACGTCTTGAACAATTCGTGGCGCAGTCGGTCCCTCGTTGGAGCAATTCCCAAATTTCAAGAAAATTCGAATCTCCGAATCGTGTCGTTCAACACCGGTGCGAAAAGAGGGCCTCTCAGTATTCCTTTGAAGCGTCGATATTCGCGAAGTGCAGCGGCGCTATTGCTGTTGATTTGGTGAAACAGCTTTACGAGCAAAGCCCTGCTCACCTTGTCCAAGTCCATGTTGATTGTCTTCAAATGTATGGACAATGATGCTTGCGTTTCAAGCCTACGTCGCCGCATCATTCAAATGGCTCTGAGCACTATGGGACTTAACTTCTGCGGTCATCAGTCTCCTACAACTTAGAACTACTTAAACCTAACCAACCTAAGGACACACACACATCCATGCCCGATGCAAGATTCGAACCTGCGACCGTAGCAGTCGCGCGGTTCCAGACTGTAGCGCCTAGAACCGCTCGGCCACCCTAGCCGGCGCGCCGTATCATTACTGGCGCCTAACGGCAGCTCATGACACTACAAATACTAACGATGCAAATCCTGCAGCGCAAAGTCTGAACATCATTCCTATAAAGTAGGGTACGCAAAAGGTAAATAGTTTTCTGTCTACACTGCTCAAGTGTATCTGGGTCAACAACTTATAAGTTGACTGAACAGTACAGAGCTTCCCAAGACATGTTCCTATTGTTCTTTTTATGCGTTACAAGCGTTACCTACATTTTTATGTGGATTCTGAAACACACACACACAATACTCTTCCATAACACACTCTTTTTTGACTGAGACAATGAGCAACATTTTCGCTGAAATAAACTGAAAGCAGTTTTAATCACCCAGTTCCGACTGGTTTTGGTTCAAAATGGTTCAAATGGCTCTGAGCACTATGGGACTTAACTTCTAAGGTCATCAGTCCCCTAGAACTTAGAACTACTTAAACCTAACTAACCTAAGGACATCACACACATCCATGCCCGAGGCAGGATTCGAACCTGCGACTGTAGCGCCTTTAACCGCTTGGCCAGACTGGTTTTGGGGGAATTTCCCTTTGTTGTATGGCAACTGGAAATCCTTCCAGTTATTCCAAAATCCCCTCTGTCCCACAGTAATGGTGCAACTCGACTTTTTCATGGGACAATTCAGTAAAGAAAACTTAAATGTTTGCTCGCATACTCCGGCATTTAACTGTACACTCCCCAAATCATGAACTGGATTTCAAATGCAAATTCGTCCATCCCAACTTACATTCACGAGCCTTCCGTAAGTCACTTTAGACGAAGGTCGGAATCGTTTTATTAAGAAGGCTACGTCCACTTCATCAGCCAATTCTGTGTAGTGTCCTGTATATTAAGGGTAATACATCTCCTCGTGTTGTTGGTCTTGAAGTACTTGCACAGTACTCCGTTATCCGTCCATGCAGACTTTGTTTGATCTAGTTGTGCAGCCTGGTAAAACCGACAGTAGATTATTCAGCGCACTAGAATGTCTTAGCGGGTACGCCTTTACCAGAAGAGGTGTTGGAACCTACGTCATAGATCTCTTTTTCTTTTATATAACGCAAAAGCCCTATTACTTGTCTTGGTAGACTAAAACTCATGTGAAGAAGTGTGTCGCAGAGAATGACTTCGCCACAACTCAAGGTTTCTTCCAATAGTCAGTGTTTCTCTCTGCAAATTTGTGGCGCAACCTCGGGTTTTATTCTGGGCTTTGAATCTCGACTGTCCAATACAATACCACTTACGTACTCGTTAATAACTACTGCCAAAAAGGTTTTTGAACATCTGTTTTTTTTTCAGTATGCTCGTTGCAAGGTTCTTTTTCACGCTTTGTCCACTAGTGTGATGGTTTATACACATGCTTGTTGCTCAAACGTGGAAGGAGTAGGAAGATGATATTAATAAGCGATGAGTAATTTACGAACACGAGTTGGCTGTTGATGACCTAATTGTTCTGTACGGCAAACTTAGCCGGAAGACAGTGTGACATGCAAACACCGCCAGCCCCCTCTGACTCACAACCGTCGCAGCTGTTTATACAACGCAGCAGAACGTACACATTTGCTCTCGTTATGTTATGTGCTCAGGTATGTGACGAACACCTCCAATTTCCAGGTCCCTTACTGACGAAATAAGTTTTCATACACGTGCACTTCTACAAGTACTAGTAGTAGGTATTGTTGTAATTATTCTGGTCTTCACACCGAAGACTGATTTGATGCAGCTCTCCGCGCTGCTCTGTCCTGTACAAGCTTCTTCATTTCATCTTCAGTTGACGCCCTGCTTAGGCAAACGTTTTATTGCTACTGATACTAAAATTTACTCTACGAGTTCTAGGTTTTAATCTGATGGTACCACTAGCCGAAACGCCGTAATAAATAAAGGAATACGAGGCCCTTTTTTTTAAATGTAATTGGTGCCGTTTTGAAGTATGAGCGTTGGAGCTCTGTAGTCCAGTCGCCGCATTGCGAATGCTCGTAATGTACCTTTTTTAAAAAGAAATTATTGACTTTCGGGGGGGGGGGGGGGGGGGAGGGGTGCGGCCCATTAACAGTGGAATGTCAATTAAGACGATACGAATGTATGGACAACACAACACCCAGCCTCTGAGTGGAGAAAATCCCTGACTCGGTCGGGATTCGAACCCGTGCCCCTTCGCTTAGCAAAATACCTTCAACTACAGGCTGTACACAAACGCCATTACGGTACGTTTACCTTGCGTGAACATATATTTATAAGTATTGAAAATGGCTTAGCCGATTGAATATACCGCCGATTCTGAAATAAACGCAGTTAGTCATTTATTAAACGCAATAGAAGCGAAAGCTGCCGAAATTCGTGGACATGTATCGGAATGTATGGAGAAAACGCTACCAGTGCTGGAATGGTTAGCAAATGGTGCAGAGCGTGTAAAAATGGCGTACCAATGGGCACGACGAGAAAAAAATTCGGCGGCCGTCCGTCGTTACCGATGACCTGGTGTAGCAAGTTGACTAAAAAATTCGAGAAGACGGGGCTACACGATTTCATCATTATCTGATGCGTCTCCTCACGTTTCAGGAGGTGTTCTGTACCGAACTGTGATGCAATGTTATAGAATCGGAAGTTGTGCACACACTTGATTCCAAAAATTATCACTGAGTTGCTCAAAACCAATCGTTTAGCCAGTGCAGTAACTTACCTCCAGAGATACTATGTCGAAGGGAAGAACTTTTCAAGCCAAACCATCAACGGTGACGGAATAGTGGAAAGGGGATAGGCAGGGTCTTTTGCTTGACGGTTTTTTTGCCTAAGGGTAGCGCAGTCAATGTAGACCTTAAAGAGCCTGCGTTGTGGAATGCAAAGCAAAGCGCATGGCATGCTCAGTAGAGGGATCGTTTAGCTGCACAAGCTCCGTCTCGAAGCACCTCATCGCACTCACCACTCCATGGCATCGTATAACTGGAAAATATTTGATCACCCCCACTATAGGACTGACCTACTAAGGCAGGAGGACCCAATTTCGTTACCTTAGTACGTTAACACTTGTGTAAGCATGGAGAGGTTATAGAAAAGGTTGCAAATTGGTGCATATATTTAGGAATTTGTCCTCCACTTGCAGGCAAGTGTAACTGAATTATTATAACACATTAAAGCCAGCACTTGACAGAAAGGTTAACACTGCAAAAACAGAAATACAAAAAATTTATTCGTAATTTCGTCCCTCATACAAATTCTCCAAAGTACAATTAATTTAAATGCAGTTTTCCATTTTATATTGCCAGACACTTTCATTATCATATATAACTTGAAAGCCATGAATGAACAATGCTTCAAGTTACTTTCAGTATTTTAAAGGCATGTCACAACTGAATTTGTATGTCTCTGTATATGAAGAGCGTGTTTAGTGATAACAAACCAAACATTTCCTGCAACGAACCCATTTCCCTGTGCTTGCGTTTTCCCATGTGAAAAAAGTAATGTAATCTTTATAAATAGGAATAAAATCAGTTTTTAATGACAGTTCCAAATTAAGAAAATAGTAACTCCATCGAAGACGAAATTACGAACATCCCCAGGTTTATTGTAATGGCTGTTACACCAACGTAGGCCAAACCTTTGACTACACGATTACACACCAAAAACTTCAACACCCGACTGAAAGACAGCCCAATATTTGAACACAAATCAGTCCTCATACTAGAAATTGCAGGCTGTTAATTTGACCGCACCATTAACTCACCTCAGCATAAAAACTGGATTCCTTCGTACACGTACTGCGTACAACAGATTCTCTCAACAAGCTAAACATTTGTTACCAACTGCGGAAATCGGGAGTTCCTAGGAGGAGGAAATTAGGATCAGAGACGACATTAGGGCCCGTTGCCTTACGCAGTGACTATCACTGCACTTAAAGAAGTACCTTGGCGCCCAGTGCAAAGGGGAAGATGACGATGTTCAACCATCAGTACAGGATTGGCTAAAACATCAGAAGGCAGATTTCTGAGAATTTCATAAGTTTCTGTTACGATACGATAAGTGCCTCAGTGTAGGTGGAAATTATGTAATTATATAGATTAAGGTCCAGGTTTTCAAGTAAAAATTAAGTTTTGTAATGTTGATTTTATTTTTTATTTTATTTTAAAACGGTACTTGCTTTAAAAACGGGTTTGGTATATTAAGCGATCTAGACATCTTTACTCACAAAAATCTACAATGACCGCAGAGGTATTTAGGGAATTTACTTCCTTTAATAATAAATTCTCTTGAGCCTCACGTGTCTCGTACACAAGAGTTTTCATATGTTCTCACAAGAAGAAATCATGTCGAGTCCGATCAGATAGAAGTGATGGACACTGTACTTGACTTCGTTTTCCTATCCACTTTTGATGGCTTGTCTGAAGCAGGTGTTCGCGGACAAGACGTGCGAAGTGAACTGGAAGTCCGCCACGCTGGAACAAAAAGCGTGCACGAAGATGAAGTGGCATTTCTACGAGGTGCATTCAAGTTCTAAGGCCTCCGACTTTTTCTCCGGACTGGAAAGAGATAGAAACATGCGCATTGTTTTAAAATGAGGCCGCGTTCATTGTCAATACGTCCCAGAGATGGCAGCACTGTACGGCAGGTGGAATTTTACCGCCAGCGGCGAGAATGAGAACTGTTTTAAATACTTAAAATGGCGACGTTTTCATTACTTGAACAGTGTGCAATCATTCGTTTTCTGAATTTGCGTGGTGTGAAACCAATTGAAATTCATCGACAGTTGAAGTAGACATGTGGTGATGGAGTTATGGATGTGTCGAAAGTGCGTTCGTGGGTGCGACAGTTTAATCAAGGCAGAACATTGTGTGACAACAAACCGAAACAACCTAGGGCTCGCACAAGCCGGTCTGACGACATGATAGAGAAAGTGGAGTGAATTGTTTTGGGGGATCGCCGAATGACTGTTGAACAGATCGCCTCCAGAGTTGGCATTTCTGTGGGTTCTGTGCACACAATCCTGCATGACAACCTGAAAATGTCAAAAGTGTCATCTAGGTGGGTGCCACGAATGCTGACAGATGACCACATGGCTGCCCGTGTGGCTTGTTGCCAAGCAATGTTGACGCGCAACGACAGCATGAATGGGATTCTCTTTTCGTCAGTTGTGACAATGGATGAGACGTGGACGCCATTTTTAAATCCAGAAACAAAGCGCCAGTCAGCTCAATGGAAGCACACAGATTCACCGCCACCAAAAAAATTTCGGGTAACTGCCAGTGCTGAAAAAATGATGGTGTCCATGTTCTGGGACAGCGAGGGCGTAATCCTTACCCATTCCGTTCCAAAGGGCACTACAGTAACAGGTGCATCCTACGAAAATGTTTTGAAGAACAAACGTCCGGGAAGGGCTGCGTGTGTGCTGTTTCACCAAGACAACGCACCTGCACATCGAGCTAACGTTACGCAACAGTTTCTTCGTGATAACAACTTTGAAGTGATTCCTGATGCTCCCTACTCTCCTGACCTAGTGACTTCTGGCTTTTTCCAACAATGAATGACACTCTCCGTGGCCGCACATTCACCAGCCGTGATGCTATTGCCTCAGCGATTTTCCAGTGGTCAAAACAGACTCCTAAAGAAGCCTTCGCCGCTGCCATGGAATCATGGCGTCGGTGTTGTGAAAAATGTGTACGTCTGCAGGGCGATTACGTCGAGAAGTAACGCCAGTTTCATCGATTTCGGGTGAGTAGTTAATTAGAAAAAAAATCGGAGGCCTTAGAACTTGAATGCACCTCGTACTTAAGTTTTCATATTACCCCGGCAGAGACATACCCCATTTTCAACTTCATAACTTTTACCTAATTCTTTCGGGACCAGGATTCGTTACCTCGAATTGGTGCATTTGCCTTTCTTAACAAATCCCTGAAAGTTACTATCATTTTACGGAAAGGAGTTGTGAGATAATTACTCAAGAATGTATTGTTCGAACACTCCGTTGTGCAGAGAACTGTTTGTTGCCTAAATCTACTACATCGCAGTCTTAAAACGGAACAAGCAGCTGATAAACAGTAATACGTTTGAGATCGCTTATGATATTTTGCAATGAATTATGACGAAATGCTTGAACCCATACATATCATATAAATGGTTATATGTATGTTTGTATTATCCACGTCTCCTAAACCTCTGGACCGATCTCAACCATACTTGGCACACATATCCCTTGGTAACAGACGACAATAGCTGTGAGGGTAAAAACCACCTAGCTCTCATAGTTCGGAAGATATGACGTCATACACAATGAGATGAATGAATAAACTGCCGCACCATGCATCACGCTTAAATTTATTACTCCTATGTTAGTAACTCTATTCGCAATAATTTCCGCAGACATATGCCACTAAATACACCTTCAAATTTATATCATGGTATCACACGTAGTTCAGGACAGTTGACGTCAAAAACACTAAGGTGCGTCAAAAACTGCCGCACTGAGCAGTTATTACGTCTTTACTACTGAAAGTATTCGCATCTAATTTCGCAGTCGGTATCCAAACACATCACTAAGTGTGCCTACGAAATATCTTTATACGAGCTTTTTCAGAAGATATGATATCATATAGATTGAGCGATATTCGCTATAGATACAGACGAAATATGAATACAAATATGTGTGAAACGTGTTAAGTAGATGTGAAATATGTCACCTGTGCGTACTATGGCAAAGCCACGAACGGAAAGCTTCTCCTGAACCGCTGGGTCGATTTCAGTCGAACTTGGTAAACATATTACTTACTATCTAAATCTACATCTGCATCATACTCCGCAGGCAAAGTAATGGTGTGTAGCGCGTGGGAAGAATGATTGACGATAAGTCTCTAATTTCTTTAATTTTCTCCTCATGCTCATTACGCGAGACGTATGTGGGGGGAAGTACTATGTTGTTTGACTCTTCCCGGAAAGTGCTCTGTCATAGTTTCAATAGTAAATCTCTCCGTGATGTACAACGCTCTCTTGTAACGTCTGCCAATGGACTTTGTTCAGCATCTCCGTAACGCTCTTGCGCCGGCTAAGCGATCTCGTGACGAAACGCGCCGCTCTTCGTTGAATTTTATCTATCTCGTCTAACAATCCTACCTGATAGGGATCCCAGATAGATGAACAGTACTCAAGAATTGGGCGAACAAGCGCCTTATAAGCCACTTCCTTCGTGGGTGATTTACATTTTCTTACTTTATTCCTCTTCTCCCACTGTTTGTTTTATGTGGTCACGTCATTTAAGATCGCTCTCGATAGTTACTCCTGGTTATTTTACGGCGGGTACTGTTTGTCATCAATAATGTTTGCTATTGGGGTTGGGGTGATAACGTGAAGAAAGAAGGTGGTGTGTAGGAGATGTACAAAGAGGGGGGTGAGGGAGGTGGTCACATATAGGGGGAGGAGAAGGTGTACAAAAAGTGGGTTAAGAGGAAACAGAGAGAGGGAAGCGGAAGAGATGGAAGAAGTTAGGAGGGATGAAGAGATGGACAGAGAGAGTACGAAAGAGTGGGTGAGAGAGAGAGGAGGGACAGAGAGGGAAGGAGGAAGTGGACTAACGGGACTGGAATAAATTCCCAGGTAACGGTGGGTACTGAGGTAGTCAGTTGCACTTACACTTAAATTCAAAATTACCTGTACAGTATTAACAGTATTGTACAATCATTATTTGATCTAGCGACAATCGAACTCGCTTTTAATCGTGATCGATTTCAGGCACACATGGCTATCTTGAAAATCCGTAAATCTTACGTAGAATATGGAGAACAATACAAGCTGCTTAAGACTTATGGTTTCTTATGGGCAATTTTTGGGCGAACCGGTGACGATTAAAAGCACTGGAATACAATTTTATAATACGTGTCAAAATATTTGCTCCATGGATAAAATAGAGCTTTTTTCAATAATATTACTAGTTACACAGAATATACGGGTCAGATTTTAGTAAAGATATTTTATACCGGAGATCAAAGTAAAATAAAGTGTGGCAGGATAGGATATTCCAGCATGGAAAAGTGTTTACGTTAAAGATTTCTACTTGTTTCTCAAACCACCAGTTTAAATTTTCGATTGCTCTCCGATTTTCAATAATTCTAAGATATGCCGGTTCAGCGTATCTCGTATGACTTTAGTACGTTTAATGTAAGTCAGTTTTTCGGCTTTTGGTTATTGACAGTATGCCAACTGTTCCTAGAATTTATATCAACGGTTGGAACAACATCTGTACTTGGATGTAATAGATAGAAATTTATAACAGATAGAATTTTATGAGTTTCACTTGTAAAAGCAACCTTAACTCATTAATTGTAAGAAATCATATTAGGCTGTGCATGTTATACAAAAAAATTTCAGTCGTTATAGAACAAGAAGCAGTGAACCAGAAAGCAAAAGAGTTCTTCTTAAATGGAGGTGAAAGGCATAGATTATCTACAGTCACCAACACTAATAACCTGTTACAACGTTATCGCTGCTTTTCCACAATACCCAAACCTAAGACCAGAAAGTTCAATACTTTTAAAAACATCAGCTCCTTTATCAAATGTTTTTAATGAAGTCGCAGGGTTCATAAAAATTGACAAGTGGACGGAAGTTTTACTAGCTTTCGATCACATGTCCCTGTTAATGTGAAACATTGATTTCACAGTCGGAAATGCATAGTCAACACCCACACTTGTCGGTGGAAAGAAATTACACTAATTACCATGGTTGGAACTTTAAAAGAGGCTATTTTTTACTTACAAATTTTACAAAGCAGATCCATGTTTCAAAGTTTTAATATGCTTAAATCACTCATTGGCATTGTGTACAAACTGCTGCCAGGGATGTGGAAGTCGTAACATAACGTTACAAACGAAAGTTGTGTCTATAGTTCGAGCGGAGCGTCTATTGCGCGACGAATCTCTGTAACAGTTCTGAGGTGAATGCACTAAATGTTTTCGTTGATTTGGGAGGGAAGTTGGAGTCACATATGCGTAAGTCCGGGGAGGGTGTTGGGTGGTACCGCACTTCCCTGCCCCATCGATAGAACAAATCAATCACAACTTGCGACAATGCGCCCTAACATTGCCCTGCAAAATGATGAGCAGGTCCTGCCGAAATTGTCATCGTTAGTTTCTCTGAGCTGGTCACAGGCTCTATTCCAAAAATGAACAGCTCATAGAAAGAAGTGGCGACGCTTTCTGCAGGGCCCGCCCACCGTTTTACAGGGCAATAGTCGTGTGCATATGACACGACTTGTGCCTGATGTGTTGGGGCTCGGAAACGGTGTAGCACCCACCACATTCCCCGGACTTAAGCCCTTCTGACTTCAGTTCGAGTCCTAAACTGAAGGAAGTACTTCATGACATTCGTTTTAGAACTGTTACGGAGATTCATCGGCCAACAGACCGCTCCACTCGAGCTAGCAACATAACTGACAGCTTCCTACAACTTCCACGTCGCTGGCAGCGGGTTGTACACTGTGCCGGTGACTGCTTTGAAGGACAGTAAATCTTTAAGACATGTGTCTATTTTGTATAAGTTGTAAATAAATAATTGCCAGCCCTCGTACTCATGTAATCACTTCAAAGGGCAAGTAAACTTACAGCGTTGCTGCTGGCGCTATATCTGAACAGCGATTCGCATTGTAGCTCCCGAGAGCTAAGAGTGAGGTCGCACTTTATGGAAATGATTGTGCAGCTAGTTACAGGAAAACTACCGAAACGGCAGTCCCTTAGTTTTAGTCGGCCGTAAATTCGCAAATTGCAGCCGATAACGAAGTGGGGTTGGTACATTCCTGGCGAGCCTGGGATAGCACCGCCGCTTATCTTGACCTTGGACGGTCCGCAGCTACAACAGTTTATCGCCGGCCGCTGTAAAATACAAGCACGGGAAATGAAAGCTCTTTACGACCGGCCCAGTGTCCATAAATGCTCACTTTATTGTCCGCGGACTCTGGCTGCACGACAAATAAAGTTTTTTCAGCATGTCGGAAAGTCGCTGTGCAACGTATAATTGTCGGGATTATGAGCTTTCTCGTGACATCTAGCGTTACGAGAGGTGCCCCAGTTTTCTCTGTTTTTAGTTTGGCATGTGATATACTTGCTTAAACCAATACAAGAATATTTCAGACCGTAAATCCACCTACTGTAAAACAAGACCGACGTTTACATGTGTACTATTAGTGACAGCCAGACGGAAATTTGTCAAACCTTGAAATGTCTTATTGATGTTTCAAAGATAAGACTTATAAACTTGATGCATCTGATACCACACAAATTGTTACATGAATTATTACTGATGATTTCGGTGCGCAGTTGCTCCGCCCGGATAACCGCGCACTTTAGCACGCCGATTCTGGGATATGGGGAGTGGCGCTGGTCCCGGATCGAATCCGTCCGGCCTTTTAACGACAAAGGCCAGTGTAGCTGTCATTCTGGATGTGGTTTTTAGGTGGTTTCCCACATTCCACTAGGAGAATACCGGGATGGCAGCCTCATCCGTCGTCAGTTCCACGATAAGCAAATATTTCGAAAACGTTCGCACACTTCCAAAGGAGATAACTCTAGATGTAGGTACTTGGGGTGCACAAAATCCGTCCATGGAGATGGAGAAGGCGATGGTGTGGGGGGTGGGGGACAGGAAGGACATGCGACCACCCTCTACCACTGACAAGTCCGTAAATTAACAAGCCGACCCAGTGAAGATACGGGATAAAACCTGGAAATTATGATATGTCCAAATTACTCGAATGTTAAAGGACTTTTTGCTACTTATGGGACACACGTCTTTTGTCCAGTGAATCTATAACCCTATAGAATACAGCAAATACTTTTGACTGATAGTGTGCTGAGAACGTTCTCAGTGTACGAGGAAAAATATACTTTTTGATATACATTGCCTTCCTTAGTTTATTTTACCGTGATAATAGAATGAAGGTAGTTTGTAAAAACTCATGATATACTTCTTAAATCCGAGATTTCCACACATACATCTCCGTGTTACGTTGATACACCAAAATTTGAGTCACTATAGTGCTGAAAAGTCTCCAACACAGAGCTGCCGATCTGTCAACTGACGACTTGGTAACTTGACAGTTGACAGGATTGGAATTCAGATACTTTGCCTATCTCTGAGATATGTAGTTGGAGTTGACAGCTCGTGTTGCAGTTTTTTACGTGTTTGCAAAGTAAATTTTAGTTTTTAAATTCCATCTTTTCCATAACCTAATGTTTTTATTTTTCTGCTTACCCTAACATATTTCGCATCTTGTGTATCAGCTTCTGTGGGTCTCGACTTACTTCCGTAAAAATATTACATGAAGTATATGTTTGCTTTTCTGTTTCATGCCTAAAAATAAATATAATTTGTCGGCTATCCACAGTTATCAGTTGCACATGTTTTGCAGAAAACATTTTATGGAACAAGTGCGTGCATTTAGTCACTCGATCACAGCGCCGCATATGCCAAGTCTCAAGAAATAACTTGAAGGCATAAGTCGCGAAGCGGCAGTTCCAGGGACACAACAGGGCGCTTCGACGATCCGCGAGAAAATATACTGAGGTAATATTGCATACGAGAAAAGTGTATACAAGGATGCAGGCGCCACAACAGATGATTTCCCTTGATGCTACCGGTACAGCAACAAATCCGATTCATATAGGAAAGATTACCTTACCTGTCAGCGTACCAAGAAGTTCACTTTGCGCCTCAGTGTGTTCGATGACACAAAATGATTCAGTCTGACTGTGAGGCCAGCGGCTCTTATACAAAAAGAGCGCTGTAATCGGATACAAATTCGGAACCCCACTGTCGCACTGCCAGACGGCATGGTATCTGGCAGGGAAGAACGGCTCCATAATGAGCCGGATCTCAAACAGCCTTAATCTATTCTTTGGAGTCGAGAACGGAAAAAGAGAGAAAAATCCAAAGGCAGCTTGTGAAGGGTTCCCGCAACCAATAAAGAACCCATTAGAGTGAAAACGCAACAGCTGCGAGTGTCATATTACAGGCGAAATGGCGATAAAAATCAGAATACGTTACATAATATAAACCGGTCAGAAAGTTTGGGATCACCTTAACCTCTTGCATCTTTTGTGTTTCCATCGTCGGATACGTCCTTCTCACTGCTCTCTTGAATGGGTACGTACAGCCACCTGTATAATGGATGTCAAAGTCAATCTGCTTCCTCAACGCAGTTCAGTTCCTGTTTTACTTTCATTTCTTTTTCTTGACAGCACTGGGACCGTTGTAGCACTTCTGTTCAGCCAAATATTCCAGAGGCCGGCAGTGGGGCAAAGGCAGTCTCAACTGATAATATCTGAGAGGGAATTTCCAGTTCTAGCACTCGTCTGATGACCATGTCAACCGGTAATCGAGACAGGAGGATTTGACCTACTTTTATTTATTTCAGAGACAATGCTGAGTATTGTTCCAGACAAATGTCAAATTATGTGAGTGTATCGGCTCGCGTTGTGTGCTGCTGATGTCCTTGATCTCAAATGGTTCAAATGGCACTAAGCACTATGGGACTTAACATCTGAGGTCATCAGTCCCCTAGACTTAGAAATACTTAAACCTAACTAACCTAAGGACATCACACACATCCAAGCCCGAGGCAGGATTTGAACCTGCGACCGTAGCAGCAGCGCGGTTCCGCACTGAAGCGCCTAGAACCGCTCGGCCACAGCGGCCAGCTGTCCTTGCTCTACTGCAGTTTATTTACACATAAGCGAGTTAGTTGTACCAAACATCGATAGAAGAGAATAATCAATAATAGAACCTTGTAAATAAAGCGAAGTCCCAACTACACTAGATGAATGTATATTTTCCTATTTCAGAAATTACTTAGGAAGTTGCTACACAGTACATCTTCATTAGATTTGAGACACTTTGTCTCTTGTATTTTCAGAATTTTCTCTGACGAGGTGTACTAACTGAAACCCAATACGTTGTCATCTCCAAATTAGCCACGTAACAAATAATAATGAAGAACAAGATCTCCCACATTCACCTTTTTTTAAAGTTTTAGTCCTATTCATATTATTACATGCGTTACAAAAACTTGATTTTGTTGACAAAGGCGGGAAATTATTCGAAAATATTCATCTGAACAGGAGGTTTGAACTTCTTCAGTTTTTCATGAATCTGTACCGTCTAGACAAAAATATTGGAGACTAATAAGCGAATGAATACCTCTTAGTATCTGGATATAAGTGACACTGATGATTTACTCGAAATCTAGCGTCGTGTATCTTCTCTACGAATATTCACCTCAAGTTCAGATCCCTCACGTGTTAACTGGCAGACATTCACAACACATCAAGCTGAGTTCGTCTAGAGCATCTTTAGTTCTCAACAGAAATCACTCAGCAGAATCGATTCTAATGCATAAATTTGAAATTTTCGTATCAAAATTTAGAAAACTGATGAAGGTCTCCAGAACCAAAGGAATTGCTACACGGCTAAAGCGGTCACCAGGTCACCAAATAGCAGCTGCAAAATTGCTTACCTTACGGTTTTCTGAGACAATAAAAAATTTATTTTCAATATTACGTATAATTACTGGCGGAAATTAAAAATCTAAAATGCTGTCATAATCGACTCCTTAACAGACATAATCTTACGTTAAAGGTTTAACACAGTAAGTCAAATATTAAAGTTAAAGCTTTTGTATATGTCTTCGGGCAGCGTAATTAACGGCTTGCAAATTGCCCAGAGTGTATTCGTCTAGTATTTGATGGTGTGACCACTGAGCGACTTCCAACGAACTTTATACACAGTTTCAAACCTTTACGAAACTTTCTCTCGCTGACATCTCTCGCAAAATGATCGAAGGAAAACGTTTACCACTTACTACATTTTAACGCAGTAAAGTCTTAGAAACAGGAACGATTTTTAATTTATTACTTCTTTTTTGTTACCTCTATTTGCAACATATTTTGCGGACAGTATCCACATATACCATTGAACGACATGGAGAAAAAATTGGCCAAGTGCTGGTAGGACCCATGCACTGAGGGTTCTGTACAAACTTAATTATGTATGTATATATAGTTCATCCTTCATGGGAATAGAGAATCTCAAAAATTTTTGCCTTTTATCGATATCGATTGGCAAGATGTTGGTCCCGGGAATTCCAAGACCATATCAAAATCTCTAAGGTAGTTTCTCAGACTAGCCCGGGCATACGAAAAGAAGCGAGCAGGGAACTTCGATTTATATACGCACAGAGAGAAGATTTCATAAAACACTTTTTATTCACTTACTAAAGCATGACTACACTTACATTTTATGTCTGCATTCAGTAACCTTCGTCTATTATGCTCCTGACGGATGATGAATGCAATATATGTTCAAAAAGCAAAAGATATTTTATATGTAATATAACTACAATCTAATAAGTTTCACAGATTTTACTCTACTTGTCCTGAGAAATATTGCTTCGTGCCGAATTTGATGATTGTAGGTCAACAGGAAGTACCCAATAGGTTTTGATGAGTGTGTTTGCGAGAGTCAAAATATGTGACATAATCTTTTGATTCCATTGACTTAGAAGCTTAATTATTACGCCGCCAAGGAACTATACACTTTAATACGTGACACAAATTTGAACTTGGTACTGCATACTGTTCCAAAGACAAAAGCGTCTTAACAGACGAACAGACAGACAGATGGATGTAAAGTGCCAAAAAAGTTTTTTCGTGTGATGTAATTACAAATTAGCAATTTTCGGATTTTTTTTTCTTTACTTGTAGAGTGAAATCTTCCTTTTTGCCCAATTTCATGCCTCTAGGTCAACGGGAAGCGTCCTAAAGGTTTTGAGAACGAGTTTTCGACTATCGAAATAAATGCCCGTATCCTTTGAGTATATTGACTTAGAAGCTTAAATTTTTCACACCGCCAAGGGACCGTAGATCTTAGTATGTGTCATAAATTTCAATTTGATACGTCCACCTGTTCCTGAGGCCAAAGATTCTTAAGACTTTGACAGACAGACGGAAGGACAAAAAAGCTATCCAGTATGGGTCCCGTTTTTCCGTTTTTAGAGGCTGAAGCACAGAATCCTAATTATATCATTGTACAACAGATAGTTCAGGAGATGCGTGAAAAACTAGCTGTTCATAAAATGGGACATATTTGCAGACGAGAATTCGACTCTTTAAAGCATATGCAATAATCGAGTGGGGTGGAAGGGGGCAAGTAAGCGGGGGGGGGGGGGCCGCAATAACTGGTCACTTCTATAACTGTAAAGTCTATGAAATAAAATTCTAAATAAAACGATCATAAAAATCGGTGCACAAGTCTTAATTCTTAGCCATTAATTTAAAGAAAACATGACGTTTAATTATCCTTGCAGCGAACACTACATTAATTTTACACCTCTAAATTGCTATTAAACACTTTACTGCAGGAAGAGCGAAACACATTTTAGTCATTGCTCAGTATTAATGCTCGTTCATCCACGAATGTCAGATACAGTATTTACGCCCTTAAGGGGCTCCGGAAAGGCTCAAAATCATGAAAAGTTCAATTTTTACTTTTTTACTTTTTCTGGATCTGCAGACTATTACCTTTTAATAGATATATAATTTATTCAATTCCGAAGACTACAACTATTTTTAAATTTTTTTTGAAATGTGTTCTACATGGGCGTGACCCACTGTGGCGCTGTTAAACTGCTGTCAAAAGGTGTTATTATTAACGTCCGTGTTCATCAGGTACATTTCAGTGATGTGAGATAAAGTATGTGTTGTGGCTAACCTGTGATGGTTCAATATATATCGCTGGTGTGATTGTCGATTGTTTCGTGTTTATTTACTCTGTCGTTATCTCGAAAATATTCGTAATTAATTCTGTTTCTTGAGTCTCTGTTTTGTTGAAGTATAATAATGAGTAAAAGTAAAGTTATTAGAAATTCTCTGAAGGCTTTTAAGAAAAGGAGAAATGTTGGAAAGCCAAAGGTATGTGTTATTACTGTAAACAATAAAGACGATAACCAAGTGAGTGAACCTAACCTCTCAAGTACACCTGCCCATAGCAGTCAAAGTGGGAAAGAAAACACTTCACAGAAGAAGCTTGGTTCAATGAGTGAAAACTATGAATGTTTTACGGGCGAATCAGATGTGACTGAAATATTTGATATGTCGGTTCTCAAAGGAATTTTTTCAAACCGTGTAAGATGTATTCATTGTAGTGAAGCTGGTCTGGAACTCTCCATAATAAAGCACGTAGGACTTGCTAGTGAAATACAACTGAAATGCGATAAGTGTTCATACATGACCACCTTTTGGAACAGTGTTGCAGTAACTGCAACTGAAGAAAATGGTAGCAAAATCTACGAACACAACATTAGATTTGTTTATTCCTTACGTTCAGTTGGTGAGGGTGCTACTGCAGGTGCAATTTTCTGTGGCATCATGAATCTTCCAAATCCCCCAACCAAGTTTACGACCTATAATAAATTAATAGGGTCTAAAGTAGAAGATGTCTGTATAGAATCTATGAAGAACGCTGTGGAAGAGGCAGTAATGGAAAATAATGGTAACAGAGATTTGACTGCAGCGTTCGATGGTACCTGGCATAAACGGGGACACACATATCTTCATGGTGTAGTATCTGCCACCAGTATGTATACAGGGAAAGTTTTAGATGTAGCAGTAATATCAAAGTATTGTAGATGTCCACAAAAATATAAAGGTACACATGAAAATAATTGCAAAGCTAACTATAGTGGCAGTAGTGGAGGAATGGAAGTGGCTGGTGTTGCCAGTATATTCCAGCGTTCTGAGGCGTGTGATAAAGTGCGATATATTAATTACCTTGGTGACGGCGATTCTAAAAGTTTCAAACATGTTCAAGGACTGAAGCTCTATGGTGATGTTGTAGTGCAGAAATTTGAGTGTATTGGACACGTACAGAAGCGAATGGGAACAAGACTTCGGCGACTGAAAGCTTCGTACAAAAAACAAAAACTCAGTGATGGTAAAGGGTTGGATGGGAAGGGAAGGTTAACTGACAGTGTAATTGACAAAACACAGAACTATTATGGAATGGCTATTAGGCAAAATACACAAAGTGTCGACGAAATGAAGAAGACTGTTTGGGCTCTTTTTTTTTCATACTTCTTCAACCGATGAAAATCCCCAACATAGCTTGTGTCCCAAAGAAGAAGACAGTTGGTGTAAATATAACAAAGGATTGCTAACTGGTGAAGTGTACACTCATAAGCATAGTCTGCCTCATGCAATAATGGAGGTGATAAAACCTATTTTCAGAGACTTAGCAGCACCTGAACTGTTGAAAAAGTGTATTCACGGAAAAACTCAAAACCCCAATGAAAGTGTAAATAGTGTTATATGGTCGAGAATCCACAAGACTGCATTTGTTGGAATAGAAACACTTCACTTTGGTGTGTATGATGCTGTTGCGACTTTCAATGATGGCAACATTGTAAGGTGCAAGGTATTTAGAAATATGGGAATGAAGATAGGTTCTAACATGGTACGAGCGATGCTTGCTTTAGACAAGGAACACCTTCGGGCTGCAGACAGGGCTGTAAAGAGTCTAGAAATACAAGCAAGAGTAAACAGGAGGAGGAACAAGAGGAAGCTGGAGGAGGAGTTTGCAGAGGATGAAGATAATCCATCCTATGGACCTGGAATGCACTAAAAAGTTAATCCAATCTTTGTCACTCGATTCCCAAAACTTTTATTTTCTCATACTAATTACATGTTTTCTAAGGATCTTCCAAACATATTTGTTTCAAACTTTCAGTAAATGTTACACAGTACCTTCTGCATAATTTAACACAGCCTTTTTCCAAAAAACTGTATATTTTTGAATATATAAATAAAAAATTGCAAAAAAATGTGAATTTTAATTACAATTGAAAAAAAATCATCTTTAATAACTGAACTAAAATTTTGTAAAATCCCTGTGTTAAGTTGTAGCCCATATTCCAATAAATAATCCGTAAAAAGTTCAACTTCCTACCTCAAATACTTTGTGAGGAAAGATGTAATTTATAAGCGTTATTTTAACATTGCAAGTATAGGGCATTCCGGAGCCCCTTAAATGCTCATAATGTATCGAATCGAGAAGGATATCGCTATTCCGCATTGGGACGGATAAATGCATTTTTTGGCCCAGCTCATTACTTCTTAATGCTTCTTTTTTTACCTGTTCTCGAGTTTACTAGTATCGGATGCATTTCAACAGGGCTGCCACTTACGCTGCGCGCATCGTGCGGTTTTATTGCTGTAACATCCTGTTCGAGAACAAGGATAGCTTTCCACTGAGTAGCGGTTCTGGTTTTATATGCTTTTCCACAAACTGTAGTCTGCCTTTTCAGCAAAGAAGCAAATGAGGTCCGAAATGCATTCTTAGTCAAAGTAAAGTCCTTACGACACTCAGGTGACTACTTTTTGTTTTCTGCACGTGGCGATACTTTTCATGTTAGATATTTATTATACGAATAACAGCTAAAATATGCACTTTATGTCATCAGTACCGTACCCTCAGCTCACGCAGCATTTCTTTACAACATGCTGATGAATATTCATAATTTTCGTAATATTATATGAACTAAGGAACCAGTTACCAAGAATGAGGCCTGTGATTCATTGATTCTCGTTACAGCCAGTACGCTTTCAAGGCTTTACTATCTCTATGTAACGTAGAAAGATATATACTTAAGTCTGTCACCTCATCCGCTTCAGATTATGGAGAGGGGTACATAATTTTTTCCGGAAGGCTGGTTTAAATGACCCAACGTTTCCTTAAATTATTTCTCTTAAATAAGCATTGGTTTGTACGGCAACAATCCTATCTACACAATGTACTAACGTTTCGTATTCAGTGATCTTTTGGACAGAAGGGTATAACGTAATGATGAAAAGAGATGATGATTTGCTTTTACAAATTATAATGTCGTTCCGTGGTTGTGTTACAGAATCTAGTGACTAATAACGTCCATCTTCAGGCACAAGCCCTCTTCCATTAGTGAACAATGTATGTGATTCAAGCTTTTACATTTTTAAGCGCTTCTTCACGATAATTTCACTGCCACTGATGACAATTTATGTCAGTTACTACACTACTGGCCATTAAAATTGCTACACCACGAAGACGCGAAATTTAACCGACAGGAAGAAGATGCTGTGATATGCAAATGATTAGCTTTTCAGAGCATTCATACAACGTTAGCGCCGGTGGCGACACCTACAACTTGCTGACATGAGGAAAGTTTCCAACCGATTTCGCATACACAAACAGCAGTTGACCGGCGTTGCCTGGTGAAACGTTGTTGTGATGCCTCGTGTAAGGAGGAGAAATGCGTACCATCACGTTTCCGACTTTGATAAAGGACGGATTGTAGTCTATCGCGATTGCGGTTTATCGTATCACGACATTGCTGCTCGCGTAGGTCGAGATCCAATGACTGTTAGCAGAATATGGAATTTGTAGGTTCAGAAGGGTAATACGGAACGCCGTGCTGGGTCCCAACGGCCTCGTATCACTAGCAGTCAAGATGACAGGCATCTTATCCGCATGGCTCTAACGGATCGTGCAGCCACGTCTCGATACTTGAGTCAACAGATGGGGACGTTTGCAAGACAACAGCCATCTGCACGAACAGTTCGACGACGTTTGCAGCAGCATGGACTATAAGCTCGGAGACCATGGCTGCGGTTACCCTTGACGCTGCACAACAGACAGGAGCGCCTGCCATGGTGTACTCAGCGACGAACCTGGGGGCACGAATGGCAAAACGTCATTTTTTCGGATGAATCCAAGTTCTGTTTACAGAATCATGATGGTCGCATCCGTGTTTGGCGACATCGCGGTGAACGCACATTGGAAGCGTGTATTCGTCATCGTCCTACTGATGTATCACCCGGCGTGATGGTATAGGGTAACATTGGTTACACGTCTCGGTCACCTCTTGTTCGCACTGACGGCACTTTGAACGGAGGACGTTACATTTCAGATGTGTTACGACCCGTGGCTCTATCCTTCATTCGATCCCTGTGAAACCCTACATTTCAGCAGGATAATGCACGACCGCATGTTGCAGGTCCTGTACGGGCCTTTCTGGATACAGAAAATGTTCGACTGCTGCCCTGGCCAGCACACTCTCCAGATCTCTCACCAATTGGATAAAGTTTAGTCAATGGTGGCCGAGCAACTGGCTCGTCACAATTCGCCAGTCACTACTCTTGATGAACGGTGGTATCGTGGTGAAGCTGCATGGGCAGCTGTACCTCTACACGCCATCCAAGCTCTGTTTGACTCAATGCCCAGGCGTATCAAGGCCGTCATTACGGCCAGAGGTGGTTGTTTTGGGTACTGATTTCTCAGGATCTTTGCACCCAAATTGCGTGAAAATGTAATCACATGTCAGTTCAATATATTTGTCCAATGAATACCCGTTTATCATGTGCATTTCTTCTTCGTGTAGCAATTTTAATGGTCAGTAGTGTATATAGATATAACTGACATTTTACAGATAATAAAAAATACATGTGCCAGTGTAACTATTTGCAGCTTCCGTAATATTCTTTTGAAACACAGCAGATAGGAGCTTGTATGGAATACATTTTACTAATGCTGCTTACAGACAGAATGGCAAATTAATTAATAAGCTGACAAAAAAACTTGGAAGCCAAGTGGCCATGGACGACAGCGAAGCTAGATCTGGAAGCGAAACGAGATGACAACGTCAAGTGCTGCTTTGCACAGTAGTCGTCAGGGGTAGCAGGAGGCACTGAACTTTGCTTGAACAGGCAGCATGAAATAGGATGACAGATATACAACGGAAAATATTCCTGCAAGAACAGGGGGAATACGTTAATTTTCACTTACATTTTGGATAACTAAACAATAGAAACACCCTAAATCAATGGGTCCCCATCTCCCCCATTCTTCTTATAGGGCAAAAATTGACATAGATTTCTGGTCTGGAGTGAGCGAATACCTCCACATATTATCTTTCGGTATAAACTATATACTCCAAGGAGACAATTTCACAACACGGAGTCACTGGGAAAGCAGTCAGTTCCAGAGTAAAAAGTAACAGCGCTATCGGAATTATCAGGAACATTGAATTAGGGTCAGTCTATAGTTCCAGAAGCAATCTCTTTTGTGTACAATACTTCTGTATAATATGCAGTCAGGTCCGAAAGTCCTGTCATCCCCCTTTCTTTTAGTCATGATGTATATTTATACTCCGTATGTCTTTTTTTCAGATGGCGGACACAAATTCCTACGTGTGGGAGAATATGTTCTGGCAGGTGAATGGACTTATGGGAGTGCACATACCGGGAAAACCATAAGAGATGTGGAGCGGGATTTTGCGGCAAGATGGCGTGAAGAAGCCCTACCAAAGTCAACGATACTGAGATGGTAACAGAAACTCTTCAAAATCGGATCCATTTTGGATAGAAAGAGGACTGGTCGACCACCAATACGAAAACAAGCATGCAGTGGCGGATTTTGTGACCAGATCTTCCATAAAACCATTGCGGAAAAGATCTCCAGCACTTGGAATTCCCAAGAACGACTATGTTGACACGCATGGAGAAAGGCCTGGAATTAAAGTCTTTTAGGCCAACATGAGTTGAGTGATGAGGACATGCGGCGAAGACATGAAGCTTGTTCAAAATTAATCGATGTGTTTGTGAGGCTCACACAGAGGGGCAAAGTTTTCTTCTCAGACGAATGTGCAGTTTACCGATCATGTCAGAATATGGGCAATTTTTCTGGAGCAAGGAAAACCCATACTCACAGGAAGAGTTGAAGATTAATCCCCCCCCGCGTTATGATCTGTGTTTGCAATATCCAGTAGACACCTCACAGGGCCGCATTTCATCGAGGGCGCGGTGAATCAACCTTCTTACATGCAAATGTTGCGTGAGTTGTTTATTTCAGAGCTCTACAGGCAGAACATTCTTGGCGACAGTTAGCTTCAACAAGATGGAACTCCTGCCCACTACGCTAAGAAATAGAAACTTTGAGGTTTTGCCAATGACACTGTAATTATGTCAGAGGCGGGAAAGTACTTGGAACAACAAATCGATGGAACGTAAAGTGTGTAGAAAAATGATAAAAGTAAAGAGAACTGGAATGTATTAGAATGAAATCAGGTAAAGCTGACGGAATTAGATTAGGAAACGAGATACTAAAACTAGTACATGAGTTTTGTTATTTGGGCAATAACATAACTGACGCTGGCCGAAATAGAGAAGATGTAACAAGCAAACTGTGAAAAGACAGAAAATTCTTCTGGAAAAGACAAATTTACTAATGTCGAATGTAAATTTACGTGTTAGAAAGTCTTTCTGGAGGTATTTGTCTAGCGCGTACCCCTGTACGTCAATAAAACGTGGACAATGAGCAGTTCAAAGAAGCTTCTGAAATGTGGTGCTGTGATTGGGAAGAATGGGTGGGTAGGTGTGCAGACCACATAATAGGTACTGAAACCAAATGGGGAGGAAATAACTTTATGTCACAGCTTGATTAAAAGAAGGAACCAGTTGACTAAACACATTCTGAGACATCAAGGAATCGTAATGAAGCGATGTATGATGGGAAAAGGTTGCAATGGTAATTCAAAGATGAAGAGGTGTACCCAGCATAGACTAGGGTGAGGAGCCGCATCAAACCAGTCTTCGGACTGTAAACCACAACACTAATAATTGTTATTAGTCGGCCACAATATTATTGTACCTGGGAGTGAGGCTGCTTCGGTCGGCTTGATCTTATGTGCACAAATGTCTTGAAATCTTTCACCATGTTTTCGTTAGTCATCATTGTGCTTGTTTATCGCAACGTCACCGCTTGTTTCCTGCCACTTCCAAGCAGGGCCAACTGCAGTAATATTGTGGTCGGATAGTAAGCGGCAGAAAGATACGAAATTACGTGGATGAAACCAGGATAAGTTGAAAAACCCACAGGTTGTTGCGAGAATCAAAAGGCAGCAGAGGATAGAACAGGAAAAAGGACAAAGCCCAGTACAAATCCTTGGATAACACGACGTATTGAACCTAATATTGAACAGTGGGGGAAATGCAAAAATGTAGTAAATGAAATAGGCAAAATTGAATACAGACGTCTGAAAAATGAGACTGACAGGAAGTGCAAAGTAGCAAAGCAGGAATGGCTACAGGAAAAATGCAACTTTACAGAATCATGCATAACTAGGGCAAAGACAGATGCTGCCTACAGGAAGCTTGAAGAGACATTTGGAGAAAAGCGGAGTGGCTGTATGAATACCAAGAGCTCAAATAGTAAACCAGCACTAATCGAAAATGGAAAAGCCGAAAGAAATATATAGAAAAGCTGTGCAAGAGACATGAACATGAAACCAATGTTAAGAAAGGGAAGAGGAAGTAGATGAAGGTGAGTTGGGAGATAGGACACTGTGGGAAACACTTGACAGAACACCGCAAGCTCTAAGTCAAAACAAGGCTTCTAGAGTAGATATTCCTTCAAAAGTAATGAGATCCTTGGAAGAAACAGCCACGTCAAAGCTATTTCTTCCGGAGACCAAAATATATGTGAAACGCAAAGTTCTCTCAGATTTCAAGAAGAATGTAAATAACTACAATTTCAAACAAGGTAGATGCTTACAGATGTGAATACTACCGAACTATCAGCTTAGTAAGTCATCCTTCCAAATACTGACACACAAAATGGAAAATCTGGAAAAACCGATCTCGGTGGTTCAGTTCGGTTTCTGAAGGAAGGTAGGAACACGCGAGACAATAATGACTTATCTTAGGTGATAGGTTAAACAAAGGCAAACCTAAACTACTAGCATTTGTAGACTTTAGGGAAAGCTTCTATCGACGTTGACTGGAATACACTATTTGAAATTCTGAAAGTATCAGGTTAAAATACAGGGTAGGAAAGGTAATACACAGCTTGTACAGACACCAAACTGGTCTGTGCAATGAGCAAGCTGCGAAAGAATATAAATAAGAAATTTGAGAAGTAAATTAAAGTTAAGGGAGAAGGAATAAAAACTTTAAAGTACGACGATGACATTCTAGGTCAGTTTAGATACGGCAAAGTGCTTGGAAGAGCAGTTGAACAGAATGGACAGTGTCCCAAAAAGAGATTGTAAGACGATGAACATCAACAAAAGTAAAACAAGGGTAATTAATGGAATATTGCCCAATTAAATCAGGCGATGCTCAGGGAATTAGACAGCGAAATGAGACCCTAAAAGTAGGCGACCATTTTTCATATTTTGGGCAGCAAAATAGCTGATGATAGCTAATGTAGGGAGGATATCAGATACAGATTGACTAGAGCACGAGAATTATTTCTGAAAAACAGGAATTTGTTAACATCCAATATAAATGTGTTACGAAGTCTTTACTGAATGCATTAGGAAATTAGCCTTGTATGGAAGTGAAACAAGTACGACAAGAATTTCAGACAAGAAGAGAACAGAAACTTCTTGAACATCGTGCTATAGAAAAATGGTGAAGATGCTTGTACAGGATATACAGTAGTTGCGAGAAGGGCTGCACAAAACCAGTCTTCGGACTGAAGACCACAACAACAATAACAACAATATCAGTAATTTGTATTACGTTTAGGGCTATCTGTATGGTAGTGGCACATGGTCTTTAAAGACATTAATAACGCCACGAAGCGTATTTTATGGAAATGATAACCCATCATCAAATGAATGAAGTCTTTGTTCCGACTTGTGTGTCAACGTGCGACCATCACATACACTTCCTGAAACAGACAGTACAGAATATTACTGTCAGTTAAAGCTTGCGAGGTCGCTCACTACTCAGCCAGCACGTTAGCAGGAAGATCAGAATTATATTCAGCGAGCGGATAATATGAAAGAGTTTACAAGCCCCTTGGTGCCGTTATAGAAGTGGTCATGTTCCGGTACAGCGTTTCATCTGCTTTCCTTAATGTCATTCCGTGCTCATACTGCGGGCGTCCTCCCGGGACGTAAAAGAGGGGAGGGAAAAGTAAGAGATCACTTGTCATGCCTCACCCTCCCCCCGCCAGTAATTTGGAGTACACCTTTTCTATTCATTACAGAGTACTCATGAATTTTCTGTGTGTTCTGTTCTTACACGCTGGCGTGGCGGCGTGATGGGAAATATCGTGACTTTCGCTACCGCTGCAAAACATGGGCTCTTTTGGATATCACGGTAAATTATGTTGGTTACTGCATCGTAACTGCAATTTCGGCGCTGTTCTGTACTTGAAGTGAAACCTTTACACACCAGATCATATCGATGCTGAATATGCATCTTTTTAATTTATTTATTGTTTCTTCACCTGTCACAAATATTCCTTAAAAGCTCCGTGTGACGGTTTGTTTTTTCCCATATCTGAAAAGTTTTTCTTACATTTTACGACTTCTTCCCATTCCACATTGTTAACTTTTACTGAAAAATGAATGAAAATATTCGTTATGAATATTTTCTATCTTGTTTTCGTAAAGTGTCGATCTTTTGTTGGGTAAGTGATGGTACTGGAAAATACTTTGACGTCGCCAACATATTTTTTTTCATTCACTGTAATTTTTATAGCCTGCGTAGTTAGAAAATTCCCATGAAATGATGCTTAACTTTTTGTAAAAAGTTGAGCATGATTTCATGAGAATATTCTAACTACATAGATTATATACAGGGTGGTCCATTGATAGTGACCGGGCCAAATATCTCACGAAATAAGCATCAAACGAAAAAACTACAAAGAACGAAACTCGTCTAGCTTGAAGGGGGAAACCAGATGGCACTATGGTTGGCCAGCTAGATGGCGCTGCCATAGGTCAAATGGATATCAACTGCGTTTTTTTACATAGGAACCCCCATTTTTTTAATTACATATTCGTGTAGTACGTAAAGTAGTATGAATGTTTTAGTTAGACCACTTTTTTCGCTTTGTGATAGATGGCGCTGTAATAGTCACAAACGCATAAGTACGTGGTATCACGTAGTATTCCGCCAGTGCGGACGGTATTTACTTCGTGATACATTACCCGTGTTAAAATGGACCGTTTACTAATTGCGGAAAAGGTCGATATCGTGTTGACGTATAGTTATTGAGATCAAAATGCGCAACGGGAGTGTGGTACGTATGCTGCTCGGTATCCTGGACGACATCATCCAAGTGTCCGGACCGTTCGCCGGATAGTTACGTTATTTAAGGAAACAGGAAGTGTTCAGCCACATGTGAAACGTCAACGACGACCTGCAATAAATGATGCCCAAGTAGGTGTTTTAGCTGCTGTGGTGGCTAATCCGCACATCAGTAACAGACAAATTGCGCGAGAATCGGGAATCTCAAAAACGTCGGTGTTGAGAATGCTACATCAACATCGGTTGCACCCGTACCATTTTTCTATGCACCAGGAATTGCATGGCAATGACTTTGAACGTCGTGTACAGTTCTGCCACTGGGCACAAGAGAAATTACGGGATGATGACAAATTTTTTGCACGCGTTCTATCTAGCGACGAAGCGTCGTTCACCAACAGCGGTAACGTAAACCGGTATAATATGCACTATTGGGCAACGGAAAATCCACGATGGCTGCGACAAGTGGAATATCAGCAACCTGGCCGGGTTAATGGGAGGAAGGATAATTGGCCCCCATTTCATCGATGGCAATCTAAATGGTGCAATGTATGCTGATTTCCTACGTAATGTTCTACCGATGTTACTAAAAGATGTTTCACTGCATGACAGAACGGCGATGTACTTGCAACATGATGGATGTCCGGCACATAGCTCGCGTGCGGTTGAAGCGGTACTGAATAGCGTATTTCATGACAGGTGGATTGGTCGTACGGCAGTAGGAGCACTCTCGTGGTTGCTGTGTCGTCCGAACAAGACGCAGCCAAGGAAAAGGCACAATAGGCGCAAAGATGCGAGCTGTTACCATTGCGACAGAGACTCGCCAGTTGCGCGAGTTCAACAACCTCCCACGGGCGGCGCTGAGAATGAAGATATCGGCTTCGCCTCGGCCAACTGCCGGCCGACTACAATCCGCGAATGACCGGATGACAACGGAAAAAAGCCTACTCGGAAGACAGAAAAGCAGCTCATTTGGTTATAGATCATCGTCCAGGGCTGACATAGATAGGGAACGTCGTTTAGTGAACTCTTAGAATCGAACAGATAGCTTGCTATGTACTGTGAATTTTACCTTCGATTATTTGCACTTAGGCACTGAGAGCCTTTTTTGTGTTATGCACTGAAGAGCCAAAAAACTGGTACCCCTGCTTAATATCGCGTGGTGCTCCCGCGAGATCGCAGAAGTGCCGCAACACGACGTGGCATGGACTCGCCTAGTCTGAAGTAGTGATGGAGGGAATTGACACAATGATTCCTGCAGGGCTGTCCAGAAATCCGCAAGAGTACGAGTAACGCACCCCAGATATGCTCAATAATGTTCATGTCTGGGGAGTTTGGTAACCAGAGGAAGTGTTTAAACTCAGAAAAGTGTTCCTGGAGCCACTCTGTAACAATTCGCGACGTGTGGGGTGTCGCATTGTCCTGGTGGAATTGCCAAAGTCCGTCGGAATTCACAATGGACATGAATGGATACAGGTGATCAAACAGGATGCTTATGTACCTTTCACCTGTCAGAGTCGTATCTAGACGTTTCAGGGGCCCAATATCACTCCAACTGCACACGTCTCACACCATTACAGAGCCTCCACCAGCTTGAACAGTCCCCTGCTGATATGCAGTGTCCGTGGATTCGTGAGGTTGTCTCCATACCCGTACACGTCCATTCACTCGATGCAATTTGAAACGACACTCGTCCGACCAGCAGTCCAATGTCGGTGTTGGTGGGCCCAGGCGAGGCGTAAAGCTTTATGTCGTGCAGTCGTCAAGGGTACACGAGTGGGCCTTCGGCTCCGAAAGCCCATATCGATGATGTTTCGTTGAATGGTTCGCGCGCTGACAGTTGTTGATAGCCGAGCAATGACATCTCAGCAATTTGCGGAAGGGTTGCACTTCTGTCACATTGAACTATTCTCTTCAGTCGACGTTGGTTCCGTTCTTGCAGGATCTTTTTCCAGCTGGAGCGATGTCTGAGATTCATGTTGTAGTGCATTCCTGATATTCACGGTACACTCGTGAAATGGTCGTACGGGAGAATCTCCACTTCATCGCTACGTCGGCGTTGCTGTGTACCATCGCTCGTGCGCCGACTACAACACCACGTTCAAACTCACTTAGATCCTGATAACCTGCCATTACAGCAGGGGTAACCGATCTAACAACTGCGCCAGAAACTTGTTGTCTCATGTAGGCGTTGTCGACCGCGGCGCCAGATGATCTTTAAGGCTATTCGCAGATGATGCAGCTGTCTATATCATAGTAGCAACGTCAGAAGATAGTAAGAATTTGCAGGCTCTAGGGACACTATTGATGACAAATAGCTGGAGACAGAGTCTGCTGTAAAATATCAAGGCGTAATTATCCAGAGCGACCTTAAGTGGAATGACCATATAAAACACATAGTGGGAAAATCAGACAACAGACTCAAATGCATCGGAAGAATCTTAAGGAAATGTAACTCATCCACGAAACAAGCGGCTTGTAGGACGCTTGTTCTCCCGATTCTTGAGTATTGTTCATCTGTCTGGGATCCCTATCAGGTAGTACTGATAGAGGAGATGGAAGAGAAGATCCAACGAAGAGGGGAGCGTTTCGTCACGGGATCGTTTATCTGGTAAGAGAGCGTTACGGAGATGCTAACAAACTACACTGGCACACGTTACAAAAGAGGCGTTGTGCATTGCGGAGAGATTTACTATTGACATTTCGGGAGACAGCACTTTTCAGGAGGAGTCGTACAACATATTAGTTCCCCCCACATACATCTCGCGCATTGTTCACAAAGAGAAAATTCGAGAAATTAGAGCCAATACAGAGGCTTACCGACAATCATCTTCATTTTCCTATCCTGGTGAGGAGAAATTGTCTTAGCGGTGTACTGCACCAGAACCCGTTTCATGTACTCACAAATTCAGTCTACCGTAATAACAGGGCAACTCAGCCTCCACAACGGTAGCGACGAGGCCTTTACAAAACTGGCGACGAGGGTTTACAAAAGTGATTATCCCACGCATTGTAGCTGCAATATTATACGTCAATCCACAGCAGTAGCGATGAGGTCTTTACAAAACTGGCGACGAGGGTTCACAAAAGTGATTATCCCACGCACTGCGGCTGCAAAATTGTGCGTCAGTCTGGTGATTCGACCTGTTGTGCTGGTATTTATGAACGGCATTCCAGGGGTTGTTTTTGACCAGGATAACGCTCGCTAACATACCACTGTTGTAGCCCATCATGATCTACAGAGTGTCGACATGTTGCCTTGGCTTGCTCAATCACCAGACTTGTCTCCAATCAAGCACTTATAGAACATCATCTGACGAGAACTCCAGAGTCATCCACATTGACCGACCAAGTGCAACAGGCATGGAAGTCGATCACACAAACTGACGGCTGGTACCTGCACAACACAATGCTTGCACTTTTGTGTGCTTGAATTCAATATTCTGGCAATCACACCAATTATTAACGTACCAGCATTCCGCATTTTCAGTGGCTTATCTCGCGCTTACGTTGACCTGTGGTCTTGCAATCTTAATCACTTTTTATTGTTATATAGATAAATGTATTGCTAAAATTTCATTACTCTACATTAACTATTTTTTGGTGTTGCAATTTTTTTCCATTAGCATATGTGTGTCCTCACTGAAAGTAGAAGCCAAGGCTTTGAGGAAGATTCCAACCGTAAAAACTGCATCAAAGCACCAATAGCATTCCAAAATAGGATACCCTATTTACTAAAGGGACATTGTACTCTTCCAGCATGTCCCATTTTTCTTATGTTCTCCACTGCCTGCTCATAGCTAGCAGAGCGACCGCCACAAAGTCTAGGATTCTTCTGTACCAAGGCTGCTGGTCCCCTGTGGTTGGACTGTTCAAAGGCCCACCGTTCGACTCTTCCAGACTGGAGGCTACACTGGGCGTAGGGTTGCTCCTAGTCCAGCCGGAGCGGGCCACAACGGGTAAGGTTGGAGAACCGCGGAGCCAGACCCGGTGGGTAGGGGGAACCGTAAAGGGCAGCGTACGGTACGGTCGTGGGCTGCAGGGCCGCCACGGGTCGGCGCCAGCCCCGAGGCCAGCGAGAAAGCTGAGGAGAAAGCCGGCAGCCGCAGCGGCGGTGCGCCTAGCAACAGCCCGGCCCGGCCCGTAGCGGCCCGCTTCCGGCCCTGGAACGTCGCCTCCAGGCTCTGTCTCCGCACTCGTACTGACTGCTCGGCTCAGACCGCCCTATGGCCAGCATCATGACTCGGCCTCATATCGCTTGTTGGAAATGCGTTTAAAGAGGGGACTGCACATCGGATTTTGACTTGGTATCTATTCTCTTCGGACTGAAATATGAGGGGCAGTAAAGTTTCAGTCATTGCGCTGGATCGTCGTTTATCCGGCCCTCAACATTCTCTGAATCTCCGTTTTATCCAGAGTGTCCTCTCTCTCTCTTTCTCTCTCTCTCTCTCTCTCTCTCTCTCTCTCTCTCTCTCTGTGTGTGTGTGTGTGTGTGTGTGTGTGTGTGTGTGTCTACAGCGTGTTCATTTTAACTGAAGACACTGAAATATCTCGAAAACTGCAGACCAAATCAGAAAAATAGTTATAATTCCACTTCGCCTGTATCTGAGGGGAGCATCCAATGATACCAGTCTCGGTCCGCCACCCCACCTCGAGCGTGGGTGGCGGGGTGCAACTTTGAAATATTCAGTGGGAACTACTGTTTTCAATTGCAGAGTACGATTCTACGACAAAATCTACGTACGCTTTGTCTGAAGCATTTTCTTTTTCTTTCACCGCAAATGGCGCTGTAAACGGAGTAACAGAAATGTCTACACAAAAATTTAATTTACGACATTCTACTCAATGACCCTTGAACATCCGATGCCACGTAGGACTCCACCTCTACGCTACGAGGGTAGGACAGGCCAGAATTTCATAACATCTGATTGGAAACCCCATTCGCAACGTTGTATTCCTCAGACATTTCGAACAGGGACGCGCCACTGTTGCCGTGGCTTGAGGCGAACGTTACTCTACGTTTCCAATCACAGTGAGTGTTCAAACGTAGTACCACCAACTTCAGTACACTTAGTGATCCGTGTTTCAAATGACTGTATACGAGACAGAAACATATCTGCAGGAATGTCAGCACAGGCGCCGGCCACTGTGGCCGAGCGGTTCTAGGCGCTTCAGTCTGGGTTGGGGTTTGGAAGAAGAGACCAAACGGCGAGGTCATCGGTCGCTTCAGTCTGGAACCGCGCGACCGCTACGGTCGCAGGTTCGAATCCTGCCTCGGGCATGGATGTGTGTGATATCCTTAGGCTAGTTAGGTTTAAGTAGTTCTAAGTTCTAGAGGACTGATGACTTCAGATGATAAGTTCGATAGTGTTCAGAGCCATTTTTTTGTCAGCACAGGCGTTACTTATGCGGTCGACCATGTCCTCACGGCTTGTTGCCACTTGCAGGTACACCTCATCTTTTAAATATCCCCACAGAAACGAATCCGGCGACCTAGCGGGCCAATGAAAGGGGCCACATTTCCCGATCCTTCGATCACTGTAAACACAGTCTAATACCTCCCGCGCTTCAATTGCATAATGCCCTGGAAAACTGTCATGCTGAAACCACATACATTGTCTTAGGTCCAGGATAACATCCTGCAGTAATACCGGTAGTTCTTGTAAAAAAACATTCAACGTGCCGTCGATAAAATAAGGCCACACCACACGTTAACCGACCAAGGATGTCGATGGTCAGCTTGCCGAAACCAGTGGGGATTGTCTACACTCCAGTGACCCATATTATGCCGGTTAACGCTACCATGGTTTATGAATGTAGACTCAATGCTACCATGGTTTATGAATGTAGACTCAACGGAAAACAGTACCTCAGCAAAGAATGGCGGGGGTCGTTTGCATTTGTTGACGTGCCCATTCACAAAATACTACCCGGTCATGGAAATCGGCGCCATGAAATTCTTGATGCAGTGACATGCTATGGATGATATCAATGACGATACAGAATTTTGACAATACTTGCCAAGGACATAGCGGAATCGCGGTGTAATTGCAGGCCGCTTATCCGTAGGTTGTGGTGCACTGCCGCTGGTACATCTATTTCATTAGCTTCTGCTGTAACACGTTTTCTTCGTTTCCTTTTGTCTGTCTGTACGCTGCCATCAGACATAAAGGCGTCCACAACCTTGTAAAAGAACGACTGAGAGCGAGCTTACTCTGGAAGAAACTCGGCGTACATGACAACAGTAGCCTCAACATTTCTCCCACATTCTCCGTAAATCAAGATCATTTCAGTTTTTTCGTCTTTGGTTACGACATTCGTCGTCCACTTACACGCCTGTTGTCCAAATGATACCTAGGTGTGCGCAAGTATTGTAATGCTTGCACGATACGTGATCTCCGTACTACCTGTTGTGATACGTCGTAGTGTTGAGAGGCACCCACTTGCCTTTCTCATACTGTGGCATCAAGCAGTCAGGCCTGCAAGATGAGTGGTTTGCCAAGCGAGTGGATTCTTCCTTAATTTATCGAGCAACATGAATTCTCGTATCTTACTATTTAGTTACAAATTATCCTCCTGTATGAATAATACGCAACGGAAACACGCGTCTGACTATCAGTGATTTATAGAACTCTGACTGTACACTACGTTCTGGCAATACCACATTTACCTTTTGTCTTTGATTTAACGGCTTTTACATAAATTCGGGACATTACGATAACATACAATTTAATGAAAAAGGCCACCAATCTCTTTCTTTTCACTATTTGATTTATTCCTAAACACACAAATTCTACAACCTACAACAAAATCACATGAGAAATTCCGCCCAGTGGGCATGGCTTTACGTTAGTGAATCTCTATACTATGGTCTCGTAATCTATTTACCGCAACAGTGCACTCCCTGGATCGGATGGTGGATCTTTTATTATACCTCACACTTCGCCTCTCACAATAATCCTCACGAAACTTTCCTTCAGATCGAGCGATACAAAAGGAACAGGCATACCCACAAATCTTTCGAAACTACCTTGCTACTCCCATGCAAAACACACATACCCAAATTACAAGACATACACAACACAACAATATGAAATATTACACAAAGAACGGTTACAACTTCATCACTTTCCGCTTTCCCACTTCAATCAATATTTATCCCAGTTTGCCCGCATCTCGTGGTCGTGCGGTAGCGTTCTCGTTTCCGACGCCCGGGTTCCCGGGTTCGATTCCCGGCGGGGTCAGGGATTTTCTCTGCCTCGTGATGGCTGGGTGTTGTGTGATGTCCTTAGGTTAGTTAGGTTTAAGTAGTTATAAGTTCTCGGGGACTGATGACCTTAGATGTTAAGTCCCATGGTGCTCAGAGCCACTTGAACCACTTGAATTTATCCCAGTTTCACACGACACTGCCCCACTTTGTAATTCTACTTTCCTACTGTGAACTCTGGAGATAAACGCACGTCTTCCTGTGCAATGCAAGCCAAGTGGCGTTGCTGGAAAAACGGCCGACTCACCTTGATTCTCTCTCAGAGTTTAAATTCAGCGTCACACGGAATGATATTTCTTAAATACTTCAACTTATGATACACACGCTATTTCTTAAATATTTCAGCTTATTGTACACACGCTATTAATTCTTAAATATTTCAGCTTATTGTACACACGCTACTAATTCTTAAATATTTCAGCTTAAGCTCACGGAAGTATCTCAACTTATAACTACACGTGGGCTCTTTGTGACCGTTGGTTTACTACAATCCCCTTAAAATTACCTGCCTCACTTTGTAATTTTCCCCACAAAAGGTCCTGTGAAAGAGAAATTATTAATTCTAACTACTCTTAAATATTCCACATCCATACCATGCCTCCACTCTTTCATTACGAAGCACAACAAAAAAACAGGTCTTTACAGCAGAAGGTTCAGCGGCAGAGTAGCTGAAACATGGCCGTATTCCGATTCTCTCGCACCTCTCTCGAAGTGGGAGAAGCACCTTGCTACCTTATTGGTCAGCCACATTTCAGACGCTCAAAGTTCTGGTAACTTCCATCTCTTTGGTCTCACCAAAGGTAGCCAAAGGATCGACTCAAAGATGATCATATATTCCGATTCACTATCTGTGGTTAGCAGACGACCATACATTCATTCCTTTCACAGATCTCACCAAACTGGATGTAGGGATTTATTTTGAGGGAGTGCACATGTGATCAATTAAATGAATAAATTGTCATTCTTTCCCACACTGGTATCCGGCTTCGCTGTATTAGTTGAAATTGAGTTACTTTTACACAAAAAATGTGTTGTTCTGACAAGAATTTCGTACCTATTTTCAATGTTGGGCGGTACTGTACCCTTTCAGTTTTTCTACACGGCCACGGTGGCTCATCGGGGTGTCCTCTGTTCGACATGTCGGATGAATAGAACGTTGCGCATGTGGTTTCCAATTAGAAGTTATGAAATACTGGGCTTTCCAATCCGCGCAGCGCGAAGTTGGGGTCCCACGTGCCACTGGATATTGAAGAGCCATTGAGTAGTATGTCCTAATTTAGATTTTGTACCAATTTCTATTCCTCTGATTACATCACCATCTTTGGCGAAACGAAGAAAGTGCTTCAGACAAAACGTATATAGATTCTGCAGTGTAATCGTAACCTGCCATAAAAAAATAGGCGTTTCCATTGAATATTTCTAAGTTGTCCCCGCCACCCACGCATGGTGTAAGGTTGCGGGCCGATAGTGGTATCGTTGTATGCCCCTACGAGACAAACTAATTGGAATTACAACTTTTTTGATCCGATCTGTAGTTTTTGAAATATTTCAATGTCTTCCGTTAAAATTAACTCCCTATGCACGCGCGCACACACACACACACACACACACACACACACACACACATGCACTTTCAGGAAACAACCGCTGTGAGGGTAAGAACTACATACCTAACATAGTTCAGCAGATATGACTCCACAAACAATGAGATGCGTGAAAAACTGTCGCCACACACCGTCAGGTCGCTTGCGGAGTATGGATGTAGATGTAAATGTATTAATCCTGTCCTACTAAATATAATCGCAATGCGTTTTGCAGACCACTAAAAGCACCTACTGAAGTGAATCATGTTACTACACACAGTCCACGAGATACGACGTCGTAAGGACTGAGATGCGCCAGAAACTGCTGCATCACGCATGACGTTCAAATGTTATCCTTTTTTTCTGCTAACTCTTCTCTCATCATATTTTTCGCGCAGTATCCACATATGCTGCTGAATGTACCTTCACACATACTTCTTTGTACGACAAATAGTTCAAGAGAAGTGACGTGATAAACACTGAGAGGCGGGAAAAATTGCCGCATTACGCATGATATTCTAATACTATTATTCTTTAACACTAAGGCACTCGTACTGTCTAGTCAAATTAAGAAAATCCCTGACACCTTGCAGCGCTCAGCGCTTTTGACAGTTTGCAACTACGAAGCACAAACGGGCGTAGGAGAAAACAGTAGCCTGTACAGGTATATCTACATCTACAACTACATCCATACTCTACAAGCCACCTGACGGTGTATGGCGGAGGGTACCTTGAGTACCTCTATCGGTTCTCCCTTCTATTACAGTCTCGTATTGCCGTGGAAAGAAGGATTGTCGGTATACCTCTGTGTGGGCTCTAATCTCTGATTTTATCCTCATGGTCTCTTCGCGAGATATACGTAGGAGGGAGCAATATACTGCTTGACTCATCGGCGAAGGTATGTTCTCGTAACTTCAACAAAAGCCCGTACCGAGCTACTGAGCGTCTCTCCTGCAGAGTCTTCCACTGGAGTTTATCTATCATCTCCGTAACGCTTTCGCTATTACTAAATGATCCTGCAACGAAGCGCGCTGCTCTCCGTTGGATCTTCTCTATCTCTTCTATCAACCCTATCTGCTACGGGTCCCACACCGGTGAGCAGTATTCAAGCAGTGGGAGAAAAATTGTACTGTAACCTACTTCCTTTGTTTTCGGACTGCATTTCCTTACGATTCTTCCAAGAATCTCAGTCTGGCATCTCCTTTACCGATGATTAATTTTATATGGTCACTTCTAATGCCTACTCCAAGATAATTTATGGATTTAACTGCTTCCAGTTGCTGACCTGCTATATTGTACTAAATGATAAGGATCTTTCTTTCTCTGTATTCGCAGCACATTACACTTGTCTACATTGAGATTCAGTTGCCATTCCCTGCACCATGCGTCAATTCGTTACAGATCCTCCTGCATTTCAGTACAATTTTCCATTGTTAAAACCTCTCGATATACCACAGCATCATCCGCAAAAAGCCTCAGTGAACTTCCGATGTCATCCACAAGGTCATTTATGTATATTGTGAATAGCAACGGTCCTACGACACTCCCCTGCGGCACACCTGAAATCACTCTTCCTTCGGAGTTATCTAGGAACTCTCCAATTCAATCACACAATTGGGGTGATGGCCCATATGCTCTTACTTTGTTCATCAATCGACTGTGGGGAACTGTATCGAACGCCTTGCGGAAGTCAAGAAACACGGCATCTACCTGGGAATCAGTGTCTATGGCCCTCTGAGTCTCGGCCGGCCGGAGTGGCCGTGCGGTTCTAGGCGCTACAGTCTGCAGCCGAGCGACCGCTACGGTCGCAGGTTCGAATCATGCCTCGGGCATGGATATGTGTGATGTCCTTAGGTTAGTCAGGTTTAATTAGTTCTAAGTTCTAGGCGACTGATGACCTCATAAGTTAAATCGCATAGTGCTCAGAGCCATTTGAACCTCTGAGTCTCGTGGACGAATAACGCGAGCTGGGTTTCACACGATCGTCTTTTTCGAAACCCATGCTGATTCCTACAGAGTAGAATTCTAGTCTCCAGAAAAGTCATTCTACTCGAATGTAATACGTGTTCCAAAATTCTACAACTGATAGAGATACAGGTCTATAGTTCTGCACATCTGTTCGACGTCTCTTCTTGAAAACGGGGATGACCCGTGCATTATGAAGAGGCATTGCCATAGAGACGTTGACAAAGTCGTGTTGTAGACACGCGAAACAGTTGCAGCCGGCGTACAAAAACTGTCCCATATAATTTTCTTAATTTGGATTCTGTACTTAATCAAATGTACAGTATGCATATTTCTTTGTTCGACTCTTTCGTAAGTTCACAGGTGTTTTCACGAGCACGTGGAAACGAATTTTTTCGATACTTTACTACAAACAAAGTTCACTTTTTATTTTAATCTGTGATATAAAACCTGCAAAACGAAAACCTGGGCAGCTAGTTGTTTGTTAGCTAGCAGATAATGGCAGCCGAAAAGTCCGTTAACATTTGAGAATGCACTAATGCACGGAATAACGTAGGCTGTGAGGTAAATATTGACACATGTGCCTGAAATGGCATGGGGTTTCATTGAAACCAAAAACGCGTGCAAACTGGTGGTAAGTTCCTATGGGACCAAACTGCTTAGGTAATCGGTTTCTAGGCTTACACACTACTTAATCTAACTTACACTAAGGACAACGCACACACGCCCATGCCCGAGGGGGGACTCGAACCTCCAACGGGGAGAGCCGCGCCAACCGTGGCAAGGCGCTTTGACTACGCGACTACACCGCTCAGCCGCGTGCAGAAACGGGCCAACAGATTGCGCTGCGCTGCAATACGTAAGTGACGCCGCACGAAATCGTGTATAAAACGAGCTGTAGGGAGAGATGGAGTCAGATGCGCCAGCAATCGCGGCATGTTCGATTTACCCGAAAGCGCGTTATTGGTGAAAATTTAATATCGGAATGGAGAATCCGCTACTGCAGCCTTACGTTCCTATCGCCGTAATGGTGCGTTTACATCTGTGCACCTTGCCGCTAGTCGCCGTGATGCTGTGGTTTCCCCACAGGCAAGTAGAGGCATGCGTGCACGTGCATGCATTTCGTACAAAATGTGCGCAACACGAGTTAAGTCCATTCAAACCTGTGTTCACACTGGGCGCCTCTACTTGTGTCAAGCACATCCGCACGGTGACTAATCGCAAAAGGAACCGGTGCAAACGCACGCTGAAGGGTATTCGAACGGGTGAAGGTCGTGCCACAAGTGTCGCCGTCAAGAAAGTAATGAAGTTCGGAGTTATGGGTCGTTTAGACTATCGGCCCCTTAGGGCTATTGCTGTTCGGACAGTACAGAAAGAAATGGAGACTTAATAGGGCTCATCTCCGCATGGTGAAGTCCGCGCTTGTGAAAGTCTCACGGGCATTGCACGCACTAAAGTTTAACAGAGCACTAAGGCGTGCCCTCCGATGTCATTACGAGCACTAAAGAACATCATCTGTGCTAAAAATCGTTTGTTATACTAATTATTACTTTTGTGTCATGTAAAGCACAATCATTTTGTGCTATTGCCACTAGCCTCTTTATTCAATGCGGTAGCCGTATCGGGGGACTCGCACATGGCATGGCATGACACCGTTGAAGATCTAGTCAGTCAGCAGCAATGTGTTTGAACAGTTCTCCTGTATCCTGTGCAGTGCCTTATTTTGTCCATGGACTAACCACCTTCTTGCTCTTTGATGTCATTCTACATTCGCAACAGACGAAGATAACAACAACTATACAACTCAACGGTTACT
Organism: Schistocerca serialis cubense; assembly: GCF_023864345.2. NCBI lineage: Eukaryota > Metazoa > Arthropoda > Insecta > Orthoptera > Acrididae > Schistocerca > Schistocerca serialis. The sequence continues at coordinate 105,916,231 of NC_064639.1, read as the reverse complement.
TGTTAAACGACACAGTGCAAGGATTCGTGACTGGTGGTTGGTTCAATTTATATTTAATTACTGTCGTCGTCAACTGTTGTCGTGATTATTATCGGGGTATGGAATACTGTACAGTAACAACCACTGACGATGACAATTATTAAATATAAATTGAGCCAAGCACCATTCACGAATCCTCACACAGTACCATTATGTATTATTGTACAGTATTTCTTACCCCGATAACAATTACAACTGATGACATTTGTTCACGAATCCTCTTACAGTGTTATTTAACGACTAACATTGAGTTGTACAATGGTTGTTGTCCTCGTCTGCTGCGAATGTAGGATGACATCAAAGAGAAAGAAGGTAGTTGGTCCATAGACAAAGTAGTGCGCTGCAAAGGATAAAGGCGATTTGCTGCAAAACATTGCTGCTGAAATGGGACTTGTAACAGATCTTCGACAGTGTCGTAATGTAAGAACAATGTATAACATGCCATTTGCGAGTCCATCGACGCATTCTGGACATTAAATAAAGGAACTAATGGCAATATTGAACTGTCTAAGTTTGTTGAAGGATTGGAAAACACGCTGGGACGGTCAGACATGCCTATAATGATGTACATGACGGACTACGAAATGACAGTGGTGCTGGTTACGGTATGAGTTCTGATGACGAAATTATTGCCGTATCTTCGATTGCAGGCAAAGACGATCGTGCTGATGGATTAGCTGACGAAACTGGAGCTCAGTCTGAAGATATTTTGAAACATAAATAATCAACAACGTTGCTGGACAAAATAATGGTGTATTTGGAGCACCAGAGTTAAATAACTTAGGTCGAACTAATGCTGATGGAACACCTGCGTGATCGTGCTGCTCGTAAATGACATAATAATCTGTCTCAAACGAAACTTAATGTTTCTTTCAGTATATAAAACTCTCAGCGGTTTTTTTTCAATATCTGTTCAAAATCTGTGTGAAAGCAATGTGTAATATGTGTCCTTATGTGTTTCAATTATTACCTCGATTAAGCTGCGGCTATGAAATTTGATGATCCTTTAGTACTTCTCTCCACATTCAACCTTCAATATGACAGGTTTTTCCCAACGAAGGATGACTTCAAGGGAATGACTGAAACGAAGACACTGTAAACGCGATCTATAAAAGGATGGTTTTTATGAGTGGGGGGAGGGGGTGAGGTAATAATCTCTGAGAGACAAAATAGACAACAATATGTTTCCATACTGCTTGAACATTGCTTCCGCGTTGTTTACAATTACCATCCGAAACACTGGCCATTGAATGAACCTGTCATTTGCTGCCAGGGAACAGAAGAAGACTGCAGTAAAACTATGTAGTATTCAGAGGAAAGAAAGAAAGAAAGAGTCGTGTTGTTGTCAGACCTTGAGTAGATCCAGGTGCCTAATTGAAAAGGTTTTCTTTTCCTCGCACAGTTGCACCTTTCTTTTGTGAAGTAACATATGAGCGAAAACATCTGCCTAACAGCACGTTGGTCCAACTTTGGAACGCAGTGCAGCAGCGATTCGAATGGCTATTTGACAAGTTTTTGGTACGGTTCTGGAAGTACATTACACACGATGTATAGGAGGAGGTCAGGTAGTTTCCTGAACTTACGACCAGCGCTTAGTGGGCATGCCACATGTGTTCGATCGGGTTCAGATCAGGCGAATTTGGAGGCCAAGATATGAACGTGAATTCACATCATACAACCCAAACCACTGCATCAAGATGCCGGCCTTGTGATCTGCTGGAATATGTAATTGCCGACGGGGAAGACACAAGCACCAACGGAGGCAGCGGTCCCTGATAAAATTCACGTAGTCGAAAACTGTCATGCTGCGTTCGATTACTGTCACAGATACCATTGAAGCTCAGGTAAATGTCCCCCATAGGATAATACTACTTGATTCCGCAGTGCGGTGAATGTTTCGAGCAGTTATTTGTCTGGATGGCGGCATAACATGAAACGTCATTCATCCGATCAAGCGACACGTTTCCATTGATCCACAGTCCATCTCGATTACCCCGTACCCTCTGCAGCTGTAATTGATGATGTTGCTGCGTCACCATTGGGACATGTAAGGGTCGTCTGCTGCAGACTATGAGCACTGGCCCGGAACGATTTACAGGGAAACAACCACATGTATGTAACTATAGGTAAGGAAAGTGCCAGACTCAGTTCTATCGAGAAAACCCTACAGCGAGTCACCCCCGAAAGAATTCCCAAACATAACGCTCGTTACACGGATTCTTGAGTACTTTTCTCCGTCCGAAAGGGTCTCAGAGGACCAAATGGTACCGACCGACTACCGTTTCATCCTGAGCCGATAGGCGTGACTGGATGCGGGTATGAATAGTCAGTACACTGCTCAGCCATTGTCAGTTTTCGCGACCGAAGCCGCTACTTCTCAATTAGGCAGCTCCTAAATTAGCTTACGAGGGGTGTGTGCACCCCGCTTGCCAACAGCGCAGGACCGAGATTGTCAGCCATCCATGTGCTTGCCAAGACCGACAGTGCTGATGGGAAACGGTGTTATCACTGTGACAGGCCCGTTACCTTGAGTATTGTTCGGCAAACCGGACTGCCTAGCAAAAGGAAACATGGCAAAGATGATAAAGAACCACTTATTTTATCACGGAGTTATGCAGTGGGAAGCGTTACGAGGTAGGCGTGTGGATCGTGAAGAGCCGTATCCTCAAAATTCCAGAAACTCAAATACAGCTACGTATAAGCAAACGTATCATTTCTTCGAACATTTCACGTAGAAATCACGTTAGAGTAGAAGAATTTGGGCTGATGCAGAGAAGTTCCTATAGTCATTCTTTCCGTGCATCACCCGCGAAAGAAATGAGTCGAGAGGAGATTCTGATACATCACACAGCCTATCCATCACACAGTACGATGACTATTGGAACACAAAAGCAAGCAGAAATACCTATACACCACAAAACTTCAATCCATTGTCACAGAAGCATACCATTGTTCTTAACGAATTTTATTTGGTGTTGTGACAAGCTACACTGCCGGCGCTACGCACCATAGAATATTTTTGTATGCCAGCGGTACGCACATTATCACGCCATTCTCTTTTTTCTGGCGTAATCCTCCTTCCATTACAGAGTCTGCATTTGCAAGTTGTTGTGCAGATGGTACAATGTCATCTTATACTAATGTGAACCACGCCATGTACACTCATGTTCATAAAAAACGGAACAACTTGAACGACTAGAGACATGACCTTGATATCCATAGGACATGTACATTGGTATGTTCTACAGAAATGATTAACATTTCAGTCACCTCTGTTCAGCACGTGTTCAGTTGCCTAGTAGGCACAGGGTCCGCCTTGGGCCCTGATAACTCTTTGATTGCCTGAGAACAACGACGCGTATAAGGGCACAAATGGTGTCCTATGCCATCCATGCTGCATTCATCTGGTCCCAAAGTTCATCGGTGGTGGTCGGCACTGAGTCACATTGTTTCATTATACCCTGCACAGTTTCGACTAGCGACAAGTCGGATGATCTGGCGGACCAGTGCAAAAGGCTGATATCCTGTGACACTAAGAAGGCACGTGTTCGTGCAGCAACATGTGGTCGTGCATTGTCTTCCTGAAAAATTGCGCCTGGGCTGTTGTAGAAAGGGTATGGTTACAGGTTGCAGGATGTCACACTCGTTCGGTGCCTTGGACACGCACCAACTGTGATTTGTAGTTGTACCCAATAGCACCCCACACCATGAGGCCTTGAGTTGGCGTTGTGGGTCTTGTTCGAATACAGTCATTGTTATACCGCTTCCCCTGTCTGCAGCGAATCAAAAGGCGGCTATCATTTTCAAACAAACCTGGATTCGTCCAGAAACAATATCTGATGCCATTCTCGTCCCAGTGACGTTGTCCATACAGCATTGCCGTCTAGCATGTTTCTGCGCATTCGTCAAAGTTGGGCGGAGAAGAGGACGAAGCGCACGTAACTCATGCCGTAATAAACGGCGATGGACTGTCAATCCTGATATTGTACGATGTTCCACTGTTGCGCCAGAGCCGAGGAGATACAATTCCGTCCAGAAATGCCATTCGGAGGAGGTTTCAGTCTTAGCGGGAGGTGGTGTGGGTGGTGCGAGCCGACCCATGTTGTCGTGTTCTTCGCCCTTCCGTGAACCATTCTGCACACACCCGCTGCACTGACGTAACACTTCGTCCCACACTAGCAGCAGTTTCCCGGATGGATACATCACACTCTCTCATGCCAATAACGGGCCCTCTTTCAAATTCACTGATTTTACGGTACGGTTGGCGCATACGTCTGAATGTCTGATCAATTCACACTAAAACAATTACGTTCGGTTTATAGTGACGAGAGCCGCAGACACGGTTTACCGGTAGGTGGTTTTGCGCCTCGATATCGATGTTGACCTTGAACTCACAGGCCGCTAATCATTTCTGCATTACATACTAATATACGTGTCGTGTGAATATGAACGTCCTATCTCTACTCTTTCAAGGTGTTCTGTTTTTTCAGAACATGAGTGTACGTAAATTGTATGCGAAAACTCTGTTATTTCTGTTCTCGTATTTTAAATGTTAGCCCGCCCGTTTGGCCGTGCGGTCTAACTCACGGCTTTCCGGGCGTGAAGGAGCGCCTGGTCCCTGGCACGAATCCGCCCGGTGGATTTGTGTCGAGGTCCGGTGAGCCGGTCAGTCTGTGGATGGTTTTTACGCGGTTTTCCATCTGCGCCGGCGAATGCGTGCTGGGTCCCCTTATTCCGCCTCAGTTACACTATGTCGGCGATTGCTCCGGAAACAAGTTCTCCACGTACGCGTACACCACCATTACTCTACCACGCAAAAATAGGGGTTACACTCGTCTGGTGTGAGACGTTCCCTGGGGGAGAGGTCCACCGGTGGCCGAACCGCACAATAACCCTGGGTTTTTGTGTGGGGTGGCGGAGGGGTGGACTGCGGTAGTTGTCGTGGGGTTGTGGGCCACTGCGGCTGCGGTGGGGTCGGAGCCTCTCCATCGTTTCTAGGTCCCCGGTTAACATACAATACAATTTTAAATGTTTGTATCGTGGTTTCTAGATGCGGAAGTTAAGAACCAATACAAGATTAAAGAGTGAGGAACCACCCAAAAAACGCATCCAGGTCTTTAAGCTTGCGCATGAATGACATGCGTTATCATCATATCTCATTAACTTTAATTTGTCTGCAAGTCGGGTATCTCTGGACATGAACGGAGTCAGACTACAACAGATCACGTGCAGTGAACCAAAGTTCCCTCATGATGCTAGACGACGTGGTCATCCCTGATGCGGTTTGCCAACTAGCACCAATCAAACAATAAATGTTTGCTTGTAACCCTCTAATATGCAGCAACGAGGAGCCAATCTTTCTCCACGAAAAACAAATGTAAGGCCCCGGGAAATTTCACTCTAAATCCATAATCTGTGGCTGTACGGGCACTCGGTAAATCGCAACAAAAAATATTGAATGAAGTGATCATCGATAAGAAAGCCGATTTAAGCTCCACAGAGCTTTACAAAACGTGTTTGTATTGGAAGAGATACGACCTTGCCCTCTCTGACCGAAAACGAGCACGTTCAGCCATCTACGACGGTTACTCAATAATTAAACAAATATCTGACAGCAAAAATGCTTTATTAAATGAAAACAGTTATTTGCCTCTTTTTCCAAGTAATCCTCAGCAGCTTCTGTGCACATGTTTCTTCTTCTTACAAGTTTTCTTCATTAATTTGCTTCGGTTTATAGAACCGTTCTGCCATCTGCTTGGTAAAAATAAAAATTCATAGCTACAGAGAAATCAAAATATAAATATTTTGAACAATGATTTAAAATTATTTTACAGTTTCCACATAGGTTCAAAAATTGTAGCTAAAAATCTTGGCTTATGAACTATAGACGAAGTACTTTTTTCTTTACCTCTTCCTTGCAGTTGAAACTGATATCACGCAAAGCTTCTTTCATCGGACAAAACAGACAAAAATACTGAAGGGGCAAGATCATGGCTGTAAGAGGAAGGAGTTCCCAACTCACTTAGCCAAAAATTTTCAACGGCAGCAGTGTCGTAGGTGGTGTGGCAATGTCTTTCAGAAGCAGCACGCCTTTCTTCTGCCGTCATAGATATTTCCGCTTCAGCGAGGGAGTGACTTTGTTTTCAGTGATGTCTGAGTAGCACAGGGTGATTCAAAAAGATAGAACAGATTTCAGTTGTTTATTACAGGCAAACTATGATAGAGAGAAACACATTGTGCATGTCATTGAACAGAGGAAGGTTCAAAGTATTCTATTTGCACAGACACTGTTCCATACTTTCAACATGAGCACTATGCGTTGCTCGAGAAACGTCGAAACATTGGTACATTTCGTTCCACACACCAATCAACAGGCCTCTGTTTACCGAACTGACAGCTTCAATAATTAGTTTTCGCACCCGTTGAAGAATAGCTATCGTAGGTGGGACAAAGACCAAAGACTCTGTCGTCTACGTACCCGCATTCCCCCCCCCCCCCCCCCCCCCACCCTCCATCACACAGGAAAATCGAAGAGTGTGAGGTTTGTACGATAATGGTGCAGCCAAAATTGAAAGTAAGGCGGTCCCCATCATGCGTAAAAATGAAGTCGTGGAATCTTTATGTAGTTGAGGAAGCATCCAATTTTGCAGCACGTCTGGGTTTGATATGCCTGTCAAAGTTTCCTTCGCAAAAGAGGAAGGTCCATAAACTCTGAGACCATGAGACCAGGAAAGGCTCGAAACGCATGAACTTTCGGAAGGACTCTCTCGCGTTCGACGACGACGCCAGAAATTTGTGACCCCCAAATTCTTACGTTACGGCGGTTTACCCTACCCGACAGATGAAACGTCGATTCGTTCGAAAACATGAGTCCTTCGGAAAAACTGTCCACTGCCATATTCTGGACAACTGAAATTCAAAATTCGTACATTCTCCTGTTGTCGCTGGTACCCAATTGCTGCAGTAACTGCAGGTTGTTACATTTCGTATGCAGATATCACTCAGAACACGTCACACCGTGGCTTAACGAAGTTGAAGTTCCTAACTTTGAACGTATCTCGGATACGCTCGAGATTTTCTTCAGACGCCGTGGCCGACCAGTGCTCTTACCTTTGCATATGTAACCAGTTTCCAAGAATTTTGTATGCTAGTCATAACTCTTCTTATGCAGAGGCGGCTTCTTGCTGAATCGATGGCGTAATGCACGTTGCACTTCAACAGAGGACCGGCTTTGCGATAATTCCAACACACAAAATGATTTCGCATGTGGTGTAGTCACGATATTGCTTCAACCAAACAACAACGCAGCTGTGTCAAAACTTTGAACCTTCCTCCATCCAGCGACATGTACAATTTGTTTCTGTCTTTTATAGTTTGCATTCTTCTTGAATCATTCGGTGTAGGCTGCTGATAGTGTTTTCCTCCTCCAAAAACCACAGGAAATGTGATCATGGCCACTCCAAAAGAAGGATTACATTACCTTACCAACCGATTTATTTTCTTCTTTGAGTCGTCAATCTTCTAACTGATTTGATGCGGCGCACCACCAATTCATATCCTGTGCCAACCTTTTCATTTTAGAGTAGCATTTGCAAACTACGTCCTCATTTATTTGCTCGATGTTTTCCGATCACTATCTTCCTCTGAAGTTCTTACGCTCTACAGCTCCTTCTAGTACCACGGATGTTATTCTATAATGTCTTCACACATGCACTCTGATCATGTCCCTTCTTCTTGTCTTCTTGGTATCGTTTTCAATTTCTAACGCTCAGGCGATTCAAGGAGTTTCCAATGCTTGCTTTGATGCTTGGACTCTGCCTCAAAATGATGCATTCAAGTCTCACCACTACTCAAAATCCTGTACAAAAATACATCGCCTTCACTGCTGAAATTATTTTTGAACTCGGTGCAAAGCAAAACTCTGTGTTTTGTGATGAATGGTAAGTTCTCTGAAAATTCACCTTCAACAAGTCTTACAGTAGTTCAGTTTGTTTTGAGTGCTAGAATGAGTTGTGCCAACACTGTATCGTCATTTTTCAGCAATTTCTTCAGCTGTAAGTCGTCACTATTCTGGGATAAGTGAATCAGTTCACTGAACTTGATTATATAAATACGTATACAATAAGCTTGAAGATCTGAACAAATTCAAATCTCCTGCTTCTTCCGTATCGTAAAGGGTCCCAGATAGTTGACATTCCTGCAAGAGGTACTGGTGGAGATAATGGAAGATATACCACTGTCACTCGTCAGCAAAGATGGTTCCAAAATGATGGTACACCAGCGGATTTGCATGAAGCGCCTGAACATCTGAAGCAAACGGTGAAAGGTGGATAAGTCAATGTGCCCATCACTGTCACCAGTTTTAACTCTTCTCGACTTTTTGTTGTGAGGCCACATGAAGAATCTTGTGTACGAGTCTACTGTACAGTTGCAGGAAATTTTTCTTGCGCGAGTTCTGGCGTCAGTAGAAATTATTCAGCACACACGAGCGTTTTAGGTCCGTGTGTACGAAATCACGCATCAGAGATACACCCTGGCAATGAACAGCAGGGTCTCCACCACGAGGAGTAGCTTCTGTAGAACACACAGATCGGAGCTCTCATTTTCTCCGATCTTGGAACTTATTTTATATCCAAACGGTACATTTCCGGATAGAGACTCATTGTCAAAATTTTATCTGCTACTTCTACAAATTCTAGAAGCCCGTAATAGGAACTGTGCAGCAATCTGATAACGTTTGCCTGTCAAATTATTGAATGACCGTCGAATATGAGAGTCTTCAGTTCAGAGTAGAGTACATTTTAGTATTCTGTATCAAGGCAAAGCATTGGCGGAGGAGATGGCCATAATAAGCGGTAGAAAAAATTCCTAATCCGCCTGTCAATCGAACTTGCGACTTGTGGTATAGTCTTAAAACCGTCTTCTCGAAGAGGCCCACAACCTAATCCATTTTATTTCATAAACGTCTCACAGTTGTATCGTGGTCTAGCGTCGCCAACAGCTCCCTGTCAGCCCATCCCTAGAATTTGTCTATTTGTCTTTGACTTGTCGTCTGGTGATACGCCTCAGAAATGGAAGTGATAGAATTTCGAGCTGTACGGCACATTCCAAGACTCTTGAATTGGCTGGTGAGTAACGATCGACAGTCACTGATTCCTAAAGCAAAAATTTTGGGAAAAATCTGACCATATTTAATTTTCGTGAGTTCTGGTAGAAGCCGAGATCAGTTTGGATTCCGGAAACATGTTGGAACACGCGAGGCAATACTGACGCCAAGTCTTCTCATAGAAGATAGGTTTAGGAAAGGCAAATCTACGTTTATAGCATTTGTAGATTTAGAGAAAGCTTTTCACATGTTGGCTGGAATACTATCTTTCAAATTGTAAAGGTGGTAGGGATAAAATAGAGGGAGCGAGAGACTATTTACAATTTGCACAGAAACCAGAGAACAGTAAGAAGAGTTGAGGGGCACGAAAAGGAAGCAATGGTTGAAAAGGGTGTGAGAGAGGGTTGTAGCCTATCCTGATGTTATTCAATCTGTACAATGAACAATCAGCAAAGGAAACCAACGAAAAATTTAGAATACGAATTAAAATCCAGGGAGAAGAAATAAAAACCGTGGTTTGCCGATGACATTGTAATTCTGTCAGAGACAGCAAAGGGCTTGGAAGGAAAGTTGAACGGAATAGACAGTGTCCTGGAAGTAGGTTATAAGATGAACATCAACAAAAGGAAAATGAGGGTATGGAATGTAGTCAAATTAAAGCAGGTGATGCTGAGGGAATTAGATTAGGAAATGGAACACTTGAAGTAGTAGATGAGTTTTGCTGTTTGGGGAGCAAAATAACTGATGATGGTCAAAGTAGAGAGAATATAAAATATACACTGGCAATGGCGAGGAAAGCGTTTCTGAAGAAGAGAAATCTGTTAACATCGAGTATAGATTTAAGTGCCAGGAAGTCGTTTCTGAAAGTATTTGTATGGAGTGTAGCCATGTATGGAAATGAAACGTGGACGATAAATAGTTTACCCAAGAAGAGAATAGAAGATTTTGAGATGTGGTGCTACAGAATATTAATGAAGATTGCATGGGTAGAGATTACATGGGTAGACAACGTAACTGATGAGGACTTACTGAATAGAATTGGGGGGAAGAGAAATTTATGGTACAAAATGACTGGAAGAAGGGAATGGTAGTGGAACACATTCTGAGGTATCATGGGATCATCAGTTTAGTATTGGAGGGAATCGTGGAGAGTAAAAATCGTAGACGGAGACGAAGAAATGAATACAGTAAGAAGATTCAAAAGGATGTAAGTCACAGTGGTTACTCGGTGATAAACAGGCTTGCAAAGGATAGAGTAGCATGGAGAGCTGCATCAAACCTGTCTTTGGACTGATGACCACAGCAACAAATATCGAATTTCCATTGCAGCAGGACCTCGAAAATAGTGGACATGGGTATCACGACGGCTGCCATGTAGCGAACCCTTTGGTGCACCTGTTAGATCCAGTCACTTGACAGAATCGCACGTTCATGAGCAGAACTATCAGTTCTGGACTGTCACAGTGTGAACGTTCTCAAGCGTTCTTGTAACACACAGATTTTTATCAGATGACAGGTCCTGTGGATGGAACATCGTTTGATCCTAGGACAGCAGGGTGATGGCAGTTGTCACTTACTAAACATTAAGAAATCTTATATTTGTCTAAGAACTGGTTTAGAGTAATTCATAGTTACTCCTGCTGTCAGCTGCCAGATAATGTCAGGCATCACAGCTATACTTAGTGAGCAGTTCACCTTCGCTTAGGCTATTAAAAGTGGCAAACGGTAATTATATGTATATGCAGTTATACTGCACAGAAGATAATTACTGCATCGCTTTTCAGTGACAACCTTGCATGCACTTCCTATAATTACTATATTTACATCCTCACGCTGTGTGAATACTGGACATCTTGCTTCCACAAAAAGGAGCATTATTTACCAATTTCCACCTTCAACATAAACAGGAAGCGAGCGCTGCCGCAATAGTAGCACTTCAGAAACTAAATCGGATAAAACTGGCTTGTTAATATTTTAGAGTGATGTATTCCAATTAACTTAACACTTTTTCAGCACAAATGGAACGGTCGCTGTCATTCACCTATTGTGTGACACACATACACACACACACACATACACACAGGAAAGTTTACCGTAGTGAAAGATAATTATTTTTTACTGTTTTTTATTTTCGCAACTTTTTTGTTGAACTCACCACGATGCAAGTACCACTGCAGTTCGTGACTAATGTTCAGTTCCAGATCACGGATTAACTGCAGATGGTGCGTGCTGTGAGCTAATATCCCAAAGATATTCGGGCTCACATGCGGCTCCTCTTCGTCGAAATGTCTTGGCTCAAACTCGTCTAGAGGTTGAACAGCAGTGTCGCATTACATGCCCTAAATTAAACACTTGTGACCCTTTGGTTAAATTGTCTGGCTGATGGAAAGTTTGCGAAATTGTATGAAACATACAACGTTAATATAACATACAACAACAGTAATAATAATATCGGGAGCTAAAGTAATGACCCATAAATGATGTAGGCCACACAGTTGCGATTTGGTTAGAATAATGTTTATTCAGAAAGCAAACTAATAGCGAAAGTGGTCGTACTTAGAATTACTATTACACTCGAGCGCATGTACATTTGACACAGTTCGATCATTCACAGTCTCAACGTGAATAACAAGGCCAATACTCCACCTCGTTAACTAAAGTTAGAGTTCACACCAAGTGCGCGGCTGCTCACTGCTTACGGACTGAGTCCCGCGACACCACACAACGCGAAATTTTCTATGTCGTTTCACTTCGCCAGCCGGGGTGGGCGGTTCTAGAGGCTACAGTCTGGAACTGAGCGACCGCTACGGTCGCAGGTTCGAATCCTGCCTCGGGCATGGATGTCCTTAGGTTAGTTAGGTTTGAGTAGTTTTAAGTTCTAGGGGACTGATGAACTTAGAAGTTAAGTCCCATAGTGCTCAGAGCCATTTAAACCATTTATTTCACTTCCTAGCTACCTAAAGACGACCGTCCGCTTTCGCGTCTCCACCAGCACTGTCCCTCTGCCCGTCCCCGGCCGCGTTTCCCGCGCGCCGAACATCCTCGCTCAACTGCCTAGGGCAGTTCCCTTTTTTTGAAGCCGTCCATCTGATTGGTTACCGCTTATTCTACATTATTTTACATTTTAAATATTTAAATAATCATACCTTGACCACTTTCACGTTCTAAATAAATCAAAAATAATATCCATTACATAATAAATGTTAAATTCATTTACATAAAACAAATACAATTTCCTTCTTAACTTTGAATGTCACTGTCAGTTGCCTTGCAACAATGTGCTTTCTAATAAATAAATAAATAAAGAACAAAAGTAACTATTATGAATTAAACTTTACAACAAATATTCTTTTTCCTAATGATTTAATAACGTGTCCTGCTGTCATCGTCCAATGTGCTTTGTGTGGAGGAAATGACGATCTGATGCTTAACTGTAAATACTGATAATTTAAATTTACTATTTCTTTTAAACAAAGTTACAGAGTTGATATTTACAACGTTTCTCATTTTAATGATACGCTTCTGTATGAAATGATCGTTAAGATCGACCAAAGCGTTCAGATTTTAGCATTCAGGTCTTTGTTACAAAACTTGTTAATTTCACTTTAACAGTAAATCCTAAACTATTATGGATACGATCTATATGCAAGTTTTATTAGGATGACCATGAAAATTTATGGAGGATGGCAGATTAAAATTACTGTGGCTTCATTCACTGAATAGCTACTAAATTAAATAGTTTTCATAAATGATTCCCTTTATGTCCGATATTATGTGCATCATATTTAACACTGCTACGTCTCCTCAGCTACAAAAGCCTTCTGTTGGGTTTCCCTGTGACGTAGTTCTCGTCTGTCTCACTCATACACTACAGCGCTTTGGCCTCAATAGACAATAGACGCCTGTGAGTTTCCCCATCTCGTGGTGAATATGTTCCCTTTGCGCACCTGGTCCTGGGCGACAGGGTTCGTTTCACAGTTCCTGAAGGCTGACTCTTTCGCCCATATCCTTAAATGAGAAGGAAATGCTCGTTACCTCACAGTTCTCGTCCAAGGTTGGAGGAAAGCGAGGACATTCCATCTATAATAAAATCACACCAATTAAGGAAATGATGTGCTTACACCAGCTTTCATCTGGTGCCAACCTGGCTTAGAACTGTTTTGGACAGAGAATAAAAATTTTGTTTCGTCAAATGGCTTTTCACAAGAGAAAGATGAAACTTTCCTTTTGCTCTCTGTTAAGATACATCTTCTTGTCTTGTTACTACCATCTCTAAACTAACAATAACAATTTCGTTTTGAACACAGCTCAACCCCTTTTTGCGTAGTTCCTTTGTAGCTTCCTTCAGGGAAATGGAAACATGGTGCATAAAATTACTACTTCTTCGCCGGCCGTAGTGGCCGTGCGGCTCTAGGCGCTGCAGTCTGGAGCCGAGGGACCGCTACGGTCGCAGGTTCGAATCCTGCCTCGGGCATGGATGTGTGTGATGTCCTTAGGTTAGTTAGGTTTGATTAGTTCTAAGTTCTAGGCGACTGATGACCTCAGAAGTTAAGTCGCATAGTGCTCAGAGCCATTTGAACCATTTTTGAACTACTTCTCCCAAGCAGCACTCACATAATATGTCAACACACGGAAAATAACTTTCATGGGGAAACAATAAGAACTTAAAGAAGAATTCCAGCCAACAGGAATTGTAGATCGCCTTCACTTTATAAACTCCCACTTCATGAGTAACTCTTATTGATACTTACCACAATGCCAATGTCACCATAGAAACAAGAGAAAGAGAGGACTACAGATGTCTGTATATATACTATTGCCGCAGAATAAGCATGGTCCGCCCCTGAGGTCAATTAATTATTAATTCGAGGTAGTGCAACAAAAAAATGAGATAAATTACCAAAATGTTTTTTAATGGTGAAGCCTTTTAAAAAGCGCGTCGTTTTTGAATTATGTAGTATATTTTTATCTGTCGGTTGGCCACATTGTTAAGTATCATCTCGGTTTCCGTAAACATTCCGACTGTGTTGCATAGTTCAAGTGACGGAAATGCATCCATAGTGAGAGACGGTTTGTCTGGCTTGTGGGTGGTCGGCGTTATCGACTTTTTTTTTTTAAGATGGGGCAGAACCATCTGTGTCAGTTAAAGAAAACTGGTATCGTGCAATAATAAGGAAATTTTTTGTGATCTCATTTCAATGGAATGAACGTTCGTTAGTTGTGGTTTCAGCAGGGTGGTGCGTATCACATTTCCCGCGAAATAACTGAGATGCTCCATGAGTGGTTCCCGGATTGCCTCATCTCGCTTAATAAAAAAAAACGTGGGTAGTGACAACGATCACTAAGCTGACGTCACTGAACCTCTTGCGGTTTATTGTTTTGATGTTATCTTTAAACACTGGTATACGTCAATAAACCCCGAAGCACCGGCTAGTGAAAGGAGGAAATTCGACGTGTTGGCGAAATGCAAGTCGAGTCCTCTCAGGCAGTTATAGCGAATTTAACGGACCTAGTTCTTACAGTGCCAGCGCAGTGAGGGAAGTGATACGTCAGAAATAACTTCCAAAGTCTGGTGGAGAAGAAGTGATGAACATGTTCAAGTATTTTGTTAATGCGTTTGATAAAAAATAAAGTTAATAATTTGATATATCACAAGAGGCGGGGTTTGTGAAGGAGCCAATACAATGCGAGATGAGGTTGTAAAAAGTATGATGTTACAGCCAGCCTCATCCATCGACAAATATTGGAAGGAAGGAAAATTATACTGTACAGTCCCGTCGATGTCTATGTCGGACTGGACGTGGACAGTGGCAGAAACAGAAAACTGCTCAGAGCGACCATCACATCATATGTCTTAACTTTGTTAGAAACCTACAATACCACAAAATTTTAGTGGTCATACGGCGATTTGTACTCCATTCAAATCGAAATCCACTGTTTTAGGCGTTGGACCAGCAGCCACAGTAATTCTGCAAGTAACACTTTCAAAGTAAGGAACTTGTTCCGATGTCTTAAGCAATGAGTAATTGCTCTCAGCGCTGTCCCCGAGCATTTCTCCAAGAATAACTTCAATCTATTCTTAGGACCATCCACGCAATACTCTTCAAACTTAAATGAATTCTCTACCAAGTCTTAAAGCAACGCAAACTCCACTGCATAGTGAAAATTCCTCCCGAAGACAAATTAACTTAGAGCAATGTAATATAGACGTAAGTACGTCTTACAGCAGTCTTGCTTTGTGGTAGTGCTCTAACACGGACGCCACCGGTGAGGATAGGTGATAACATGTCGTCAGCGATGCCAGCGCTGTGGACTTACGCTTGCTACGACCGAATCAGCAGTAAATCAACAAGCCATCACATCAGTCATTCGCATGACGTTTAACCATGTCTTTTCTCGCAACACCGCTACTACTTGAACATAAGTGATACTAATGTTTGCGACTGCGGCAACCAAGGAACGGACATGTTAATCATTTTCCTTAGGTGCAGAATGTGAGCGCCCATTAACCAGCGGAGATGCGGTGTGGTGCCGCCTCCACTTTATTAACAGCTGTCTGTACTGATAGTTGATCCACAGCACTAGAACAGACAAATCCACGGAAATTTGACAATGTCTTCGCAGATGGGATCATTTTTTATTGCACTACGAGTAAACTATTTCAGTGTCTGCTGGCCGCTGTGGTCGAGCGGTTCTAGGCGCTTCAGTCCGGAACCACGCGGCTGCTACAATCGCAGGTTCGAATCCTGCTTCGGGAATGGATGTGTGTGATGTCCTTAGGTTAGTTAGATTTAAATAGTTCTAAGTCTAGGGGACTGATGACCTCAGATGTTAAGTCCCACAGTGCGTAGAGCCATTTGAACCATTTTTTTTTCATTGTCTCTCACATTCGCTACGACTGAGAATTGTAATATTTAATAAAACAGGCAAAATGATAGATGAAACTAGTTCAAACCCACTCATTCATCGCAGACTGACCTGGACACTAGTCGCACATACACTTGGGATGTGCAATTTAGAGTCGTGTTCCAGAGGTTGCGTCCTATGCAATACCTAACAATTAGTAAGTCTTGCTACAGAAAATTCTACGCTACATAATTAAACCAATATTAAATGGATAAAGAGATGAATATGAAGGGCATCATACTATTCCAAATACAGTTCTGGTTACGAGACTAACAAAAAAGGGTAGTTATATAGATTTCCTAACACGACGGACTCTGGAAATCGACTAAAAATGTTTTTATACAACGTTATTCCAAACAGAGGAATGCGGTTGGACTTATTTAGATAATGAGTTTGCTTTCTTCTTTTCCAAAAAGCGCTTCGTCTTCTCATTGAAGTTTCTCTTCCTTTCTCCTATCCAGTTTCTGTTGGTTCCAATAGTCGGATTATATACAAAAGTGACCATCGCTTGTTCGCCCCTGCAGATTTGAAAGACAGTTTTGAGTTTGGCAGTCTGTCTTGCACAGGAACTGCCTTTCTTGAACCTTACCCGCATTAACCAATTAGCTGGTCCCTTTGTGTTTCAAGTTATCTCAGCAACACTTTGGACAACATTTTGAAGGTAACTGATAGCAGGGTAGATATCTATTCAAAACTGCTGAGGCTCTTCACACCTGTTCACCCCATATCGGCAGTGATACCTTCAGCTCCTGCGGATTTGACTTTCGGAGTTCACGTTCACAACGTTTGTGTTACGAACTTGGATTTACTTTCGCTTTTGCTTAATGATAAGTCGTGAGAGACGGTTTGGGGATTTTGTTTCCCACTTCACCCTACCTTCCGTGTGTTTCTTCACAACGAAATAGTACCTGCTGTCGATTTCACTCACTAAAATAAGCTCACAACACAAAATATTAGTCGACCCCTTAAAATGCACATTGGCTGTTTTCGACCACTGTAAAATGGTGTAGAACTGGTACCAGGTGACTATCTGACCCGCTGAAGTAAGCTGTGGCAATGGAGTGGTACGCATGTATTAACCTGACTAGTAACATGGGTCGACTTGGAGACACGACAGAAGGACATGGCGACATCACATTTGGTCGTGTTCGTGACCACACCGTCTATGGTATTGCCTTAAATAGTTGGTGTATCAATGCGGACTGTCCAATGTGTCTACGGGAAATGGTGTACCATTTTCAGTCAGATAATAGGGCGTTAGAACAGTGGTTGTAAAATATTCTAAGCAATAGGGACGAGTGTCACGCATTCTCAATGATAACTGCAGATGGCAGTGCTCAGTGAATGTAGGTCCACTTCAGTCAGTTTGGCTGGGAAGGGTACTGCATGCATTGGACATTTGGAAACTGACAGCTGCTGAGGGCGTCCTATCTTAATCCCACAGAAAATGTCTGTGCCTGTCTGGAGCTTTGGGTGAAAAGTAGCATTCAGCATGCCGGAAGTAGATAGCTCTGTGAGATGGAGTCAGCAATGAGTAGGTTCAGCTGTATATGGCATACCTGAAGAAAATTGTGGACTGCCTTATCCGCCGAATTTTGGCCATTATCATGGCCAGAGGCGTTGTTCATAGTATTCACCTGATGTATCCTCGGTTGAATAATGTGTTCCCACTGTGTGTAAGAAACCACTCTCACTTCCCCCTTTTTCTTTTCCAGTCGCGAGTGGTTAGTGTCAAAAATGGTTGCTGGTATGCCTCTGTGTGGAGTCGGATTCCTCTAATTTTATCATCACAGTTCTTTTGCGAGAGATACAAAGGAGTAAACAATATATTGTTTGACTCTTCTAAGAATGTAATCTCTCTAACTGTAACAGTAAACCACACCTTCATGCAGTATGCCTCTTTTCCAACATCTGCCACTAGAGTTGGCTGAGCATCTCCACGACTGTTTTGTGCTTACTAAATGAACATGTAATTAAACGTGATGCTCTTGTTTGAATGTCATCTACCTACACTACCAGTCCTATCTGGTATGGATCCCAGACTGACGAGCGATTATTCAGTTACTGGTCAAACGAGTCATTCCTAACCTGTATTCTTTTTGGGTGGGGAACATCTCCTGAGGATTTCCCAATGGATCCCAGCCTGCCATCTGCCTTACCTGAGATAAGTTTAATGTGATCGTTCTGCTTTAAATCACTCAGTACACACACTTCTAGCTATATTACAGACGTAGCTCATGACAGAGTGTATGTGTGTATACCTGAGGCCTTATTCAAAACCCATGGATTGATTTCAATCAACTTCACCACATAAAGAGCAGGTCTCACAAGTGTCAGCAGTGCTGCACTGTGGGGTTTATACCCTCCTAGCCACAATATGAGCAGAGACAAGGGCAAAAACATGATGTTTTTCAGCCCCTGGCACATAGGCTGCCTTGCATGACAGGCATGTTATGTGGCAACGGTATTGACCTGGTGAATCAACCTGCTTTGCAGGGCAACCTACATGTCGGGCTAAAGAAATGATTTTCCAGGTCATTTCATGTAGACTGCCCTGCATGTCAGGCATGTGTGTGTTGGAGTAATATCGGCCTGCTTTAGGGACCTACTTTCTGTGGGCATCTGTGTGTTATGTGCAAATAAATGATTTTCATGCCCTGATATGTAGCCTGCCCTGTATGACAGGTGTGCTGTGTGAGCAGATTTCGCTTACTTCTTTAAACTGTATTGCAGGGGCTACATGTGCTGAAGAGTATGGCTAAGGACAGGTTGAGATGGACAGAGGAGAGGATAGACAGAGCTAGAGGAGGAGGAAATGGACAGACAATGGGAGATGCACGGGGCAGGTGGAAGGTTTAGAGGGATAGTGGGCAAGTGGAAAAGGAAGAGAAGGAGGTGGAAAAGATAGAGTGGGCGGAGAAAATGGTCAGAGGGAGGGGGAAGGAAGATATGCTCAGAGAAGGGTGTGGACGAAATGGACAATGACGGGAGAGGAAGAGAGAGAATGGGGAGGAGTAGACAGGCAGATACAGATGGGTGGATGAGATGAACAGACAGAGAAATGAAGAGGCGGACGCCGAGGCATGGAGGTGGGGACGAAGCTACGGGAAAAGTGCCTGTGGGTCTTTTTGCCTATTTACGCTACATTTGCTTATACTGAGTGTCAGCTGTCTGCACGAAACGTCACCAGTATGTCGCAGATCGTGAGTCCAGGTGAGTGAGGGTAAGGAGGGGCCGCATCACCGTAGTAGAGCGAGGGCCCGGCTGGGGCGAGGCCAGCGGCAGGTGTGGCGGACCCCGGAAGCGAAGCCCGGCCGCGCCTCGCCGAGACGTGACCTCGCAGCCCGCTTACTGCTCGCTGCCTGCGGCCGGCGGCCGGCGGCCGGCGCTGCCCGCAGGGAGTCCCGCACGGCTACGCGCGCTGCCACTCGCAATAAAGTCACAGCCACGGGACCAACGGACCCAAACTATATCTTGTAGTCGGTCGTTCACTGATTAGTGGGCACTTACCTGTACCCCACTCTACAAGCGAAGTACCGTTACTAGTGCTGTGTTTCTTAACCTTTTCGATAAGCTGTAACTTGACCGTCATTAGACGATTTTATAAAATGTTAATTGGCTCAATATGACTCTTCGTCTGTTGTTTGTTGTCGCTCTGCTTCGGCGTCAGACCGTTTGTAGGCAGCAATACCAAGTAACTTCCTCCCGAGCTACACGTACGAGTACACTGTAATATCTTCCACAACCACCTGGCTATGTGACATGCGTCCTCTCAGTATGTTGCTGTCACTTCTCAATATGACTGACTCGATGACTAACCTGTGCCCAAAAGGGGATCTTGAAATAAAGTACTTTATGATTAATTCTGGGATTTTTTTTTCCTGAGCACTGGAAAACGCCCCTACGACCATTTAACGTCGACTCAGAGTACAATTCACATTTTCACTGAAGGTAGCCGTAAAGAAAATGTACTGTTCCATACTGCAAAATGTTAATCACAGAATAAATACATCCTTCCGAGGTTTCTGCACTCCTGTACTTATTCACTCCTTGAGTCGACCCTGCAGACAAGTGCCCTTCCTGCAGGCGCCAAAAGGGTCATCCCACTTCCTAGACAAAAAGGCATTCTCGTTCCACCTGTGATCTTAGAGTCCAGCAGAGATGGGTAAGGGTAACATTCGATACATCGTAGTGATATCGATATCTGTACACAAATAAAGTGGAACCGGTATTAAAGATCAAGTGTACAAAATTTTACCAAGGCACGAACTCTGTATTAAAGATCAAATGTACAAAATTTTATCAAGAAAGCAATAAAACTGTAGACTGCTATAACAATATGTAAAACCCCATACCGTGTCTCTCCTGTTGAATTCTGCCTAGTCGTCCACTATGGGGAAACTAGGAAACCTGCTTTCTCGGATCGCTGGACAACATTCAAAAAAACGTATTAATGAGTTTTTATTACAATAAGATAAATGATAATACTTAGGTTTGAGAAGTACATAGATGTGTCGCAAGCAAAACGTTATGCAAACTAAGAAATCTCTTGAGAATATACAATTACTAATACAAGTGAAGTAATACAGCTGACACTTCTATTCAGGTCGCTAGTCATGAGGCTTGTGGTGAACTGGGCCGCGGCCAGACGAGCGCTTATGTTCTCTTCGTATAGAGGCTACTGCTGTCGCATTGTCGTCCTGGAGAGCGGTCGGCCAGCGTGGAACTGGCTGACGTCGTCTCAGAGCCCTCTCTGCTCTAACGTTCCCGGCTGGCGTGCTGGCGCTTGACTACGCCGTAACATCCCGTTTCTGTCGACGGATGACAGAGCGATACGGACTGCTGTGGATGCGGATGCACTGCGAGACGGTTTGCGGTGGCCGTTTGAATAGCTTGCTCCTCCATCACTTGTGTAGTCGTATCCTTATTGTCGAGTATGATGCAGCTCTCCATACACGCCATGCAGTTGAGCTGCATGTCCTCGAGAAATACAATATAACGGCTATAGCCACCAATTGCTTTTCGCCGTTTGCAGTACCAACATAGCAAGGCCTTATTGACTAATACTGCAATGCCCGATCAGTCAATCATCCAAACCAAAGCTCTTGCAAGTATTCGAAAGGTAGCTGCCCCTCTACAGGAACCATGTATTTGTCTGATAGCCATCCAACGTGGTTGCACATACGGCGTGGCTATGTGTATAAAGTAGTAGAATCAGCCAAGCCACCTCATCTGGGAAGGACTATGGTTCATGAGGGTAAAACTGTGTTATCAATCCAATATTCCAGACCCTACATACATTAACGGTCTTCTTAGGTTATTGATCAGCGACAGGCGCAGAAATTGTAGCAGCAGGGGAGATACGCCAGCCCATGTTCGAATCCACCTGATGAACCTAGATGTGGCTTTTAGGCGGTTTTCCACATCCCACAAATTGAATACTGGGCTTGTTTCCAAGTCCAGCCTGTTATACGATTCGCAAACATTAAGAAATCTTTCGCCCACTTTCTTTCAGATGTATAACACTACACGCAGACAACTGGCTTACACATGTACTGCTCTGGGGAGTAACGGGGTGGCGATAGGAAGGGCATATGACGACCCCTTAAACTGAACATGACAAATCCGTTAATAACAGTGTCAGCCCTGCACCGATGTGGGACAAAGTCGCAAGAAAACGAAGAAGATTAATGTAGCGAAGCATTCAGTCCCCCAAATTTATTAAAAGGGGGCATTGTGCTGTCGTGGAGACAGCACAGTGATCTGTATATTCAAACCGTCTGAGTACCATAGTCTCAGCCACGAATTTATTTCTTTTCGATGACCGCTTTCAGCGAGTGTAAACCATCTTCAGATCTAAGAAACTCGTCATAACAACTGATGCACAACAATTGCTCTGAAAAGTTTTTAGATCTGAAGATGGATTGCGCTACCTGGAACTGGTCATCGAAAGTACAACGAAACTGAGGTCTGGACTGTGCTTCTCAGTCAAAAAGTCCTGATTTTGGTTTATGATGGCCTTAATCACTTCAGGCAAATGTCAGGACTGTTCCTTCGGCAAAGCAGTGTCCAGTTCAGGTCTCATTCGTGTTCAACTAAGGTAGTGCACTGTGTCTTATGGCAGTGATATCACTGTGACATGAAAATCCAACCTTTTTCCTTCTTTCCGAGTCAGTCATCTTCAATTCGCGAACCTTCATTTGCTGCATACCTCTTCAATTGCTAGCTCCAGTAGACGTCCCAGGCGTGCCTTATGAACAGTAATAGCTACCCAATCGTGATTACCCACTTACAGACAATACCATCTATAGAAGCAGTGACCTTGTACGTTATTTTACGGTTGTCTTCATTTCCAATGTGTGGTCTCAATTTATCAATATTCAAAACTCTTTTTCCTCAGTTTCTCATTTTACAGATTTCAAAGGTTCATGACTGTATTCTTACGAGCTGATCAAAGGGAAGCCTGAGAGAGAGCGCGGACCATGCCGTTCGAGTCTTATCTTGTGGGTTAGCCACTGACGTATCAGACAGTCATCGTCCGTAGTGGTAAATTAATTCTGCGCAGCATAATGGTAACGCTGTCGCGACAGACGCAATAAATTACCTAATAATACCATGATGTGCTCCTTATGCGTAATGAATCAAGTCTCCACTCCAGAACTTTCTGCATCCAGTCAAACATTGTCTGAAGTTTCTCGTTTTGTTGAGAGTTTGGATGATGGTTCTGGCAGAGTTAGTCCTCAGTATTTCCTAAGGCTAATACTGTAATGCCGTTACATCTTTTTTCTTTTTTTTAAATACTGGTGCTATGAGCTGTAGCCTCCCATCTCCGTGGAAACATGCTCGTAAACCGAAAATTCCAGAAAAGGTCCTCAGGACCGATACCACCTGACTCTCTGCAATCGAATAAAAAACTGGTCAATGGCTAGTTCTCTTAAATACTCTCTGCAAGGAATCATCACTTATGGTAAAATCGCATATCTCTCGGACAGTAATTCGAGTCTGTTTCTCATGCAGACGTTAGCTACATTTCTCTACATGAAAATTTCTTTAAAAGATATCAGAGCAAAGACGTAGAATAATTAGCTATCCAGTGCCTTTTACCGCTAACAATGAAATGCGTGTTTTTTTTTCCGGAAAGGGACACTTAGCGATCGTCATCTAAGGAGAATGGACTGCGCCAGGTAGTACTACTTTGTGCAGCGCCTTGCAAAAATGGCTGTTACTGTTACGTCATCTTGGTTATCTGCTATAGCGATTGATATCTGTGAAGATATGAAAGTACGATGGAATCAGAACTGTTCGACCTATGCAAATCAATTGGGAAATACATGTCCAAACAGCCATGTTTTAAGTTCAAAAATGGTTCAAATGGTCCTGAGCACTATGGGACTTAACATCTGTGGTCATCAGTCCCCTAGAACTTAGAACTACTTAAACCTAACTAACCTAAGGACATCACACACATCCATTCCCGAGGCAGCATTCGAACCTGCGACCGTAGCAGTCGCGCGGTTCCGGACTGCGCGCCTAGAACCGCTAGACCAACGCGGCCGGCCATGTTTTAAGTAACCCGCTATAGTCTCTTTCTTTATTAGGGAGTCATCGCAGTTATAATTGCAAAACAGTCATCACAAAAAAAGACGTAGCACAGAAGAGTCCCTGGAACGGGCTAACCATTGCCAATCAATAGTTCATGTCTCCTGTTTCCGAACCAAGAACGGCCTGTCGTGCATAAGGTGGAACGCTGTTGTCAGCAAGTAAGGTGTGACAAAGATGACGCGAGCCCTGAAGTGAGACTGCCTTTTGGTAATAAACATTTGTCGCAGATAACTGTATCCGTGAGTTGTACACTGCAGACTTTCTGTGACAACTGTTGATGCTTCAGGCCAAAGAGCGCTGCCCGCAACCGCACGAAATCAAATGGCTCTGAGCACTATGGGACTTAACTTCTAAGGTCATCAGTCCCCTAGAACTTAGAACTACTTAAACCTAACTAACCTAAGGACATCACACACATCCATGCCCGACGCAGGATTCGAACATGCGCAACCGCACGAAACTGGTCGTAAATGACCAATTCTATCATTATGTTTTTTCAGTGTGAAGGATCACAGAAATTTAGCAACTCATTTCCACAGCTGCAGTGTCTTTAACATTACAAAGCAGCGGCGCTAGGTATTGTTCACGGTCAACTGTTTTTTCCTTCTTTTCCTTACTGGTATTCGGTCGTCACCATACGTTAGTTCATTACATTTACTTAGTATCATCATTAACTGCTATTGTACTATGTACATAGTTAACAGCTATTTACAAAACAAACGTGCAGGTGTGAATAAATGACTAAAACATGACGTCACTAGAAACCATTCGAAATAATTACACCATAAATTGAAAAATATAGCACACCATAAATTGAATAAAATGGCATCACACATGCACAGTATCTCTAGACAGGTATATCACACATGTTTAAGCGGTTGAACATCAGATTTACTACTGGTTGACCGCAGCACTGCAGCCGATGTTGGAAGGGTAACTTCGGCGGCGAATAAATGATTTTTATTGTGTTTTGTATTTGCTGCATGAAGGTAGTCGATCGCTAACGTCTCCTTCTTCATCGCAGAGATCGTATAATGAAAATTCTTTCAATCTTCTTCGGAACAGGTGGATTGCAAATTTTTCATGATTGAAGTGCATGCGCGGAATCTTTGTTATGAATCGTCTGCTTTTATTCAGTTTCCGAACCAAGCAGATAATGCTGTTTCACGTTGCAGCCGGTAATAAGACACTCCTTTTGGATCTTGATCCAGTCCCACTGCGTCTGCCAATAGTCTCTGACGTTATCATTGACTAAGCTCAACATTTCCTGGTAAGATACTCTATAATTCGGGATTTCGCCTTGTCATTATGAAACATGCCACTGTGCGCTGCTCTCAGCAAAAAATTTTAATATTCTTGTTTGCTTATTTGATCTTTCTGAGGTTCTTCAGTACACCTACGAAATTGGTTATTAATACCATACTGCTTCGTATCCAACATCTGCCGTATTTTACTGTTTCCAAAATTACGATGATTTCCGCGTAGAACTATTGTTTGCGTGTGCAACGAATAACGATATAAACATAATTTTCATGAGTAGTAAGAATCACCGAACACATCAAACATCGTCTTTTTCATCAGAGTGCCTGTCTGGCGGCCAAGGCAAGTACTTTGTACCTGTATGGTAAAGACAGGCAAAGCTAACCCATTCTTCTTCTGACGAAGAAAAACGTTACTGTTGGCCTAAATGTAATTTAGTACTGTTGTCCCATTACCATTTACATTTCAGGCGAACAGCCAAATGCTGACACGTTTCTCCGATGTCACCCTCACGCCCCCTTATGCGTAAAGTAGCAAAAGTGCATGAAATGTGAAAAAACATGTTCTCTTTCCGGAGGTTTCGCCCCAACAAAATTCTGGAGCTAAGTGGTGTGACACAGTTCCCGACTGCCCAGGACAGCTGTAACTTTCTCTGGTTTTACTGTAATATCTCAAGTGAACATCTGGGTCAGCCGTAATGAAAACTGTAGCCAGTTTCTTCCTCACTTACTATCGAACTTGAATACAAATTACCCTGGACAACTCCTGTCGTCGATGTGCCCTTGATAGCTAATGGAAATACGAGGAAATTCAAATGAAGAGAATTTGTGAATTTTAGTTATGGAAACGAGGATCGTGTCGATCAGAAAACAACGTTGTGCTATCAAGCTACGAATCGAATGGGAAACCGAGAAAAGCAAGTGAATTTTGTAAAACAGCTGAGTCATATTTGTAAATCTCGTTTTAATTTTTATTTGTAATGTTTACGTAGTCCATTGAATAAACAAGAGGTAATTTTATTTAAGAAATATAGCAACAAGAAAACGAAGTATTTTTTTTGTGTGTGTGTGTGTCTTAAGATGCCCCCACAAATACCGCAAATTACTTATAACACAAGAATGGAAATTACCAGTCTTAAATATTGATACATACACTACCTGATTATTGAGACACCTATGCCGGCCGGTGTGGCCGTGCGGTTCTAGGCGCTTCAGTCTGGAACCGCGTGACCGCTACAGTCGCAGGTTCGAATCCTGCCTCGGGCATGGATGTGTGTGATGTCCTTAGGTTAGTTAGGTTTAAGTAGTTCTAAGTTCTAGGGGACTGATGACCACAGATGTTAAGTCCCATAGTGCTCAGAGCCATTTGAACCATTTGAGACACCTATTAGTGGACATTAATACGGTATGTGTCTATCTTTTGCCTTTATAACAGCTCGAACTCTGCTGGGGACATTCTCAATGAGGTGTCTGAATGTCAGTGGAGGATTGGCAGCCCATTCTTCCTCAAGTGTCCAAACTAGAGAAGGTAGTGATGTAGGACGCTAGGGTCTGGAGCGAAGGTGAAGTTATTACTCATCCAGAAGTGTGTCCAGCTGACTTCAGGGAAAATGGAAATTTGTGGTAAGTTCTTATGGGACCAAACTGGGTCATCGGTCCCTAGGCTTACACACTACTTAATCCAACTTAAACTAGCTAAGGACAACACACACTCCCATGCCCGAGGGAGGACTCGAACATCCTACAGGGAGAGCCGCGCGAACCGTGGCAAGGCGCCTCAAACTGGTCGGGACTCCGAGCAGACAAGACCCGTTCAGGAATACTGTCCACAGTCTACTGACTCACAGATGCTGTGTTGTGCATTGTCATGCTGATACAAAAAAAATGGTTCAAATGGCTCTGAGCACTATGGGACTCAACTGCTGAGGTCATTAGTCCCCTAGAACTTAGAACTAGTTAAACCTAACTAACCTAAGGACATCACAAACATCCATGCCCGAGGCAGGATTCGAACCTGCGACCGTAGCGGTCTTGCGGTTCCAGACTGCAGCGCCTTTAACCGCACGGCCACTTCGGCCGGCCATGCTGATACAATCGAACATTGTTTCCCAACTGTTCCTCTACTGTACGAAGTACACAATGTTGTAAAATATCCTCATATGCTTTCGCATCCAGAGTTTGCTTAACCGCATTAAGGGGATCACCCTCTAACCACGAGAAACGCCCCCACACGGTAACAGCTCACTTTATGGCAGGTAACAGCCTCCAGGCAAACGCAAAACCCAAACCCTTCCACAGGTTTTCTACAAGGCAAATCACTCGTGTCCTGTCATCCACTGACCACTGATATCGTTCTTTACAGCACTTCAAGCGTCGCTTAGCATCGAGTATAGGCATGTGTGGCTCATGAGGAGCTGCTCGATCATTGTACCCCGTTCATTTTTACACCCGTCGAATAGTCACAGTGTTGGATTTCTGACGACACTATGGAACTCACGAGTAATTCCTTCCTCTTAATTCATGAGATTTTTTTACAACCAGCCACTGTAATGCTAGACAGCCCTTGTGCGTCTGTACATGAGACCTTCCTGGTCATGCTTTAGCTGTGTTCCTTCTTTCGCGTTTCCGCTTCGGAATGACATCACAAACAGACGACATGGGCAGCTTTAGAAGGGTTGAAATGTCCCTGGTGGATATGTTACTCAGGTAACATCCTGTGACTGGTCTACATCTGAAACCACGGAGATCTCCCGACCGACACATTTTGCTGTTTTGCTTCCCTATTGACTCCTCGCCTCCGTTTATACTGACGGGTCTGCCTATTGTTATATCTAAGGGTCAATTTTACGTTACACGGGGGTGTCCGCATACTTTTGATCAGACAGTGTATAACAGTAGAGTATGTGTCATTAAACTGGCAGTTGCAAGTCTTACTTGTTAAGAACCCGAGCTCATTACTACATTTTGTGTTCGCCCTTTCACCCAGAGTTGAATTAAATGGTGCCTCTCTGCGATATTCAGGTATCCATGTAAAATAATGCTTAACGTACGTCTTCCATATTGTTTTGTATGTCTACCGCGGACCTAGAAACGACGGAGAAGCTCCGTCCCCGCCGCAGCCGCAGTGGTCCACAACCCCACGACGACTACCGCAGTCCACTTCACCCCCCCCCCCCCCCTCCCACCCACACCGAACCGAGGTTGTTATTGTGCGGTTCGGCCCCTGGTGGACCCCCCCCCCCCCCCCCAGGGAATGTCTCACACCAGACGAGTGTAACCCCTATGTTTGCGTGGTAGAGTAATGGTGGTGTACGCGTACGTGGAGAACTTGTTTGCGCCGCAATCGCCGACATAGTGTAACTGAGGCGCAATAAGGGGAACCAGCCCGCATTCGCCGAGGCAGATGGAAAACCACCTAAAAACCATCCACAAACTGGCCGGTTCACCGAACCTCGACACAAATCCGCCGGGCGGATTCGTGCCGGGGACCAGGCGCTCCTTCCGGACCTCAAAGTCGTGCGTTGGACCGCACGGCCAACCGGGTGGGCACGTCTTCAATATACTGATTCCACTCGTCATATTGTTACAATAGCATCGTGAAAAATTCATTTTATTATTTTTACCCTTGCCAGTGGCCTTGCCACAGTGGTAACAGCTACTTGACTGAGAAGCAGCGACTCCGGTCACGTAAACTGACATGTGGCCCTCCGTATCCTCATCCAGTGACGCCTGTCGGCTGAGGATGAGACGTAGGCCGGTCGCCACCGTTGGGCCTTCACGGCCTGTTCGGGCGGAGTTAAGGTCAGTTTTAGTTTTATTTTTACCCTAAAGTTCTTCTTCGACATAGCTACGATGAATCAACTTCTACTTGCAGAAACTGCATCACACTGGATCTACACGTCGTGTAGCGAACTTGACAATCTGCGACGTACTTAGACAATGCTCCGCTATCGCTACACCAACTGCGCTGTGTCAGTGGACAAATTTAATAGGTGCTACAGACGAAAGTTACGAGAACTCCAGGAAGAAATCAGCAAAATTCTGAAAGGCATTTCCTCCTGCCTCTCGAACGACAATTCATGGCTTCCCTCTCACCTGTCTCAAAAGCGGCAGGAGCGGAGGGAAACAGGGGGCCGGGGAGAGAGGAAGACTGAGGAAGACACTTCTCGCCAACGACAAAGGGCAAAGGGAGAATTACTACAGAGAGAGTGGCTAGCGTGGCCTCGAGTACGCGGTGGCTAACGAATGATTTTACGACTTTTTGATGTCTTTTGACATAAACGGCTCGTAATATTATGTGTCATGTCTATGTTCGAGTAATTAGTTTTCATAATCTAAGGTACAAGCGTAGTCTCTGTTCGTTTGCCATTACACACCCATCGTTAGGAAGCAGTCACAATAAAGCGTTAGTTTACTTCCTGCTTTTACTGCTTAACGCCAAACCTGACGAGTAAGCCGTTGGTGACTGAGCACTACCCTAACGTATACATCTGTACTTTTTGTGTGTGGCAGAGGGTACCTGCAGTACAACTCAATTTTATTCTGTTCTCTATCCCATTCGCGAAAGGTGCGTAAGAAGAGCGAATGCCAATATAAACTTCTGTGTGAGCTCTAATTTCTGCGATTTTTTCGTCGTAGTCATTTCGCGAGACATGTGAAGAAGGAAGTAATACGCTTCCCAACTCTTCTTCGAACACACGCTCTCGAAATTCAATCGTAGTCCTTCCCGTTAATCACAACGTCTCTTTTTTGCAGCGATTGCCTCTGAAGTTTGTTGAGCATTTCCGTAACGCTATCGCGACTAATGGAGCGCTTGACGAATTGTGCCATTATTAGTTGGAGCTTCTCTATCTATTCTATTAATCGAACCTGGTAATGGTTCCAGACTGATGAACAACAGTCAAAAATCGGACGACAAAGTGTCTGTAAGCCACTTCTTTCGTGGTTGAAGAGCTTCTACTACACATTGTTCCAATGAATCCGTCTCTGGCATCTGTGTCTGTCATCATCCTACTTTAGATTTCTCCGGTCGGTTACACCCAGTTATTTTACAGTTGTTACTGTTTCCAGTAATTTTTCACTAATAGCTTAATCGAACAGTAATAGAGCTCCTCCACTATTTACGCGCAACATTTATTTACGTTCAGCATCAACTCCCAGTCCCTACACCAATCATTTGTCCTCTCCAGGTCTTCATGTATTTGTGTACAGCTTCTGGCGTTGCAACCTCCGTACACGCAACATCATCGTCTGCAAAAAGTCTCACAAGGGTCCTGACGTTATTCTATACATCACCTAGCCCATACACATTGTAAACAGTAATGACCATGTAACGGGCATTCCCTTGGAGTATCCCAGAAATTACCTTTACATCTATCGATTTCGTCCAGTTAAGAATAAAGAAGAAAGTCCTAAATCCAGTCGCAAATCAGGTCCGATACTTGGTAGGAACGTATTTTTTCACGAAACGACAATGCGGGACCGTGTCGAATGCCTTTCTGAAGTCAAGTAACAGGGCATCAACCTAGGTGCCTTTGTCTGCGGCATTCTAGGTTTCTTGGACGAAGCAAGCAAGATGTGTTTCGCAAGATCTCTGCTTACGGAATCCAATTTGGATTGTACAGAAGAGATTTCTGTTCTCCAATAACGTCACAGGGCGTGAGTACAGAACATGTTCCACAACTGCACAACAGACTGACGTCAGTGATACAAGTTAAAAATTGTATGCACTTTGTTGTGGTTACCTGTAGAAAGCATCAGACCACCAGACCGAGTCAGATGTCCCTCAGGCGAATTAGACGATTGATGGAAAATGTAAATTTAAATTGTGGAAGAGGGTTTTAAAGGCAGCACCTTCGAATCACGAGGAAAATCTTTTACCATTTCGCTCAGCTGAATCAGGTGCATACTTCGAACTGTTGCACGACCAGTTTTTAAAACACCGTCCACGGAAGCCTACGTAGTTATGTCAGTGACCTGTAAGGGCAAGAAATCTATCTTCAGATACAGAAGGTGAAACTGCTGAGGAAGGTGAAACTGTCAATGATCTGGTTTTCCTCAAGAGGTGCCAAGATGACCACGTCATTCTCGAAATTTATCAGGATAAGGCCATAAATTGATACAAAAAAAGCAAGACCCATCTACTGTCGAGCCAGCAATGCTTTACTACAGGAAAGGATACAACAGTTCCGGAGCTTCATGCATTGCAACAGCGGGCGATTGCACAGCAAGCACTTATGGTTGTCATCAGTGTTATCAGGGAATGACTGGGATTCACACCGACTGAATAGCTCACAAGCAAGCCTGCATAGAGTGTGAGCTGATCAGCAGCCGACAGAAAAAGAAATTTCGGGAGTTAACAGGAAACATACAACAGGCGTCGCTCCAAAAACTACCACAACTCGAAACAGGAAATATAAGGCAAGAAACCCTGAGACTATTACAAGGAGCAAAACCACCAACACACAGTACTACACGGGAAGAAAGACAGGCCATGAAAGAGCTCAGGAATAACAAGGATGTTGTGGTCCCACAAGCGAACAAAACAAACGGTACGGTTTTGATGGACACCTCTAAATACGAAAAGAAAAGGACGAACCGCTGAGTGACCCTATTTACAGAGAACTAAGGAGTTATCCGACGGTGGGGGTAGTCAAAAAGACGAAGGCCCTCGTGAAGGACTCGAGAATTGATCCTGATAAAGCCAAGAGACTTATCACCAAAGTTCCCGTTCCTCCTAGCATCTATGGAGTACCTAAGCTCCAGAAGGAGGGTTACCCACTGCGACCTATAGTGAGCGGAATCGATCCACCTACCTATTACGTAGCGAAACACCTGGCATCTAAATTGCGCCGTCTTGTGGGACAAACAACTCTTATGTGAAGGATTCTTCGCATTTTGTACAATTAATTAAGGAGCAACGGTTACAGTCAACTGACATTAATACCATCATACCTCTAGGGGAGACGATACGTATCCTACAGGAGCAGATCCCACCTGATATTCGTGATTTGATGCCTCTATGCGCATCATGAACGTACTTCAAGTTGCTGGAAAATATTACGAGGAATTAGATGGAGTGGCGATGGGCTCTCCTCTCTTCACAGTTGCTGCAGACATCTTCATGGAAGCTTTCGAGCAAACGGCCCTAGCTTCAGCATCGTTGCGCCCCCATTGCTGGCGACGGTATGTAGACGCCACATTCGTTATATGGCGACAGGGGAAGGCGGAGTTGGGAAGCTTCCTTCAGCATTTAAACGGCCTGCATAAGAATATACAGTTCACCCACGAAATCGAAAACAACGGCTCGTTACCGTCTTTGGACGTGGAGGTATATAGGACTGCGAATGGTACACTGGGACACAAAGTGTAGCGGAAGCCAACCCACACAAATTGTTACCTGCACGCAGAGAGCCACCATCACCCAGCTCAGAAGTATTCAGTTCTGCACTCCCTGACTAGCCGTGTCTACCAGGTAAGTGACACTAACAATATCAAAGGAGAACTGAGAACATGTTCCGTGCCAACGGTTATGATAACAACATTATAATAAAAGCGACGTAAACCACCCAAAATAGAACAAGAGAGGAGGGCAAGGAACTGAAGAGTCCGTTAGTTAATTTACCATATGTGAAGGGCGTCGGTGCACGGCCAGGCAACATCACAGTCGACGAGGTTTCAAACCGATTTTATGCAGCAGCCACAGGATGCGCAACATGATAGGTTCCACCAAGGATGCAGTCAACAAACTAAATACTGCAGGAGCATATAAACCACGTTGTGAGTGTCGAGCTGCATACATAGGGGAGACAGGGAGGCCAGTTTGCATACGAGCAGCATAACATGAGCGCCATGTGCGATTAGCACAGTATAATAAATCGGCGATAGCGGAACACAACCTTGGCTGTGAACAGCGCATCTTGTTCTAGGAAGTCCGTATGCTAGAATAAGACCCGTGGACGCGCCGACGAACAATTATTAAGCAGCTAGGAACATCAACAGAGAGGACGACTACAAACCTCCAGCGTCCTGGCTGCCAGTGATCTCAGTGCAAGGAGCCGCACAAGAGGTCCGGGGCAGAAGCCTCGCCGGGCTTGGACACGACAGCCTAGAGTAGACAAACAGGTACAGCAGGGTATCTGTCAGCGTATCTCTGGGCGCACCAGGAAGAAAACGTACCCAGCGGAAGCCAAGCACTGATTAGCAGATTGCCGCCAATCACTGACAAGCCGGCTAGCACATAAATAGCTTCTCTCCTACTCTTCCCCCTTCAGTCACGACTACCCTATCATGTTCTAGGGCCAATCGAGTTCAAAAAAAATTTTTAAAATGGCTCCGAGCACTATGGGACTTAACATCTGAGATCATCAGTCCCATAGAACTTAGAACTACTTAAACCTAACTAACCTAAGGACAGCACACACATCCATGCCCGAGGCAGGATTCGAACCTGCGACCGTAGCAGCAGCGCGGTTCCGGACTGTTGCGCCTAGAACCGATCGGTCACAACGGCCAGCCGAGTTTCAAAAATATGACCTATTGACAGGGATCGTCTGCAGTAAACAGAGCCACCTTCCCTCCACCGAAACCAGTCTTGTCCTGAGGAAGCTCGTTGTAATATTATGGAAGCGTTGGTTTTAAGTTTACAATCAAAGTATTTACTACTACGACGCGGTGCAAACACTGGGAGGAATATCAATCGTCATGACACCGGCCGCGGAAGCATACGTAGCTAAGTCTTTTTTCTTAGTTCACCGATAATCCCACAGGACTGAAACATTATATTCTTTTTCGTTTTATTTTCAGTTGGTTTTCTGAGAAGTCGGATGTGAGAGGATATCGAGTCCACAGACCTCAGTTATCAAGTGTCAGAGTCGTGCAGCTCCATGTAGCTAACAGAAACAGTGTGTATATGTGTTGTGAGGAAATCCCGATAGCTTGTCCAGCTACGTGATCTAAAAGTTATTAACTCCAGTCCTCCACGAAGGATGAACCATTTCAGAATTATTCATGAAATATAATACAATGGGAAGCACGTCAGTGGAACATCTGATGTACATGCTACGTACACAGACAGACTTATAGCGCAAGATGCTGGTCATTTGCACATTTGTTATAGTCATAATTATCATCATCATCACCGTTATCGATAACCATCCGACAACCACTGTGGAATACATGTCTCCCCCTGACTTTCCACGCATTATTGTCTTCTGCTCATTACTGAGTTTTCCACTTATTTGACTGTCGCGGTTTTATCTAGACACCTGTCCGCCATAGTAGCCGAGTGGTCAGCGCGACAGAATGTCAATCCTAAGAGCCCGGATTCGATTCCGGTTGGGACAGAGATTTTCTCCGCTCAGGGAATGGGTGTTATATCCCCATCGACGCGCAGGTCGTCGAAGTGGCGTCAACTAGAAAGACCTGCACCCGGCGAACGGTCTACCCGACGGGAGGCCGTAGCCACACGACACTCGCATTTACGTCTAGACAGCTATGACACAACTGCTGTATGTTAGACATTTTATTACCGCGTGTACTTTGTTAAGGAGTTTTATATGTGTGTGTAGTGCTCGTCACTTTTCCTCCAACATTACATTTTAGGATGTCGCTGCTATTCTCTGACTTAAATGGATTGTTGACCATAAATTTCACAAAGGAATGAGTGTTCGAAATCGTGGTTAATATTATCATCTGATTTAACTCATGTGTACTAGATGTATGCCCGACAATTGCATTATAGTTTCAATTTTTCTTGATGCAATAAATAATTTTCGCCATAGCGACAAATTGCACCAAATATTTTGACTTTCGGCTATCAAATAAAGAAAAAAGGTGAAATGTGATAAAATACTGAAAAAACTCTTATGCCGTAGTGGGTAAAAGAAAATGTTTTAGCAGACTTATATAGTTTTTTTTTCAGTTTATTATCACTGATGCTTTCGATAAATGCACAAAATTTTGTACCCCGTCGTGTTATTTCTTGTTCATATACCACACTAAAGGTGTACTTTTGAGCGTACGCAATTGGATATTGTGTGTATTTTCACCCTGGTCCACTTGGGCAAAACCAATTAATTATTGTAACAAAAATTATTTTTATTTTATTTTCAGTTATTAACCACTAGCTCTGCTTGACAACAATACCTGTGTTATCGAATGCAAAAAGAATTACCGTCTGATTAAAGTAGAATTGTGTAGTGGTAACGTACAGCAACAGACTGATCTATGATCGCGCTCTCTACAATACTAACTGCATCTTCTCATGCAGGTGATGCTGTGTGAATTATTTGTATAGAATTTCCTTCATTTTACTTGATTGTAACGAACACTTAGAGATACTTTTCCTCTTTTGGTGAGACAAGGGAAAGGAGTGCGTGTAATCCGGTGGAAGCTGATTTTTGGGAATGTCTTTTAATGAGTAGGTCTATCCACCAATTTGTATCATAATATATTTTTTGCATCTTTTATAGAATGCAGCGAAATAATGTTATGAACTCCAAAATACAGTCAATCAGCATAAAAAATTGTAAGTAAAATAATATAGTAGTTTACAAACTTATGAAGATCTGTCTATACTTACGAGCCGTCCTAAAAGTGATGTCTTCAAGCAGAAAGACTGGCTTAACGATCCGTCGACGATCAGGACATTTGAAGGAGTACGAGACTGGATTAGGAGACTGGAGAGTGTAATCGGCCGTGTTCATTCGAGACATTCCAGAAAACGTGTCTGAATGGACAGAAGTGGATTTGTGCCGTCGTTTTCTACAACAAGAGTCGAGTGTGGCACCACTGTCTCACCCAGTCACTATCGAGTATATGGACTGGGAAAAACTGAATTAGTCGACAGAAAAGTTATTGGAGACGAAGCAGTTGGACAAGAGTGGAAAAAAATTGGTCACAGTTTTGTCAAAGGAACCGTCGTCAAATTTGCTTAAAATGATTTCGAGAAAGAAGGGAAATTCAAACAGTGTTGGCGATTCCGACTCACGTAAACGTTCCATAAGTGACAGCATATTCTTTGTGATGAAACGGGTTCTGTACGATTTCTTTCTTCATTCTAAATTCAACACGTTGTAATAGTCCACAGCTTTGACAGTGTCGTATTATACTTCATACTTTCAAAGTTGTAGAATGCACATAGCGTGGAGTATGTGATATGTCGAATCGTAGTTTACTTTAGAAGTTATTCGAGAATTCCACTGATGAGGTATAATACACTAGTGGCAGTCAACTTAGTTGTACTAATAACAGTGGTAGTCACTGCTACTAACTCTAGGGTCGGGTTCCTGCTGATGTCTGCAGAGACGTGACGTCTTCTCTGGGACACTCATATTTCCAGCTGCCTGGTGACGGGAATCTGTAGGTTAGCTTCTTCTGATTTTTTTCTATTTAAACAGTAGTTCATTTCGTATTATCAGATATGATTTTTAGTGCGGTTATCGTTATGGTTTGTGATTTCATAGTATTTTAAGGGTTTTATTATCTTTCTGTTTTATTTAATAAGTATCTTTACGCGTAAATGATTGAAATAATTAAACTACTTGTACGACGTAAATTTTTCGAGTGCGTTACATAGAGTGCTACCTGTTCTAGATAAGAAGACAACGGCATTAATACATACTGCAATAAATAAATAATAATAGTAGACTCAAGAATCTCTCCAGAGAACGCTTAGTTTCTCACTAATGTCAAATATGCTTTTGAATATTTAGTAACGCCACAGGACAAAGAGGGAAGATGAAAATGTCTAATCACCGAAAATAGATAATTCCAAAGAACTGATTTAAAAACTCTGCTGAAGGTAAGAAGAGGGCCCCATCTAGTAACGTAAACATTAAACTTAAGAAGACAGTTGGGGTATTAGAATAACTCTATGATTGTGGATGCTCAGCATCAAAACATAAAATGTGGAGCTACGCTTTAAGAATATTGAAGAGACTAGTTGGAGAAAATTCCGTAAGACCTCAAAAGCTTAAATATTATGTATAAATGTATCAGAAGATACGATAAAATAACAGAAATAATGTTATTGTCGTTGTTGTGGACTTCAGTCCTGAGACTCGTTTAATGCAGCTCTCCATTCTACTCTATCCTGTGCAAGCTTCTTCATCTCCCAGTACTTACTGCAACCTACATCCTTCTGAATCTGCTTAGTGTATTCATCTCTTGGTCTCCGAGTTTTACCCTCCACGCTGCCCGCCAATACTAAATTGGTGATCCCTTCATCCCTCAGAACATGTCCTACCAACCGATCCCTTCTTCTAGTCAAGTTGTGCCACAAACTTCTCTTCTCTCCAATCCTTTTCAATACATCCTCATTAGTTATGTGATCTACCCATCTAATCTTCAGCATTCTTCCGTAGCACCACATTTCAAAAGCTTCTATTCTCTTCTTGTCCAAACTATTTATCGTCCATGTTTCACTTCCATACATGGCTACACTCCATACAAATACAATCAGAAACCACTTCCTGACACTTAAATCTATACTCAATGTTAACAAATTTCTCTTCTTCAGAAACGCATTACTTGCCATTGCCAGTCTACATTTTATATCCTCTCTACTTCGACCATCATCAGTTATTTTGCTCCACAAATAGCAAAACTCCTTTACTTTAAGTGTCTCATTTCCTAATCTAATTCCCTCGGCATCACCCGACTTAATTCGACTGCATTCCATTATCCTCCTTTTGTTTTTGTTGATGTTCATCTTATATCCTTCCTTCAAGACACTGTCCATTCCGTTCAACTGCTCTTCCAAGTCCTTTGCTGTCTCTGACAGAAGTACAATGTCATCGGCGAACCTTAAAGTTTTTATTTCTTCTCCATGGATTTTAATACCTATTCCGAATTTTTCTTTTGTTTCCTTTACTGCTTGCTCAATATACAGATTGAATAACATCGTTGAGAGGCTACAACCCTGTCTCACTCCCTTCCCAACCACTGCTTCCCTTTCATGTCCCTCGACTCTTATGACTGCCATCTGGCTTCTGTACAAATTGTAAATAGCCTTTCGCTCCCTGTATTTTACCCCTGCCACCTTCAGAATTTGAAAGAGAGTATTCCAGTCAACATGTAGGTTTGCCTTTCCTTAATCTAGCTTCTAAGATAAGTCGTAGGGACAGTATTGCCTCGCGTGTTCCGATATTTCTACGGAATCCAAAGTGATCTTCCCCGAGGTCGGCTTCTACCAGTTTTTCCATTCGTCTGTAAAGAATTCACGTTAGTATTTTGCAGCCGTGACTTATTAAACTGATTTTCACATCTGTCAACACCTGCTTTCTTTGGAACTGGAATTATTATATTCTTCTTGAAGTCTGAGGGTATTTCACCTGTCTCATACATTTTGCTCACCAGATGGTAGAGTTTTCTCAGGACTGGCTCTCCCATGGCTGTCAGTAGTTCTAATGTTGTCTACTCCCGGGGCCTTGTTTCGACTCAGGTCTTTCAGTGCTCTATCAAACTCTTCACGGAGTATCATATCTCCCATTTCATCTTCATCTATCTGCTTTTCCCTTTCTATAACATTGCCCTCAAGTATATCGCCCTTGTATAGTCCCTCTATATACTGCTTCCATCTTTTTCCTTTCTTTTCTTTGCTTAGAACTGGGTTTCCACCTGAGCTCTTGATATTCATACAGGTGGTTCTCTTTTATCCAAAGGTCTCTTTAATTTTCCTGTAGGCAGTATCTATCTTACCCCTAGTGAGGTAAGCTTCTACATCCTTACATTTGTCCTCTAGCCATACCTGCTTAGCCATTTTGCACTTCCTATCGATCTCATTTTTGATACGTTTGTGTTCCTTTTTGCCTGCTTCATTTATTGTATTTTTATATTTTCTCCGTTTATCAATTAAATTTAGTATTTCTTCCGTCACCCAAGGACTTCTACTAGCCTTCGTCTTTTTACCTACTTGATCCTCTGCTGCCTTCACTATTTCATCCCTCAGAGCTACCCATTCTTCTTCTACTGTATTTCTTTCCCCCATTCTTGTCAATTGTTCCCTTATACTCTTCCTGAAACTCTGTACAACCTCTGGTTTAGTCAGTTTATCCAGGTCCCATCTCCTTAAATTCCCACCTCTTTGCAGTTTCTTTAGTTTTAATTTACAGTTCATAACCAATAGGTTGTGGTCAGAGTCCACATCTGCCCCTGGAAATGTCCTACATTTTAAAACCTGGTTCCTAAATCTCTGTCTTACTATTATATAATCTATCTGATACCTTCTAGTATCTCCAGTATTCTTCCATGTATACAACCTTCTTTCATCATTCTTAAACCAAGTGTTAGCTATGATTAAGTTATGCTCTGTGCGAAATTCTACCAGGCGGCTTCCTCTTACGTTTCTTACCCCCAATCCATATTCACCTACTACGTTTCCTTCTCTCCCTTTTCCTACTGTCGAATTCCAGTCACCCATGACTATTAAATTTTTGTCTCCCTTCACTATCTGAATAATTTCTTTTATCTCATCATACATTTCTTCAATTTCTTCGTCATCTGCAGAGCTAGTTGCCATATAAACTTGTACTACTGTCGTAGGCGTCGGCTTCGTGTCTATCTTGGCCACAATAATGCGTTCACTATGTTGTTTGTAGTAGCTTATCCGAACTCCTATTTTTTTATTCATTATTAAACCTACTCCTGCATTACCCCTATTTGATTTTGTATTTAGAACCCTGCATTCACCCGACCAAAAGTCTTGCTCCTCCTGCCACCGAACTTCACTAATTCCCACTATATCTAACTTTAACCTATCCATTTCCCTTTTTAAAATTTCTAATCTACCTGCCCGATTAAGGGATCTGACATTCCACGCTGCGATCCGTAGAACGCCAGTTTTCTTTCTCCTGATAACGACGTCCTTTTGAGTAGTCCCCGCCCGGAGACCCGAATGGGGGACTATTTTACCTCTGGAATATTTTACCCAAGAGGACGCCATCATCATTTATCCATACAGTAAAGCTGCATGCCCTCGGGAAAAATTACGGCCGTAGTTTCCCCTTGCTTTCAGCCGTTCGCAGTACCAGGACAGCAAGGCCGTTTTGGTTGATGTTACAAGGCCAGATCAGTCAATCATCCGGTCTGTTGCCCCTGCAACTACTGAAAAGGCTGCTTCCCCTCTTCAGGAACCATACGTTTGTCTGGCCTTTCAACAGATACCCCTCGGTTGTGGTTGCACCTACGGTACGGCTATCTGTATCGTTGACGCACGCTAGCCTCCCCACCAACAGCAAGGTCTATGGTTCCTGTCAATTGCTCCCTTATGCTGTTCCTGAAACTCCATACAAACTCTGGTTATTCCAGTTTATCCAGGTCCCATCTTCTTAAATTAAATAATAAGGAAACAATATTCGTTTTTTCCTTTTTGTTGTAATTACCTGGGAAGTAGGAAACAGCACAGAACTCTGTCACACAAGAGAAGGATGGGAGAAAGAAATATTTTCAGAACTAAACTGTAAAAGTCAGTATTCGAAGGTAGAACTGTTGAAAGAATAGACATGGCGAAACCATTAAAGAATATTGCAGAAAAATAGAACAATGGATGAAAATAATATAAAACTGGAAGTGTTGGCGATAAGAAAAGAAGAATAATAACTGTATTTTACATACGAGTGGTAGTCAAAGCTTTAATCATCAGCTGAAAGAAAGAATTAACGTAATTAATATTTTGTTTGTTTGCAGTTACATGTCTACCGTCAAGGTACACACTGGAACATCTAGACCGCTGTACCGTAGTTCGCGTACAGAGTAGCCGAAAAAAAGTGGTACAGTTTTAATTAAGTGGAGTACCAAGTGGTAATTCGTATTCTCCACAGCGGAAATGTTGCAGTTGTGCCAAACCAATCCAGATGACCTCTTTAACAGTCTGGATTGGCCTAACACAACTACGGCATTACCGCCGCTGCCTAAAACAAATTACTGCCCGATTTTCCACTTCAGTAACGTGCTACACCGTTTAGAGTCTTCTATAATTGTGCTGCGGCACGGTGTCGTGGGAATTCCAGTGTTTATCAGGAGTACAAATATGTACCTGCAAACAAACAGAATATTAATTGCGTAAATTTATTTTCTCGGGGTGATAATTAAAACTTAATGACTATTCGATTTCTACACTACTGACGGAAGGATAAAATACCAGAAGTGTACATACGAAAAACAATTCAAAAAGACTGTCCATTATCAGCCATACGTTATCTTCAACCTGGATACAGGAACGGTACTTAAAAGAGTCAGAGACGACATATAGGCAGGCATAATAATAAAATATCAAAGAATAGACATGTTAACATATGTCAATAGCTGTCCTAGGCGAAACTGCCGATCTTCAATCCATGTGAATTAAAATGGATAACATCATGAGGGAAGAATATAATACGAAAAAAAAAACTAAAACAAAATTGATGGCATGTAACGAAGAAGAGGAAGCCAAAGTACGAACTTAGGTAGATAACAAGCAACTTTAGCAAGCTGGCTCATTTATGTATTCGGGGAGTAAGATCAGCACGGATGGACAAAGCACAATAGAAGTCAGAACTAGAATTGTAGAAGCAAACACTACCTTCAACAAGAAGAAGAAGGTCTTGACTTAAAAAAGCACTAGAATTTCAAGTAGTAAAAGGTTTCCCAACGCCTACGTATGGAGTGCATGTTAGGGCTGTGAAACTGGGACTAGGAATAGAAGAAACTAAATTCTTTCTGGATGTGGTGTTATAGAAAATGTTCAAATGTGTGTGAAATCTTATGAGACTTAACTGCTAAAATCATCAGTCCATAAGCTTACCCACTACTTAACCTAAATTATCCTAAGGGCAAACACACACACCCATGCCCGAGGGAGGACTCGAACCTCTGCTGGGACCAGCCGCACAGTCCATGGTGTTATAGAATCTTTCTCAAAATGAAGCAGGCTAGTGTTTGTACAAACAAAGTGGTCCTTAAAAAAGTGTGTAGAGCTTGAGTAAGTCAGTTGTGAAAAGGGGAGTGTGTTACTGTGGCCATCTAATGAGACATGACGGACTGCTGAGGATACTAATAGAGGAAGAGAGGGAAACAGATCTAAAAGAAGACCAAGACTAAGGTGCATAGTCCAAATCATGAACGATGTGGGATGTAAGACCTGTGCAAAAATAAAGAGGAAATCTGAAAGGCGCGAGGAATGAAAATCCGCTCCCAGTTTAGTTGTTCCCAGCCGGTCCTCGGATAATCGAAACACAAGAAGAAGAAAGACTACTGGCCTAACTCATAAGCGGAAGGAATAATGGGTGAGGTAACGGCTCTTTTTTTTTTTTTTTAATACAGTGCTTACAGCTGTTCGGGGAAGGCGGGGATGAGAAGGGGAACACGTCACGTTACGTGACTTCGTCGTTATTTAAGCCAACAATAAAATTACGAAAGTGTTGCTTTACGCCCACTGGGCAGGCAGCTGGAAGTGAGGACACGCGACCTCACGACGGGCGCGCAGTCACAGCCGCAGGCGCAGGCAGAAGTGCCGAAACGCCGCGAACTCCCGGGGCCCAGGGGAAAGCGGCTGCTCGCCGGTCAAAGACCCCGCCGCTACCGCCTGCAGGAGACGGCGCGCCGCACACCGCACACGTATAACTGTTCCAGCGACTATCGCATTGCTACGGGGAATACAAGATGCGTCTGCGACGTTCGGTCTGTGGTGTGTGGAGCCGTATCTAGTAAATCTAATAACGGGAGGCTAGTCGCGGTATCGCATCGATTGCGGAGGACTTCGACCTAATGGTCTAGGGGATGGGGGGGAGGCGGGGTGATGGGGGGAGGGGGACAATATCTCAAAAGTAATTATGCTAATTTTCGACATAAATCGAAAGAAGTAACCGTGCCATAGAAAATCAACTAAACTCGTTCTGAGAGAAAAGGCGACTGGATCTGACGGAATAACTAGTATTCTACAAAGGCGTTCAATAAGTAACACAATAAATTTTTTTTGGCTAATTTCGGATGGAAAAGACGGGATTTCTTGTGGTCCCCATCATGGAACATTCTCGCTTCAGCTCCTATACACTCGTGAAGTTACAATTAGTGACGGCGCTATGCCTAGGCTCCAAAACGGCGTCTGTAACAGAGGTCCGATCCAAGCAGAGAGCTGTCATTGAGTTTCTTTTGGCGGAAAACCAGAGCTCCACAGACATTTATTGGAGTATGTAGAATGTCTACAGAGATCTGGCAGTGAACAACAACACAATGAGTCGTTGGGCGACGCGTCTGCCATCATTGCAACAAGGTCCCGCAAACCTGTCCGATCTCCCGCGTGCCAGCCGTACACAGCTGTGACTCCCGCAGTGTTGGAACGTGCATTTGAGGTGATGCACGGATCACAGTCAAGCACCTCACAGGTGAGCTGGACGTCTCTGTTGGTAGTGCTGACACATTCGTCCACCAGATGGGGTACTCAAAGGTGTCTGACCGCTGGGTTCTTCCCCGTCTAAAAAGCCCACAAAGAGCAACGAAGAACCATCGGTGCGGAA
Source organism: Schistocerca serialis cubense (assembly GCF_023864345.2). Lineage (NCBI taxonomy): Eukaryota > Metazoa > Arthropoda > Insecta > Orthoptera > Acrididae > Schistocerca > Schistocerca serialis. The sequence goes on along the minus strand of NC_064639.1, from coordinate 105,872,822 downwards.
CTGCTTGCACGTTACGAGGCTGATCGTGACAAATTCTTTCCGAACATCGTCACAGGCGATGAAACATGAGTTCAGCACTTCGAACCGAAAACAAAACGGAAATCCACACCACCTCTCCTCCGAAGAAAAAGTCCCACTCTCATACGGTAAAGTCATGGTGACGGTCTTCGAGGACACTGAAGAGTTTATTATGCTTGGTGCCTTCCCTCATACCGAGCGAGGTGGCGCAGTGGTTAGACACTGGACTCGCATTCGGGAGGACGACGGTTCAATCCCGCGTCCGGCCATCCTGATTTAGGTTTTCCGTGATTTCCCTAAATCGCTCCAGGCAAATGCCGGGATGGTTCCTTTCAAAGGGCACGGCCGACTTCCTTCCCCGTCCTTCCCTACTCCGTTGAGACCGATGACCTCGCTGTGTGGTCTCCTTCCCAAAAACAACCCCCCCCCCTTCCCTCATGGTGAAACGATCAACTCTGAAGTGTACTGTGCTACCCTGCGGAAACTGAAGAAACGACTTCAGCGTGCTTATCGCCACAAAAATGCAAACGAGCTTCTCATTCGCCATTTCAACGATAGGCCTCACACAAGGCTGCACACCTGAGAAGCTCACAAAACTTCACTGGACTGTTCTTCCCCACCCTATAGTCCGGATCTCGAACTTCCCGAATGCCATCGGTTTAGCCCAATGAAGAATGCCCTCCGTGGGATGATGGGGAGCTTACTAATGCAGCAAGACGTTGGCTCCGACGTCGACCAGTGGAGTGGTACCATTCGGGCATACAGGATCTGCCAGTAACATCGTGTAAGGCCGTTCCATGGAACGGAGATAATGTTGAAAAAAATAGGGCTTTTTAGCCAAAAGGTGGGAGATAATATGCTGCATTCAAATCCTAAATGAAAGCAAACGTGCAAAAAAAAAAGTGTTGCATTACTTACTGAACGCCGTACGTACATAGCGTACGAGAAATGAAAAATACATGTTGTAGCAGCAGTTTTCTGTAGGTCGCTGCAGAAAATAAGAGTTCCGAGAGATTGGAAAAATGAGTGGTTCCTTACTTTTTTCAAGAAGAGTAGTCGTACAGCGGCGCACAACTACCAGTCCTACATCGCTGATGAGACTCCGTTGTGGTACTCTAGAACATATTTTATGGTCGCCACGTATTGCAACTTTTCTAGAGACCTAAAATCCCCTCTGTGGGATCAAAATAGATTCCATAAACCACGACCGTGTAAATTCAGCTCGCTATGTTAGTCCACGACAATCAGAAGGAAGTAGATACTGCCACCGAAGATATTGCCGTGCTCAATGATTCCCAGAGGGAGTGGTGCTATACTGCTCCTCACTGTCACCTAATGAGAAAAATATGAGCTTACGGAATATTGGACTGACTTTCTGACTGAATTGATGTCATCCTAAGAAAGATAACACAACATGTCATTCTTAATGCACACAAATCTTTAGGCGTGCCTCTTCACCATGTGTAAGGGACGATCAAAACGTATCCATTCGACGGCGTTACAGTCCAGAATTGGTATGCCAATCTGACAAATTCACGGTGAACACTGAGACAATCATTCCATTGACGCACCAAGCTGAAGATACCCGTTTGGTAAAACACCGTGTCCGGCTGAGTGATGAAATACGTAACTGGCTGCAGCACATTCTAGTCTAAGAGAACTCATGTCCCTTCAAGGCTTTTCTGCGGGACCGAAAGCTTGATAATATCATGGTGGGAGGTCAGGACTATAGGGCGGGTACTCGAGTATCTCCCACTTGAGTTGAGGTAACTTCTGCCTTGCATTTGTGATGTGGGGCCGTGCGATTTCATGTACTATAAGCAGCTCTTGGTGCACCGTTCTGCACCGGTGGTTCCCGATAGACTTGCTGCCACATGCAAATTCTTCTTCCTCCGATGGTTGTCTATCGGTGTTTCGGCGGTTATTGCTGTGTGGACACATTTGGTAATAATGTGGTCATAGTTGACATAATCACATTTACCGCGCGCATTTCGGAAATGCACGAATGCCATACTAATCCCTTACCTACATGTCGGTGCTTATATACCCGCATACGTTGCAATGACGCCCTCTGACGGAAACTTTTTGATCCTCCCTCACATATAAAGGACATGGTATATAACGTTGGAAGTTCTATGAGGCTGTTCGTGGATAGTGTTGTTCTGTATAGAGAAATCGCAACACTAGCCTCAAGATAAACAATTGTTAGCCGGCCGGAGTGGCCGAGCGGTTCTAGGCGCTTCAGTCCGGAATCGCGCGACCGTTACTCCCGCAGGTTCGAATCCTGCCTCGGGCATGGATGTGTGTGATGTCCTTAGGTTAGTTAGGTTTAAGCAGTTCTAAGTCTAGGTGACTGATGACCTCAGCTGTTAAGTCCCATAGTGCTAAGTGCCATTTGAAGCATTATTTTTAAACAATTGTTACACATCGCACATAAATAAATGGAAAGACCTGTTATTCTACGAAAACAGGATTTCCGAACAATCACTGAAAGCAACAGAATAAATTAAATATTCCCAAATGTGCGTCCGAAGCAATTTAAAGACGAGCGACCACATAGAACTATTGTAGCAAAGGTACACGTAAGAATGTGATTCATTGGAAAAATGCTTAGATCTTATTTTGTCCAATGGATGAACATTGTTGCCTTGTTTGGGACCCGTCGCAAATAGGATAGATGGAGAACATAGAAAAGATACAAAGGAGAGCAGCGCGGTTCGTCATGGGTCCGCGTGGTAAGAGCGAAAGCGTCACAGAGACGCTCATCCTACTCCAAATGGACTGTTACAAGTGGCAGACGCTACAAGAGATGTGTTGTGCATCGCGAAGTGGTTTACTGTTAAAACTCCGAGAGCTTATGTCCTCAGAAGATTCAACCAGTTTATTGCTCCTTCCTTCACGAAAAGTCCTGGAAAGTAAATGGGTACCACTGTCGACTGGAACAGGACAGAGATTCACATAGTACACTCCACCACAAATCGTCAGCTGGCCTGCGGATGTAGAAATAGAGCATTAAAATGTATGCATTTCAGTTTATATGTTAACACCGTCACCTCAGTTTCCCATCCTTAGAATAACTTGTCATTTCGATCAATTGCTGTGTACAGCGTGTTTATAAATTAGTTATACAGAAGTAACATTTAAATTTTAGAAAGATGAATAGCTTAAATAAATGTCTGATGCAACACTGAGTGTAGTATATCTTCAAGTTTTGTTTACAAATGTTCAGTATGGCTACCTTTTCAACTTGTTCAGTTGCTGCGGTCTATGTGACACAGAGCCACTTTCGTTGAAATGACTGTACCAATTAATAACAGTTTGTCTTTGAGGTGGTGGCTTCCAGTATTTAGTCCTGAAGTGTAGTAGCGCATTTGGAGTCATTAAATCATAAAGAGCAGTGTGCATGCTCTGCAACGTTATAAGACTCCATGATGAATGTTAGAATAACTCACTCGCGCATGCCATGTAGCAGGAACGTCGGGAACTAACAGTTTCGGCGGGAATAAAATAGTAGTATCAAACATTTCTGTATGTTATACACCATTTTCACAATTCAACATAACTTTTCTGTAATTAATTCATAAACCCCCTGTACTTGTGCATGCAATGCTCTCTTTTCCGTCTTTTTTCCTCTCTTTTCATTCTCTATTCGTAGGTGTGGAGCCGACTGTTCGGTCCTAGCTCAAAACTAAATTAACCAAACCAATTCGAAAATGTCTGTGGCGAGATTATGTGAGAAGGTAAAGCAATAATGGAACACTTTAAAACAATAAGAGAATGAAGAAATTGTCTCCCGAAACCAATGGTTTTGCGAGACACCAGATAGCATCACTTAAGATGGCGGATGACACTGTAACTAACAACAGAGAAAAACTGCACGATCATTTGAAGACTTTTTACTTGCGCGTGTGTACGTTTTTATGAAGGCATGCACATTGTTAACTGCAGCACAGCCCGGATTAACAGCTGCATATCTCTGTGATGTTGTATGTGGTGGCCAATCGAAGTCACAGAGCTCTTCGATTTCTGGGAAAGTATTTCCTTACCGATAAGTAAACCGCGCAAGTAGTTTCTTCTTCATATATGAGTGTGTTATCCATACCACTTGGGTCAAACCGATCTTTGATCATAATATTTTTCGGAAAAAGAAACCATTGTGTCTTTACTTCCGTCACGCGTGTTCTATTTGATAGTCGCGGGACTAAGTCGTTCATGCAAATGGTCTGGTCCTTGTAAATGACAATGCGCGATAAAAATGCTCATAATCACTTGAAGAGATGTCAGAAAGCGCCTTCCACGTAGCTGGTATTCTACGTCTGCTGCGGCCAGCAGGTTCACCTCTGACTTCGACAACAGTAGGAGCTTTACATTTTACATAATGTTTATTCGCAGTCGTCCCTTGACTTCATTCGCGATAACGCACGGATCGCGTGCGGTCGTCTTAAGTACTTAGCCCGCAACTCCTTTCTCTACAGTTAGACTGCAGAGTTTCCGGGATACCTCCTAATGTCGTGTCGGAACTCCTTTCGCGCGGCGTAGTGCAGCAACTCGACATGGCATGGACTCCACAAGTCGTTGGAAGTCCTCTCCAGAAATATTGAGCTGTGCTGCCTCTATAACCGTCCGTAATCGTAGGATTTTGTGTACGAACTGACTTCCCGATAATGACTCATATATGTTCGATGGCATTCAATCGGGCGATCTGGTTGGCGAAATATTTCGCTCAAATTGTCCAAAATGTTCTTCAGACCAATCACGAGCAATTGTGGCCCGGTGACACAGTGCATCCTAATCCATAAAAAAAATCCGGTTTTTTTTTTTGGGGGGGGGGGGGGGACATAAAGTCCATGATGGTCTTCAAGTAGACAAACTTAACCATTTCCAGTCAATAGTCGGTTCTGTTAGACCAGAGGAGACAGTTCATAATATGTCAACACAACCTACACTGTACCACCCCACCCGACACTTATCTGGTTTTGGCGTGTGTTCACCCCAGGTAATTGACTAACAGATCAACAGAGAGTGCAAAACTGTCGCAATATCGGATAACACAAAGAACTGCGGTGGCAGTGTTGACATTAATTGATTCAGAATTGATCCATTTTAATTAAAAAGGGATGCACATTGATGTTATATTCAGCTATTGGACACCAGATGCAAATATTGAACATAAAATTAATTAAGAAAGTGACTTGTGATTTCAACTACTTGATTGAAAACAGATGCAGTCGATTAGCACAAATTTATTTCAACTCACGACCTTCAATCATCACATTGCAGGACTCTCCTAACAGGCAGTGGTAATAAATTGCGTTTGCGTGGAGTAAAGCGCGATGAATCAAAAGTAATTCCTATCGACTGACCCAGGCGTAATCCGAAGTGCGAAAAGAATTCTAGAATACATGGCCCATGAAACCCTCGTGGAAACTTTGCCGACGTGATCCAACAAATCAATCAGTGGCCGGAGCGGGTGCTATATCACCGAATTGAGCGTGGTGGGGTGTCGTCGTTATGCGGACGTCAGCCGACATCGTGGTGCTGCCAGGCTGTGCTCGTCTATTCACTTCTAGCTATCTTGCTCAGTACATAGCTGAATGAAAACTTTCCATCTCCAAGCTCAATCGTTCCGTTTGCTAAGTCCTAAACTGCAGAGATGCTCACTCTTTCTGAGGCAAGCTGAGTAAAGAACGCCACGTCCACACTCTAGGCAAGCTGGGAACGGAAGACCACTACAGGGACTTCTCCCAGACCGCTCTTTACCTCGGTTTCTCCTCCAGCAAAATCATACGCCAATTGCAGAGCAAGTCGCGTTAATTATGCATCGCTTCCCAGCGCCGACCTATGCCTGCTCCGGGAAGTGAACAAGTTCCCACAAAATTTCCCTTCCTCTCAATTTCTTCTATTTAGCTCCCCCCAGGCCACCCATCAAGGTTAGCATCTGCACAAACACCAGTTTTTCCGGAATTCTGATTCCCAGGAGAGTACTTCAAATTCCTTGGTCCTATGTTCCCATCGGAGGACAGCGTATTTCATTCTGTCGCTCTTCACCTGATTTACTTCAGACTCTGCGGACCGCGAATTCCGTGTAAAGTTGCTATAGTCACGAACACGCATATTTCGGCCTCTGTTGACTGCTCCACCATAGCTTTGCACGGCTTTCTCGCATGTTTCACTGAAAATGGGACGACGGACATTTATCAACAGGCGTACAAGTTCTCCGTCTGTTTCCCAGTACACCAGCATGGGGTCTACCACCCACTCACTGTCACTCATCTTAAGGCAGCTGGAGGCCACGTCCCGTTACTGCTTTCTCAGAGCTTGAGCTGCCCCAAGCTGCCTATTGTCGCTTCCCTTCGCCATTCCCCAGCCAGTCACGGTCAACTCGAATACTTCCCTGGGGTAAACTAGATTCCAGTAAATCGACGCATTTCCACAAAGTTTTCATGTCGTGTGAATTACTTTAAAGCCCGCATCTCGTGGTCGTGCGGTAGCGTTCTCGCTTCCCACGCCCGGGTTCCCGGGTTCGATTCCCGGCGGGGTCAGGGATTTTCTCTGCCTCGTGATGGCTGGGTGTTGTGTGCTGTCCTTAGGTTAGTTAGGTTTAAGTAGTTCTAAGTTCTAGGGGACTTATGACCACAGCAGTTGAGTCCCATAGTGCTCAGAGCCATTTGAACCATTTTTGAATTACTTTAAAACCATCACCTGACATTAATTATTCCAATACGTCCATACTATACCCTCTACAAGAGGCATTGTGCCTTGTCAGTCATTTTTGTTCAGCCCTACTGTTCGCTCAACGTGAGTTAGGTGATCTTTAATGACTTCATGTATGGGGCATAGTTCTTGCCATCTTACAACACCATTATCGAGCTACCACCAATTTACACTGTACCTTGTTGACAACTTGGGTCCATGGCTTCATGGGATGTGCACCGTATTTGAACCTTACCATCAGCTCTTACCAACTGAAATCGGTACTCGTCTGACCAGGTCACAGTTTTCCAGTAATCTAGGGTCCACCGGGTATGGTCACGAGTCCAGGAGAGGTGCTGCAGGCGATGTTGTGCTGTTAGCAGAGGCACTCGCGTTGGTCGTCTGCTGCCACGGCCCATTAACGCCAAATTTCGCCGCGGTGTTCTAACGGCTACTTTACTTGTACGTCCCACACTGATTTCTGCGGTTACTTCACGTCGTGTTGCTGTCTGTTAGCAGTGACTACTGTACGCAAACAGCGCTGCTATACTACTCCAATACAATCGCCATCTGTATATGTGCATATCGCTATTCCATGACTTGTCACTTCAGTGCACATAAAACTAGATTTATAAAATTCGTCATACCCAATGCACTCTATAGAGTCTGAGATTCGGAAGACTCTCGTCTTTGTGATGATTTTTCTAAACTTCTTCCGATTTTGTTTAGGACAGGGATAAGGAATTAATTCAAGTTGGACTCAGTTTTGCTTTATTTTCAACATACGTTTCAATGACTTCAACAAATCTACCACCATATTATGTGCGTGAATAGTGTTGAACTAGAACGATTCACCCTTGGGTCATTTCTACAACGACATTGAACATGTCACTCCACTCGACGTAATACAAGGCTAATGTGTTTGAAACAGAGTTCACCCGGTTTGTTTGTAGTGTTCACTGCTGTTTTGCGAAGAAGTTATTTGATAATGAAAAATGCTGGTACTACACTGCCCATTCATTTATCAGTACCAGTCACTGCACACACTAGACACACTACAAACTGAAACTCTACATACACTTTCACGAAATTAAGACCACAGCGATGGCAATTTCCTTCCGTTTGATTCCCTGAAAAATTAAGTCAACATCCCATCACAATAAGTGAGATGTTGAACTCAGAAAGATGATACTGAGTTATCATTATAGAGTACAAGAAACCTCTGGAGAAAGATTTCCCAGAAAAGGAAAGGAAAAAAAAAACATCACAGTGCGAAAGTGCTGCGGGAAATGAAAAGACGTTTTATAAATGTCTACTTGTGTTACATTTTAATACAAAAAACCTACTCTGTTTTATCTAAGTATCACTGTATAGAATGTGTAGATGAGCAGGTATTTTTTAAATAAATTTTTTTCAGCCGATATCTCCTTGGGAAATTTATCGTCCAAAATTTTACTACTTGGTAGAAAATGATGTTTTGTGTTTATTCATTCGTTGTAAATGTAAATTCACCCTATATTTTGTTCCACGGTCATGGACACAGCTTCTTGTGCAATAAATATCAACATTTTTTTCTTGTTTCCTAAGCGTAGAGCGTCTCATGCGCATTTGTGTGTGTGTGTGTTGTTAAAAGTGGTTAATGTACTGGCACTGAGAATTCTCCTCATTTGTCGGTTTGGAACCAGTAACCTCTTAGAATCGTGTCTTACTGACCTCGACCGCGGCTAGATTTTGCTATTGAGTATCGTCCTCCACTGAATGTAATATTTTATCATTCTTTATAATATTACGGTAATCATTTCTTTCTAATATTTCAAGTCACTCGCCATTTAACTGCATTGCTCGCAATTTAATCTGTTCTTGTTCCTATTTCACGTAGCACTCACGAATTTACTTGGAGTAAGTGCATATTTATTTCCCGTTCCAATAAAACAATGTGGGCAAACGGTAAAAAAGAGAAAATGAAATTGTGCTACCGATTGAGGCTGCGTCAGGTCATGTCTCCAGCAGAAATGGATGCATTATAAATGTTGATGTCTTGATCGCAATATAATGTAATCACAACTATATGATAACCAGTTTAGGCTGAATAGCAACCATCTTCTGATCATTATTATAACTGCCAAGCCACGGTGGCTGCGGGCAAGTATGTGCATTGCTTAGTATCCTACTGCTTGCATACACCTAAGTCATACTTTAACCAGTTACGCTTAGTAGCGGTATTGTTGTAGTTGACGTTGAACTTTGATACCAGTTTTATGGTAAGAATGATCTGAGGATCGATCGAAACCGGTTGTCACCTTGTTATAAGCACACTATATTGTGATTAAACCATTAACATTTACAGTAATGAAGACAGATCGCTGGTATTAGAAAGATATGAATGTCTTTTACAAGTCCGTAACGATATCTCTTGACAGGAATAAGAAATATACAATATGTGAAGCTGAAGGTGAGTAGGCAGATAACATTGCATTCGGAAATTTGGGAGACTTAATTAAAAGCTTTTTATGCCACTGGAAGGATCACAAATGTTTGCAGAAATATAATTATTCTCGAATGTGTTTACGACATCAGCATAAAACGGTTATACCTTAAAACGGAAGACTACGATAGTACGTGCGTGTCGTGCCCAGAACATAAATAAAGAGGACTTTCGAACACGAACGATTTCCTCCTTGGACCTGATAAGGATTCCGTTGAAAGTAATGGACACTTTCCGTAAGTCGTACAGGGAACAAGACGCCGCGATGAAAAAAAAGAGGTTACTTTTTAAAACATAAGTCCAGCTGGCGTGGTTGAAACATCTCTGCGTTTCCATATACAATTAAAGGCTTACTGACGAAAGTACGGTCCGTAAGGTACCAAAATACGTTGACTGGAATGAAAACTTCCGTTTAGCGAGGACGCAGCATGTTAAGCAAGATGAAGACATGGACATGTACAGAATTAACTTCAGGCGTTCCCCAATGGAGTGCACGAGTGTATTGGGACGCATGCATATTAATGGTAACCTCAGAAAGCAGCAAGAGGAAACGCTAATACGATGAACAGTGAGGAATACCCTCTATCATGAATGTCATAGCAGTTTGCAGAGTACGTATGTGGATCTAGGTGCTGATTTTCTGTATGACCAAATGTTGCAAAGAAATGTTACGAACCTGTAACTGTACTGTCTCCAATCTAGTCGCTGTTTAGGGAATGATACTGGTAAGCTACGCATATAAACGATGCTGCTAACTTTTGAGGATGGATCTGACGAATTCAGGTCAATTAGATACTTTCAGTTCTCGCTTTCTGAGTAGCAATAATTTCACAAGAAGATAAATATCACAAAATAAAACAGTAACTCAAAGAAGAAATTGAGTGCTTGGTCTGTATGACCGGTGAATCGCTCTTTTCTGTTAAAAATACATACAACGGTCATGTTTAGCAAGCAGAACTTAATGCATAATGCATGAAATATCCTGGCAGTCGTCTAGCTAAGTGAGATTAACTGTTATGAAACACTACAGAGACCTCTGTATTACGGTTGCATTCAGTATCTCAAATTTTTAAGTTCGTTCACAAAGAGGATTCTGAGGATATATGATATCAATATCAACACTGTCGATGCAATATTGAGCTGAAGTCATAAATTAATTACATAACGGCGACAAATCTTCTATAGTGGAGAGTGAATGTAAGTTAGCAGCTTTTGAACTTCATAGCTTTCTTCAGTTATTGATTTTTGTGTGTGGTAGCGGGAAGGAGGGCTGTTACTGCATTTGAGAATTTCCAAGTCACTGGTGATGTTTTGTTGGACTGTGCTTCATATCCGTAAGGTGTTCAACAAATGTAGAATGACATGTGATACTTTTTAGTGTTCATTTATGTTCTGTCAATCTGGTGTTAAAAGTTCTTGCTTGTCTGTCCTAAATAAATTGATTTGCAGTCCTAGAATTTCAGCTGATAAATACCAGTTGGGTTGTGTTTGTCTGTACTTGTACTGGTGGCCCACAGTTTTCTTTGTATTGCCGGCCGTGGTGGCCGAGCGGTTCTAGGCGCTACAGTTTGGAACCGCGTGTCCGCTACGGTCGCAGGTTCGAATCCTGCCTCGGGCATGGATGTGTGTGATGTCCTTTAGTTCTAAGTTCTAGGGGACTGATGACCTCAGAAGTTAAGTCCCATAGTGCTCAGAGCTATTTTTTTTCTTTGTATTGAGTTGTCTGTTCTGCAGGCTACTTCTAGCCGTTGTCTTGTTGATTGAGTAGGTTGCCTATTCTATGGGCTGCTTGGTTGTTGTAAGTGAGAGTGTCCCACTTCCTTGTCGTTAAGGGTGTTTCTTGTTCTTGTGTGCTTGTGGTTTTGTTCTTTGAGTTAGTTTTCTTTGTGTTCTAGTTCTGTGTGTGTGCCCCTTGTTCTGGGTGTGTCTTGTTCATGTGTGCTTATGTGTGTGTTCTGTGTGTTTGTATTCTGTGTGTTTACGTTCTGTGTGTGTTTGTAAGTTGTGATGGGTTGTTTCTCTTTGTGTGCTGTGTGTCCCCTTTATTTTTGTCTTAATTTTGTAATTTAGTTGATCTATAATGTTTGTCTCTTATCCATTCTCTACAGCTTTTTGGTTGATTGACTGGAAACCATTTTTGTAACTGTCTACAATGAGTGGAATTGTTTTTCAATTTGTGCAGCACATACTGGAATCCAGCTAGTTTGTGTACAATGGGATGATTAGAGAATTTGTGCAGAGCTATGCTGGTGGTGGAAACTTTCCTGAATAGGAGAATTGGTGTTGGTTGTTGCGTCTGTGTATTGTGAGGTCAAGGAAATTTAACATTTTGACATTTTCTGTTTTTATGGTGAATTTCAATTTTAAGTGGATGGTGTTTGCATCACTGTGGAGTTACTGGACGCAACTGAGTGTTATAGATAGAAGACATATGTTGTGAACAACATAGTGATACCGATATACAACTGTATATTGTTTGGGCCTTAGTATTGTTTCAAATTCTTTGTTTTCAGCATTACCGCAGTAGGTACTGGCTATGAGTCCACTGACCAGTGACCCCATGGGAAGCTAAACCTGGTTGTCAAATGAGAGATAGTTTTCCTCTGTGATTAGTTTTTTATACGGTGCTTTGGAATGAATTTCTGTTGTTCTAGTCGTTGTTTGATGATGTTGATGATTTCAATGGTGGAAATACTTATGTACATATTTAATAACATCATAAATGCAGTCAAACAAAACCCAGGAACATGAATAAAAATAAAATGGGAAGTAACAACAACAAAAGCTAAACACACTTTTGAAACTTAATAAAATCATTATACACAAAAACAGAAGGCAGAGAAATCAACATTTTACAAATGCCTGGTGAACCTTGCTAACATGCACCTAACTAACCAAGAAATAAAATTTGCTAGAAAAATGACTTAAGTATAATCTCAACACAAACATTACACACAAAACATTAGAGAATCCTATCACAGACTGTGAATACATAATAAAACAACAATAAATAAACAATGACTCAACTATTAATGCATGTCTGACAAGAGTATTAGTTGCAGAAGCAATAAGATACATATGAAGAGGAAACAAAAATAATGTATTGACAGGAACAAAAACTGAAGAAGAAAAACCTTCCAGGACAACAATGAACGAACTTAAAACCAATGGAATCCTCTCACATGAAGAAGAAACACCTATAACGACAATCAGATGATACACTCACACCTACAAAAACAAAGCAGCCCACAGAATAGGCAACATACTCAAAGAACAAGGCCTAAAACTGGCCTACAGGTCAGGAAACTAAATAAAGAGAAAACTAATGGCAACAAATACAAGCACAAAGCACAACTCATCTTGTATTTAGCAACTAACACGACAGGAGTACAAATCAATTTATATAGGACAGACGAGCAGAAACTTTAATTCCAGGTCCACAAAAGAGCATTAAAAATTAACAGCTGTCATTCTACATTTGCTGAATACCTTATGCAAATTGTAAATAACGTCTTTCACAAAATTATTAAGTGATTTTTGCAAATGGGCTTTCATTAAATTTTGATAAAATATGGTATAACACTGACGTACAGTAAATTGCCTAGCAACATTAATAAATATAGAGCTTGAACAGAAGGGTGTAGTTGAGGCAAAATGTTCCAATTTTTTGTATGTGTGCACTGATAAGAGGTTGAAATGGAAGAAAAAATTGAAGAGTTCAGCTACTTATACTATTAAATTTTATGCAAATTATGGTGATAAACAAAAGTTACGCTTACTACACCGATTTTCATTCACTGCTTTCGTATAGCATCATACTATGGGGTAATTCATCATTAAGGAAAAAAGTATTCATTGCACAAAAGCGTGTAATCAGAATAATAGCTGGAGACCAGCTAAGATCATCTTGCAAACGTTAATTGAAGGAACTAGGAATATTCACAGTAACTTCACTATATACACTCCTGGAAATTGAAATAAGAACACCGTGAATTCATTGTCCCAGAAAGGGGAAACTTTATTGACACATTCCTGGGGTCAGATACATCACATGATCACACTGACAGAACAGAACCACAGGCACATAGACACAGGCACAGAGCGGTTTGGATGTACCGTGCACTATTCAGTGTCCCCTCGACGATCACCAGTGGTGTACGGCCAGTGTAGGAGATCGCTCCCCACACCATGATGCCGGGTGTTGGCCCTGTGTGCCTCGGTCGTATGCAGTCCTGATTGTGGCGCTCACCTGCACGGCGCCAAACACGCATACGACCATCATTGGCACCAAGGCAGAAGCGACTCTCATCGCTGAAGACGACACGTCTCCATTCGTCCCTCCATTCACGCCTGTCGCGACACCACTGGAGGCGGGCTGCACGATGTTGGGGCGTGAGCGGTAGACGGCCTAACGGTGTGCGGGACCGTAGCCCAGCTTCATGGAGACGGTTGCGAATGGTCCTCGCCGATACCCCAGGAGCAACAGTGTCCCTAATTTGCTGGGAAGTGGCAATGCGGTCCCCTACGGCACTGCGTAGGATCCTACGGTCTTGGCGTGCATCTGTGCGTCGCTGCGGTCCGGTCCCAGGTCGACGGGCACGTGCACCTTCCGCCGACCACTGGCGACAACATCGATGTACTGTGGAGACCTCACGGCCCGCGTGTTGAGCAATTCGGCGGTACGTCCATCCGGCCTCCCGCATGCCCACTATACGCCCTCGCTCAAAGTCCGTCAACTGCACATACGGTTCACGTCCACGCTGTCGCGGCATGCTACCAGTGTAAAAGACTGCGATGGAGCTCCGTATGCCACGGCAAACTGGCTGACACTGACGGCGGCGGTGCACAAATGCTGCGCAGCTAGCGCCATTCGACGGCCAACACCACGGTTCCTGGTGTGTCCGCTGTGCCGTGCGTGTGATCATTGCTTGTACAGCCCTCTCGCAGTGTCCGGAGCAAGTATGGTGGGTCTGACACACCGGTGTCAATGTGTTCTTTTTTCCATTTCCAGGAGTATATATATATATATATATATATATATATATATATTCACTTACGAAATCTGTTACTAATAACTTATCCCAATTCAAAAGCAATCTCAATGTGCATAGCTGCAACAGTAGGAGACTGGCTGATCTTGACTACTTCGGGTTAAATCTAACTTTGGTACAGAAAGGGGTGAATACTGCTGCGACAAAACACAAAAATCTTTGGTCACTTACCAAACAGCATCAAAAGTCTGATAAGACTGCCAACCAGTACAATATTTAAAGACAAATTAAAAGAATTTCTGAATGCCAACTCCTTCTAGTCAATGGATGAATTTTTAAATATTAATTAAATTAAAAAAATGAATTATAGCATCTAAGGAAACCTGACATGTTCCGCATAATTATGATGTGTCGTATTCATGATCCATGGACCAAGTATTAATCTAATCTTATCACACAATATTACTGTCGCTGTTTCATTCAGCAATGATACAGGTTCCTGTTTCATTTCGTACCCAGTGCACCACCAGTGTGGTAGGGGATTGCAGAAACACCATATTTATAATGTACGAAACGATTCTTTTTAACTAGCCCAACTGCCCACATAATCAAACAGTTTCTCACAGGATACTTCTGCAGGTAGCTATGTAGATCAGTGCAACTTTTCGGAATTTGTCAGCTTGTAGCATCCGTAAATACAGGCAACACTTAAGATGATATGCTGGAAGGAGCAGAATCGTAGAATTTTGGAAAAAAGAAAGAAAGGGAAAAGCAATAAACTTCGTTTTCCGTTTGCTGCCCACATGAAAGTGCACCCTTACCTCAACACAGTGAAATACTTATCACTGTTATCATGTTTGCCTGTAAGCACCTAAATCCTCAACTAAGCTCTTCATTATAGCTCTTACTTACAGCATTGGGGCCAGATAACGTAGGAAAAGGCGTAATATAATCCCGGTATAACAAGCAACGAATGCTACTTGATGTCATGTAATAAATGTCTTTTACTGATATTCAGCATGTTACTTGCAGAAATGTCCGACGCCTACAAACTGTTGAGGAACTCAGACGATTTACTCTATGCATTTCTGAACCACCCATTAAGTTGCAAATGTAAGAATTTTCAGTGCAAATGTCCTGAGAAATGTAAGACAATCTAGACAAATTTTTCCAAACCAGATTGTTGTGAGAAATATTGGCTACAAAATATCACCCCTAGCAAAGTAAATGTTAGTATGTACGACCAAAATGAGCAGAAGTACGGAGAATACTCAGTAAAGACATGAGGTGTACATTATCACTCTACGATAGTTTCTACCGGATAAATCGTCCATTTGATGAAAAAAATAAAAAATATGAAATGTAACTTGCATGTACACAATAACTGTCTTATAATTCACAAAAGTCACTCAACGGCTGAGTTCTTTTATGATACCTTTCTGTGTAGTACATTCTCGCGTGCTTTTTTCTTTCATAGTTTCGCTGCAGATCTTTCTTTCTCATGTCATGGAACTTTGCAGAACCTTACAAGAATACTAAAGGTAGCTTCTGAAACGAAAAATTGCAACTCCGATAGAAAAATATACCCTCTGTGAGTATTACAACAGTGGCATGTACCTCACAGTATTTAAAAGGTAACGAATTGAAAATGAAAGATGACTGAACCATGATAACGAACAGGACAGATACTGAAGAATCTCTTTTTCTACTCCGTTGAAAAGCAAGAAAGAGACAAAAAAGCACCGGAACATCTTCACGCACTCAACCAAAGCTAATATTTTCAGAAATATTTAATGTGAAAAAATTTGGAATAGAATTGTGATGCAGGAAAGAACAAAAAGCAATTAAAGAACAAAAAAGTAGAGGCAGGAGCAAATAACGTCATTCTGGTCGTAATTTACGTTCATAGACGTTCCGAGAAGTACAAATGAAATCAGCATGTAGTAATATTGGGAAAAAGTCCGTCTCACATTACGTATCATAAGATAAATTCGAAAACATAGATTTATAAGATAAATTCGAAAACATAGATTTATGTCTACTGACGTCTAGCTAATATATTTTTGGCAACAGTCGTAATTATTCTGGGCAGAATTCGAAAGCAGCTTTCTTCCCTCATGTTTTCAAACGTAGATAATTCTATTTCTTCCTTGCGAATAAGATGGCTCTCAACATATTGTTCAAAACCCACCAGAGGAACTCATCTTTGAGACGTTACAAAATATTAATGAACTATCCATGTTCATTTCGCATTGAGTGAACAAGCAAATATACAAACTTTGGCCTGAGTACCGACGTAATTTTCGTAGCAGGACCGAATTGCTGATACTGTGAATATAAACAAAACTCATGTCCAACGTGAGAGAGAATTAACTTTTTGAGTGTTGCAACAAGCCAGAACTTAATCCCTCTTTACATGTTATTTATTGGTCATTTTATAATAGCAGTTTGACGTAGAATCAAATTATGTCAACCTACAATGAATACATACGTCGAGGGATTTTGTGACAATGAATGTGAAACATTTATTTTAATACCAGTGTAGAAACGCGATACTGGCAGCACAGAAAGGGGACACAATATTTGATTACGAAAATGCTGTATCCATGCTGGAACGGTCCGATACGCTAATTGACAAGCTTATACGTTTGATGCAAACTGATTTGCCCTAGCTTTTACGCTCTGCGTGTAACGAACTTGCGGCCACACATTGCTTTAATTACTGTGAATATGCAGTAAATGCTGTAAACTCAGTGATTAGAAATACTGTGGTCATGAAATGTGGGACTTTTAAGTTCGACAGCGAATCTCGGATTGGGGATTTTCGGGATTACAGCGCACCATAGTCCCATTTACGTTTTTTTAATCAGTTTTAACTCGTGAAACATACTGTGATAACAAGTTTCGAAATTAGAAAGACAAGAAGCGTTCGGATATCACATTTATTATAGGAAGAAAATGTTAAAAATTTGTATCGGAATAGTATAGCTGATAATACTGAGGATGTGTGTTTTAAATATTAAAGAAGTGGAAGAAAAGGCAGCAGATGAAGTAACAAGAAACGAGCTGTAATGATCTGGACACAGTAAATAGAAGATGCAAGAGCAGAAGACATATTAAATACTCCTGCATGTCTGTTCCAAAAAAACACAAAATTTGCATCGCGTAACTAAACGCAATGCAAAGAGTGGTCTGGACTGCCCGCTAATGAGCCTGGGAACATTGTAGAATACAGGGAAAGTCATTTACAAACCGTAAATTGTACCGTTCTAAGCATTAAAATCATTCCTCTTAATAAATATAAATTTTCAGCAGCATTAACTTTACATAACAACAGTGTTTCAATCATCTTAGTAATTGTTGGTACTACTGACATTTTCCGTAAAAAGAAAAGAAGAATATAACGAGAATATAAACAGGTTTAACGATATTAATATGGAAGACAGACAATGAAGTTGAAAGAAATTAAAATTATCTTTTCATTTTCTCTGAAACTAGGGATCAGGAAACTATTAAAAGACGGAATCATGTCAGAATAGCATTCTTCTATTGAGCCACCTATCGTCATAATAAAAGTATTATTTGAATATGGAACACAATTAGTACACTGAGGTCCAAAAGTCAAGAATAATAGGGAAACGGGAAAATTTAAATACCAAAGTTGGGCAAATGACTGTTAAGATATGCCAGTCGACCGGAATAACGTTATCTGTATAGAAACGGATTACACGTTGTTTCTATTAGAAACTGTTTCAAAGATAGCAAAAACTACTGAATAGATCTATAATTACTGCGAATTTTTTAAACTAGTCTTTTAGCGTGCCCCTTTAGATATAAAGCCATTATTTGGATCGTGTTTAGAGGCTAGAATTCTCGCTGGTCTGTAAGATGGTCAAGCACAGACTGCAATCTCTTCAGTGTTCAGTGAACGTGTAGTTTTAAAACACTGGCAATGGTTAAGAGACATAGGAATTACTCGTTGTACGCTATTACAATCGACAAAGAGTGACCAGTACACAACAGAAATAATATCGACACTGTCACAACCGACAGTGACTGTGTGGTAATTGTTTGCGAACCTTGCGGTTGACTCTTTTGTATATTCGTGGGAAATTACGAGGGCGGTTAAGTAAAGAATGATCGTATCGCTACTCATGCTCATAACACAGATGATCTTTCTCCTATAATGCAATGCACTTGTCTCAGCGCTTCTGTCGGTCTATAGAGACGTGCTAGAAACCAGTTTTTGAACGGTCCTTCAAAATCGCCTCCACTGCCTTGACTACTGCTTCTGGAAATGGAAAGTGCCCCCCACGAAAGGGTTTTCCTCAGGTCAGAGAATAGGAAAAAGTCAGACGGGCCTAAACCCGGACTATAAAGAGGGAGAGGGATGCACGTCACATTGATTTCTGCAAGATATTCTTTAACCACATGGGCAATGTGAGGCCGAGCGTTATCGTGATGCGGCATTCAGGGTGTTTCTCGGATATGTGGTCTTTTGCGCCTGATATGGACGTTCAAAGTTTTCAGGACACCCGTGTAGCACTGAACAGTTACAGATTTGTGTGCAGGTACAACATGCTGATGAACCGTTCCATGAATATAAATAAATGAAATGACCATAATTTTCCCACAAAAAGAAACTACTTTTGCTTTTTTGGCGGTTATTGTTGAACGAAATTTCGACACCAATCTTTGATGTTTGCTCTCAGGATCCAAATTGTGGTGTCACCGCCAGACACCACACTTGCTAGGTGGTAGCTTTAAATCTGCCGCGGTCCGGTAGTATACGTCGGACCCGCGTGTCGCCACTGTCAGTGATAGCAGACCGAGCGCCACCACACGGCAGGTCTAGAGAGACGTACTAGCACTCGCCCCAGTTGGACAGCCGACTTTGCTAGCGATGCTACACTGACAAATACGCTCTCATTTGCCGAGACGATAGTTAGCATAGCCTTCAGCTACCTTTGCTACGACCTAGCAAGGCGCCGTGTTCAATTGATAATTAATATTATGAAGCATGTATCATCAAGAGCAATGTTCTACAATTATGGATTAAAGTTAAGTATTCCAGAAGCTACGTACTTTTCATTATAGCATTCATTACGTATACTGTTTCAGACCTCACGCCAGCCTGCGTGACTTTAAGCGCGTGCCTTTCGGCTTCCTCTCATTGTGTCTAGGCTGTCTTGTCTAGACAGAACACAAATGATCTAGCCAAGTTTCATCAGCAGTTATTACCTTTGAAAGAAACTCAGATCTTCCTCTAACACCAGCTTCACCTGCATACAGACTGCACGCTATTGCCTTTTTGTTCGGTAATTAGCAGTCCTGGAACCCACAGCACGCAAACACATATCATATGTAAAATTTATGTCCCCAACTTGTGGATGGCACGCAGTGAAATTTTAATACTTCAGAAACTGTTCGCAAGTTTAGCAGTTGGTAGTCGATCCCCTCTCACAATGAAAGCAGGGATGACGTTCTCTTTCATAAGAGCAGTAATTGGAACGCACGGTCCACCTTCCTCTGAAATTAATTGTCTCCCCTCATCAAACAATTTAAACCATCTTCAAACTGTGCTGTAGTGAAGAACAGACTCTCCATAGGCCTCCTGGAACATTACACAGGCCTCTGTTAAAGATTTGTTGAGACAAAAACAGACGTTTGAAAGTCGCATATTGTTCTTCACCCGTCATATCCGTCGATGTAGTAGGCGATACTGATTGTATCTGAACTTGGCCGCCTCTCACACGCTGGAACCAGGAATGCCAACTATGAAACAAGAGCGGCGTGTTTGTTATACTTTGAGCTAGCAGAGTATCATAAGATTAAATTCTTGGGTGCGAAATTATAACTGTAAAAAAGTTATCATCATTCTTTACTGAAAAGCACTCGCACCCCTCTCTCTCGGACTGGGGGAGGTGGGGGGGGGCGGTAAATCGGGGGGTCGGGGATGGGGGGGTGCGTACGTGTTTTGTCGCTTAGCACGTGCGAACACGGGCTATTTGCTGTGTAGTCGCAACGTCGAGACTGGATCATGAGTGATTAGAGGAATTCGCTCCTCCCAGATGAAGCCGCAGAAGTTTGTAGAGTGATACTCATCGCACGTTTGCCGGGAAGGCAAGTGATAGCCCGCATACGGCAAGAATATATACTGCGATCACTGTCGTGGAGAGGGGTAACGGGCGTATCATGTTCGATAGTCTACGGAGCCTCAAGTTTTCGATGTTGGTCGGACGAATACTGTTAATGCAAAGAACTACAAAGATGAGGTACTGAAACAACATGAGTGGCGTTTCGATAATGAAGTTGCGAGTACTCCGTCTACATGGACGACAAAGTCATTCTGCATCGAACTGCTCTGGTGAAATATCAACAGCGTAGACCAGCACGCAAGGTATTAAGGTCGGAATCCTATAAATAGTGGCAGGGTTGCACTGAAGAGATCAGTTTTAGGCAATTCGCCATCGAATCTTTCAGGGCCCTGGAGAACACCTTTTCTGAAAGTGGTTAGACTGACGTACGAGCTACGTGGCACCAAATAACGTGCGGTTGTTAATGATAACTATATCCCTGTTAACTGTTTTATGTTAGTGAAAGATGCTTTAATAAACACTTATTTCTTGAAATGTGTATCTTCTTTTTTAGAACTCTTCTAATTACAAGTTTCAGACACTGTTGTATGCCAAATGCCTTGTGCTTTAATTTTACCTTGATCTCGTCTGCCATACTGTCCAGAAAACAATTTTTTTAATTTTTTTATTTTGTTTAACTTTTCGTAAATACTGTTCATTTTAACATTCAGCTGTCAATATCTTAAATGTTAAGTAGCCTCGTAGCCTCCTTGTATTTACAGCTACCAGATGGCACTCTTTGTGTCATGTTCACCTGCCCACACTTGTTAACGCGCCCGCCTCAGTCCGTTGCTACCAGTGGTTTTACAGATATGAGCAGCCCATAGTGGCTCGCCTTCATGCATTCTTTTTAAATAATTTTGTGATTAAAGCCCTTCTGGCCTGTTACTTATTTTATACGTGACATGTAAGTACTGTGTCTGTCTTGTATTGTTAGTCAGTACTTACACTTTTATATAAACAATTTTCTTTCCCACAAATTTGTAATTATGTTATAGGCCACTTAAAACATTTAAATTCTGTTGAAGGCATTCTTAGAAGTGTTGAAATCTGGTTAATAAGACTAAAAATTGTGACCGACAGCTCATTTCTTTCAACTTTAATACCAAACATCGACAAAAGAAGGTGTCGTCATTTTAGAGCTTTGTTGTCAATGTTCTAGGACCCATGTAAACTACACTCATGTCCAGCAAAAATAGAACACCTTGAACGATTAGAGATAGGACGTTCGTATTCACAGGACATGTACCAAACATTTCGGATTGGCGACAAGTTTGGTGATCTGGCGGGGCTGGGCAAAAGGCTGTCATCCTGTAACACCAAGAAGGCAGGTGTTCATGCAGTAATATGTGGTCGTGCATTGTCTTGCTGAAAAATGGCGTCTGCGGTGGTGTGCAGAAAGGGTATGGCTGTGGGTCACAGGATATATCAATACATGGCAACGAACTGATCATCTAGGCATATCCCATTGCTCCGGAATATCACATTAAAGTAATGTCTTTTCATCACAGCGGCCTCAAAGGAAAGAAAGGAAGACCACAGTTAAACGTGTAGTCGACAACGAAGGCATTATAGAGACGGGGAAGGAAGTCGGACATGTACGTTTTCAAAGAAAAAATCCCGCAATTCATCTTGAGAGAGTTACGGAAATCTCGGAAAACCCACATCTGGGATGGTTGAACGGGGATTTGAACCTCGTTCTTTTCAAATGGAAGTCCGTTTGTTACCACTGGGCCTCCTGTCTCCATGCTAGAATACACTCACGTTCAGAAAAAAAACCACAGAACATCTTGAACGATTGCCGGCCGAAGTGGCCGAGTGGTTATAGGCGCTATAATCTGGAACCGAACGACCGCTACGGTCGCAGGTTCGAATCCTGCCTCGGGCATGGATGTGTGTGATGTCCTTAGGTTAGTTAGGTTTAAGTAGTTCTAAGTTCTAGGGGACTAATGACCTCAGCAGTTAAGTGCTATAGTGCTCAGAGCCATTTGAACCACTTGAACCTTGAACGACTAGAAATAGGAAGTTCATATTCACAGGCCATCACATTAGTATGTTCTGCACAAATGATTATCATTTGCACCATGTCGGTCCGCGGGTTCAAGGTCAACATCGATATTGGAGCGCAACGCCACTACCGGTAAAATGTCCCTCCGGCTCTCGTTGTCGCTATAAACCGCAGGTAATATGTCAGTGTGACTTGAGCAGGCGTGCAGGATGCCTCGTAGAGGTATGCGCTAACCGTACCATCGAATCAATGAGTTTGAAAGAAGGCGCCTTATTGGCATGAGAGAATGTGATGAAACCATCCAGGAAATTGCTGCTCGTGTGGGACGAAGTGTCTCGGCAGTGCAGCGGGTGTATGCAGAATGGTTCACGCAAGGTCCCACCTTTCAGATCAGCCCCCCCGAGAAGGTCGTCACCTCATTCGAATGCATCGAATGCATTCCAGAACAGATCTGCGTTCTCCTCGGCTCTGGCGCAACAGTGGAACAGTGTAACACATTGTACACTATCAGGGGTGATTTTCCGCCGCCATTTATTATGGCACGGGTTACGTACGTGTCAACCACTTCTCCATGTGGCTTTGAAGAACTTGCAGAAACGTGCTAGACGGCAATATGTGGAACGACATCACTAGGGACAGGAATGGCATCAGATAGTGTTTTTGGACGAATGTTCTATTTGTTTGAAAATTATGGCCCCATTTTGGTTCGCCACAGGCAAGAGGAACGACCTCACAGTGACTGCATTGGCACAAGACATACTGCGCTAACTTAGTGCGGTGCTACTGAGTACAGCCGCAAATCACAGTTGGTGCATGTTCAGGGTACTGTGACCAGCGTGGCTTACATGATCTAGCTAGCCCTCTGACTACAGGGGAAGCATTGGTTGGCTGCAAAAGTCGACTCTCAATCAGAAACTCAGTTGGCAGCGGTCTAACTGTCGTGGCACAGTGGCGCCTGCCAGCTCGGCCCACTCTACAGAGCGGCAGAAGACGTCTAGCATACCAATGATCCCTTCGGTGCAGATGTTCAAATGTGTATGAATTTCTAAGGGACCAAACTGCTGAGCTCATCGGTCCCTAGTCTTACACACAACTTAAACTACCTTATGCTAAGAACAACACACACCCATGCCCATGGTGCAGATGCACACACCAAGCTCGCTTAATGGAAATGCGCGATATGCCGCAAGTAATGAGGATAATGAGAAAGTTTATTACCTCAGTGGTGTGTGGATAGTTGAGAATTCGGGTCTGACGAGAAGCATGCTGGGGTAGTCCGTGCACTTGTGCTGACCACTGTGTCCGGTTGGCGTAGTGATTAGCACGTCTGTCTAGTAACCAGGAGATCCAGGTCTGAATCCTGGTTCGACACAAATTTTCAGCTTTCGCCATTGATATAAACCAATGTCCAGTGTTAGCTAATGTCTTTAATTCCTTTACGTTTTGATCCAGGCACAGGCTACTAAGTAAAGAGTGATCAAATGAGCCTCAAAGTTAATCCACCTACTAAAACATGTGAGAAAAGATAAGGCAGCGGTGTTGAAAAACATCTGTTGGTTTTGTTCTTTTTTGCGAGGGAGGGCACAGAATTCTAAATTTATTAGTTACATGCATGTTTGAAAGAACAGATACTGTTAACAATCCACAGCTGTACGAAATAATTCTAAATTAATTCACTTAATGCGAATTCCTTGACATCTGCTGTAGTATTTATTTATCAGGTGCTAAACTAATATTTCACGTACCTAAAAATAGTTACAAATCAACAAATAACACTAATCATTAATTCTCAAAAAGAAAAAATAGCTTTGACAGAACATTCCACTGTTAACAAATTTATATCAGTGTTGGACGTCCAGTTACAAGCTTCAGCTGTAGCTCCCAGGACGACATTTCATTTCCCAATGTATTTTCTCTGTTGGATGATGTGGTCAATCGTCTGTATTGTTGCTCGACAACAGATTCGTACCTAAAGACTGGAAAGTTGCGCAGGTCACGCCAATAATCAAGAAAAGTAGTAGGAGTCATGCACTAAATTAAAGGCCCATTCATTAACGTCCATTTGCAGCAGGATTTTGGAACATATATTGCATTCGGACGTTATGTATTACTTCGAGGAGAATGGTGTATTGAGACACAGTCAATACGGATTTAAAAAACATCGTTCTTGGGAAACACAACTAGCTCTTCACTCACATGAAGTGTTGCCTGCTACTGACAAGGGATTTCAAATTGATTCCGTATTTCTGGATTTCCAGAAGGCTTTTGACACTATACCACACAAAGGGCATGTAATCAAATTGCGTGCTTATGGAATATCGTCACAGTTATGTGACTGGATTCGTGATTTCCTATCAGAAAGATCACAGCTCGTAGTAACTTACAGAAAGATATCTGTATGGTGCGAAAATTGGCAACTGACTCTAAATAATTAAAAGTGTAAGGTCATCCACATGAGTCCTAAAAGGAATCCGTTAAACTTCGTGTTGTGTCTAGGCAAGACAGCCTAGACACAATGAGAGGAAGCCGAAAGGCACGCGCTTAAACTCACGCAGGCTGGCGTGAGGTCTGAAACAGGATACGTAATGAATGCTATAAAGAAAAGTACGTAGCTTCTGGAATACTTAACTTTAATCCATAATTGTAGAACATCGCTCTTGATGATACAGAAGTATAATAGCAATATAACAAAGGATAACGGCGCCTTGCTAGGTCGTAGCAAATGTAGCTGAAGGCTATGCTAACTATCGTCTTGGCAAATGAGAGCGTATTTGTCAATGTAGCATCGCTAGCAAAGTCGGCTGTACAACTGGGGCGAGTGCCAGGACGTCTCTCTAGACCTGCCGTGTGGTGGCGCTCGGTCTGATATCACTGACAGTGGCGACACGCGGGTCCGACGTATACTACCGGACTGCGGCCGATTTAAAGCTACCACCTAGCAAGTGTGGTGTCTGGCGGTGACACCACACTTCGGTTACACGATAAATCAGTCAAATCTAATTGAATTTACGAATTCAACTAAATACCTAGGAATTAAGTTGGATAAAACACACAGAAACTTTTGTGGGGAATGCTGCGTTTTTTGGGAGGACACTTAGAAAATGTAACAGATCTATTAAGGAGACCGTCTACACTACGCTAAATAAATGTAAATGTCGTGTGACTAGGGCCTCCCGTCGGGTAGACCGTTCGCTGGGTGCAAGTCTTTCGATCTGATGCCACTTGGGCGACTTGCGCGTCGATGGGGATGAAATGATGATGATTACGATAACACAACATCCAGTCCCTGAGCGGAGAAAATCTCTGACCCAGCCGGGAATCAACCCGGGCCTTTAGGAGTGACATTCTGTTGCGCTGACCACTCAGCTACCGGGGACAAACTACACTACCCTTATTCATCCTCTTTAGAATCCTACTGCGCGGTGTGGAATCCTTACCAGGCAGGAGACTGACGGAGTACATCGAGAAAGTTCAAAGAAGTGCAGCACGTTTCTATTATCGAGAAATAAGTGAGAGAGTGTCACTAAAATGATACAAGATTTGGGGTGGACATCATCAAAACAAAGGCGTTTTTCGTTGCAGCAGAATCTTCGCACGGAATTTCAGTCACCAACTTTCAGCTCCGAAGGAGAGAATATTTTGTTGACCACGACCTACATCGAGCGAAACGATCACCGGAATGAAATAAGGGGGATCAGATATCGCACATAAAGATGTAGGTGTCAGTTTTTTCCCGCGCTCTGTACGAGATTCGAATAGCAGAGAATTATTATGAAGGTGGTTCGATGAACCCTCTGCTAGGCAGTTAAATGTGATTTGCAGAGTATCCACGCAGATGTAGGTATAGACATATTCAGCACTGTCGGCGATGCACCACACGTGTATGGTAGCCTCAGCCCTGCCGTGGCCTGTTCGATTCTATTTTAGGTGGCACCATGTAATTCTGAATACTTCAGACTCTGCTGCTAGTACAAAAACAACGGTGTCCAGTGAGGTCTGGATCGAAAGTGTTCTTGAGAGCATGGAACAACTGTGGACTTTCGTCACTTGAGATCTGGTGACGCGATGTCTGCAAGGGCGTGGAGGCAAGGTGTAGGTGTCTGTCCCAGCTATTCAGTTATAATACACATTGACTCATTTAGATGGGAATTTATTTTCTTTTGTGTGCCTGCCACCGTACCGTATCACTGCACAATTCTCTGCATCAAAGTACATGACGAAATGCGTTGCGACACGTAGGATGGGTGCGTGCGGTGCCTAGGTTGTTAATGCCAATTACACTGTGTTATGGAGTCTGCTCTCAAAGTGGCTGTCAACGTCTCGACTACACAGAGTAGACGAACATGTCTCTGAGTACTAATCTTATACTTCTAAGCAGACATGAATCCCGTGAAAGGGTCTTCGACAGAAACAAACTGTTTCGAAAACTATTTTTGTTCCTTTGCGCCGACGATTGTAATATAAAAATGTCATTACAAAGATATGTTTCCAGGGTAAATGGCTCTCTCCAGATTACACCTTCGTGCTGCTCTTTATTCCAAAAGTTTGTGGTACTCTAATCGGACGATGCCAAAAAATATCAAGAGGTCCATAGAGTATCTGCATGCTCTTTAATCACGGTTGTCTCAAGACTTCTCTATAAAACAGGAGACTCGGATACCTCAGCACGCCAACGCTGTCAGGCATCAAAAGCCGATGTTAGGCATCTTGCACATTGAGTGTTCTCTACATAATTAATTTAATAAACATAGTCCACTCTCTGCAAAACCCCGTACATGTTTAAAATGTTTATCCTGACCCAGGAAATTAATCAAGAGCTGGACTAGCCTTTAAGAAGCAAGCTGAGATTACTGTGTGCAACAAAATGAGTAAGTAGAAGACTTTACGGCCCTAGGTATGAATCTTAAAGTGGAGCCTTGCTTAGCTGTAAGTCTGATATTAAAGTATGAAGTTAAGACAAACAAGTTTTAAACGAAAAAATTAATTTCTTCAGTTAAAAACGCATATGACTATGAAAGAACTTGAATGGTTATAATAAAATGTGCCCTATGTGAGTTACACCAAGTAAACTTGCTGCTCTTCAGCTTTACTTGAACGTAAATCAGAACGGGCCCTTTAGACGCAACTGACGTTCTAAAATTACTCACGAGCTTTTGTTTCAGTGGATACCGTAGTGACTTGGCAAGACAGCCAAGCCACTAGGAGATAGCCGAAAGGCACGCGTTTAAGCTCACGCAGGCTGGCGTGAGGTCTGGAACGGTTAAAGGATTTGAGTCTAGCAAATAAAGTACGTAGCTGTTGGAATACTTAACTTTAATCCATAATTGGTGAACATCGGTCTGACGGTACATGCATCACAAGATAAATATCAATTGATAATGGCGCCTTGCTAGGTCGTAGCAAATGACGTAGCTGAAGGCTATGCTAGCTATCGTCTCGGCAAATGAGAGCGTATTTTGTCAGTGAACCATTACTAGCAAAGTCGACTGTACAACTGGGGCGAGTGCTAGGAAGTCTCTCTAGACCTGCCGTGTGGCGGCGCTCGGTCTGTAATCACCGACAGCGGCGACAAGCGGTTCCGACGTATACTAGCGGATCGCGGGCTATTTAAAGGCTGCCACCTAGCAAGTGTGGTGTCTGGCGGTGACACCACAGATACAGTGACTGTTGACCAGACAGTTAGAATGGGGAACGCATACATGTCCTACAGCTATAACGGACTTGAGACAAATAACTGCAATGATCTGAGCAAATGCGGAGCAAGGGTTGTCTTACGATGCGAGTTCCACTAATAATGCTTACCGTATTTATTCATCATAAGACGGGCAGAAATATATCGTCTCCCAGCGTCTCTGCAGAACAGGGCGAGTGTCAAGCTTCTGCAAACACGAACCCTACACCCTAATCGGCTGCCCTCCGTAAAAGTTCTCGTGCTCAGATTATTCTTGGAACTGAGAGCTGGCTGAAACCCGAAGTGGAAATCTCTGTGATATTCAGCGAGTCGTGGAACGTATATGGGAAAGACAGGCTAGAGGCCATAGGTGGGGGAGTTTTCGTTGCAGTTGACTAAAATATTGTCTCTACTGAGGTCGAAGCTGAATCTGACAGTAAAGTCGTCTGGCGGCGTATAACAAGTGTAGGTGAAACTAAGTTCATTGTTGGATGTTTTTTATCGGCCACCCAATTCCGCTGGGGCAGTTCTAGAGTCATTCAAAGAAATTATACGGTCAGTAATGCATGTAGTAAAGTCATCAGGAGATCAAAACAAATTGCAAAACAATTTAGAAAAGATATCCGTATGGTGCGAAAAGACAACTGACCCTAGATAATGAAAAGTTTGAGGTCATTCAAATGAGTACTAAAAGGAATCCGTTAAACTTCGGTTACACGATAAATCAGTCAAATCTAATGGTCGTAAGTTCCTTTACTTCATCCTGCCGAGTATAGACTGACATGTCTATGGATACATTGTGGGGGGGAGGGTAAATATATACAGTCATGCGCAATACTTTTGAACATGTTTTCAAGAAATTCTCTTGAACAGCTGGCCCGGCAGGCCACACGCAATGAAAACACCTTAGACCTTGTGGCTACAAACAGGCCGGACCTCATCCACAGTGTCAGTACAGCAACGGGGTTAGCGATCATGATGTCATCACAGCAACTATGATCACGAAAGTTAACAAATCAGTCAAGAAATTAGGATGTTTTTGCTAGATAGAGCAGATAAACAGTTATTAACATCTTACTTTGACAATGAATTATCACTTAATACCAGTAAGATAAATGTAGAGGAATTACGAGCGAAGTTAAAGCAGATTGTAAATCGTGGTCTGGAGAGTTACGTGCCTAATAAGTGGATGATGATGATGATGATGGAGTCCCATACTCCGCGACGGAGCCTAGGGGAACGATGCGGGAGACCCGCACCGCTGTACTAGGCAAGGTCCTAGCGGCGGTGGTTTGCCATTGCCTTCCTCCGACCGTAATGGCGATGAATGATGATGATGAGGACGACACAACAATACCCAGTCATCTCGAGGCAAGAGAAATCCTTGACCCCGCCGGGAATCGAACCCGGGACCCCGTGCTCGGGAAGCGAGAACGCTACCGCGAGACCACGAGTAGCGGACATTAAGTGGATAGAGGATGCAAAAGACCCACGATGGTTTATTAACGAATTTCGCAAGATGCTGAGGAAACATAGGCTGTTGCACTCTGGGTTCAAAAGGGTACGCACAAACACGACAAGCGAAGTGCGTCTGTGAAAAGATCTATGAGAGCATACAACAACTACCACCGTCACACCTCAGCAAAAGATCTGGCAGAGAACCTGAGAAAATTCTGGTCGTACGTAAAATCGCTAAGCGTGTGTCTGAGGCTTCCATTCAGTCCCTTATTAACCAGCCTGGTATGGAAGTTGAAGATAGCAAAACGAAAGCTGAAGTTTTAAATTTCATGTTCAAGAAACCTTTCACGCACGAGAACCGTATAAAAATACCGTTATTTGACCATCGTTCAAGCTCCCGTATGGACGACATAGAAATAAGCATACCTGGCGTAGAGAGAGATGGAATCCCAGTTCGATTTTACAAAGAGTACTCTACGGCATTGGCCCCTTACCTAGCTTGCATTTATCGTGAATCTCTCGCTCAGCACAAGGTGCCAAGTGAATGGGAAAAAGGGCAGGTAACTACAGTATATAAGAAAGGTAAAAGAGCGGACCAGCAAAATTACAGACCAATATCCGGAACTTCATTTGCTGCAGAATCCTTGAACACATTCACATTTCGAATATAACAAACTTTCTTGAGGTTAAGCAGCTTATGTCCACGAATCAGCATGGTTTTAGAAAGCATCATTAGTGCGAAACTCAGCTTGCTCTTTTCTCACGTGATGTACTGAGAACTATGGATGGAGGGCAATAGGCAGATTCCATATTTCTACGTAGCTTTTCGGAAAGCATTTTACACGGAGCCCAATTGCAGACTGTTAACAAATGTACGAACATATGGAATAAGTTCTCAGATACGTGAGTGGCTCGAAGACTTCTTAAATAACACAACCCAATATGTTGCCCTCGAAGGGGAGTGTTCATCAGAGACAAGGGTATCGTCAGGAGTGCCCCAAGGAAGTGTGGTAGGACCGATGTTGCTCTCTACATACATAAAAGATTTTGCGGACAGAGTGGGCAGCAGCCCGCAGTTGTTTGCTGATGATGATGATGTTGTGTACGGTAAGGTGTGGAAATTGAGTGAATGTAAGAGGATACAAGATGACTTAGACAAAATTTCCAGTTGATGTGCTGAATGGCAGCTAGCCCTAAATGTGGAAAAAAGTAAGTTAATGCGCATGATTAAGAAGACCATACCCGTAATGTTTGGAGACAGTATTACTAGTGTCCAGCTTGACACAGTCAAGTCGTTTAAATATCTGGGCGTATGGTCGCAAAGCGATATGAGGTGGAACGAGGATGTGAGAACTGTGGTAGGGTAGGCGAGTGGTCGCCTTCGGTTTATTGGGAGAATTTTAGGAAAAGAGTGGTCCATCTATACAGGAGACCGCATATTGAACGCATATATGACCTATTCTTGAGTACTACTGGATTGTTTGGGATCCATACCAGGTCCGATTGAAGGAAGTCATCCAAGCAATTCAGAGATTTGTTACCTGTTGGTTCGAACGAAACGTAAGCGTTACAGAGATGCTTCGGGAACTCAAACGGGAATCTCTGGTGGGAAGGCGACGTTCTTTTCGGGAAACGCTATTGAGAAAATCTAGAGAACTGGAGTCTGAAGCTGACTGCCGAACGATTCTACTGCCGCCAACATACATCGCGCATAAGGACCACGAAGATAAGATACGAGAAATTAGGGCTCTTACATACAGTCGTTTTTCCCTCCCTCTATTTGCGAGTGGAACAGGAGGAGAAATGTCAAGTAGTGGAGCAGGGTACCCTTCGCCACGCACCTTACGGTGGCTTGCAGAGTATCTGATTTAGATGTATATGTAGATGTAAGATATGCACCCAAATCCACACTTCCCCATCTCTGAATGAACCCCTCGATCCGTCCACGTCTCCATTCCCTAACCAACCCTTTATATTCTAGATGAATCATACTGCCTACTGTTTTCTTCCCGCCAAACAAGATACGCCCGCCAATCACTGAATAAGAATACTCAGCCGGTCAGTGGTGTGACTCCATCTTGCAAAAAAATCCCACCCAGAAATGGCATCACGTTAAACACCACTGACTTACTGATTCGCCCTTCTGTCTCAAAAAAGCTGCTGCCTCTGCTCCATCTTCGTGACGTCACAAACAATTTTACCAATTACGCATTTTCACGCCTCGCATTAGACTTTCTCTGAAAGTAAAAAACTGTGTCTGAAACTTGGCTCTTATTTTTCTGCGAGCTGTGTTTCCTTAGAGAAGCAAAATATTGTTATCTGCTGAAGCCACTCTTCAGGAAGCGTCGTAACCCCCTCTGATAAGTTTCTTCCCGGGCGTGTGCTCGTCGACAGGAATGGAGCGGCTCATAAACGCACAACAGCTCCGTCCCCATGGAGTTCACACGCCGAGGTGACTTCCATGGAGGCAACACCTCAGTCTACCTACCTGTGCGGTAGCCAGAAGATACATTTTTTATTATGTCTGATACTGCTGTGTCTGTTCCCACACACTTTTAAAAGTAAAACGAAAATAAGACCCGCATCATTTTAAATAGTGTTAATATTTGAAGCTAAAGTCAGTACGTACTACTGTCCTATTAGCTTTTATAAAGATTGTTACCATATTCTGCCCCCTCATTACCCACTAAGTAGAGTGTGATGGCTAGCCGGTTTCTACAATTACTTATCCGGGTTTTTCTTTTTTTACATGTGAAATTTCCTCATTTTTTTCACTTACTACTGGCTGCATTTGCTACTATAGATGCATTTTTCTTCATAAGTAAGAGAGATTCTTCGATGAACTTTGCGCAGCATACAAACCATACTTACAGGTGTAACTCTAGAAATTATTCAATTTACGAAAAAAATGAATGAGCTGTTACATTTTATACCAGATGTTTAGAAAAACCTCAAATTTTATAGTTAATTATCTCAATTTTTACCACAGTTCTTAATAGATTTGGAAAATTCTAAAGTTTCATACACATGGAAGTATGGTTTCTATGCTGCGCAAAATTCATCGAAGAATCTCCCTCACTTATGAAGAAAAGTGTACCTATAGTAGCAAATACAACCAACAGCAAGTGAAAAAATGATGAAATTTCACATGTAAAAAAAATTATTTTGTTATGTTTTTGAACTTCCACTGCTATGAGTGTAAATCCTGAATCCTTCCTGGTCATGCTCACAGAGTTTTATGAATTTATTTGTAAAATTATAAACAGTGGAAATTAAAATGTCCTGAGGTGCCTCTCTCGCTCCAGTCCTATTACCCCCCCCCCTTCCCCCTTAAGGAAATACGACCACAAATACTGAGTTTCTTAAGAAAAACCTGCAGAAGATAATTATAAATAAAACGTTGCTTGTAAACACCATATACCGTGGGATTTCAAAGTTAAAGTAAAGTTACGAATTTTGTTTCTGTTTGCAATATTTTACGTATCAGAAAATATATTAATGTTGTGAAAAGTAGGAATTTTACTTTTTCCGATGGTGATATATTTTTGTAATAATTACGTGAATAAAGTAACTTCATTTATGAACTGAGAAAAATACACTGTCAGTACTAATCTCGTACATTTGACTCAGCTGTCGGAACTGTTCATCGGTCAAGAAGAACTCAAACTCTAGGACAAAAATGACAAAATAGAAAAAAATGGATGCTCCACGAAGGAATTATTCCGAACGGGGCGAATAGTGTTAGATGTAATGTGCTTGCATGCACAAACAGTTGATTAAAGTTTCAGAAAAATTCGATGATTCATTCAAGAGAAAGAACTTCACAAACTGATCAAATCAATAACGTGCTGGTCCACCTCTAGCCTTTACGTAAGCAATTATTCGGTTTGGCACAGATTGATAGAGTTGTTGGATGTCCTCTTGAGAGATATCGTGCTAAATGCTGTCTCATTGGCGTGTCAGATCGTCAAAATGCCGAGCTGGTTGGTGGGCCCTGCCCATAACGCACTAAACGCTCTCAATTGGAGAGAGATCCGGTGACCATAATGGCTGAGGTAGCGTTTGACAGACATGAAGACAAGCAATAGGAACTTTCGCCGTGTGAGGGCGGGCACTATCTTGCTGAACTGTAAGCCCAGGGTGGCTTGCCATGAAGGGCAACTAAATTGGACGTTCAATATCGACGAGGTACAGCTGCTGTAAGGATGCTGTATCGGTACTGTAAGGTTATCCTGGATGACAACCAAAGGAGTCCTACCATGCGGGTCCGTACGCGTCTTCGACCTAGAATCTCAATGGATGGCGCAAAGTTGTCTTCAGTGATGAGTGTTGCATCGTACTGAGCTCCGATGACCACCAAAGATGTGCCTGGAGACGCCACAGACAGCGGTGGGATATCAACCAGACTGTAGCTCGCCACACGGCCCGACAGCCCGGATGATGACTTGGCGTGCTATTTCATTTCGTAGCACAGCGGTACTTCGATGATGTTCTATTCCCAATTTTGTTGTCCTTCTTGGCAAGCCATCCTGAGCTTACATTTCAGCAAGATAATGCGCGCCCGCACGCGGCGAGAGTTTGCGAGGTGCCGGGGCTAGCAGTGTATTTAACACTAAATTCTTCTAGAACCTACATATGTAAATGATGCTCTAAGCCCCCCCTATTCTAACTCCGACTTTTGCGGTTGCACAAGGATTAAAAAAAATACGCGAACTGATTCTAATCAACCCTGCCAGTGGAGTAGAAGAGAATTTGGCACCTGCAATAATTTAATTTGATAAATAAGTTGAATAAACGAAGGTTTCACTAACATAGTGAGGAATGATAGGGTTGCTCTACCGATTAACAGAATGAAAGTTCTGTCCAAAATAACAATATGATTTATTAAGACTAAACACAAAATAATAAACAAAAACACATGAAAGATTTACAATACATCAAATTGGCTCAAATTGGATACTCAAACAAATGCTGTGAATGTGAAGTTGTCCCTAAACTAGATTGTGAGGATTATGATGAAGTGGTATGTGGAACCAATTCCTTGCAACTCAAATTTTAAGCGAAAACACATAGCCAACCCAACATTAATTGCTGCTACCCAAGACAGAACAAAGTTAGAAAAAGACGAACAGGCGCGCTCTGCTGAGCTCTGATTATCACCTAGGAAAGTCCCTGTGCTGTGTCTGGGGTGCTGCGGACATACCTTACCAATCTGTCTTCTTAACTGCAAGAACACGATTTGGCGTACCGGAGGCGATGGCTGGTTGCTTCGACGTCCTCGACCGAAAAGCGAGAGCCGACTACCTAGAGCACCCGTACAGGCCGAACACACAACATTCCCGCCCCCACGACAGTGGCCGTGGTTAAACGTTCCAATCAGCAACTCGAAAACCGGCGGAAAATTCCACTCTATTGCCGGAGCACTACCATTCCACGAATGGAGATTCTTGGCGCCAATTTCTGCGCTGATTTTGCTACGTCACGGAGCTATGCCCTGAGCAAGCCAATCACAGTTACTATTTTGCAGAAAGCGCGGGAATTTTCCCGCCACAACTGCCTGGGTACACAAGTCATTCCCACGCCTCACTGGTAGCCCGCCAGAAAGTGTTTTCGCTAAGTTTCTGCGAAGTAACGGAACCTCTAGCCCAGCCACTACTTCAGACCCCTCTGGGCGTGTCTTTTGACAATGTCGGCGTCTGCAAAGCATTCACTCGACTTCCTCACACCCGTCGGCTTAACCCTTTCCAGATCAGCAGCCCCGCCTGTCACCGGACCACCCGGGTGACGAGAGACGCTGCGTGGGAAGTCCGCGTGGGAAGGAATAGCGACTTTTCACTGCATGCAATTAGAGAGGAAAATCAAAAGATAGAAATATGAGAGGGGGCTCATGCCACCTCTCAAGTTTCTTGCTTGCCAAACCCTGCCTTGGCCTGCAAGATCACGAGATTTCGCCCCAAGAGAGAACGTTTGGAGCATTATCGGCGGGGCCTTTCAACCAGATCTGGATTTTGACGATCTAATGCCCAAACTGGACAAAATGTCGTACTATATCCCTCGGAACTACAACCAACAACTCTGTCAATCGATGCCAAACGGAATAACTGCGTGCATAAGCGTTGGAGGAGGACTAATGCATTTTGGACTTGCTCAGTTTATGAAGCTCTTTCTCTTGAATAAAACGTCCGATTTTTCTGAAATTGTAATTATTTCTTTGTGTGTACGACTACATCACGTCTACCCATTTCCGTCTCATTTGCATAATTCCTTTGTGCTGTATCGCTTTTTGTCTTAGAGTGTATATGTAGGCCTATAGCGTGACTCGCTTAAGACATAATATTTCGTAAAACATTCGAAAAAGTGAAACGTGATGTCTGACAAATGCTAGCACGCAGATGAGTGATCACTTTTCTAGGTGCACAACACCCGGAACCGTTTTACCTACCGAGATAGTAGAGTACCTATCATTTTTAAACGAACTGCGGTGTTTTTTTTATAATGATTCGACTGTTTGTGTAAAGTAGATTACACTGATGCGTAACAACTTTTCAATAATAGTGAAACTTTTCGCAAAAAATGCTGTAACTGTGCTACATTCCTGTACGTAGCAGAAATCTGCTGCACAGAGATGTTTCAGCTCCAGTTGCTGGTAAAAACATCTTAAATGTCCGAGTATGAGATTTTCTTCGCTTGGGGACTGGATGTTTGTGCTGTAATCATTTCATCACAAAGACGTGCTAGATGACGCAGAAAAACTTCCAACTTCTTTTCCAAAGCAATGTATCATCATGATCAATCAGAGCTGTTACCATTAACAAGAGCTGTTATGGCTCTGGTGATGTTATGGCAGGTACGGTGCACGACATACTACGTGAGTTAGGGATTACTGAAAAATCGGTTTTCAATTCTATCGTTCTTTTTCACATCAGTTTAACCTCACTCTTAAAACCACTCAAAATAATCGGTTTCTGAAATAATCGATATTAGGTTATTATTCTTATTACTTTATGTCATAAACGTAGATATCGAACAAATATGGAAAAATTTTGACCCTCTCATTTTCGAGACACGTAGAAGCAAAATGTTAAGTTAAATAGGAAAGTATTATCCTACTCATTCCAATTTTTTGAAACTCTGCACAAAAACCACAGTGTAATCAGGGATCGTACTACTGTTTGGGCATAACTAATAGTCATTGCTAAAGGGTGAAAACTGAAGTATTATGTTTTTCGTATTCATTTGTCCGTTTCCAAAGGCTACAAGCAGGTAAATGCATGTTATGTACAGGTAGGCAGCAGGTAAGGTACTTTCTACACATTTTTATTGTATACTGTGAATGAACTGTTGTTAAGTTTTCAGTTTATTACTGTTACCATACTTTCATTTTTCTTGTTATTCCATTGAAATGGCAGACAAATCTTTCAACTTTTCAAGCAAATAAAGTCTTGCATTTCATATTGGATCTGTTTTGCAACGCAACAGATGTCTGGCGACTACAGAGAGAAACTACCGTGTAGACCAGGCGGGGAGAAGTTTCGCGTACTGCCTGTAGACGCGTACCTTAAACTATGACATAACGGCAACACAGACATTACTGTCTCAGCAGTGCTGTACCCATTCTTACGCCATGTGTCTGTTGCTCGTTTCTGTCGACACCGTATTAAAATACCACTGATTGCTTTTCTGATTTTCAATAATAATGCAATATTTCAAACCAATGCAAATTTTACGAATGAAAATCACTCCCCTTTTTTTTTAAAAAAAAAAAGGTTTGTTTAAAAATGAAACATTTCGGAGCTGCTGGGGCTAA
Organism: Schistocerca serialis cubense; assembly: GCF_023864345.2. Lineage (NCBI taxonomy): Eukaryota > Metazoa > Arthropoda > Insecta > Orthoptera > Acrididae > Schistocerca > Schistocerca serialis. Next base: position 105,835,554 of record NC_064639.1, on the reverse strand, counting down.
TTGATATTTAGATTTTGCTTACTCGGTTATTTAAAAAAAAAAAAAAAAGACAACTGTTGTAACCGAGACCAAACAAATCCCGAAAAATACCGGTTATTCACAAGTACCGGTATCGGTTTCACCCCGTCGGTTTTTCCAATCACTAATGTGATCCAGCCGCTTTTCGAAGCTATGGCAAACTAGGTGAAGGAATTCTGCGTCTTTGCAGTGCTATCGCAGGACGTAAATACTTGGACGCTTCGCGCGCTTTCACTGAATTTCCTGGCCTCTTCAGATTCCCGCCATTTCAGCACTGGGAGTGAATGGCTCGCTCCTCATTAGGCCAGCGCCATTCGCGAGTTCGCGGCGTCGCGCCGTGAAGCCGACGAAATTTAATGCCGCGTATCCCTTTCGGGCTCGATCTGGAACGGCGTCCTCGAACTCCTACTATGCAAATTATTTGGGCCGCGGCAAAACAGACTTTTTCTGCGGTACACTCTGCCGCAGACTCATATGTCACAGCACATAAGTAGGCGGGAACCGAGCCAAAGCGACAGCGAACGACATGACACAGGGAGAGGGAAGAAACAAATCGGGGCGCCATCAACTCAAGGTCTGTTTTTCGCACTCGCGCGCTCCCGCCAAGATACTCCGAGTCGTGCCGGACAAACAACATTGTTTTTCGGGCTCAGACCCGGTACGTCTACAAAACAATGCGCTAACAAGCTTCCGCGTCCTCCAAGCTACTGTGCAAATATTTACGTCACTATTCCTGGGGATGTGCCATCTTCCTGAAAAAGGAGGGCCGAATATCTCTATTTGTTTGGCGTAGCCGGACGCAGAAACGTGTCGTGACGCACATGTCCCAACTTACTTCCGCATTTTTTATATTTGTTTTCGGATACTGGGGTCATTTCTAGTAATGTCGAACGCAACGGGGAACCTATAACACATATAACGCACAAAGATAAATGCATGTTTTACTTTACAGTATGTGTGTACTATTCGAAAGAGAGAAAGAGCGAGAGAGGGGTGGAGTTGAAAGGGTGGAGTGAGGGTGAAATGCTACCTGTGTTCCTAAATTGGAACAACTTTTTATAACTCAGTTCCTTTTATCAAACTCCGGATTATGTTTCAATCAAAATCATATTAACTTTCAAATGTTCAAATTTGTGTGACTTCCTAAGGGGCCGAACTGCTGTGGTCATGGGTCCCTAGACTTACACACTACTTAAACTAGCCTAAACTAACTTATGCTAAGAACAATACAATCACGATGGAGGTTGGTTTTTTGGTTTGGGGAAGGAGTCCAGACAGCGTGGTCATCGGTCTCATCGGATTAGGGAAGGATTGGGAAGGAAGTCGGCCGTGCCCTTTCAGAGGAACCATCCCGGCATTTGCCTGGAGTAATTTAGGGAAATCACGGAAAACCTAAATCAGGATGGCCGGACGCGGGATTGAACCGTCGTCCTCCCGAATGCGAGTCCAGTGTCTAACCACTGCGCCACCCCGCTCGGTCACGATGGAGGACACGAACCTCCGGTGGGAGGGGCCGCGCCATATTTACTTTTATTTATTTATTGTTTTACGTTCGGGTCTTGACGCCCTCTTACATCGAACCCGGAATTACACTGCGTGATAGTAAAAGTGAAACACACAAAAGACTTTGTCGGCTGTCAAATGCAACTCCGTATAGGTACGGCGAGTATGTAGATGCTTACAAGGGAAACTCACCATCTCACAGCCCAAAAATGGCTCAAATGGCTCTGAGCACTATCGGACTTAACATCTGAGGTCATCAGTCCCCTAGAACTTAGATCTACTTAAACCTAACTAACCTAAGGACATCACACACATCCATGCCCGAGGCAGGATTCGAACCTGCGACCGTAGCAGTCGCGCGGTTCCGGACTGAAGTGCCTAGAACCTCTCGGCCACGGCGGCCGGCAATCTCACAGCCCTCAGATTTAGTGGTAAAACCGCTCAGTGCATAGTCCGTCAAAAACTGAACACACATCAAGTACGAAAACAAGAAGAAAGTGCACTGAACTGTGAAAAAGAAGCAAAACAGAAGCAGTGAACGGTCTAAACTCAAAATGTGCACAATCGAGCGAATTACAAGAACAACGGCATCGTCGTTCTGTGTTTACGGGAGATCCGTGCTCAAATATCCCTTGTGCCACTTTTTTTTTCTACACAATATTATGAACTTTCCATCTGGTCATTTCGTGCCTGGTCTCCTGTAATATTGGCAACTGTCGTACTAAACATTCGTTACAAAATATGAGTCATGTGGTAAGAATATATTATCGTCGCAACTAAAACTGATAAATAGTGAGATCGGGCGATATGCCGCATAGAGCTCTCACAGAAATGAAAACAACAGATAAACGGGCGTGAACTACGTGACAACAAAGGAATTCAAGAGTAAAAACTTACAAAAACGAACGCAAGAGTCATAAAATTTGATACTTGGGAAGCATAAACAGGAAGTACTTATGTTTGGAGGTCCCTTCCTTACACCTCACTGTTGGAAACAGACGTTACAACACGACGTAGACACGAATTTGAATACAGCGAACAGGCACGTCACTGACCAGACGCATAGTTCATTGTTTCGCGGCAAAAAAAAAAAAAAAGGGGGCAAGAAGGAGATTTGAACATGGATCTCCCCACCTGCAGTCCAACACCGTGACCAGATAAACCCGACGCCACCGTTGCTCAACTTCGGTCGATGTTACGCATCTTCAGCTTGGACCGTTCACCGTTTATCTTTTGCGCCTTTTTTTCACAGTTCCTCTTCTCATGCTTGATTTGAGTTCAGTTTTTCCAGCGGGCCATTTTACCACTTTATCTGAGGGGGATGGGATGGAAGTTCCCCTTGTTAGAGTTTTAATTCTCTCTGACACGTTGAACAGCTTGAAGAGTGCATGGTGTTGTTCATGTTCATGTTGTCACCAGATCCGGTAGCAAACATAAAGAGTGCGAACAGTGCCAGATGTTGACTGATCTCCATGGAGGACAGGTACTCGTGTAAGACAGCACCTGACAGAGTTTGAATGGAGGTTCATTGTGGGTCTCCATTCGGCTCGCTGGTCAAATCGTGGAATATATGGATTTATGGGGCATTTGGAAGTTATGGTAGCCCATTGTTGGACTACATGGTGATGTGGGGGCAGGCATACTAGTCCTCTGTGTTCTAGTCGACCACATCTGAACCCCACTAAGGACGGCTGCAGAAGTGTGCATCAAGCACACTGCAACCTCTTCATATCTGCGCCTGCCGTCCGAGAATAAGTAATGGCCTTCCTGCTACAATCCGCGTCGTCCTGCTCCATTGGTCGAAGATAAATAGCAGCCGGCCAACGGAATTCTCGTCCCACGCTTTGGCTGCCGTTGACATCACGGTATAAACCGCTGCATCTGGAGTAGTGCTCTCACCGGGAAGCAAAGAATGACGTGGCAGTGTGTTCACGAACGAATCGCTGTTCTGCAACCTAAAAATCTTATAGAAATTTTGTATTTGCAGACAGCCGAAGAAATTAGATTATCGAAAGACATTCAAAGTGAAGAGATATTGTATTAGAGGGGTTTGGGGAATGATGGTGAGGCAAGGTTCGAGGATAAGAAATTAACAGGGTGAACTGATATAGGCAAGGTTCAATAGTGGTCTTTGGTTGAGTCTGATTGGTCGGGTTGGTGGCGAAAAAGTGTTTCCACTGTAGGGACCGGGAGAAGGAGAGAAGGTGTTTAACTAGTTCTGCATGGTTGAATTTGGGAGTGGGGCAAAAGGTGAGGCCTTTCGAAAGGACTGATATTTCTGTGGGACTAAGGCTTCTGGAGGGAAGGTTCATCTACATCTACATCTACATTTATACTACGCAAGCCACCCAACGGTGTGTGGCGGAGGGCACTTTACGTGCCACTGTCATTACCTCCCTTTTCTGTTCCAGTCGCATATGGTTCGCAGGAAGAACGACTGTCTGAAAGCCTCCGTGCGCGCTCGAATCTCTCTAATTCGTGATCTCCTCGGGAGGTATAAGTAGGGGGAAGCAATATATCCGATACGTCATCCAGAAACGCACCCTCTCGAAACCTGGCGAGCAAGCTACACCGCGATGCAGAGCGCCTCTCTTGCAGAGTCTGCCACTTGAGTTTGCTAAACATCTCCGTAACGCTATCACGCTTACCAAATAACCCTGTGACGAAACGCGCCGCTCTTCTTTGGATCTTCTCTATCTCCTCCGTCAACCCGATCTGGTACGGATCCCATACTGATGAGCAATACTCAAGTATAGGTCGAACGTGTGTTTTGTAAGCCACCTCCTTTGTTGATGGACTACATTTTCTAAGGACTCTCCCAATGAATCTCAACCTGTGACCCGCCTTACCAACAATTAATTTTATGTGATCATTCCACTTCAAATCGTTCCGCACGCATACTCCCAGATATTTTACAGAAGTAACTGCTACCAGTGTTTGTTCCGCTATCATATAATCATACGATAAAGGATCCTTCTTTGTATGTACTCGCAATACATTACATTTGTCTCTGTTAAGGGTCAGTTGCCACTCCCTGCACCAAGTGCCTATCCGCTGCAGATCTTCCTGCATTTCGCTACAATTTTCTAATGCTGCAATTTCTCTGTATACTACAGCATCATCCGCGAAAAGCCGCATGGAACTACTATCTACATGACTGTGATGCGGGTCTGTTTAAGTTTTGATTTCTGTGTGATGGTGGGAGGGAGTTTTGGAGGATGGGGTAAGTGTAGTAGGACTGCGAGACAAGGGTGGTCAGCTATGAGGGGGCGTGGGGGAGATTTGGTGATTCTTGTAGAAGTGGTGGACAGTGGTACTCCGAGGCGGGAGTAGGAAGTGAGCAGGATGGAGAGCTTTTTGAGGTGGCGTTGTGCATGTTGCTCAAGTTCCTGCAGGGCAAGAGTTTCAATGTGTGTTATGGGTTCCAGGAATTTGGGATTACATAGCAGGAGAAATTTTCGGATGGAGAAAATGTACTGCAAGGAGGATTGGGCTTGGTTGATATGATTTTGCAGGACTATATTGGTGTGGGCGAAGGATTGGCGGAATCTGAACAGGTGGAGGTCATTGTGGAAGGAGGAGTGGCAACCAGAGATGCGTAATTTGATGGTAAGGCTATTAGGGGGGATTTCATGAGCCAAACAACAACGCAGGAACAGAATGTGGGACTGGGATCTGGCTAGGGATAAGGAAACTTTTCTGTATTGACTCAGATGGAAGGAGCAAGGATCCTTGGTGGTGCAAAAATGCGAAAAAATACGTAAGGAAGTAGAATTACGTCCTTTGTTACATTCCATCCTGGATTTTCCATTGTTTGAGATATTGTGTTAACTGGTCATGGAAATATGGCAAACTTTTCGATATCGTCTTTGAAACTTCACGATCCGAGGAATTCAGTTGTGTGCAGTAGTAAGATGGATGACATCATAAACGTTTTATAAAGATTTTATGAGTTGATAGCATTGCGAAGAATCCCTAATAGGTAAAAGCAAATACGTAACGTGCAATTAAATACTGCCATTTAGTTAATAATGCAAAAATGAAACTTCTTCACATTTACCTGATACATTTATTTGTTATTTATAGTTGAAAATTTGTTGAAGCCGAGACGAATTCAATGACGTAAGTGAAGATATCTGCTTGTTGAATAGTAACATGACAACGAGAATTGAAGGAAACAGACAAAACTTATGTTTCACGGACATTTTTGTCTTCAGCAGTCGACTGGTGCGGGGAAGCTGTTTATTTGGCATCGGCGAGCAAACAATAACGTGTTCCATGTTGTACTTGTTCCTCTCCACTTTCAGTTCTTTTGTAGACGCTGACAGTGGAATACAAAAATAAAAACTTCAGTCTGAATTTAAGGCGGTTATTTGAAACATGCACTATATACGCAATAGCTTTCAATTGGCTCTATCTCTCTTCATGCGGTTCAGTAGCCAGTGACATTCAGATGATGATGATGTTTGGTTTGTAGAGCGCTCAACGGCGCGGTCATCAGCGCCCGTACAAAGTCCCAGTTTTTTACACAGTACAATTTAGCCACTGTCACGAGTGATCATGATTATGATGATGATGATGAAATTATGAGGACAACACAAACACCAAATCCCCAGGAAGAGAAAATTCCCAACGCGGCCAGGAATCGAACCCGGGACCCCGTGATCCAGAAGCAGCAACGCTAGCCACTAGACCACGAGCTGCGGACGTGACTTTCAGAGCGGCTTGCATCATAAAAACTATTTTGCTTACCACAAATAAGTACTTTAATTTCGACATTAGGAGGACGACGGGTTTTAGTGATGCCATTTCTGTGTGGTCGTAGCAATATTCATACGAGTTCGGTAGCTTACACCTGCTGCATAATGCAAGCACTGTGCAGTTTCCGCTGATTCAAATGCTGTCCTGAAGTTCGAGCAGACCAAGAGAAGAGTCAGCATCTGAATGAGCTAGCCATTGTACTCGGCTGCAATTCAAGCACTCCGAAGTCACTTCGCTATGCTCTCCTGTTCAATTCAGAGGCTCCGTGCTTAGAGTTTAAGTGCAAACCTAAGATACCATCAGAGGAGAACAGAAAAACATTTGTAAGATTCCAGCACAGTGCGGGACTTCAGGTTACGTAAAGATGGCACACGCCAGGTCTATTTCTTTAAGCAAACGGAAAGCAATATAGAAAAATCAGTAATTGTTTACTACACTAGTGTCCAAAATTAAGGCAACAAAAGGCCGGCCGAAGTGGCCGTGCGGTTAAAGGCGCTACAGTCTGGAAGCGCAAGACCGCTACGGTCGCAGGTTCGAATCCTGCCTCGGGCATGGATGTTTGTGATGTCATTAGGTTAGTTAGGTTTAACTAGTTCTAAGTTCTAGGGGACTAATGACCTCAGCAGTTGAGTCCCATAGTGCTCAGAGCCATTTGAACCATTTTTAAGGCAACAAAAGGAAATTTTGCAATGTTGCGTTACTTTTCCCACAAAACAGTCTAAACATGTGATACCAAAGTAGAAACAATGTAATGAATACACAACCCTAACAACTGCAGCACGATTAACGATAGACAAAAATGTTCTTCGTTTTTTCCAACGGGTTTGCACATACATTCCGACAGCTGCTTACTGTGGTCAGTATGGGGCGTGGCCACCTCTGGCAGCCATACAGGCCTGACAACGACGGGACACGCTGTGAATGATTCCATCAGTCTCAGGTTGAGGGAATAATGCCCATTCTTCCTGCCGAGCTGCTCGCCGTCTTGGAGAGTGATTGGTGGATGCTGACATCTTGCAAGCCGCCTCCCTGGTGATCCCAGACGTCTCTATGGAGAGAGTGCAATATCTTCCGTTTCCAAGGAAACATCAACAACACGCGCTCTATGAGGTCGAGAATTATCGTCCATCAATACGAGGTCTGGGCCCACAGCATCCAGCAACAACCGCAGCTGAGGTCCCAAGATCTCGTAACGATACCTGACGGCAGTTAAACGTCGATTCACCCGTGTAACAGAAGTGGTCGTGTGGTAAACATAATCTCTGCCCACACTATTAAGGACCCTTCCGGATCTCCGTGTTTTCCCACGATGATTGGATCCTGAAATCGTGTTCCACTTTCCCTCTAGATGAGAATCCATCGAGAATCACTCTCCAGACAAAATCGGGGCTCATCCGTGAAAACAACGTTGGCCCCTGTTTGACCGTCCAGGTGGCATGTTAATGACTACACTCAAACCGTTCTCTTCTGTGAAGAAGCGTCAGAGGTAGATATACAGCAGGTCTCTGACATAAAAGCCACTCTGCTGAAGCCTTCTGCACACCGCTTGCCTCGATACAGCACGTCCAGTGGATGCTGCCAGAAGCCTTCTGCACGCCGTTTGCCTCGACACAACACGTCCAGTGGATGCTGCCAGCTCACACGCCAGCTGCCGCGCAGTACTAAGGCGATACCGTCGTGCCCTTACAGCCAAATGACGGTCCTCTCCTCTGAATTCACACTTGGTCTTCGGTATACAGTTTCGGTCCCTATAAACTGTCGCCACATCCGAGAAACGAGAGAATGATTCACTTTAAGCCATTGGGCCAAATCATGATCCTTTCTATCTGTCGCCCTCCACCACAGAGACTCTTGTGGACATTTTCTTTGTGCCATATTGCACCGTCTGTGCCTGGGTACACAGCGATTGTGGATGTGGGACTACCCTGCAAACGCTATCCCGCTTGACAGGTGCCCTGATGTCATCATTTGCGTGGTTGTCCGTTGACCGGAATGCCATGTTCCGTGCGGAACACTACCGTAGTGACATCTGGTATCCAGCTGTAGGTTTCCCTACCATTCTGTGTCTGGTTCCATCTATTCTGTCACTCCTCCTGCAACATGATGTCTGTTTGTTTGCGAATATCACACCGGCACTCAGCTGGCTCGACATATCGATGCGGTGTCGATCGTCTTCTGGCACAGGCAGTCGACAGCGATTTGCTTTCTTGCTTTCTCGACGCTCACGGACGGGTAGTGTCAGTGAGAATCGACAATGAGGTACAGAGAGATAAAAGTATATCATTCCAGTAAGGAGCTCACTCAAATGGCTTGGACTCTTTGTCGACACCAAACTGACGTCGGCAAGCCAGATGGAATATTTGATGTTCACAGTCGGTCGATCACTCAATATCCTACGAGGAGTAACCAGTGAAAGGTAGAGACCTGATGTTACGGTCCTATTCGCTCTTTATCATGCCACTATTCCGTCAATAGTGAATTATGGGTGCAGTTTATATGACAATGTCTCGACATCTCTACTAAGCAAAATCAATTCTCTGCAGTACCGCCCCATTCGAATGTCTTGGGCAATGAAAAATGGTTCAAATGACTCTGAGCACTATGGGACTTCACTGCTGAGGTCATCAGTCCCTTAGAACTTAGAACTAATTAAACCTAACTAACCTAAGGACATCACACACATCCATGCCCGAGGGAGGATTCGAACGTGCGACCGTAGCGGTCGCGCGGTTCCGGACTGAAGCGCCTAGAACCGCTCGGCCACTCCGGCCGGCCTTGGGCAATGAACTCTACACTTGTGAATGCGCATTTGGAGGAGGCAAGATAGATGCCCTTTCAATTCCGGAGGACTTTCTTGCCTCAGAAGTTCATCCTCGGTACAGCAGCGCAAACAGTTGATCCTCTTCTCCAACATCTTAACTGTGCGCTGAACCGCCGATCCTGCCGCAGCAACTCAGCAACGATGTCTGCAGCAGGGGAAAGAAAGGCAATCTGCGGACCAACAGGCTTCACAACAGCCTAACCGTGTACCCAATATCGACGGTCCACCGCAGATCAAATTATAAGTTCTTTTCCCAGTTACTTGAAAAATCCATAAAGAAAAACATTAAGCTGTAGCAGATTCAATCTAGAAGATAACGATAAACGCAGCAAAATTCACCAGTCCCTGTTGTAGAAAAGTTTTCAAAAAATGGTTCAAATGGCTCTGAGCACTATGGGACTTAACATCTGTGGTCATCAGTCCCCTAGAACTTAGAAATACTTAAACCTAACTAACCTAAGGACATCACACAACACCCAGCCATCACGAGGCAAAGAAAATCCCTGACCCCGCCGGGAATCGGACCCGGGAACCCGGGCGCGGGAAGCGAGAACGCTACCGCACGACCACGAGATGCGGGCGTAGAAAAGTTTTATCGTAAAAAAAAATTTTTTGACGGTTCCACAAAGTCACAGAGTTTTTATATGTTCGTTGTGCGGTCTGACACTCCTTGATATCTTTGCCAGAGTAAATTGAAATTCTCCTAATTTTTCCTTAAATAATTAATTAATGTCACTAAAGAATCAATCTTGTTCTCATTTAACGAAATATTCCACTTTAAAACCGATCTTCTTGACCACAATCGCCGATAAAGTTTTAAAACACAATTTTAATACACTTCACAGTATCTTTTAATTTCAAAATGTCAACACGGGCCCATTCTCATTAATAAAACTTTTAAACTAGTTAATTATTGAAGATCGTCCACACTCCTGATAAAATTCTGCCAGAATCTCTTCAAGAAGTCTGAATTTTAACAAAATTTCCAAATTTCACACATAAGAAATATTTACGATGTATGTCGTAACAACAGAGTCAACTGACTGTTTTAACATCCAACTCGAAGTTTATTTAACAGTTGATAACCAATTGACATTCACTTACAAACTCTATCATTCCACATTCAACACTGAACTCCCTTTTCATTAAAAAATACGTAAAACCCGTTTCAATAATGGTCAGCATGATGTTTCAACGGTTCTTCCAGCCGCCGGCCGTCGACTACGATGCAATAGTGGTTAGCTCTCGTCGTCCGCAGCGTCTGGAGTCCCCACTTTTGCTGCCACGCTCGACATGAAAGAAAAGAAACAAAATCTTTTTAAATAACAAGTCTCCATTTAACATACTATATATATATATATATATATATATATATATATATATATATATTTCTTACCTGGCGTCGCTCAAGCAGTAAAGAAATGAGGTATTTCCTGATTAGACTTTTGAAACACAACTGCTTCACTGAGGACAACGGGTATGTCAATAGGATACGACGGACGAAGGCACCTCTACTAGTTCAATGTTTCAGATAGCAACAATACCTGGTACTCTCTTCCAAAAGACTCTTTGTCTCCTGGATTTAGCTTGACAATCGTCGAACTGGACTACCAGCCCAGAGGGTCGGATCGAACTTTAACTACCTCTACCAGCGTTTTCCACCTGATTGCATCAGCGGGACCCTCATACATAAAAATATTCACTGACGGCTCCGAAACAAGAGAGGGCACCGGCTTTGCTTACATCTGCGGAGCAGCACTATCTTGAACTATGTTTAAGCTTCCGACAGAAGCCAGCATCTTGGCGCGACTGATGTTCTTGTAATTAAGGAGGCCCTTCGATATGTGGCAAATCCGTTCGAGGACGTACTTACTGTGACGGATTCGAGGACTGCACTGAAAACCTGCAAAAGCAGCAATGGGGCTCCAACATCAACCGCCATGTAATAAAGTTAATCTGGCAGGGTGAATACCCAGGAATTATGGATGAATGTATCTTATGTAACCAATTTATTTGAGGACGGACAAGTTCTCGAGTGCATCTACTATCGGGTGGCGTCTTGAGGAAGATAGAAAATTAGCGTGAGGCAACAGGAGACGTTCGCAGCGGAGAAAATCAGCGAAGGATCACATGGCGAAACGAATTGGGATCGATGGCCAACCTTACTACACTTGCCTCCCATATGCAGATTTTGTTCCTAGCTTAAAGTAAAGGCCCATCAAGAATGGTCACAGATGTGGGAGATCCCAAAACAGTACAAAGGAAGACATTATGCCGCAATACAGGAGTATTCCGCGAAAAACCTGCTCCTCCCATATCAAGCTCTCTAGACGTCATACCATTACTACAACGTGATTCCGGCTGGGTCACGGCTGTCATCCTTCACATCTTTGTAGGATAAAAGTTCAGCCATCTCTTTACTGCGAATTCCACGCAACTGAACTTGCAGACCTCAACCATGTGATTCTAGGTTGTTTATGCTATCACAGACAACGCCGCACGTTTCTTAAGGCCTTGATCAGAGCAGGAATTCTCTAACGTTCATCTGTGACTGACCTGTTTGGACAGCTGCCCATTGTGGACTATTTCAGTATTGCTCTACTTCTGCAGAGCGCGAATATTCAGTTACAAGTCAGACGCAAATGATCCAATGTGAGAAACTGGGATATATGGGCTGTGTTCAGTGTGTGGATGTACAAAGTGTACCATGACGTTTACCGGTAATTAATGTAATTTCTAATGCCTATATTGTATGTATGATATTGTATACCAAATCTGTAGTTACTCAGTTACTGGCTAAATGGAAAATGTGAAAGGCCAATTAATTTTAGAAAAAGCGAAACCTACATGGATATGAAGAGAAAACCGTGAAATGGGAGAAATACGTGTTGCTATCTTATTTATGATGTCGCTTAACACTATGGCTGTGATTAGAATCAAATATGGTGAATGAGACAGGACCAGCTGTTTTATTTCATGACGGACAAATTTTCGAGTGCATCTCCTATCGGGTGGCGTCTTGAGGAAGTAGTCAATGTCAGTAAGACAGAACATTATTAGAAAGGTTCGCAGCGAAGAAAACGAGCGAAGGACTACGGTGAGCAGTAACGTGCTGTTTTCACACCCACGCTGCACCAAGTGGCTTGCAGGCGCCACGGTACAGATGACCTACAGTTCGTAACCAGCTGGCAGCGAACGCACCATTAGCCTTGCCGCCAGTGTAGGGTTGAGAGGTAATAATTCAGGCAACTACGGAAGGTCGCACCGTGCGTGCGAGGTGTGAACATTCACAAACACGTTGCGTAACGCTTGCCACTTCTAATTTAAACCGATCTAGCACAGACGTCATTGCTCTGTTCCTGCATCTGAGACACTAAGCTCCCATAACAGACAAACATCTTGCTTCGGTCTACAATGTCAGTCTTCTCCACAGTAGGCAATAACATCTTTGCTTCGCCTTTTTATGCCGGGTCGCAGTTGTTCTGGCAGGAATGAGACGATATGCTTCCGTGTATGTGAGTGCCTTTTTGTATACGTACTGTACACCATCGCAAATATCATGCTCGAAATTGTACGTAAAGCTTTTACGACCGTTGACCCAGTTTTCGCTTTCCTCTGTGCCATAATAATGACAGAGGACAAACTGGCCGTTTGCAAACTAACGAAGTGTAAAACGAAAGCCTGTTTTTCGTACTTACTCGTCTAGACTTCCTTGGCAGCGCGTTTTGGTCAACGACAGAGCTTTCGTCTTTGTCGAGTATTATTGCATTTTCTCCTGTTACTGGTTTTTCCTCTCAATTACTCGTCTTCGCTGAAATCTTTGTACTTTATTGAGGTTCTTCACAGTCTCCCTGCCTTTTAAATCTCTAAGCTACAGTTCGTTTTCGTAGATTTCTGTTTACATCAACGAAATATTGCAAACTTTTTGTTATATCACTAAATGTACATACACTTGGCAACTCCACTAGGACATAATGTTTTAATATGAGCATAAAAAGTTACCCAACTTTTAATGATATAACTGGAGCGTTTCTCTGTCTGTATGTACACGTCTGAATTGTAACGTCTCTGACATTCCTCATCTCTACGTATAATAGGCAATGTCTCGATTGGCTGATGGACTCACTCACTCACTAACTCGTCATCGCCCAGCTCAAACCAAAAGGATAGAAAAGGATTGGGAGGCGTCGTTTAAGAAGACTTTTTCGAAATTCAACCCCTATGAGGGTGAAATAAGGGATGAAATCTTTTATGAAAATATTTCATTATGAAAGCATTTTTAAAGCTAAATCTATCTAAATTTGAATCTGGCTTATCGATTAGAAATAAAAAATAGTTGTTTCACTGTTTTTTAAAGTTCAATCGCTATGGGGCTGAAACAGGGGTGAAAGTTTTCATGGAAGTATTTCATTATGCAAGCATTTTTGAAGCTAGATCTGTGAAAATTTGTATTTGGCTTCTCTGTCAGAAATAAAAGAATATACAGTTCACTGTCTTTGGAAATTCAGTTCATAAGGCGTTGAAATAGCGCGTGAAATGTTTTATGAAAATGTTTCATCGTGAGAGCATTTTAGAAGTTAAATCTTTGAAAACTGGTATTATGTTTCGCGGTTAGAAATAAAAAAATAACACGTGTTTTACTGGTTTTGGAAATCCGACCATCCACGGAAGTGAAACAGGGGGTGAAAAGTTTCATGAAATAATTCATTACGAAAGCCTTTTCAACGCTATATGTATGAAAATGTGTATTTGGCATCTCTGTTAGAAATTAAAAAAATAGGTGTTTCACTGTTTTTGGAAGTTTAGAGTCTGAGGGGGTGAACTAATGGATGTTAAGTTTTAAGAAAATATTTCATTACATTAAAAGGTCTTCAAAGTTAAATCTATGAAAACTGGCATTTCACTTCTCGGTTAGATGCATAGAAATATGTGTTACAGGGTGAAAGTTTGTGTGGAAATATCACCACAGGAACGGAAAAAGCATGATTAACAAAAACCTTCAATTTCATATGCCAGAACCACTTTTTGGACAGAAGTATTTTCAGAAAAGAGCGTGCTCCAGAAGCCTTAATTGCCGTGAAAAGATTATAAGGTGTTGCAGTTTGTGAACTAAATCAAAGACAGCTATTTAACAACAAATTTATTTTGTCAGAATAGCAGAGAAAAATAAACGGCTCATTAATACATTAATTTACAGTAGGCCTAATATAGGTTGGTAAAATTATTTTTCATATAATTACTTCGCAAACGTGAGCGAAGCAGCGGATGATATTATTAGTCTACAAATACTGGGCTCAACAACTTCCATCCTATCTCTCTCTCTCTCTCTCTCTCTCTCTCTCTCTCTCCCTCTCTCTCTCTCTCACTCTCCCTAACTTCCAGTTTTTCCGTCAACTCTTTGCTGCTTGCTGACACACACTCCATGGCGCACAGAAGTGTAGGACGGCTGCTGCAATGTGTTAAGCTTAACTTCGCAATATAAGTATTTATTTTTGTTTCTTGACTAGTTCCAACTTTCTTGCTCTCTGAGAAAGGGACTACTTTTACTAATAAGTTCAATCCGTTCACCAAGATACTTAAATTTTTCCGTTCTCTTGACTTTTGCCTTGCCGCAGTGATACATCGTTATCGGCTTGTTTGACGTCGGTACATTTCTGAGTTTCCTCCACTGCCACTTGCAGTCAGTTTTGACTGCACGGTTACTCAGGCAACGGAACTGGCTCGTCGCCCTTTCTACGGAGTAGGTAATAAGTGCCACGTCGTCTGCAAAATACGTCAGTTTTTAGTGACTTACAAACGTTACAGCTACAAGGGCAATTTGAAAATGTTTCGGCCAAAGAGGTGTAACATATCGATTAATGTTCTCTTTTTGTGTTATTATATGTTGCACAATAAAGTAGGTCAAGTGTCAGCGTGGTCTTGTTTACAAGCGTTTTAAAGTCGTGGTGCTGAGTGTCTTTCGATCAAATAGGGCGGCTTGTATTCCTCCATGTAATAAAATTCGTTGTTTTTCATTATTTGTCGCCATATAATTTCATGAAAAGGTGGTAAAGCCTGATGAGGAGTCTATTCGTTTAATTTCAACAGTTAACAAACGAGCAGTTAAAATGAAACGTGGCTACCGCAGTTGGAAACACCGAAAAATTCCGCAGTGTGGTATTGGAAAACCAGTCATTAAAGATGAGTAACATATCTAATGTCAAAAATAGGTGTACAATTCACATGGAGTAATAACTGTTAAAATACGAAAATAGTTTTCATGTGTTATTTTTAACCTATTTGGGAAGAATTCAACTGAGTTGTAGTTATCGATGAAACTAAAGTCGAGCACGACACGCTACTAACAATTACGGAAGTTGGCCAAAGGTAAGAGCCTTGCATCGAAAATAATAAACACGATGTCATGTGTTGGAGGAACTATGACTAGTGTTTTCTGGTGTAGGAAACAGATTTATCGCACTGATTACCTCGCAGATCATAAAATAGTTCCTATCTGCTGCTACGCAACTAACATGGTCTACCTGAAAAGTAATGCACAAGAAGAGGCCTGGACTTCAATACAAAATTAGGACACTACACTAGTCCAAAACGTGCTTTGGCAATGGGATGACTGAAAGGACTGAAATTGGTAGAAGATTTGCCTCATTCATCAGCCTGGAAACATTTTGAGTCCGGTTAAGAAGTAATGGTGTCGTAGATGTTGAAACCCCTTTGTTTTCAGTCTACTAAAATTTCTGAATGCAACTGAAACTACTGTCTCGTTATTTATTTTTATCATTTCAACACTGACCTACTGAATTTTCCCTGACAAGGACGACTCAAACTGAAACTATTCAATTACTACCCACAATATACAAGCACAACGCAATCTGACTGCTCTAAAATGATAACCTGACTTCTAATAATTAACACAAAAGAATGGCCCTAAATTGGAAGAAATCCTAACAATAACCCATACTTTTTCAGAAGTCACTTACCTCACGGAAAACTTCATAACACGAACTACAGCTGATACAGAAAGCAGCAACTACAGCCAGCTGAATAAAAAGATTCTAACTACTATAGGCTCTAACTACTAGGAGGCATCTGGTTAGCAGAAGAAAGATTTTGTTGAAGAGAAAACGATGTATGTATCACATTTTACCTTAATCATGTGACACCCAGTTCCAAAAATTATATAATTGTCTATAATTGCACTACCCAAACATTAGCAAATACATGAATCATCATTTTACAATGCATGTCCTACCAACACTAAATCTCCATGAAGGACACACTTCCAAACCGTACGCTCGCTAACTGCTAGCTGCAAACTACTTTCTCTGCCTCGTGATGACTGGGTGTTGTGTGACGTCCTTAGGTTAGTTAGGTTTAAGTAGTTCTAAGTTCTAGGGGACTGATGACCACAGATGTTAAGTCCCATAGTGCTCAGAGCCTTTTTTTTTTTTTTTTTTTTTTTTTTTTTTGCAAACTACTGGCCGCAAATCCGTCCAACCACAGGGTCTCTTAGCGAGGGACATAGCGCTGTCAGTGATTTGATACAGGTTACTTACAATGGATATTTTGCAGACCTCTCAGGGATTAGTTCTTCTCGTTGTCAAAACATTAGATTCAAAGTGGATTAGGTCGAAGACTAGTGCATTTTTTAATGCTAGGTCGAAAAATTTTCAAATAGCAGAGAAATATTGGTAGAGGAGAGCTTTGAATAACGTCGTGGTAGTTGCTTGATGCCTTAATTTCGTGGACGGACAATGATTCAGGTTTGAGTCCCGATATGGAACCTCGTTTTGATGTCTGAGAAGTTTAAGCAAAGACTTGTTGCTCATTTCGTGAAATTCAATTGCGCTACTGTTTCTTGACACAGCACTAGATTACGGACCATCAGGCTCGCCTCTTATGTATTCAAGGGCGATCTTCAACGGCATATTCAGGGAGAATGAGCTGAATGAAACATGTTCGAGATGAAGTGTGCCGATATTCTTTCACACTTCTTCAATTAACTGAACTTTGTAAGAAACCCAGGGCGACGAACTTCAGAATTGATCGAACAGTTCTTTTCTTTTTTTCAGCGGGTTCTTGCATCAGTGTATTATAAATCTTTAGAATTACATGTCAGTTTGACATATGCCTTGACCAGAGACAGATTTATGTGGTGGTTCTGTCTTATACCGGTCACGAAAAATACTCCTAGATAGAGGAAGATTGTGACTGATTCCAGTAAATGATCACCAATAGTTTACCCAAACGATACCCGGTGTTTTTGTCTATATGTCGGCGTTGCATTACGTTTATGTACGTTATGGTCAGATAACAGTCTGAACCAAGTGCTGGTCATCTTCGAGTCTTTCTATTTTCGTAAAAATATTCCAATGACGCGAGCTGACTGCATATAATAGTGACGCCTACGGATGGCCTCATAAATCGGAAAAGCATTCTGCCAAGTATTTTTGTATCTGGGGAAAGAAAGATTGTTCTACCGCAGTTCCCTAAGGTACTCCTCAACATGTATAGCTTTCTTTGATGCCCTTCGTTGATCAAAATTCTCAGTCGCCTAAGCTCCAGTTTTAGTCTTTAGATCCGAGAAGGACGGTGTTTATTAGCACTAAATCTGTCAATAAACTGTTTTCATTGCACCCTCGTGCGTAGTTGCTGATGTAGAAAGATGTAGGAGAGAGACATGTCAATGGTGTCAGCGGAAATCTGCTCTCTGCACATCTGGACCCTTTATCCCTGCTATTATTTTCTTATTTCTTCTTCTACGGTCTTCCTTGCAGCCTACTTTCAGACTCCGTCGATAACTGCTCACTGTTTTTTACGCCCATCCTCTTTCTGTATACAATCCATATCTCCTCCTCTTCCGTGTAACTTAGTGTCAGCAAAAAAGCAAACGATCTCGCCGATGTGAAAAAAATAAACCGTCTATCGCGGACCGGAGATGTCTTTCAGCAACAGTTGCACCGAACGTTTGCTTTGGCTTGATCAGATGTTTCTTGTTTGCCCTTATCCGTTTTTAACATCTCATTTGCGTACGCTTGACACGGCAAAGATGAGACAGTCTTGCAAAACAGGAAACTGGACGTCGAGTATTTTAATGCCTAAGTTACTGTTCTTTTAATTAGTTTGGTCTTTACCGTAAGCGACAAGTCGTATTTCTTGAGACTGGAAGGCAAAGCGTTCACCAGAACAATTCTGTTGCTTCTTCTGGTTTTCTGTATTCATCAAGAGGTTTCTATCTTCATCTGAGGTTTTCGATCTCACTGTCAAACGGCCACGAGTTTCGCAAGCAATAATGTACAGTGAAGTTCTGCGACGAGTGTGATGATCAGCTGAAGCTAAGCGTTTGAAGTCCTATAGCGAGAAATAAGGATAATAACGCAGGTTCTTCTGAGGTCTTGTTAGACCATCTTCCCTCTGTCGTTTCCTTAGATACGACAATAGGTATTCAAACTCACAAGGGAACCTCCCCATCGCACCCCCCTCAGATTTAGTTATAAGTTGGCACAGAGCATAGGCCTTGAAAAACTGAACACAGATCAATCGAGAAAACAGGAAGAAGTTGTGTGGAACTACGAAAAAAATAAGCAAAATATACAAACTGAGTAGTTCATGGGCAAGATAGGCAACACCAAGGATGACGTGGACTCAGAAGCGCCATGGTCTCGTGGTTAGCGTGAGCAGCTGTGGAACGAGAGGTCCTTGGTTCAAGTCTTCCCTCGAGTGAAAAGTTTACTTTATTTTCGCAAATTTATGATCTGTCCGTTCGTTCATTGACGTCTCTGTTCACTTTAAGTTTAGGGTCGGTGTTTTGCGACCACACCGCAAAACCGTGCGATTAGTAGACGAAAGGACATGCCTCTCCAATGGGAACCGAAAACATTTGATCGCAAGGTCATAGATCAACCGATTCCTCAACAGCAAAACACGTCTGATGTATTCTATACGACACTGGTGACGGCATGTGCGTCACATGACAGGAATATGTTGTCGACCCACCTAACTTGTACACTTGGCGAATGGGTAAAAAGATTCTTCTACCTTGCCCGATTTAGCTATTTTTGTGGATGTGATAATCATTCCCAAAAAAGTAATGAAAACATAAGAGTTTGTCACATAAACTGCAACAAATGAATGCAACAGTTTCACAGTCGGACAGTTTTCCCTGTGCTCTGTCAAAACATACGTTTTTAACGTTTTCAAATTTTTCCTTATGTAGACCGTCAAATGCAGCATATGTTCAAGCAAAGCTGAACATGTCCTGGAATTTTGGAGAGCGAAGTTGATTATGTGTGAGTGCCTGAACTTTGATAATTGTCTGAAAATAAAAATTAAACCCTTCACTCGAGGGAAGACTTGAACCAATGACCTCTCGTTCTGCAGCTGATCACGCTAACCACGAGACCACGGCGCTCCTGAGCTGACGCTATGCTTGATATTGCATATCTTGCCCGTGGACTACTCAGTTTGTATATTTTGCTTATTTTTTCATAGTTCCATACAACTTCTTCCTGTTTTCTCAATTGATCTGTGTTCAGTTTTTCAAGGCCTATCCACTGTGCCAAATTATAAATAAATCTGAGGGGGGTGCGATGGGGAGGTTCCCTTGTCAGAAACAAACAGAAAAGCAGTATAAGTTACTTCTCTTATTTCTGTATCTTCGGCATAATGATGTTTCTGAGGATGCAAAACAAAATAAAATTGGGCTAAAGATATCTAGGCAACGGCCTTACCGTAGTGGATACACCGGTTATCGTGAGATCACCCAAGGTAAGCGCTATCGGGCGTGGCCGGCACTTGGATGGGTGACCGTCCGGGCCGCCATGCGCTGTTGCCATTTTTCGGGGTGCACTTAGTTTCGTGACGCCAATTGAGGAGCTATTCGACCGAACAGTAGCGGCTCTCGTCACAGAAAACCATCATAACGACCGGGAAAGCGGTGTGCTGACCACACGCCCCTCCTATCCGCATCCTCAGCTGAGGATGACCGGCGATTGGATGGTCCCGATGGGCCACTTGTGGTTTGAAGGCGGAGTGCTAAAGATATCGACGTACCGGAGGAGGCTTATTCAAGAACTTAATAAAGCATTTCTCAGGACAAAAATTCGAAAATCCAGAGGACAATACTGAATTAATGCAGAACTTATAAAATATGACGCAACGTTTCGTAAGTTTGGGATGCTGCATTTCTTCAACATGTGCTGATTAGAGGAAAATTCCAGACAAATGGAGAAATGTCAGATTTATGCCGTACGAAACACAACCAATTGCATATTTATTTGCTGATGACCGGTTAATTATATAGGACAATGATAGGAAAGTCTAAACCGCTGCCCACAAATTGGGCTCGCTGTCCAAAAAATATAAAATGAAAATCTCTGCTGACCAGACAAAAGTGATGGCATTTGCAAGAGACGAGCATATACTCGTAATATCGAAATTTGTTACACACTATCTGATCAAAAATATCCAGACACTTATACGTAATGTAGAATTGACCACTTGATGTCACGAGAGACGGACCTACCAGTATAAAAAATGTTCAAATGTGTGTGAAATCTGATGGGACTTAACTGCTAAGGTCATCAGTCCCTAAGCTTACACACTACTTAACCTAAATTTTCCTAAGGACAAACACACACACACCCATGCCCGAGGGAGGACTCGAACCTCCGCCGGGACCAGTTGCACAGTCCATGACTGCAGCGCCACCAGTATAAAAGGAGGCTGGGAGTACTGCGTTGTTCGTAGAGACTGCAGCTTTGCAGATTATTTACAGTACAGAAATAGCAACAGCAGCATGGGTTGTTCAGGAGAGGAGTTCGAACGTGGACTGGTCTCACTGTATGTCACCTGAGTAACAAGTCCATTAGGAACGTTTCAAACCTTCTACAGCTGCCCACGTCTACTGTTGGTTATGTGACTATGAAGTGAAAACTTTAAGGGACAACCATTGCTAAACCAAAACAGAGCAGACCTCATGGCCGGACAGGGGCGGTCGAGCATTATGAAAGGTGGTTGTAAAAATAGCCTGAAATCAGCAGAGGGAATCACTCGTGAGCTCCAGAGTGCTACTAGAGGTCCAGCTAGCACAATGAATGGGCGTGTGGAGTTACAAAGAATGGAGTACAATGGTCGAGCTCCTCGTAAACCACACATTTGTGTAGTCGATGGTGAGCGACGCCTGAGGTGCTGTAAAGAGCGGCGGCTCTGGACAGTGCATGACTTGAAACGAGTGACTTGGAGCGATCCGTCACGCTATACCCTGAGACAATCCTATGGAAGGGTTTGGGTTTGGCGAATGTCTGGAGAACGCTACCTGCCATCGTCTGTGGCGCCAGCAGTGAGGTACACGGATAGGTGGCGTCACTGTACAGAGAGTCTTTCGTGGTTAGGGCATGGTCCCCACAATGCTCTTAAGAAAACGCTCAATGAAGAAGAATATGAACACATTTGGCATTGTGTACTGTGTACTGTAGAGGGACAGTTCGGAAACAGTGGCCGTTTGTATCAGCATGACAATGCACCCTCTCATAAAGCACCATCTGTGAGGCAATCTTTTGTGGACAACATTCGTGGAATGGACTGGCCTGTCCAGAGACTCATCTGAACCCAAACAGATGGCTTAGATCGTCGCATTCGGGCGAACTCCAGTGTCGAACATCACTACCTTCTCCGGTTTCAGCTCTTGAAGTAGAATCGGCTGCCATTCCTCCACAGACAACCAGAGATTTCGATGAAAGTGTCCCCAGCAGAGATCAAGCTGGAACAAAGGCAAGGGTTGACACGTCCCACAAACAGATGTCCAGGTACTTTGGTCTGATGAAAATTTGATTTCATGTTTCTTTTAATTTTTTTAAGTTGATTCACAGCTCTATTCAGGTTGTTTCAGAAAATCCTGTTACATTCTATGTAGCTTTGTGATCGGCATAGTGTAAGTTTTATTTTGAATAACAAGCCTGTCTGGAATTGCATCGGTTCCATGCAACATGAATAAAACCATGTGAAATGATGCGTTCCACTACCTGAAGTATGCTATGTGACGAGCTGTAGTAATTCGCAGTGAGTTATTACAGTGGCAATTAACGTGATAACCGTAGCAGTTGCTGAGGGACAATGGCAATAAATTGTATTAGCGCCTCACACTGCATTCGACGCTTCTTTTAACACTGATGGTCCGCTACATAAACAGCGGTTAGCATTCCACATTCTTAGCGTTATAATTAAATGGTTATATATGTAATAATTAACTAGAAAAGCTATGTAAGATCTCAACAGCCTCCACCACCTGCTTCAAGCCATTGACAAGAACGCTGAAGATCCAATTGCACAAGGCCTGCCGAGTCACACTGATCCAACAGTATCGCCAAGACAATATGGTGTCGCCTCAACCGCATGAGAACCAGGTGTGCAAGATGAAAAGCAACTCTTAATGAATGGGGGACTGTGGTCATCAGTCCCCCAGAACTTAGAACTACTTAAACCTAACTAACCTAAGGACATCACACACATCCATGCCCGAGGCAGGATTCGAACCTGCTACCGTAGCAGTCGCGCGGTTCCGGACTGCGCACCTAGAACCGCTAGACCACCGCGGCCGGCGAATGGGGGACTGCATACAGCCTTTAATGTGGCTCTGGTGCAGTAGAAAACATTATCTGTGAAGGCCAACAAGAAGATTTAAATGAATCTGGAACGAGTGCATGAAGGCCACTGCAATAGCTACCTCACTGGTAAACTCCTACATGGCGCTTTACTTGTTTGTATCTGTGGCAAAGGAACAGTACTTATCATGGTATGAATGGTGCCAACACGGTCTCTACTACAAGGGGCGTTCAATAAGTAACGCAACCCTTTTTTTTCGGCCAATTCCGGTTGAAAAACTGCCCCATTTTTTGCTGGACATCGTGGAATATTCACGCTTCGGCCCCTATAGTTCCATGAAGTTCCGACATGTGACGGCGCTACACGCGGCTTCTGTAATGGAGGTGAGTTCTGAGCACAAAGCTGTCACTGAGTTTGTTTTGGCACAAAACCAGAGCATCGCAGATATTCATAGACACTTGCAGAATGTCTACGGAGACGTGGCAGTGAACAAAAGCGTACCGAGTCGTTGGGCGAGGCGTCTGTCTTTACCGCAAGTAGGCCAGTCGCACACAGCTGTGACTCCTGCAGTGTTAGAGCGTGTCGACACACTCATTCGAGGTGACTGACGAATCACAGTCAAACACCTCGCTGCTCCCAGTAAGGTGACGTAAGGTCATGGTATTGAACGGAGATTATGTTAATAATAGGGTTTTGAAGCCAAAAGAGTGGGGAATTAGGTGGCGTATATGATACTTAGAAAATAGATTAAGGAAAGGCAAGCCTTCGTTTCTAGCATTTGTAGACTTAGAGAAAGCTTTTGACAATGATGACTGGAATACTCTCTTTCAAGTTCTGAAGGTGGCAGGGGTAAAATACAGGGAGCGAAAGGCTATTTACAATTTGTGCAGACACCAGATGGCAGTTATAAGAGTTGAGGGACATGAAAGGGAAGCAGTGGTGGGGAAGGGAGTGAGAAAGGATTGTAGCCTCTCCCCGATGTTGTTCAATCTGTATATTGAACAAGCAGTAAAGGAAACAACAGAAAAATTCGGAGTAGGTATTAAAATCCATGGAGAAGAAATAAAAACTTTGAGTGTAATTCTGTCAGAGACAGCAAAGGATCTGGAAAAGCAGCTGAATGGAATGGACAGTGTCTTGAAAGGAGGGTATAAGATGAACATCAACAAAAGCAAAACGAGGATAATGGAATGTAGTCGAATTAAGTCGGGTGATGCTGAGGGAATTAGATTAGGGAATGACACACTTAAAGTAGTAAAGGAGTTTTGCTATTTGGGGAACAAAATAACTGATGATGGTCGAAGTAGAGAGAATATACAATGTAGACTGGTAATGGCAAGGAAAGCGTTTTTGAAGAAGAGAAATTTGTTAACATCGAGTCTTGATTTAAGTGTCAGGAAGTCGTTTCAGAAAGTATTAGTATGGAGTGTAGCCATGTATGGAAGTGAAACATGGACGATAAATAGTTTGGACAAGAAGAGAATAGAAGCTTTCGAAATGTGGTGCTACAGAAGAATGCTGAAGATTAGATGGGGAGATCACATAACTAATGAGGAGGTATTGAATAGAATTAGGGAGAAGGGAAATTTGTGGCACAACCTGACTAGAAGAAGGGATCGGTTGGTAGGACATGTTCTGAGGCATCAAGGGGATACTGGAGGGCAGCGTGGAGGGTAAAAATCGTAGAGGGAGACCAAGAGATGAATACACTAAGCAGATTCAGAAGGATGTAGGTTGCAGTAGGTACTGGGAGATGAAGAAGCTTGCACAGGATAGAGTAGCATGTAGAGCTGCATCAAACCAGTCTCTGGACTGAAGACCACAACAACAACATGGTACTGGATAAAACTAATCTGCTCCGAGAAAAAAATGTGTTGCATTACTTACTGAACGCCGCTCAAAGAAATCTTCAGAGTAAGGAACATGAATTAAGAATCATTCTGAATACGGCTGTACTAGCGCTAACAGCTCTCTCCTGCAATATATGTGGTAAATTACTGAGCAGTCATGACCTCGAGCTGGCTGTTTTCTACATTATACTGTTAATAGTAGAAAAGTATGTCTTGTTACTTTGACACATTGTAATTACTACGTTTTGATAACAACAATGTAAAAATCGTAAAACTGTAATAGCAAATTGTTGCGAAGCATGCGGGAGAGGCACACCAGAAGAACATGCTAAGCAGGTTCTCTGGTACCTTTGGTATCACAGAAACTGCTTCGCTAAGTAATTCAGTCACAAAAAATCATGTAAGGGGCAATTTAAAATAATTACGTACACATTTTCGACGAACAAATAACTAGCACGGTAACAGTCTAAGGGATCTTTTAAATGGGAATGCTGAGTGGGGTGTCAGAGGTTTACGGCGGCACACTAATACCATTGCGCGCAACAGTGCCTGAATAAATTAGTAGCAAGGTTACGAGGACTGGCGAAGAAGCGCGCAGCAGGCGCTAGACAGATGGCCGCGGAAATGCGAGGCGCTGCGGCTTGCCGTTGTCGCCGAGCCAGCTGCCAGCCGCCCAAAAGGCCAGCCTTTTTATCTGCTTCTTTTTTCGCCATTCGGCGCTGGGCGCTTGCCAAAAGGAACACAAGAAAAAGAAATGCGTGAGCACTCCACGCACCGCTTCAGCCAGTGGCGCGCTCTCTCTCTCCACTGTTTATCTGTGCCTGCGTGCGTGCGTGGATGTGTGTGTGTGTGTGTGTGTGTGTGTGTAGAAAATTTACGAGCCAGCGCAAGTTGAGTGGGCAGCGCCAGGCTGTTGCAGAGAGGTAAACATGGGCGCAGCGAGGACACACCAGCGCCACCGCGGCCATATGTGGATCACAGCAGAGGTTGCGCAAACGCCCTTGTAACAGGCAAGTTTTCGGCTCCACAAAGTGCTTAGTTTCTAAATATTTTACAGGGTGTATTAAAAAAAGATGCTGTAGCCAGATTCCAAGATTACTAATGCAGAGTATCCGGCTCGTAGAGGAAGTATACTTGGCTGAAAAAAGTCATGGGATACCCCTCCTAATATCGTGTCGGATCTCCTTCTGCCCGGCGTAGTGCAGCAAATCGACGTGGCATGGACTCAAGTCGTTGGAAGTCTCCTTTAGAAATATTGAGCCACGCTGCCTCTATAGCCGTCCATAATCGCGAAAGTATTGCCGGTGCAGGATTTATTTTGTGCACGAACACTCTAGGTCATGTGCATAAACGTTCGATGGGATTCACGTCGGGCGATTTGGGTGGCCAGATCACTGGCTCTAGCTGGCCAGGATGTTCTTCAAATCAATCGCGATCAACTGCGGCCCGGTGACGTGGCATCCTTGTTTGGGAACATGAAGTTCATTCAATGGAAATGGTCTCCAAGTAGCCGAACATAATTATTTACAATGAATCATTGATTCAGTTGGACCAGAGGGCCCAGTCCGTTTCATGGAAACACAGCCCACTCTCTTATGGAGCTACTACCAACTTGCACAGTGCCTTGTTGACAACTTGGGTTCATGGCGTCAAGGCGTCTGTGCCACATTCGAACCTTACCATCAGCTGTTACCAACTGAAATCGGGACTCATCTGACCAGGCCACAGATTTCTAATATACGGTCTAACCGATATGGTTACGAGCCTAGGAGCGGTGCTGTTGGCGGCGTCGTGCTGTCAAAAAGGCACTCGCGTCGGTCTCCTGCTGCCACAAACCATTAACGCCAATTTCACAGCACTGTCCTAACGGATAGGAGCGTCTTACGTCCCACATTGATTTCTGGGGTTATTTCAGGCAGTATTGCACCGCCTGTTTGCACTATGAACTCTACAGAAACGCCGCTGCTCTCGGTCGTTAAGTGAAGGCCGTCGACCACTGCGTTGCCCGTGGTGAGAGGTAATGCCTGCAATTTGGTGGTGTCGGCACACCCTTGACACTGTGTGTCCCGGAATATTCAATTTCCTAACGATTTCCGAAATGGAATGTCGCTTGCATCTAGCTCCAACTAAAATTCCGAGTTCAGTGTCAGTTCCTGTCGTGCGGCCATAATCGCATCCGAAACCTTTTCACATCGAACACCTGAGTACAAATTTCAGCTGCGCCAATGCACTGCCCGTTTATACCTTGTGTACGCGATACTATCGCGATATGTATACGTGCATATCGCTAGCCCATGATTTTCGTCACCTCAGTATAAATCAGACTTTCGAGGGTAATTCCAGTTGGTGAAAATGCAATAATCAAATAATCAGTACATAGAATACACTAATTAATTAACTAATCTTACAGCTGCCTGTGATACAGTATGGAGACAAGGACTCTTGTACAAACTCGCCACTGCAATACACTGCCAAACCACAATCAGGCTCATAAACAACATGCTATCTGAGAGATACACACAGAGAACTCTTGAAGCTGGTGAGGAGATTCTATCCGCAGATCTAAGCCGTCACTTTAAAAAGTGGAGATTGATACCAAATCCGACGAAGACTGAAATCAGCTGTTTTCACCTTAACAACAGAATGGCCAATGCGAAGTCGAATGTCACCTTCAATGGTCAGGTCCTTCACCACCAAGACTCTCTAAAATATCTAAAATGACTTGATAGAACCCTCTCTTACAGGAAGTACACAGAAAACACCGCAGCAAAGCTGAGATCACGCAATAACACCATACAGAAGCTGAGTGGTACCTCATGGGGCACAAGAGCTACGACACTGCGATACGGTGCCTTAGGGCTGGTCTATTCTGTTGCTGAATACTGTGCCCCAGTGTGGTTCAATAGCACACGCGTGAGAAAAATTGACGTGGAGCTAAATGGAGCAATGAGGACAATGACAGGTTGCATCAAATCTACTGCTGTATACTGGTTACCACCTGTATGCAACATTGCGCCACCAGACCTCCGAAGACAGAATGCCCGCCTCAAGGAATACCAAAAATTACTTAAAATCCCTGAGCTTCCAATACACTCCGACGTTCCTGCACTCCGAATGAACCGATTAAAATCTAGGCAGCCATCTTTCCTACTGTCAGAATCGCTACAGGCAGCTACTGTCAGCGTCAACAAAAAGTGGACAGAAATTGTGGATCACTTTTGCCCATGAGGAACACCAGACACTCCAAAGACAGCCGGCCGGGGTGGCCGAGCGGTTCTAGGCGCTGCAGTCTGGAACTGCGTGACCACTATGGTCGCAGGTTCGAATCCTGCCTTGGGCATGGCTGTGTGTGATATCCTTAGGTTAGTTAGGTTTAAGTAGTTCTAAGTTCTAGGGGACTGATGACCTCAGTAGTTAAGTCCCATAGTGCTCAGAGCCATTTGAGCCATTTTGAACTCCAAAGACCTGACACAAGACTAGCCGGTATGGAACTAACGCGACGTGTCTGGAAAACAATTAATCTGATCCGCACAGTCCACGGCGTCTGTGCTGGAAACCTTTACCGATGGGGAACGGCTTCATCTTCTCAGTGTGACAGTGGAAATGGACACCAGGACGATCCATCAGAATGTAACATGCTGTAGTAGAGGAGCCTACCATGGGAACTTGGAAGATTTCTTTGAAGTGACAGAGGCAGTCCTTGAATGGATCGACAAATCAGCTATTAATTTATAGACTATGGAATGGAATGGAATGGAATGTCGTGTGGCTGAGGGCTCCCGTCGGGTAGACCGTTCGCCTGATGGAGGTCTTTCGATTTGACGCCACTTCGGCGACCTGGGCGTCGATGGGAATGAAATGATGATGATTAAGACGACACAACACCCAGTCCCTGAGCAGAGAAAATCTCCGACCCAGCCGGGAATCGAAGCCGGGACCTTAGGATTGACATTCCGCCACGCTGACCACTCAGCTACCGGGGCCGGACTTTATAGACTATGAAATTAATATATTTTTGTAAAATTTTGTAAAACTATGTAATCCACAATTGTTAGTCGCTGTTCATATGTAATTCCATACGTTAAATAAATGAATAATTGTCCGTTGGTACTTATTGCAGAACATGGCAAACATATTAAATGGAAAACACTATCGTAATGCTCTGCAAAATTACATCAATTTTTTGGTCGCCAACCGGCTTTGGCTTCTTATGCGAGCGCCAGGTAACAATTGGATGTCGCAAACACAGATTAAATGACATATGACGTATACGAGCTAACAGGATACCGCCTTTGAAGTGGAAGGATTAGTTTCATTGCTGTGGTGTGACAGGACCCGAGGTGGATCTTCCGTACTCCCTTAGATTTTTTCGGAGGCAGGAATATCTGGAATGGGAACACTCAGTCCTTGTGAGATTGAATGAGAAGCTATTTGTATAAAGAAACAGAGGCATCACAAAGATTCATCTGCTGGAAATAACGGCTGGAGGGACTGGCGACACGCTGATCACACGGCTCACGATCACAGACCGCTCCTCGTACTGCCTTGTAGGCGCCAGTCGGCCAGGTGCAACATACCTAAGACTTAAGTCCTGACTGATATTTTCTTCACTTCCAAAAATACAAAAGAAACAAAAATAACTGGATGTAGAATGTTTACAAAGGAAAGTGTTACATTATGATGCCATGCAGAACTAGTTACATTTAACTAAATATGAAAAATAAAGTTTTTCATATGGGTATCGTTACATTCAACAACAGATGAGAAATAAAGTTGAATTTACAGCTATGCTCTAATGTTTATGCAACTAAAATTTAATTCAACAAATTAACCACAGAGTGGTGCATTTACGTATAATCACATGCAAGCTCTGTGGAAAAGTATATGTTGGTCGCTCCACATAAAGAACTGTGGAAATTAGGTTATCTGAACTTGAGAGCTGGATGGAGGTTGTGAAGCTTTACATACTGTTAAGAAAAGCAGGAAAATGACCCTACTAGAAACACGCGACATCAGTAAACATGTGACACAGAATATAAGTTTAGTATGAAATGACCAAACCCAATTTATTACCACTGCCCCCCTTCTATTTAATTACGTATTAGTTAATCAAGCCGGCGTTTACACATGCAAATAAAGTGCCGCCACTGCTCGTGACATACTTGAGCGGTGCCATTATCTGCCATGCCACTAAAAGTTCAAGTCGGTTGTCCTGCATCGTACTAGTCTTCCTTCATAACTAAAAAGCACCTTGCGAGTGTTCTCTGATGGCTGAGCCTCGAAACGCCAGTACTCTAGTATTCCCTCCTAGTTTTCGTGAAGTAAGTGCTGCTGCAGGCCGCTCGATTTCAGGGAGTTCGCATATTTTTACTGAAAAAAAAAAAAAAATTACACAGTCTGTGTGTGTGTGTGGGGGGGGGGGGGGGGTTGCGTGTGCGTGGGCGTGCAGGCACATATTCATATATACTATTTATAAATGAATGATTTATCTGACAATCTAGAAAGATATTTGGATGAATAAACAAATAATGATCACAATCTGGGAGACCAAGCGCTGTAGAAACTGTGGAATGCATACAGGAAGTAGACCATTACTACGAAGTGGCAGTTGCGAAAGTAAAAATTAAATATATTCCTAATGGTCACAAAATTCTAAAATCTAGGAAGCTTGGTAGGTCTGCTGGGGGTGTGAGGTGTTCTCTAACCTGTTTAGCACACCCCCGAGGTGCTAAAAGTCTGGTATCCTTTAACAAACAGGAAGGGAACCTCCCCATAAGATAATGCAAATTCAAGAGAAACGATGTCGTGTAACGGACAATGTCTTATTAAACGAAAAGTACTAGGGGTGGCCCGTGGAGCATAAAAATACAGGTACCAACCCTCATACAGATATGGTACTGAAGGGACTCATCTAGCTACCAAAGGACACTATCAGTTGCTGTAATAATTTGCTTTATTGCCATAAGTATTTACAAACAGAATTAAGCATATAAAAATATAACAAATGGACATAAGCTTGTAAACATGAAGTACAGCCATCTACATCTACATTTATATTCCGCAAGCCACCCAACGGTGTATGGCGGAGGGCACTATACGTGGCACTGTCATTACCACCCTTTTCTGTTCCAGTCACGTATGGTTCGCGGGAAGAACGACTGTCTGAAAGCCTCCGTGCGCGCTCGAATCTCTCTAATTTTACGTTCATGATCTCCTCGGGAGGTATAAGTAGGGGGAAGCAATATATTCGATACCTCATCCAGAAACGCACCCTCTCGAAACCTGGCCGTGCGGTTAAAGGCGCTGCAGTCTGGAACCGCAAGACCGCTACGGTCGCAGGTTCGAATCCTGCCTCGGGCATGGATGTTTGTGATGTCCTTAGGTTAGTTAGGTTTAACTAGTTCTAAGTTCTAGGGGACTAATGACCTCAGTAGTTGAGTCCCATAGTGCTCAGAGCCATTTGAACCATTTTTTCTCTCGAAACCTGGACAGCAAGCTACACCGCGATGCAGAGCGCCTCTCTTGCAGACTCTGCTACTTGTGTTTGCTAAACATCTCCGTAACGCTATCACGGTTACCAAATAACCCTGTGACGAAACGCGCCGCCCTTCTTTGGATATTCTCTGTCTCTTCCGTCATCCCGGTCTGGTACGGATCCCACAATGATGAGCAATACTCAAGTATAGGTCGAACGAGTGTTTTGTAAGCCACCTCCTTTGTTGATGGACTACATTTTCTAAGGACTCTCCCAATGAATCTCAACCTGGTACCCGCCTTACCAACAATTAACTTTATATGATCATTCCTTGGAGCTGGTCCGAGTGGTCAGAAGCAAATGCAGAAAGAGAAACTGTAAGTGAGGGTTGCAGTTGGGTTGTTTGAGGGGAACAGACCAGACAGCGAGGTCATCAGTCTCATCGGATTATGGAAGGACAGGGAAGGAAGTCGGCCGTGCCCCTTCAAAAGAACCATCCCAGCATTTGCCTGGAGCGATTTTAGGGAAATCACGGAAAGCATAAATCAGGATGGCCGCACGCGGAACTGAACCGTCGTCCTCCCGCATGCGAGTCCATTGTGCTAACCTCGCTCGGTTTTGGAGCTGGTGGCTGCACATTTGAAAGTATAATAAGAAACTAAACTGAAGAGCCAAAGAAACTGGTACACGTCCCTAATATCGTTATCGTGTAAGGCCCCCGAGAGCGCGCAGGAGCGCCGCAACACGACGTGGCATGGACTCATGGACTCGTCAGATGTCTGACGTAGTGCTCGAGGGAATTGACGCCATGAATCCGTAAGAGTACGAGGGTGTGGAAATCTCTCCTGAACAGCACGAGCCGCGCGGGATTAGCTGAGCGGTCTAAGGCGCTCCAGTCATGACTGTGCAGCTGGTCCCGGCGGAGGTTCGAGTCCTCCCTCGGGCGTGGGTGTGTGTGTTTGTCGTTAGGATAATTTAGGTTAAGTAGTGTGTAAGCTTAGGTACTGATGACCTTAGCAGTTAAGATTTCACACACACGCATACACACACACACACACACACACACACACACACACACACACAACAGCACGTTGCAAGGTATCCCAAATATGCTCAATACTGTTCGTCTCTGGAGAGTTTGGTGGCCAGCGAAGTGCTTAAACTCAGAAGAGTGTTCCTTAATCTACTCTGTAACAATTCAGGACGTGTGGGATGTCGCATTGTCCAGCTGGAACTGCCCAAGTCCGTCGGAATGCACAATAGACATGAATGGATGCAGGTGATCAGACAGGATGCTTACGAACGTGTCACCTGTCAGAGACATATCAGGGATCCCGTATCACTTCAACTGCACACGCCCCACGCCATTACCGATCCTCCACCAGCATGAACCGTTGCCTGCTGACATGCAGGGTCCATGGATTCATGAGGTCGTCTCCATAGCCGTACACGTCCATCCGCTGTAAATAATTTGAAACGAGTCTCGTCCGACCAGACAACATGTTTCCAGTCATCATCATTCCAATGTCAGTGTTGACGGGCCCAGGCGAGGCGTAAAGCTTCGTGTCGTGCAGTCATCAAGGGTACACGAAGGGGTCTTCGGCTCCGAAAGTCCATATTGATGATGTTTCGTTGAATGCTCCACTCGCTGATAGTTGTTGATCGTCCAGCATTGAAACCTGCAGCAATTTGCGGAAGGGCTGCACTTCTGTCACGTTGAACGGTTCTCTTCAGTCGTCGTGGGTCCCGTTCTTGCAGGATCTTTGATGTTGTACCGCATTCCTGATTCGTGAAATGGTCGTACAGGAAAATCCCCACGTCATCGCTATCTCGGAGACGCTGTGTCCCAACGGTCGTGCGCCGACTGTAACACCATGTTCAAACTCACTTAAATCTTGATAACCTGCCATTGCAGCAACAGTAACCGATCTAACAACTGCACCAGATACGTGTTGTCTTATATAGGCGTTGCTGACCGCAGCGCCGTATTCTGCCTGTTTACATATCTCTGTATTTGATACGGTTGCCTAGAACAATTTCTTTTGCGCTTCAGTGTATATTGCAGATATGGCTAAAGACTGTGAAAATTGTTAGTGTTTTAAAGAATGAACCCTGAAAAAGCAAGAACGAACACCAAAATATATGCTGCATGATTGGTGAAATTAGCTGGTTGCAAATGTTAAAATTGTGCAGCTAAACCCTTATGCTATTTAACCAGGTTGCATCCCACTTGCCTTGGTATCTGCTATGTCAGCTCATGTTTACCATTTCTAGATGGTACGAATGTGGGAGACAGCTGCTGTAGTGGGTAGAAATTCTGTGTGTAGCTCAGGCCCCGTACGATATTCTAAGTCAGAGACATGCCTCTCGCGGTTGCCTAAATTGAAGTGCATTCTCAGTCACATCACTTCCACAATCGTGTTCTCACTTTTCTCTCTGGAGCTTAGTTGGTTCTGCCAGCACAGGAATCTCGCTGGACAGTCGCAGCAGACCTTGCAATTTCCGACCAATAAAGATTCTGTAAACAAGTTTACCAAATTCCTGCTCGCGTTGATTTTGACATGGTAAACCAATAGTGGTGTCGCACTGGAAGACAGGCAGAGAATCTCTCCCACTAGTGAAAGATATCCGACCGCGATCAGCTAATAGTCTTACATGTAGACAAATGGTTCAAATGGCTCTGAGCACTATGGGACTCAACTGCTGTGGTCATAAGTCCCCTAGAACTTAGAACTACTTAAACCTAACTAACCTAAGGACATCACACACATCCATGCCCGAGGCAGGATTCGAACCTGCGACCGTAGCGGTCGTGCGGTTCCAGACTGTAGCGCCTTTAACCGCTCGGCCACTCCGGCCGGCACATGTAGACACGCATGGGAAATAGTACCATTACCGAAATAAATGTTATGGGCCAATCACAGACCCTCTCACTCAGATTTAAAAGAACAGTTCTATGTGGCATAGCCATGACTCAGCACCTGGTCCCATTGTCTCAAGCTCCGAGTTCTTCACCTGGCTTTCACATGTTACCTCACCAAAAAGAATTCCCTGTAGGATCGTGCACAATGTTGTTTATACGGAACACATGCGACTGCTGGGCGGATATGGGACACTGTGACTTCCTGTTCTACAACTGCTCAGGGGCAGATTTCAGTGCCGAACATATTTATGACACTGTCATCCTTCTACGTTAACTTCCCTGTCACGAGCCAGCTAAGGAAACCTCCCAAGGCCGCATAAAATAACAGAACTCCCTCACCATGATAAAAGGAAACGGGAATAAGAAATAATTAGCAGTGCAGTCATTAGCTGAAGTGAATACTGTCCGCAGTTTTCATGCAGCGTTAAAGAATCGACTATTGGGATCTGCATGTTACATTATGAAAATAGGTGTTGTGACAGTTTGGGAACAAACTACCATGTAACGGTGATATTTAGAAGCCAGCTGTTGGTTGGTTTGCTGCAGCAGATAGAATTTTCCTCTTAAGAGTGTTATTTCTTTTATACGTTTGCTACTGTCATTTTATTTTACGTTTGGTTGCAGCATTTAGATTTTATTTATCTTGCATTTAACTCTTGCTTCAGCTCTAGGGCCATAACCTGCAGTATGATATAAAAATCTGCGTGAATCAGTTGACACCGTACTGAACACACTGCCACTACAAAGACCTTGTTTCATTCTGTCTAAATGGCAGCTCACTGTGCCACTGAAGTATTCGAATAGCAGTGGCATCGCTTTAGTTGCATGCATGAATACGGCTTTATGCTCTGAGTAGCTATGTTCTCAGTGAGTAGCAGCCAGTGACTTGTAATTACAGACTACTCATTTATGTATATTCGTTAACTCAGTTCTTAAATACAGAACAATTTTTGGATATCAAATGATCAATAAAACTACAGAAAATAGTTATAATAGCACATTAGGAATAGAAAAATAAATTTGTCTTTAATTCGGATGTTGGCTTGAACAGCACTGAATAAGTTTAGCCTAATCATTGATATATATTGTAAAGCAATTCTTGACAGACAATGCTGCACGTTGAAGTTCATCTGGATTTATCGCAGCATAAGGCTGTAGCAAGACAAGGGTACACCATATCACATCTTAGGGAGTTGTCAGCGATTGCTTTTATACCTCTTGTTTTCTTTTTTTCCCCACAGATAGAAGTCCAAAGCTGTCAACTGTAGTGAGTATGCAGGCCATTTTGTGTTTCCTGAAAGTTGGGTACAAAGAGATGACTACCCGCCAGTTATGGGAGACCTATAGTTTCAGATCGCTTGCAGGTCTGACGACAGAATGCAATGCCGGCGCACGCAGAGGAGTTTCGAAGTACGTTGCTGACCATGGAAGCTCTGCAAAAGACGACTCCTACACTTTCCCAATAGGACAAAACGATATCGTCAATCAAGACTGCGATGACTACAGAGTCAGCGAAATTGGCCCCTGGATCTACGGAAATGTATCACCTGGTTGGATGAATTACGTTTCTTGTTACATCAGGGCGATGGTCGTCACTAATCGAAGTGCTCCAAACAGGCATTGCACCACTTATTCAGGCCAGTGGGCTAGTGTCATACTATTGAGGACATTGGCCTTGACTTCCACGGACCTGTGGTACTAATTGATGGCACAATAACAGCTGCAGTATACATGAACATTATTGTGGACCACCTGCATCCCTTCATTCTTGACAATAGTTTTGAAGAGCATTATAGATAACTCGTACTAGCCACCAAACTGATTTGAACCCAATGAAAGAGATTGGGTACGCTATTAAACGCCAGCTCCGTGCCCATAAACCACCAGCCCGTAATTTAGGGGAACTGCGCGACCTGTATGTAGAAATACGGTCGCTCATACCTCCAGAACCCAGCCAAGGACTTGTCAAACCCATTCCACTCAGAATCGCCGCTGCATTACCTCCAAAGTTCGACCAACACTCTATTAAACAGTTGGACATGATGTTTTGGTTCATCAGTGTACTTACTGACTTACGCATTATTTATACTCAGCTTGTTCTGAAGTGGTAGTCGGGCTCTTCCTAGTCCTTTGCTTACTTGTATTGCTTCTTCTAGATGGTCCGCAAGGAACTGGTTGTGTATTGCTTCTTCTAGATGGTCCGCAAGGAACTGGTTGTGGAGTATTATGCAACCTATCTACTCATGTGGTCTTAGGCTGTTTTCATTAATGTTTTTTTCCTCGACGTTCCTTGAAAGGCTTCCTGCTTGGTGTTTCCATCAATCTATTTTACCCTTAACATTAGTCTCCAGATACCTCAAATGCTTCAAGAAATTTCATTTACTTTTAGTTCGTGGTACACGTTTCATATCTATGAAGAGCTATGGCCAGCTATAGCTTTTAACCAGTTATTTTCTCATCTCAATATTTACGTTTTAAATCAAAATTTGTACCTTTCTTTCATAAATGTTACTTTTGCCTCTCCTGTTCCTTGTTTTATATCTTTTCTGCACTCGTTTATTGCATATTTCGTATACATACTGAACAGGAATCCTTGTCTAAAGACTTTAAGAATTCTTGTTTCTTTTTCCGTATTCATCATCTTTACTGTCGCTGTTTGTGCTTAACACAGTTCTTTAATTACTCTTCTATATTTACAATTTAACTTAATTATTCTTAGAACTTTCTTTAATCCTACTAGTTGACAGTGTCGAATACTTCCCTGAGAACTACGAAAGCTATATAAATTTTCTGTTGATTCTAATACTTTACTCAATTATATTGAAGACTGAAAGCTTCTGTAATGTTTCTGCCTTGTCGGACGCCAAACTGGCCTTCAGTTAAATTACACTGTTTTGTTCCACAGAATTTGAATGATGTAAACATATGAGAGTGTTACGTGATGACGACGTGTTTATTATTGTGCTCTATTTCCAGCAGAAATTGTGAAATTCAGGTGCATAACTTGGCTGCAACAACCAGCAAATAATCCTCATCACACTTCAGATCAACGTACATGAAACTACTATGTATCTCATGCGTCGCGCTAAAACATATTTGTAAAATGTGACTGAAGCAGTAAAAATTATTTCAGTAAGAAATTTAACTTGTGACAGATTATTGATCGCTGTTTTTACTCTGCCAGCAACAAGAAACAAAGTCTGCTCACACTGCAGTTTATTACACTGAAGTGAACATGATATAAATTTAGACAACATTGTCCGTAGAACACAGCGATCTGGTGCTACACTGTGGTTAAAAGCGACGGTCTAGATTGCAGTAACATTTGTTTATTGTGGCGGGTTTCAGCTTATGTTAAATCAATCCTCAGATATTTTGGGCCCTACCCCTACGGCTGCTGCTGGCGGCTCCCCGGTTTTTCACATGACACCAAGGTTGTACATTGTGACAGATGGTTGTGGAACCACAGGTTAAATAGTGTGCAGTTCCAGGGCCAGCAACAGCCAGTTGCAAACGCTTGACAATAACTGAAATGTCGTTACTATATGAAATTTACAAACCAAGTTTTCGTAGACCAGGTACGAGTACATAAGAAGTTAAAGCGCTATAAACCATTAGGCAGGTAGTCACTGATGTTAAAATAAAATAAACAAAATTACAGAACGAGAGAAGAAGCAGTGTCATCAAGTGACACACAGTTTTAACACCAATGTAGTGGCGGATACAGGAAAAACTTCACTTTTACCATAATAATGGTTCAACAACAAAGTTAGGAAACTACTGCGAAAGCAAAGAGAGCTTCACTGCAAGTTTAAACGCAGCCAAAATATATCAGACAAACAGAAGCTAAACGATGTCAAAGTTAGCGTAAGGAGGGCTATGCGTGAAGCGTTCAGTGAATTCGAAAGTAAAATTCTATGTACCGACCTGACAGAAAATCCTAGAAAGTTCTCGTCTTACGTTAAAGTGGCTCGAAACAGCATATCCAGACACTCTGGGATGATGATGGCACTGAAACAGAGTATGATACGCGTAAAGCTGAAATACTAAACACCTTTTTCCAAAGCTGTTCCACAGAGGAAGACCGCACTGCAGTTCCTTCTCTAAATCCTTGCACAAACGAAAAAATGGCTAACATCGAAATAAGTGTCCAAGGAATAGAAAACCAACTGAAATCACTCAACGGAGGAAAGTCCACTGGACCTGACGGGATACCAATTCGATTCTACACAGAGTACGCGAAAGAACTTGCCCCCCTTTTAACAGCCGTGTACCGCAAGTCTCTAGAGGAACGGAAGGTTCCAAATGAATGGAAAACAGCACAGGTAGTCCCAGTATTCAAGAAGGGTCGTCGAGCAGATGCGCAAAACTATAGACCTATATCTCTGACGTAGAATTTTAGAACATGTTTCTTGCTCGCGTATCATGTCGTTTCCGGAAACCCAGAATCTACTCTGTAGGAATGAACATGGATTCCGGAAACAGCGAACGTGTGAGACCCGACTCGCTTTATTTGTTCATGAGACCCAGAAAATATTAGATACAGGCTCCCAGGTAGATGCTATTTTTCTTGACTTCCGGAAGGCGTTCGATACAGTTCCGCACTGTCGCCTGATAAACAAAGTAAGAGCCTACGGAATATCAGACCAGCTGTGTGGCTTGATTGAAGAGTTTTTAGCAAACAGAACACAACATGTTGTTCTCAATGGAGAGACGTCTACAGACGTTAAAGTAACCTCCGGTGTGCCACAGGGGAGTGTTATGGGACCATTGCTTTTCACAATATATATAAATAACCTAGTAGATAGTGTCGGAAGTTCCATGCGGCTTTTCGCGGATGATGCTCTAGTATACAGAGAAGTTGCAGCATTAGATAATTGCAGCGAAATGCAGGAAGCTCTGCAGTGGATAGGCACTTGGTGCAGGGAGTGGCAACTGACCCTTAACATAGACAAATGTAATGTATTGCGAATACATACAAAGAAGGATCCTTTATTGTATGATTATATTATAGCGGAACAAACACTGACAGCAGTTACTTCTGTAAAATATCTGTGAGTATGCGTACGGAACGATTTGAAGTGGAATGATAATATAAAATTAATTGTTGGTAAGGCGGGTACCAGGTTGAGATTCATTGGGAGAGTCCTTAGAAAATGTAGTCCATCAACAAAGGAGGTGGCTTACAAAACACACGTTCGACCTATACTTGAGTATTGCTCATCAGTGTGGGATCCGTACCAGGTCGGTCTGACGGAGGAGATAGAGAAGATCCAAAGAAGAGCGGCGCGTTTCGTCACAGGGTTATTTGGTAAGCGCGATAGCGTTACGGAGATGTTTAGCAAACTCAAGTGGCAGACTCTACAAGAGTGGCGCTCTGCACCGTGGTGTAGCTTGCTCGCCAGGTTTCGAAAGGGTGCGTTTCTGGATGAGGTATCGAATATATTGCTTCCCCCTACTTATACCTCCCGAGGAGATCACGAATGTAAAATTAGAGAGATTCGAGCGCGCATGGAGGCTTTCCGGCAGTCGTTCTTCCCGCGAAATATACGCGACTGGAACAGGAAAGGGAGGTAATGACAGTGGCACGTAAAGTGCCCTCCGCCACACACCGTTGGGTGGCTTGCGGAGTATAAATGCAGATGTAGATGTAGATAAAAAATAATCAAGTCACAGGCAAAGTTAAAGAAAGTTTTATTTAAACTGATTGTACACATACACAAGACAATGCCATCTTATGATATAAAAAGGTTACAATTGTGGTTCTCTTCCTTAAATGATGAATTCTATGCGCATATTCTTCCTGGAAAATTTATTGATTACGTCGTCAGTAGGACAATCAATGTCAGGGTGAGTGTTCAACAGAGCTAAGCCATTAAGTCGATCCCTAAGTGCCAGGAAGAAACGTATAAAATACGATGACGCGGACCCGCATGCTACGTTGGAAAGTACAACTACTTGATGACTCGATTCAGTCGAGTCGACTGACGAAAGAAACGAACGAATAGCGTACGGGCTGACAGGCGGTGGCGGCGCGGGTGGCAATGCAGGCGACCCCGTGCGTCCCCCATAAGCATCCGCCACTGCACCAATGACTACTTGCTTGATGATTTAAATGTTTTAACTTCCTATACAGGGTGGTCCATTGATACTGGCCGGACCAAATATCTCACGAAATAAGCATCAAACGAAAAAACTACAAAGAACGAAACTCGTCTACCGTGAAGGAGGAAACCAGATGCCGCTATGGTTGGCCCGCTAGATGGCGCTGCCATAAGTGAAACGGATATCAACTGCTTTTTTTAAATAGGAACCCCCATTTGTTATTACATATTTGTGTAGTACGTAAAGAAATATGAATATTTTAGTTGGATCACTTTTTTCGCTTTGTAATAGAGAGCGCTGTAATAGTAACAAACGTGTAAGTACGTGGTATCACGAAACATTCCGCCAGTGCGGACGGTATTTGCTTCGTCATACATTACCCGTGTTAAAATGGACCGTTTACCAATTGCGGAAAAGGCCGATATCGTGTTGATGTGTGGCTATTGTGATCTAAATGCCCAACGGGTGTGTGCTATGTATGCTGTTCGGCATCCTGGACGACATCGTCCAACTGTCCGGACCGTTCGCCGGCTGGTTACGATATATAAGGAAAAAAGAAGTGTTCAGCCACATATGAAACGTCAACCACGACGTGCAACAAATGATGATGCCCAAGTAGGTATTTTAGCTGCCGTCGCGGCTAATCCGCATATTAGTAGCAGACAAATTGCGCGAGAATCTGGAATTTCAAAAACGTCGGTGTTGAGAATGCTACACTAACATCGATAGCACCCGTTCCATGTTTCTATACACCAGGAATTGCATGGCGACGACTTTGAACGTCGTGTACAGTTCTGCCACTGGGCACAAGAGAAATTACGGGAAGATGACAGATTTTTTGCACGCTTTCTATATAGTGACGAAGCGTCATTCACCAACAGCGGTAACGCAAACCGACATAATATGCGCTACTGGGCAACGGAAAATCCACGATTGCTGCGACAAGTGGAACATCAGTGACCTTGGCGGGTTAATGTATGATGCGGCATTATGGGAGGAAGGATAATTGGCCCCCATTTTATCGATGGCAATCTAAATGGTGCAATGTATGCTAATTTCCTACGTAATGTTCTACCGATGTTACTATAAGATGTTTCACTGCATGACAGAATGGCGATGTACTTCTAACATGATGGATGTCCGGCACATAGCTCGCGTGCGGTTCAAGCGGTATTGAATAGCATATTTCATGACAGGTGGATTGGTCGTCGAAGCACCATACAATGGCCCGCACGTTCACCGGATCTGACGTCCCCGGATTTCTTTCTGTGTGGAAAGTTGAAGGATATTTCCTGTCGTAATCCACCGACAACGACTGACGACAAGCGTCAGCGCATTGTCAATGCATGTGCGAACATTACGGAAGGCGAACTACTCGCTGTTGAGAGGAATGTCGTTACACGTATTGCCAAATGCATGGAGGTTGGCGGGCATCATTCTGAGCATTTATTCCAGTAATGTGGTATTTACAGGTAATCACGCTGTAACAGCATACGTTGTCAGAAATGATAAGTTCACAAAGTACATGTATCACATTGGAACAACTGAAATAAAATGTTGAAACGTACCTACGTTCTGTATTTTAATTTTAATAACCTACCTGTTACCAACAGCCGGCCGCGGTGACCGAGCGCTTCTAGGCGCTTCAGTCCGAAACAGCGCGACTGCTACGGTCGCAGGTTCGAATCCTGCCTCGGGCATGGATGTTTGTGATGTCCTTAGGTTAGTTAGGTTTAAATAGTTCTGAGTTCTAGGGGACTGATGACCTTAGATGTTAAGTCCCATAGTGCTCGGAGCCATTTGAGCCATTTTTTGTTACCAACAGTTCTTCTAAAATTGTGAGCCGGACTATTAGAACGCCATCTATCACAAAGCGAAAAAAGTGGTCCAACTAAAACATTCCTATTTCTATAAGTACTACACGAATATGTAAGAAAAAATGGGGGTTACTATTTAAAAAAACGAAGTTGATATCCGTTTGACCTATGGCAGCGGCATCTAGCGGGCCAACCATAGCGCCATCTGGTTTCCCCCTTCAAAAAAATGGCTCTGAGCACTATGGGACTCAACTTCTGAGGTCATCAGTCCCCTAGAACTTAGAACTAGTTAAACCCAACTAACCTAAGGACATCACAAACATCCATGATCGAGGCAGGACTCGAACCTGCGACCGTAGCGGACTCGCGGTTCCAGACTGCAGCGCCTTTAACCGCACGGCCACTTCGGCCGGCTTTCCCCCTTCAAGCTAGACGAGTTTCGCTCTTTGTAGTTTTTTCGTTTGACGCTTATTTCGTGAGATATTTGGCCCGGTCGCGATCAATGTACCACCCTGTATACTCGTACTTGGTCTACAGGAACTTAGTTAGCAAATTCATAGGGCAATGACATTTCAATTCTTGTGAAGCGTTTGCCATTGGCTATTGCTGACGTAATCTATAGTCGTAGCTGGAATTGGACTCTATTTAACCCGTAGCGTTTCAAACATCAGTCACAGTGTGTGATTCTGGCATCATGTGAAAACCGAGGAGCCATCAGCAGCAGTCATAGGGATAAACGCTAGAGCGTTTCTCTATTTCCTTTTAACGCCACAGGTAGTAGTACTGTTTGCTTTTTTATTACAGAGGGCAGCTAACCCTCTGACCGAACACGCTGGGCTACCGTGCCGGCACCACTTGATCACACTGCCCTGTAGCGGCCAGCACCTTCGCACTGATGCATGAGGTACAAAGCCGACGCGTAAAACTTCCCTTGCGACATTCTTCGAATCGGCAGGGTGGTACGTCTCACTGCTTGCACATTTCGTTGCTTGAATGGCCTACTAAAGGTGTACAAAATTTGAAGTAAACCCATGATCCCAACGTCGTGGACACCCCTTGTCAGTATTGTGACATCTGGTATCTTTGGGTACTGGCCATTAAAACTGCTACACCACGAAGGTGACGTGCTACAGACGCGAAATTTTAACCGACAGGAAGATGATTCTGTGATATGGAAATGATTAGCTTTTCCGAGCATTCACACAAGCTTGGCGCCGGTGGCGACACCTACAACGTGCTGACATGAGGAAAGTTTCCAACCGATTTCTCATACACAAACAGCAGTTGATCGGCGTTGCCTGGTGAAACGTTGTTGTGATGCCTCGAGTAAGGAGGAGAAATGCGTACCATCACGTTTCCTACTTTGATAAAGGTCGGATTGTAGCCTATCGCGATTGCGGTTTATCGTATCGCGACATTACTGCCGGCGTTGGTCGAGATCCAATGACTGTTAGCAGAATATGGAATCGGTGGGTTGAGGAGGGTAATACGCAAAGCCGTCCTGGATACCAACGGCTTCGTATCATGAGCAGTCGAGATGACAGGCATTTTATCCGCATGGCTGTAACGAATCGTGCAGCCACGTCTCGATCCCTGAGTCAACAGATGGGGACGTTTGCAAGACAACAACCATCTACACGAACAGTTCGACGACGTTTGCAGCAGTATGGACTATCAGCTCGGAGACCATGGCTGCCGTTACCCATGACGCTGCATCACAAACAGGAGCACCTGCGATGGTGTACTCAACGACGAACCTGAATCCAGATTCTGTTTACAGCATTATGATTGTCGCATCCGTGTTTGGCGTCATCGCGGTGAACGCACATTGGAAGCGCGTATTCGTCATCGCCATAATGGCGTATCACCCGGCGTGATGGTATGGGGTGCCATTCGTTACCCGTCTCGGACACCTCTTGTTCGCATTGACGGCACTTTGAACAGTGGACGTTACATTTCAGATGTGTTACGACCCGTAGCTCTACCCTTCATTCAATCCCTGCAAAACCCTAC
Organism: Schistocerca serialis cubense; assembly: GCF_023864345.2. Taxonomy (NCBI): domain Eukaryota; kingdom Metazoa; phylum Arthropoda; class Insecta; order Orthoptera; family Acrididae; genus Schistocerca; species Schistocerca serialis. The sequence goes on along the minus strand of NC_064639.1, from coordinate 105,791,669 downwards.
ATTTCAGCAGGATAATGCACGACCGCATGTTGCAGGTCCTGTACGGGCCTTTCTGGATACACAAAATGTTCGACTGCTGTACTGGCCAGCACATTCTCCAGACCTCTCACCAACTGAAAACGTCTGGTCAATGATGGCCGAGCAACTGGCTCGCCACAATACGCCAGTCACTACTCTTGATGAACTGTGGTATCGTGTTGAAGCTGCATGGGTAGCTGTACCTGTACACACCATACAAGCTCTGTTTGAGTCAATGCCCAGGCGTATCAAGGCCGTTATTACGGCCAGAGGTGGTTGTTCTGTGTAATGATTTCTCAGGATCTATGCACCCAAATTGCTTGAAAATGTAATCACATGTAAGTTCTAGTATAATATATTTGTCCAATGAATACCCGTTTATCATCTGCATTTCTTCTTGGTGTAGCAATTTTAATGGCCAGTAGTGCATTTTCTGTTAAAAATATTCAGCACTCTTTTACGATACCCGAGGAGTTTTGAATGTTTGCTGCGAAGGTGAGCTTTCATTTACATTCGAGATTTCGCAAAGAGACGGAGGCCAGCAAGACAGTGGCGTCCGGCGCCGTCTTTCTCACCCAGGGCCGGAGTCGTGGTTCACCTCTGGGAGATCGCCTTGACCGGAGCGCTACTGCTGGCTGGCGTGGGTGCGCCCCCAGCGAACAGTCACCTAGCGAGCGAGCGTCCACGACCCTTCCAAGTGAGGTCGCTTTTGTCGTAGTCGTAATTTCTGACGAGACCATGGCCGTTAAGGCTCACCCCAGGAATTGGCCTGACGTGAATTCAGAATACCAAATGAAACTCTGTTTACGATGGGTGGAATGATATGCGAATTCCGTCTCGCCGTCTTATCATCATTATCGTCCTCATCATTATTATCAGCTGCTAAAGAGAATGCCTTTTTTAGGTATTCACTTCTCTGTCCCTCACCGTCTACACCATTTGACTGCAGTTGATTCAGATCATTCCACTGATAACATTCTGTAATATGGATGTTCTGGACGTTTCTAAGATGTATTTTTGAAACTGTTCTCTCGAATAAGGTGTCCAGTTAATTTAGTTTTTTTTTCTCTGTACGAGCATCTTCTCATTAAATGTCCTTTTCTCTTTAACTTCTTGTAGTATGTTTTCATTAGTTTTTCTTTCGCTTTCGCTCTTCTCTATATGCATTTTTCTATTGCTTCTAATTCTGTTCTTTCCTTGTTTCCCCAGAGTCCACCCATCACGACTATAGTTTAAAATTCTTCAAGTAAATGTCTTGATGAGTTTATTTCCTATCTTTCTATTGAGGTGGCTGCTTGTTAAAAATTACTCAGTCACTGCATTTTTTTAATATCCATCATACTTTTGTTGTCATCTGTTTGTGAACTTCCCAAGTAGCAAATTTCATTTACTGAGGATAGTATTTTATGTCCAATCATGACGTTTGCCGTTAGATGGCTATTCGATTTATCTGTCAACATTATTTAAGTCTTGTATGTTTTTATTTTCAGTCTGAAGTTGTGCAAGGTATCAGACAAAATTAAGTTCATGCCCTTTTGAACATATGCTAAGACTACTATATTCTGGCCCCTTTCTTATTGTCAGTGATATCTATGCAGAATCGTCAAGTTTGTTTTATCATTATTTGCTTCATGGAAGTCCTTCTTAGAGTTCTTTCTGACAAAACAGAGTTCTAACCAGACCTGGGTCTGGGGGAGGGGTGAGGGGGAGCAAACCGGGTATCTGCCCCGGGCAGCTATTTCAGGGGGCACCAAATTGATATTTTTGAAGAAAAAAAAACTTTTTTCACAAAGCACCTAGCATCCAGTGCACGTTGGTCTATCGATTGTTCATATGATTTTGAAACCAATTCCTGTTGATTTTTCAACGTTTTTGAACATATTCCAAGAAGATTTCTGAATGAATCATTAGTTGATTTTTGAATACGTGCATAGCATACGTGATGTCTCTGCCAGGGGAATCCCCGTCGTATCTAGAAACAAAAAACTTTCCCGGAAACAAAAGGGGACGGGGCTATACGAGCTAAGCTGAATAAACCAGAATGCCAATAGGTGTTTGTTTATGTGGTTGATTGGGTGTCCGAACGTTAAGCGTTGTTGTAATTATGAAAGAAGTCCATTGATTCAGAATACCAGAGTGAAAATAAACGCCTAACAAAAATAATAGGTAAGAAAGATTACGTGTTATCTTCTCAGTGTACCCGAGAAAATGAAATTTTCATAGAGAATTTCTGCCAGATCGCTGTGCTACTAACGGCCGGTTCTACAGGCCGTGGGTAGCAGCCCCTTAACTCTATTCTCGGAATAGCGTGGAAAACTTGTTGTACGAACACGTAATAACGCCTAACAGGGAATAAACGCGGAATAATCACACGGGCGATTCTGGCAAGGTTAGTGAAGTTAACTGGAGACTAAGTTTTGACAATGGCTGGAATAGTTACAGAATTAGTAATGACAAGATTGTCTGCTAGAACGAGGAAAGTGAAGAAACGGGGGCATCACAGAAATTATATGAAAGAATATGACGATTCGACATTTATATAAAAATTTCGTACTAGTACTATTTTTCAATCTCATGCTTGAGAAATTGGAGCATATGCATGTAATGTGTGACTATTTCCTAACATAAAACTTTTTGCTTGTGGTAGGCCTGATAGTCATTGGTACTTCGTTAATTACAATCTGTCGTGTTATTTATGTAAATGAAGCATATAAAGATGACCATTTGTGCCAAAACAGTCTCGCTTATTTGGCGTATTGCTGCAGTATTAGAAAGTTCTTTTTTGTTTTATCTAGCAGACAGTGACAAAATAGACGTAATAAGATCGAGAAACCACAGCAGTCTTGGGTATTATTCGTATTAAAAGCTTTTCGGTATTAGACAACGATATTTTGATTTTTCACGTAGCAAAACGCTTGACTAACTTTGATAAGACAATTGCTTCTTTCGCAGAAAGGGACGCACGCCGTGTAAAGCTGCACCAAGATTAGAGAGAAAAAATGATGAGACTTAAGGATTGAATAAATGTGTACTTTCTTGCTTGCCTCTCGTCTTTACTGATTTTATATTTCCTATATTTCATTTCATTTCACACAAAAGAGAAACTTATAAGCTAATAGACAATAAAGTGTGCAAATTTTCTGAAGAGTTCTTATTCTTCCGGTTACAAATAATCCAACCTAGTATCAATTACGAGTTTTTTTTAAAGGGGGTAGGATGTCAAACCGTCCGACTCGGAGCAGAGAGGCACCACAGGACATTTTAATTTCCTCTGTCCTGAATATACGTTTGAGTGCTTCCATTACAAAATATACTCGTTTGAACTCCACAGAGCGAAATGCAGTGATATTGCGACAGAAGACTGCTGCAATTTGGCACACCTAAGACCAAATAACACGTATTACATTTCCTCGAACATGTATATTTTATATATCAAACTCTTCACAAGATATGCGCTACAAACTGAACATATTTTGATTTTTTAAAAAGTTTTGACGTCTTATCTGTAACACTGGAGGAGGGCAGGGGGGGGGGGGGGGGGGGGGCGCCGTATCAAGGTTTTGCGCCGGTTGGGAAATATCGTAGATCCGCGGCTGGTCCTAATGGCCGTTCTCAAGGAATATAACAACTTATTTTAAACAGTGAGAAAGAATCGTGCCTTCTCTGTTTGAGAATCTGCTAAGACTACTATATTCTGGCCTTTTTCTTATTGCTATAGATATCTATTTACATGGTGCGATGCAGAATCGTCAGGTTAGTTTTATCATTATTTGCTACATCGAAGTCCTACGTAGTTTTTTTTCTGACAAAGTAGTGCCCTAATGAGCCATTCTCAAAGAATACAACAACCTACCTTAAACAGCGCAAAAGAATTATCACTGTCCTGAAAAACGTATGCTCCTTCAAAGCAGAACGAATACTCCAAACCAATAGAAACATCAAATGCTCTCTTCTTCCGTTGCTGTTCTTCATCAGTGACCACGCAAATTTCATATACTCACAGCAGAAGTTATTGTTTAAATTCGTTTTTTTATCCTCTCTATTGTACATACTGTGATATGTTGTGTAGCATCGTAGTAGGTCCTTTGAAGTGCGATCTTTCAATTTTTCTAGTATGTGTAACAGAAATGCTGGACAATCAGAATTGTCAAATGGTTCAAATGGCTCTGGGCACTATGGGACTCAACTGCTGTGGTCATCAGTCCCCTAGAACTTAGAACTACTTAAACCTAACTAACCTAAGGACATCACACACATCCATGCCCGAGGCAGGATTCGAACCTGCGACCGTAACAGTCGCACGGTTCCGGACTGCGCGCCTAGAACCGCGAGACCACCGCGGCCGGCTCAGAATTGTCAATCGATGGAAGAAAGGCGATGACTATTAAGCGAAATCACAAGAATCTTTCTTATCACCCAAAGGAAAAATATCATAACGTTCCACGCTCGTGTTATTTATACCTGGATCAAATGTATACATATGTCATACTTGTGTGTTCTGTCTGTGAACAGAACGAAAAACGTATTTAATCTATACTATGTACTATCAGGGGATGCATATCAATGGCAGCATGTAGTATATGTTTTCTAGGGAGTCTCGATTTTTTAAAAAACCATTATCTCTCATTTACAATCTTTTATTAACAGTGCCTGCGTCGTAAAGATCAGTGCTGTGATAAAGTAAAATATACTGCTACTACAAGAATACATTACGACTACCCTGTTTAAGTTGGTAACGCAGCTGACTTAAAAGGCAACAGAAAGGGGATCAAACTCGGGTTCAAATGTACTTGGTTGAACACACAGAACCGGTGGCGTAACGTACGCGACACGGGCCCGCCTGCAAAAATAAAAATCCTGATCCCCTAACATAAATTGTATAACCTATCATTAACTAACGTAACTTTCATCACAGCAGGTGGAAATAGAAATTTAATGGGGTGTGCTGTAAAGTCCCACATAATATTAACAAAGAAATCATTCCTTCACTATATTCAAAGCATTAAACAAAAATTAATACTGATAAATGTTATTAAAAATTAAACACATTATAGTGATTGACAGTCAATATCAATAAGTAAAGACCTATAGTTCTATCTGATATTTGACTGTTTTTTACTGGTAAGACCTCACTCTACTCACTTTGACGTCTAGGGGAACTGGACCATCTTCTGCTCTAAGCAGCAGCAGGTGAGCGGCTGGTGAATATTTGAAGCTTCATCGGTGTAACCACGAATTCCTAGCTGACTGGGACGTTATTGTCTTTAAAATCGCCCTGCGTGCATTTTTAATATCTTCTAATTTATGTGTTGAGATAAGGGATAACACATTTGGTATCTTCTTTCGACGTTGCCAGAGCAATCGCGGACAACTGGTGAAGTATACATTTTTCATGAACTCTGAAACGTCCAATAGTGTTCTGACACTGGCAAGATCCAATTCGAACAAATGCATTACACGAATCCCTGTCTGCAGTAGTAGCAGTTGCCGAGAGAAGCTATTAATGCGGCAAGACCCCTTCAGTCTACAATATAAGCTCCCGCGTCCTTCAAAGCCATCGTCTGAACAAACAAAACGATAATAATCCAGATTACATGAAAACAATTTCACTGAAATCTTAAAACACACCGCTGTTATGTTAAAAAAATTATTGAGGTAAGTCTGTAACAAATGGCTTCCTTGTATCTCGGATTGTTCTTTATTATTGCTCAATATTGGCAAGCAGATATTTTAAAACAATTGTTGATGAATGGAGTGGGCGTATTGTAGTTTGTCACTTGTATGGAAACATGAAAGCGAACCGAAACGACGGGATTCCATTCACAGCATAGTGCGATGTTATTATGGGGAGTGACCGAAGTGAGCATAAAGAGGCAAGGAATGGGGGAATGTGTTGCTTCGTTGCCTTTGCTCACAGACATCTGAAACAAATAGATATGCTTTAGAAGTCAGAAAATTTAATTTCCATCTCAGTGTTTAATCATTTCTCCACATTTTGATAAAGGCAAGTGACAAAAATTTACTTTATTTTGTTTTTATCAAAATAAAAATTTTGTGGGTGTGGCGCACCCACACGATTATTTATGTGGGTGCTCGAGTCACGGTGCACCCCCACAGTCGACGCGCATGTGTACTATATAGTTGTTCAATGTTTTCAGCGAAAATCTCTGAAGTTCTAGCCAGATTTACTTCGAAATTTTACATGATACTCTAGTATATGCAATATTGTGAACGATTCTCTCTTAAATGGATTCCTCATTCATTCACGTGATATAGTTGTACATCGAATAACCGCGGCAACGTTTCACAGTCTGACAACAGTCAAAGCTGAATCAAGTCTTTCACGATATAATTACGTTTATCGTTTCCTGAATGGCATTTTATTGGCAAAAAAACGTCATCAGCTGAAATTCCATAATACAAAGCTGTATGACTGCAACATTACTGGATATTAGTATCCGGTGAGTAGGCTTTTTACTGGGGGAAACGAAATCTGCTGGCGGCAACAAAAGAATATCAAGCTGTCAGATACATGCTGTTTGCTACTGCATTCAAATCCCACTTAATCAGAACTGGAGTTCACATCTGTTTCCTCGTATGTTGTTTCAGTCAAACTTGTTTTTCCAAACATGTTCTTCTATCAGGCAGATATCTTATCACCATTAGGAAAATTGCCTCAGTTAGATACGGCCAGTAATATCCGGCTCTGATCGGGAACGGGTAAATTATACGAGCTGAGACAAAATGAATGCCTATCTCCCATATTGTGATCCTACCCCCACCTTCCCTCCTACCTCCAAGCATTGTGCTTCGAAGCACAACTCATCTTCCCTGTGTTCCTTCTGAAAAGAATAGATAGTGCGGATGTGGGTGGATATTAAAAATCTTCCGAAAACATCTGTGACAGAGTTGATCTGCCAAACGTTTCTAGTCTCACAAATAACAAGCTGGACAATACGTAGAGGCTATTTTGCTATAGTTTCTAGTGAAGTCCCTCTTAGTCTGTTATATGCAGAAACAACGAGGGATAATGATTCTAAATGGAAGAGTGAAACTGTTTACCATTCCAAGAATCGAAACCACCTTATCCTCCCTCTGCCAACTGAATTTTTTGGAAATTTTTGTAAGGCCTTATGGGATAAAACTGCTGAGGTCATTGGTCCCTAGGCTTACGCACTACTTAATCTAACTTAAACTAACTTACACTAAGGACAACACACACACCCTTCCCCGAGGGAGGACTCGAACCTACGACGGGAGCAGCCGCGCGAACCGTGAGAAAGCGCCTGAGATCGCTCGGCTACCCCGCGCGGCTTACCAACTGAACTATCGGAATAAGCTTCGTGGACCAACTCAGATCTTCAGTCTGAGAGTAACCCTTAAGAGTTTTCCGCGAAAGGCAATACTGCTCATTCGTTCCGGGTCAATTATACATGTTTAATATATAAGGAAGGTGTGGCGACGCGTATTATGATGCAGCTTATTAGTTCCAGAATGGACATTTAGAACATAAGGTCAACTTTTGTTTCAGAAGAAAGCGTCTTGCACGATATCTTATTCTATAAGAATACCTTTCACTCTAAAACAATAATTAAATCTGCTGTCATCTCGATAAACATGTGATACCCTTACTTCTAGTGATTCAGCATTGGGAAGATATGCTGGATTTCAATCACAAATGCTGCCAGATCAAAGCGAATAATTGTAAAGATGTATATTCATAATCGGTCTGAAATCCCGCACCAAGACACGATATGTGCGGAGCGATAATATATCGCTCGTTTTATTTGGGCTGAAATCTTATCAAAAAACGAAGTGATTACACGTTTTGACAAAACTGAATTACAGAATACTTGATTGTTTTGTCGAAGGACTCGTATCTGTGTGCCACAGAGTGATATGAGGAAACCGTTAAACATGAATTTACATGCGGACTTCAGAAAGTACACTGAGATGATGAAAGTCATGGGATAACTCCCAACACCGTATCAGAGTTCCTTTCCTGCGTCGTAGTGGCAGCAACTCGACGTGGGAAGGACTCAACAAGTCGTCGGAAGTCTCCTGTAGAAATGTTATGTTGAGCCATGCTGCCTCTATAGCCGTCCGTAATTGTGACTATATCCCATAAATGTTCGTGGGATTTATGACGGACGCTATAATTTTGCAGAATGTCCTTCAAACATTTCACGAACAATTGCAGCGTAGTGACATGGCGCACTGTCATCCATTAAAAGCTACATCGTTATTTGGGCACATGAAGTCCCTGATTGGCTGTAAATGATCTCCAAGTAGATGAACATAACCATTTCCAGTAAATGATCGGTTCGATTGGACCAGAGAATCCAATCCATTCCATGTAAACAAAAGCCACACCGTCACGGAGCCGCCACCAGCTTCTACCGTGGCTTGTTGACAACTTGGATCTATGGATATGTGGCTTCTCCACCACACTCGAACCCTACCATCAGCTCTTAGCAACGGAAATCGGGGCTCATCCGGACAGACCACGTTTTTCCAGTTGTCTGGGGTCCAACCGATATGGTCACGAACCAGAAGAGGCACTGCAGGCGACGTCGTACTGTTAGCAAAGGCATTCGCGTCGACCGTCTGCTGCCACAGTCCATTAATGCCGCATTTCGCTCCACTGTCTTAACAGATATGTTCATCGTACTTTCCAAACCGATTTCTGCTGTTATTTCACGCAGTGTTACTTGTCTGTTAACACCGACAACTATACGCAAAGGCCACTGCTCTCGGTAGTTAAGCCGGCCGCTGTGGCCGAGCGGTCCTGGGCTCTTCACCCCGGAACCGCGCTGCTGCTACGGTCACAGGTTCGAATCCTGCTTCGGGCATGGATGTGTGTATTGTCCTTAGGTTAGTTAGGTTTAAGTAGTTCTAAGTCTAGGGGACTGATGACCTCAGATGTTATGTCCCATAGTGCATAGAGCCATTTGAACCACTTGGTATTTAACTGAACACCGTCGGCCACACCGTTGTCCGTGATGACAGATAATGCCTGAAATTTAGTATTCTCAGTACACTCTTGGGAATGTGGATCTCGGAAAACTGAATTCCCTAACGAGTTCCTAAACGGAATGTCCTATGAATCTACCTCCCAACTACCATTCCGGGAACAAAATTTGTTAATTACCGTCGTGCGTCCATAATCACGTCGAATAGCTTTTCACATGAATCACCTGAGTACAAATGACAGCTCAGTCAGTGTACTGGCCTTTTATAGCTTATGTACGCGATGCTACCGCCATCTGTACATGTGCATATCGCTGTGTCATGACTTACATCACCTCGGTGTAAGTCGGGCACGTGGGCTCGTGCTAAGACCATGAGCAGCGCATTGTCAGAGGGCAGTGCATGTTCAGGGTTTCCTGCAGGTACACTTCTGTGCGGCACGAGTAACAGGTCCATCACAGTGTGCGAGTGAAAAGGCGCAGTGACTGGAACAGCAATCCCAAGTTGCACTACACGGTAATGTGTGATTCTGGTGGGCAAAACTCCTCAACTGCTCACAGATTCACCGTGAAACACTGAAGGTATATGGACCTAACTTAATGACGGTCCAGTACTAGTGAAATGGTGGCAACTACACTGAAGAGCCCAAGAAATTTGTACACCTTCCTAATATCGTTATCGTGTAGGGCCCCCGCGAGCACGCATAAGTACCGCAATAAGACGTGGCATGGACTCGATTAATGTCTGAAGTAGTGCTGGAGGGAACTGACACCGTGAATCCTGTAGGGCTGTCCATAAACCCGTCAGAGTACCAGGGGGTGGAGCTCTTTCCTAAACAGCAAGTTGCAAGGCATCCCAGATATGCTCAATAATGTTCATGTTTGGGGAGTTTGGTGGCCAGTGGAAGTGTTTAAACTCAGATGAGTGTCCCTGGAGCCCCTCTGTAGCAATTCTGGACGTATGGGGTGTCGCACTGTCCTGCTGGAATTGCCCAAGTCTGTCAGAATGCACAATGGACATGAATGGATGCAGATAATCACGTAGGATGCTGACGTACATGTCACCTGTCAGAGTCATATCTAGACGTATCACGGATGCCATATCACTCCAGCTCCACACACCCCACACTTAACAGACCCTCCACCAGTTTGAATAGTTCCCTGCTGACATGCGAGGTCTATGGATTCATGAGGTTGTCTCCATACACATACACACCCATCCGCTCGAAACAATTTGAAACGAGTGTTGTCCGACCAAACATGTTTCCAGTCATCAACAGTCCAATAGTGTTGACTAACCCAGGCGAGGCGTAAAGCTTCGTTTCGTGCAGTGATCAAGAGTACACGAGTGGGCCTTCGGCTCCGAAAGTCTGTATCGATGATGTCTCGTTGAATGGTTCGCACGCTCACATTTGTTGATGGCCCTGCACTGAATTCTGTAGCAATTTGCGAAAGGGTGACACTTCTGTCACGTTGAACGATTCTCTTCAGTCGTCGTTGGTCCCGTTTTCACAGGATTTTTTTTCCAGATGCAGCGATGTCAGAGATTTGATGTTTTACGGAATTCCTGATATTCACGGTACACTCGTGAAACGGTCGTACGGTAAATCCCCACTTCATCGCTACTTCGGAGATGCTGTGTCCCACCGCTAGTGCGCCAACTATAACACCACGTCACTTAAATCTTGATAACCTCCCATTATAACAGCAGTAACCGATCTAACAGCTGCGCCAGACACTTGTTCTCTTATATAGGCGTTCCCGTCGCAGCGCTGTATCCTGCCTGTTTACATACCTCTGTATTTGAAGACGCATGCCTGTACCAGTTTCTTTGGCACTCAAGTGCGTTTCACTAATGCCTCACATACGTGGGTAATGCTGATCCGCCATACAGCCCAAATCTCGCACCATGCTATTTCCATCTTTCCGGTAAGCGGAAAGAACATCTGGGGGAAGCGATTTTCCAGAGATGAAGACTTTTCCATGGTGGTTCTTGAATGGTTCCATGACCAAGTAGCGGACTTGTACCATCGAGGAATTGAACAATTATTGGTAGAACGCTCTGTCTGTTATTTACAGAAACTTGGAGACTATACTGCTGTCCCTAGTGAACCGGTAGTGAGGAAATCCTGGGTTCAGTTGATTGGTATCGTACTGGACATGTGTTTCGGCCTACACGGAGTCTCAGCGAGGATAAACTGCACAGCTTTGGTACTATCCAGACTACGATCCACAGTTTAGAAGACTGCTCCGAAAAAATACTGTATGGACGCTTGCAGCCATTCCTCTTCAGTCAGCTGACAGTTATAAATTTCACTGGATCGAGTAACGAAACAGCTTCTTATACGTCTGCGGCTCGTTTTCTAGTGGTCAGCGTTGCACCCTTTGGATCACGGGGTCCCACGTTCGATTCCCGGCCGCGTCGGAAATATTCTCCGCCCGGGAATGGGTTTTTGGTTGTCCTTATTATTTCATCATCATTTGGGAAACTGGCGAGTCTAGACATAAAAAGGTAGGGAATTTGTATGGGCACTGATAACCACACCACTGAGCGCCCCACAAACCAAAATCATCATCATCAACTTCTTATAACGGAATGAATGAATGATCGAAGAGCATAACTACTCAGGAGATCTCTTTGGGGTTGTTGGACCATCTGGTGCAAATCTTTCTATTTGACGCCACTTAGGCCATGATGATGAAAATAAGATGATATAATTATAACAAAACTAACACCCAGTCCACGGGTGAAGAGAACTTCCCATCCGGCCAGGGATCGAATCTGGGAAAATGTCATGAAGAGGCAGTGACGCTAACTGATAGACCACGAGCTGCAGAAAATATAACAGAGAAAGGCGTTGTTTGCATACGAATAAACAGAATAACCTGTACAAAATGGTTCAAATGGCTCTGAGCACTATGAAACTTAACATCAGTCCCCTAGACTTAGAACTACTTAAACCTAACTAACCTAAGGACATCACACACATCCATGCCCGATGCATGATTCGAGCCTGCGACCGTAGCAGCAACGCGGTTCCGGACTGAAGCGCCTAGACCCGCTCAGCCACAACGGCTGGCTGACCTGTACACACATTTCGTAATTTAATACCGTAGTTAATGTCACTTGTACTTCTTATGTACATTGATAATTAAAGAAAGACAATATTCAACACTGAAAATATGTTGTCGAAGTGGTTAAGCCAAAATGCTGTAAATGATTGAACCCATAGTTTCCCAGTTCATTTCTTCGTCACACGCTCTTCCCGGTGCGCTCTGAGTGACTGCAATATTTAAATAGCCACGAAAATTGAATTCAGCAATTTCAGTAGAACAGTTCAGATTTTATGTAAAACATTATATTAATACCATACAAAAAATATGTATTCAAATATATCTTTAAGTTCATTTTTACGAAAATAATACTGTGGAAATACCCTGCACTCCAAATTTTACTTTTTTATGTATTTTTATTGTTTGTTGCACATTTAACAATAGCAACATAAAAAAACTCCACAGAAAATTTAAATAAATGAAAATCACAGTACTACTTTTTAGGTTTTTAGTTTCATTCTGAGAGGTTTTCTTTGCACCCGCTGGAAATTGTTGCAGAGATTTCAAGCCAGATTGGCTTTTTCGAATAATGACAAACACTAACATCAATAAAAGTTTTGTATCATCCCGGTTCCCAGAACTCCTGAAGATAGAAGTTGACTGGGGATATTGTATCACAGGCACAGTCCCTTTGACTGTCCAGAGATGTCACAAAACCCGCCCAGAGATGTAAACAACCACGCATGAGCAGCGCCTATTAGACGGAGGGGGTCCGAGAGGCGATCAGTTGCAGTCATTCCACCAACAAGGAGGTACACGGCTCATGTTGTCTGTAGTTCACCTATGCCTAGAGATCAATACCGTGGTTCGATCGCCTCCGAATTGTTACTTTGTGCCAGGAAGGGCTCTCAACAAGAGCAATATCCAGGCGTCTCGGAGTGAACCAAAGCGATGTTGTTCGGACATGGAGGAGATACAGAGAGACAGGAACTGGCTATGACATGCTTCGCTCAGACCGCCCAAGGGCTAGTACTGCAGTGGATGACTGCTGCCTACGGATTATGGCTCGGAGGAACCCTGACAGCAGCACCACCATGTTGAATATTGCTTTCCGTGCAGCCACAGGACATCGTGTTACGACTCAAACTGTGCACAATGGGCTACATGATGCGCAACTTCACCCCCGACGTCCATGGCGTGGCCCGTCTCTGCAACCACGACACCTTGCAGTGTGGTACAGATGGGCCCAACAACATGTCAAATGACCGCTCAGGATTGGCATCACGTTCTCTTCACCGATGAGTGTCGCATTTGCCTTCAACCAGACAATCGTCGGAGACGTGTTTGGAGGCAACCCTGTCAGGCTGAACGCCTTATACACACTGTCCAGCGAGTGCAGCAAGGTGGAGATTCCCTGCTGTTTTCGGGTGGAATTATGTGGAGCCGTCGTATGCCGCTGGTGGTCATGGAAGGCGTCCTCACGGCTGTACGATACGTGAATGCCATACTCCGGCCGATAGTGCAACCATATCTGCAGCATATTGGCAAGGCATTCGTCCACATGGACGACAATTCGCGCCCCCATGGTGCACTTCTTGTGAATGACTTCCTTCAGGATGACAACATCGCTCGACTAGAGTGGCCAGCACGTTTTCCAGGCATGAACCCTATCGATCATGCCTGGAATAGATTGAAAAGGGCTGTTATTGAACAACGTCACACATCAACCACTCTGAGGGATCTACGCCAAATCGCCCTTGAGGAGTGTGACAATCTGGACCAACAGTGCCTTGATGAACATGTGGATAGTATGCCACGATGAATACAGGCATCCATCAATGAAAGAGGACTTGCTACTGGGTATTATAGGCACCAGTGTGTACAGCAATTTAGACCACCACTTCTGAAGGTCTCGCTTTGTGGTGGTACAACATGCAATGTGTGGTTTTCATGAGCAATAAAAAGGGCGGAAATGATGTTTATGTTGATCTCTATTCCAATTATCTGTACAGGTTCAGGAATTCTCGGAACCGAGGTTATGCAAGACATTTTTTGATGTGTGTATACGGGATCTTTCTCTTTTTTTTTTGGGTTACAGGTAGGGCATTTTTTTGTTGTTGTTGTTGTTGTTCTTCCAATCCTTCTACAATGATACCTACTCTTCGTTCTGCTACACCCAACACAGGGTGAAGGACGCACGAAGTTCATGAGGTATATGAAACTTGTTGATTCGCTTTTTACCTGTGGTGCCACCAACGAGTTTGCAAGCTTCATTAAACATTAAAGCGGTCCACCTGAGTATTGTCTCTATAGGAAATGTGAAGGTTAAACTCACTCGCCCCACTTATGTCGAACATGCGCAAAAATAATGCCATTGGCCATCGTTGGAAGAGGCTTCGACGACTAGCAATATCTGTCTAGATCTAATATTTTTCTAGCAGGAGCTTTAGCGAAAGATTCAGTCTCTACACTTCTGTTTTCATCACTTTGATCACTTGATTGATCCAAGGAATTCACAAGAGGCAAACAAATTCGTTTTCACTTTTGTACTGTTGTACGCTGTTTTATGTTCACTTTCAATTTGATTGTGAGTATTTGATCCAGCGTCACTTCCTAAACTGTCCTCAAACCATTTTAAAATAGTGTCCTCATAGGGTACGTGAAACATGAACAGTACACGGAGACCTGCCTACTGAATCCAGAACAAAGTCCTAGGTGCAGTCTCGGAGACCACTAGCACGAAAGAAGCAGTAATAGTTTATGTCCACATCTCACTCAAGTGGCTATTGACGAAGAAAACCACGGCAGTTTCGGGAAAGAACAACTAGAGAGTGCTGCAATCTCCTACCCCATTACTACTCATTAGCAACAGAGTAACAATAATCGCTAGCGGTCTGTGAGACCGCATCTGTGACGTTATCGGTTAAGAGGTTCGACTTACGAAATTTCATAAAAAATACAATTGTTAGTTTTTATTTATTTATTTATCTTTCAAAATATAGGTACAAGGAAACAGTACAATGAACTGTGACAGGAGAGATAACAGTAATTTGGAGCAGGAAGATTTTTACGGCCATGACAAATATCAGATGTGAAAGAATTTATGCTTCACTAGGAGCCAATGACTCAGTTATTATACTTCATTAGGGGTGTGGTATCACCCAGCCATCGCAGCGCTACACCAACGTCGGCAACACTAATCGATACAACAGATGCTGGCGAGGGCTCGCTGCAATCTGCAAACCAATAGGAGAAAGACCATGTCTCCCTCTCAGCATAGCAGCGCCCTCATGGTGAGGTCAAAACAGGTCGATATAGTGTCAACCATGCAAGAACTCATCCCGGTTGGAGACCTCAGCTACAACAGTCAGCATCATCATGCAGCACAGCGACAGTTAAAGTTTCTGATGAAACGTACTGCAGGAGTTAGGTTGTTAATATGTTTGTCGAGAGATGCTTTCATAGTCAGTGACAGCTGGAAATTATCAAGCTATCTTGTGGCAAAGAAATGTGTCTAAGTTAAGTAAATCTTTTATTCACTTACGGAATAAAGTGTACTAATATTTCATGTGTTCCAGTATGATGAGCCTTCTGGCGGAGCAATCAAAGAACCCACATTTATGGCTGGACGAAAGTACTTCCACCATGTCACAAAAAGGAGGAAGAAAGAAAGGAAACAGGAGGCGTTCATCATCTTTAAGCCCAATAGTCTGGCAATGAGATATACCCACAAAGGAAAATCATAAATTTTAGCAGTTTCCTCCTGCTTGATCGTTTACGTTCGAGCTGAAATGGAAACGACTGATACACCAGCTGTTTCAGCTCACTCTGTAGTTACACTGTCTTCCACAGCCTACATTCACAATGCATATTTCGCAGTTTACGTATACATATGAAGTATAGTTTCAAGAGAGTGCCCTGCAAGCCACAGATCGTGATCCGGTGAGATGGAGAACTGAGCGGATAGCGACCTTTGACGAGTCCTAAATGTCGTGCTACATGTTAAATACCGATCCGCGATTCATGTTCACTTTTCATCACTGTCGCCTCCATTGAGATAGGCCGGCGTGCGAACACCAAGACCCCTAATTCCCTCGTGATTCGCAGTTTTTCACAGAGGAATATACGCCACTTCGTTCTTCGTCATTCAGATTTGTTTGATCACACTGGAAGAGACTGCTCCATTCCTACACTGAAGAGCCGAGGAAACTGGTACATCTGCACAATATCATGTAGGGCCCCCGCGAGCACGAAGAAGTGCCTCAACACGACATGGTATGAACTCGAGTAATGTCCGAAATAGTTCTCGAGGGAACTGACACCATGAACCGTGCAGGGCTGTCCATAAATCCGTATGAGTATGAGGGGGTGGAGATCCCTTCTGAACAACACGTTGCAAGGCATCCCAGATATGCTCAATAATGTTCATGTCTGGGGAGTTTTGTGGCCATCGGAAGTGTTTAAACTACGAAGAGTTTTCCTGGAGCCTCTCTGTAGCAATTTCGGACCAGTCGGGAGTCTCATTGTCCTGCTGTAATTGCCCAAGTCTGTCGGAATGCACAATGGACATGAATGGATGCAGGTGATCAGACAGGATGCTTACGTACGTGTCACTTGTCAGGGTCGTATCTAGACGTATCCGGCGTCCCACTGCACACGCCATACACTATTACTGAGCCCCCACCACCTTCAACAGTCCCCTACTGACGTGCAGGGTTCGTGGATTCATGAGGTTGTCTCCATACCTATACATGTCCATCTGGTAGATACAATTTGAAACGATACGTGTGGTGTCACCGCCAGACACCACACTTGCTAGGTGGTAGCCTTTAAATCGGCCGCGGTCCGTTAGTATACGTCGGACCCGCGTGTCGCCACTATCAGTGATTGCAGGCCGAGCGCCGCCACACGGCAGGTCTAGAGAGACGTCCTAGCACTCGCCCCAGTTGTACAGCCGACTTTGATAGCAATGGTTCACTGACAAATTACGCTCTCATTTGCCGAGACGATAGTTAGCATAGCCTTCAGCTACGTCATTTGCTACGACCTAGCAAGGAGCCATTATCATTTGCTATTTATCTTGTGATGCATATACCGTCAGACCGATGTTCACCAATTATGGATTAAAGTTAAGTATTCCAGAAGCTACGTACCTGTTTTGCTAGTCTCTATTCCTCTAGCTGTTCTAGACCTCACGCCAGCCTGCGTGAGCTTAAACGCGTGCCTTTCGGCTACCTCACAGTGGCTTGGCTGTCTTGCCAAGTCACAACAATACTCATCCACCCAGGCAACATGTTTCCGGTCATCAACAGTCCAACGTCAGTGTTGACGGGTCCAGGCGAGGCCAAAAGCTTTGTGTCATACAGTGATTAACGGTACACGAGTGGGCCTCGGGATGCGAAAGCCCATATCGATGATATTTCGTTGATTGGTTCGCACGCTGATACTTATTTATGTGCCAGCAATGAAATCTGCAGCAGTTTGAGGAAGTGTTGCACTCCTGTCCCGTTGAACGATTCTCTCCAGACGTCTTTGGTTCCGTTCTTGCAGGACCTATTTCCGGCCGCAGCGATTTCGGAGATATGGTGTTTTACCGGATTCCTGATATTCACTGTACACTCGTGAAATAGTCGTACGGGAAAATCCCCACTTCATCGCTACCTCGGAGATGATGCGTCCCAACGCTTGTGCGCCGACTATAATACTACGTTCAAACTCACTCATATCTTGACAACCTGCCATTGTAGCAGCAATAACCGATCTAACAACTGCGCCAGACACTTATTGTCTTATATAGACGTTGCCGACCGCAGCGCCGTGTTCTCCCTGTTTTCATATCTCTGTATTTGAATTCGCTAACCTATACCAGTTTCTTTTTGCGCTTCAGTGTATAATGTTGCATTTGTGCCGTAAACTTCCACCGGCTAAGAATGGATTGTTGCAGTGCTGTTTCCCTTGAAAAGCAGGAAACGAATTACCACGCTAAGTTCCCATCTGTTGGTGAATTGCACCATATCGTTTTGGTTCCTCTGGCAGCATGCTACGGTGCGTGCGTGGATTGCAATGTGCACCAGAACTCGAGTCATGCACCTGCAAACAAACAAAAAAATAATTACGTAATTTAATTTGTTTCGAGATGATTATGATAACTCTATGACTAACCAACCGTCTTAAGCCTGAGGGGTGTTCTCGTGTGATCTAGCTACGGCGCCGGATTATTAACGCGAGATGCGTGAAGCGTTCCCGCAGGCGCAGTGCCGCTGCAGTTGCCGCGAGGTATTTTTGTAACGTCTCCAGTACCCGACCGGACAAGAGGAACACCAAGCTGTTTGTGGTGCCGTGTGCACGAATTCCCTCGACACTGCTGCCACGATTGCATCACCCATTGCCATTCTCCAGCAGCGCGTTCAAGGTCACCCCCAGACGACTTCTAAATACCGTGCGATTAAGCCTCTGATGTTTATCTGCGGCGCTCATCGTAATACGCCACCTAGTGACTACTCAGTAGTGCTTTGTTTATTGGCACGCTGCCTCGAATTTAATATTTTTTTCTCTTGTTAAGCTAGGGATTACTAAAGAAAATAGCACACTTGCATCATTGCCTTACAATGTCGCATCAAGGTCACTGCTACTGGATGTAGAAATGTTTTCTGATCGACGATTAGCACGGGATACTTGTTTGTTTTTGCATATCAAGCAAGGGCATTCACTATTAAATTAGATCTCGCAGTATAAATTAAGATTTTCTTTGGTATTCCCAAATACAGGGGGTTCGTCAAGTCCTATACCATTTTCATCTTACCGCTAAAAATTTTAACTTTCTGGCAGTAACATAAAAGAATTTATACAAAGAAGAAAGAACAGCTGTTGTTGTTGTTGACTGACTGTATCTGGAACTACGCGAATGCCACACTTCCTAGGAGGTGGATAGGTCGTGTATCACCAAGATCCCCATGCGCCTCATGTGACTTCAGTGGACATTTTCATCTGGAGATTTGCCAGATTCGAGGTGTATCAAATGACAATTAGTAATCTTCACGAAATAAAAAAACTGTAGTCCACTATGGACACATCAGGTGAGCGGTGAGCCCTTAGTCTTGGCGATGCACCGCCAGTCGATCTCCTAAGGAATGTGGCTTTCAGTTTGCCCTGAATTCAGTTGGTCAGCAACAACAGATGTTCTTTCTTCCGTTGAGTACATTCTTTCATATTGCCTGCAAAAAAGTCAAAAATTTTAACGATAATGCGGAAATGGTAAGGGACCCCACGAACGCCTTGCACATCAAGGCAAATGCCCATATGGTTCCTCGCAAATGGCACCTTTATTTTGTCCTTTCACTTGTGCTTTCCGAGGTTGTGTTCTGGCTATGTTCACCACCTTTAGGACGAAAGCTGAAGTCTTCCTTTGATTCCTTTTTTTAGGTAGATTGTATCTGCGTATGACGCAATCACTTACTCTAAAGCTGTTAGAAACGTAGGTGCAGTTAATAAACTGGAGCATCATTCAGGACAATCCAAGTTCAAATCTCGCTTTTTAATCACAGTTTCAATTTACACTACTGGCCATTAAAAATGCTACACCACGAAGATGACGTGGTACAGACGCGAAATTTTAACCGACAGGAAGAAGATGCTGTGATACGCAGTTGTGCGACTGGATTCGTGATCTCCTGTCAGGAAGGTCGCAGTTCGTAGTAATAGACGGCAAATCATCGAGTAAAATTGAAGTGATATCAGGTGTTCCCCAGGGAAGCGTCCTGAGACCTCTGCTGTTCCTGATCTATATAAATGACCTGGGTGACAATCTGAGCAGTTCTCTTAGGTTGTTCGCAGATGATGCTGTAATTTACCGTCTAGTAAGGTCATTCGAAGACCAGTATCAGTTGCAAAGCGATTTAGAAAGGATTGCTGTATGGTGTGGCAGGTGGCAGTTGACGCTAAATAACGAAAAGTGTGAGGTGATCCACATGAGTTCCAAAAGAAATCCGTTGGAATTCGATTACTCGATAAATAGTACAATTCTCAAGGCTGTCAATTCAACTATGTACCTGGGTGTTAAAATTACGAACAACTTCAGTTGGAAAGACCACGTAGATAATATTGTGGAGAAGGCGAGCCAAAGGTTGCGTTTCATTGGCAGGACATTTAGAAGATGCATTAAGTCCACTAAAGAGACAGCTTACACTACACTCGTTCGTCCTCTGTTAGAATATTGCTGCGCGGTGTGGGATCCTTACCAGGTGAGATTGACGTAGGACATCGAAAGGGTGCAAAAAACGGCAGCTCGTTTTGTATTATCACGTAATAGGGGAGACAGTGTGGCAGATATGACACGTGAGTTGGGATGGAAGTCATTAAAGCAAAGACGTTTTTCGTCGCGGCGAGATCTATTTACGAAATTTCAGTCACCAACTTTCTCTTCCGAATGCGAAAATATTTTGTTGAGCCCAGCCTACAATGGTAGGAATGATCATCAAAAAAATAAGAGAAATCAGAGCTCGAACAGAAAGGTTTAGGTGTTCGTTTTTCCCGCGCACTGTTTGGGAGTGGAATGGTAGAGAGATAGTATGATTGTGGTTCGATGAACCCTCTGCCAAGCACTTAAATGTGAATTGCAGAGTAGTCATGTAGATGTAGATGTAGATGATTAGCTTTACAGAGCATTCACACAAGGTTGGCGCCCGTGGCGACACCTACAACGTGCAGACATGAGGGAAGTTTCCAACTGATTTCTCATACACAAACAGCAGTTGGCCGGCGTTGCCTGGTGAAACGTTGTTGTGATGCCTCGCGTAAGGAGGAGAAATGCGTACCATCACGTTTCCGACTTTGATAAAGGTCGGATTGTAGCGTATCGCGACATTGCTGCTCGCGTTGGTCATGATCCAATGACTGTTAGCAGAACATGGAATCGGTGGGTTCAGGAGTGTAATACGGAACGCCGTGCTGGTTCCCAACGGCCTCGTATCACTAGCAGTCGAGACCACAGGCATCTTATCGGCATGGCTGTATCGAATCGTGCAGCCACGTCTCGATCCCTGAATCAACAGATGGGGACGTTTGCAAGACAACAACCATCAGCACGAACAGTTCGACGACGTTTGCAGCAGCATGGACTATCAGCTCGGACACCATGGCTGCGGTTACCCTTGACGCTGCATCACAGATAGGAGCGCCTGCGATGGTGTACTCAACGACTAACTTGGGAGCACGAATGACAAAACGTCATTCTTTCGGATGAATCCAGGTTCTGTTTACACCATCATGATGGTCGCACCCGTGTTTGGCGACAGCACATTGGAAGTGTGTATTCGTCATCGCCATACTGGCGTATCACCCGGCGTGATGGCATGTGGTGCCATTGTTTACACGTCTCGGTCACCTCTTGTTCGCATTGACGGCACTTTAAACAGTGGACGCTACTTTTCAGATGTGTTACGACCCGTGGCTCTACCCCTCATTCGATCCCTACTAAACCCTACATTTCAGCAGGATAATGCACTACCGCATGTTGCAGGTCCTGTACGGGCCTTTCTGGATACACAAAATGTTCGACTGCTGTACTGGCCAGCACATTCTCCAGATCTCTCACCAATTGAAAACGTCTGGTCAATGGTGGCCGAGCAACTGGCTCGTCACAATACGCTAGTCACTAATCTTGATGAACTGTGGTATCGTGTTGAAGCTGCATGGGTAGCTGTACCTGTACACGCCATCCAAGCTCTGTTTGATTCAATGCCCAGGCGTATCAAGGCCGTTATTACGGCCAGAGGTGGTTGTTCTGGGTACTGATTTCTCAGGATCTATGCACCCAAATTGCGTGAAAATATAATCACATGTCAGTTCTAGTATAATATATTTGTCCAATGAATACCCGTTTATCATCTGCATTTCTTCTTGGTGTAGCAATTTTAATGGCCAGTAGTTTAAGAACCACAATATCATTTCGTCTACTATAATGTACAACATTCATGTTTTCATTTATAAATATCAAATGGTTCTATCAATTAGTTGCAGGAGAATCAATTAATGTAGCTGAATTATTCAAAAAGCAACAAATGATAGTTATAACTTTCTCTCTCTCTCTCTCTTTCCCCCTCTCCGTCACTCATAGCGGCACTCGCATAAAACTTGTCTGATCATTTTGATATCTTGCGTGATATCAAAGTGATGGCCGAAGTTGTGTGTGTGTGTGTGTGTGTGTGTGTGTGTTTGTGCGTGTGTGTTTGTGCGTGTGTAAGTGAGAGTGTTTTTGTGTGTATAAGGGAAGGAGAGAAAGAGAGAGAGAACTATTATTTGTTGCTCTATGAATATTTTAATTGCATTAATTGAGTCTTGCGTCACTGACTGGTACAAAAATTTCATATTTACAAATGAAATCTTAAGTGTTGTAGATTTGTGGCCCTTGATTCCATCAATAACAGCACGATAGTTTGCGTCTGGCATTTCTGTGACAATGCGTTATGAAGAGACGGTCGTATTAACAAAGAATGTACACATGTTAGAACCGTCGCTTTCCTCATGATTCGACATATGTACAACCGAAAAAATCACTATCATGGACACACAGCTGGGAACAGTTCCTGAAATATTCATGTCATAGACAGTGATCGTTAACTGGCTGCTAGACTCATAAAACACACCTCATTTCAAATCGTTGTAGGTTTGGGTAAAGACTTACGTCAGTTATAAAGCAACTGGCCAACAAACTAAAATCACGGAACCACTTACGATTTGGCGTGAGTTACTGGTACAGATCGTGTTACTGAAATAACAGTAGTGAGTGTTCCGTACAAATCGAGCATACCCTAATTTTTATGGGTTAAGTATCGTGGAATGAATGTGCAGATTTTGTAGATTTGCGTTGGTGAAATCATGCGTGGCATATCATGGACTCTATCGGAATTCAAGCAAGTTTTAGTCTACGGAAATCCACATTATTACTCGTTGGTTGGGTCATCTGCACTTCAGTGTTTTAATTAGAAGTGAATCTCATCTACAAATCACCATAAAAATCCTACGTTAAAAGTCAGCTGCCCGAAGCTTTTAAAACTGTGCGCGACGCAGAACACGATGTCACGAGCTCGAAATTTATTCGCTGACAGTGAATTCTTTGACATCGGCTGTATTAGGTGTAGATATACTACCTGCTAGTGTTATATGAATTTTTGTGCCGAATCGGGACTCGAACCCGGATTTCCAGCTTATCTCGAGCGACCGCACTATTCTATATTCGTGTAAATCGTCAATAATGTCTGTTTTTCAGACATGGCAGTAAAATATTACAAGCCTAGACGAGTATACGACAATATCAACAGGAGTCGCGATTCCTCTAGTCCCATTATCCCTGCACAGGAATCCAATTAATAATGCCTGCGAGTATTAGATGCTGAATATAGTGGACTATGATATAAGGACGTAGACAGTGTGACATATGGAGTTTTGTATGAGCCCAGGGAATGTGCACTGATAGCCGAAGTTGTTTAAGGTGACCGAACGTGACAACTGGAAACTGTGGATTCGCGTCCTGTTCCGTCACAAGTTTTCGTATTCAGTTAACGTAAAAGAATTCACAGTCAGTGAATAAATTTCGAATTATTTCTTACAGTTGTGGATCGTAAATAACGTCTATTCTTTCAGACGTACAAGGCAAAGTATGTTTCGAGCTGTCACTAACAACTTCTTTTCAGAACGTGTATTGTTTATGATGTACGTAATTGATCTGTCAGATAATATTGGAAGCTCCGTCCGTGGCAGATGCGATTCTGTACAAGAAACTCACAGGCCAGAAAACTATATTTAAAAGAAGGAATAACCTGCAGAGAATCAGCGCTTAGTGTTTTTGAACCCAAGATAAATATATGTAACGAATTGCAGTTCAACAAGCAGAAAGACCTCTCACTGTTCGACTACTCCACTAAAATTCAGTCGCAGCAAAACAGCAACAGCCGTAGAACATCTAAGAGCATGCGTCTAGAGAGATGTAAAGTGAAACTACCGAGTAAAATTAATTCTAGTAAAAGGAGATGCTGAACCGACATTCATGGGAAGAATCGTAAGAAAATGTACTTCGTAAATGAATGTAGCTTACAGAGTATTAGTTCCACGGATTCTTGAGTATCACTTGTCAGTTTGAGATTCTTATCAGGTAGGACCATTAGAACAAGCAGAGTGGATCTGATCAGCTAGAACATTGTGACCACCGACCACCTATCGATGTAAATCCGTCCAGGCGATAACAGCGTCACCTGGTGAGGAATAACTGCTAGTCAGACACAGGCGTAGTCCACGTAGTATCAGTAAGTGCGCTCCCCGGGCAGATTGTGATGGCCCGGAGGCTCGGCGCGAGTGATTCGGAAACTGCACGACTTGTCGGGTGTTCGAGGAGCGCTGTGCTGAAAGTCTTCAACACGTGGTGAAACCAAGGTGAAACCACATCCAGACGTCGTGGCGTTGGGCAACCACCTCTCGATACAAATGTCGGATGTCGTAGGCTCGGCACACTGGTAAAACAGGATAGGCGGCAAACTGTGGCGTAACTATGAGGGCTATCCACAGAGTACATTGCGTTTTGGAATGAAAAATAAATAAAGTATTAGAAATTTTTTTTATTATATACAGATGAAAGCCACACTTAAATACTACTTTTCTACATAGTTGCCATTTAAATTAAGGCACTTATTGTAGCGATGGATGAGCTTGGAAGTTCCTTCGTCGTAAAATTCGGCCGCCTGCGCCCTCAACCACGTATTTACCTCTTCCTACTTCTTCATTGCTGGGAATAAGTGGAAGTCGCTCGGTGCCAGGTCGGGACTGTACGGCGGATGAGGAAACAACTCCCACTTAAAAGATTCGAGAACTTCACGAGTGGCATTTGCCATGTGGGCCTCGGCGTTGTCGTGAATCAGCAAGATCTTTGAGCCCAACTTTCCCCTGCGCTTGTTTTGTATTGCTCTTCTGAGGTTGTGCAGAGTTTGGCAATTCCTTTGAGAGTTTATTATAGTGCATCTTTCCAGGAAATCCACAAAAAATCACACCTTTTCTGTCCCAAAAGACAGTCGCCATCACCTTCCTTGCCGACATTGTCTGCATGCATTTCTTGGGTTTTTGGGGGGAATTTGTGTGCCCCCACTGCATTGACTGCAATTTTGTCTCGCAGTTCACATGCTTAACCCATGTTTCGTCACCAGTGACGATGCGATCGTGTAATGAGTCGCCATCTTTCTCGTAAGCGTCCAAAAACGTGAACGCTGCAGCCATTCGCTGATTTTTGTGAATCTGTCAAGATTTTTGGTATCCATCTTGCACAAAACTTGTCGTAACCAAGCTTTTCGGTAATGATTTCGTGCAACAAACTTCGTGAAATTTGTGGAAAACTCATAGAGAGTTCCGCTATTGTGAAATTACGATTTTCACTATGCTGGGTCTTCCATTTCGCTCTTCGTCGTGAACGTTAGTTCGGCCATTTTTAAATTTTATGACCGATTGACACACTCCACCTTCAGTGATTATGTTGTCCCCATACACCTCACAAAGCTGCCGACAGATTTCTATCGGTGTACAGTTTTTTTCAGCCAGAAACCTTATTACAGCAGACACTTCACACTTCGCGGCATTTTCAATTAACGCTGACATTTCAAACTGTCACAGTAACTCAACGGAGTACAGCACGAACCTCTCACTAGCACGTCAGGATGCCGACTGAGCGGCGGAATGCCATGACACCAAGATGGCCGCGCTAGCCCCGCCCCTAACGGACACAAACGAAAACGTAACGTACTTTGTGGATAGCCCTCGTAATATCACACTTTGATACTAGGCAGAGCACACAAGTGCGTCTGAACACATAGTGGGTTCGTGTAGCATGACCGAGAGCGTCATGGAATCTGTTACTCATCCCCATTGTCATGCACTACAAGGGAGGTGTTTTTCATCACAAAGAGACTTAATATTACGATTCCAAAAGCGTACTCTCAAATGGTTCGAATGGCTCTGAGCACTATGGGACTCAACTGCTGTGGTCATAAGTCCCCTAGAACTTAGAACTACTTAAACCTAACTAACCTAAGGACAGCACACAACACCCAGCCATCACGAGGCAGAGAAAATCCCTGACCCCGCCGGGAATCGAACCTGGGAACCCGGGCGTGGGAAGCGAGAACGCTACCGCACGACCACGAGATGCGGGCTAAAGCGTACTCTCCAAAAAGAGTAAAGTATATTACTTCAGCCTACATGCATCTTGTGAAATACCCGTGACGATAAACCAAAGGAATCAGACCTCATATGGGGAACTGCCGATGGTTGCCCTTCCCGAGTACTGTTTGCAAATGTAATAGGAAGCAAGCCTTTTGAAGATGCAGCTATTATTTTATTATAAAATCTGTTTTTAGTTGTGTCTATTGCCATAATCGTTTTCGTAATGATTACATACTTTTTAACTCGTGAAATGGGCGTATAAAAAACTAGATGCTCGAAGAACTGCGCAAAAACTGTGATACATATAGTGCTTGGTCCGATTTGAAAAAACAGGTTATCAAGGCATTGCACAAGGGAGGCTAAACAAGCCATTAGCACTTTTAAGAAAACTGAAATATTAATTTAAGTGCAACTCAAATTAATTAGGTTTTTGCAAGGCCTAAATTAATGCTGGAATTTATCTGAGAAAGTGAGTCGATAACTGTCAATTCTGAAGTTTTTTGTATCACCTATAAAATTTAGTTCTTGTTGCATGACACGTTTCGAAACTGATTTATATTTTAAAAAATGACAATATTTGAGTCACATCCCCCACCCCCGAATACATTTTTGCCTACACCGATGGTACGCAACACACACACTGTGCTTCGCTTTTTTAGTCGTAGATCAACAAGCAAGAAATTTGAACTATAAAGTTTACTTCGTTTTCGAATGTGATGAAATTAATTTTTATCAATTTTTTCTCTCTGAATTTAGGGTAATATTCTTGTAATAAGATTACTGGTAATAAGATAGCGGTAATCCCTAACACTAGAACAATTTGTGTTGGTTTAAGCACCTTGTTTCCATAAATAATTTTAAAAGACCCTATGGAAATACACAAATACACAACAA
Source organism: Schistocerca serialis cubense (assembly GCF_023864345.2). Lineage (NCBI taxonomy): Eukaryota > Metazoa > Arthropoda > Insecta > Orthoptera > Acrididae > Schistocerca > Schistocerca serialis. The sequence goes on along the minus strand of NC_064639.1, from coordinate 105,764,535 downwards.
AGATGCCTTTCAGAGGTACTCCACTGCCAGATCTGGACTTCCAATGTAAAATCTAAGCAATAATATTCACTCTTACCGACTTGAATGCCGTCAGTTACTAGCGGTAGAAAACACGGTTACATATTATTTTCCTTATTTTTTATGGTGGTGCTTCAATGCATGTCAGATAAACAGTTCATACAGATCGATGGATAGTGTTACTTTATATTTAAAACCATACGACGTCCTGAATTAGATCTGATATCCCAAGAATTTACGAGCGATTCGCGAAGAACAATCAAGATCTCCGTGTGTCGCATTCGACGCCAATGCAATTAATACATATTTTTCCCTTCGCATTTCTATTAAATCTGTAAATTAACCTAGACTTATTTCACATATTTGTGTTGTAAAAATAGTTCGCAGCCAATGCAAGGTGTTTTCATAACGATTAAATTGGAAGGCATGAATGCAGTATGGATATTATTTGTAGAATTGATATAAGAGGGCAAACAGTTATACCAGTTTGCTGGTGGGAGAAAAAGAAAAACTGAATGGAGCGGTTCTAGGCGCTTCAGTCCGGAACCGCGCTGCTACTACGGTCGCAGGTTCGAATCCTGCCTTGGGCATGGATGTGTGGGATGTCCTTAGGTTAGTTAGGTTTAAGTAGTTCTAAGTCTAGGGGACTGATGACCTCAGATGTTAAGTCCCATAGTGCTTAGAGCCATTTCAATGGAGCAAAAGATCAACTTCTACTTTCACAACAGTTTTCATTCACAAGTCACACTTGTATTCCTTGCTCTTCTGTCGTGCCCTGCAAGAGCGAATTGCGTCTTAATTGCTCAACATATAAACCAGTACCCACCATTTTCCGAATACTTTCTTTCGAGAACTGAAATACTTGATGTTCGGTGGGTTTTATGTCAAGCTGATTCGTCCACATTCGAATACTGGGCACAAACTTCGCATCAAGTACGGAGCTACTTATACTGCAGCTAGAGTCGGGGAAGTGCTGTTCCACTGATGTTTAACCGTCGACATCGGAATTCCGACTCACGTGCGCGGCCCGGCGAGAAGCTGATGTAACTTCTATAATGGCCCACAGCTGCGCGCTCGTCGTCTTTTTGCGCGATTCTCCCCTTCCCTCCCCCCCACCCTTTCTCCCTCCTCCGTCCCTCCGCGTCACGCCCACATCTGGCCTTGGCCGTGAACAAAGAGGTCTCGTGGTGTGGGGAGAGAGAGGCTCCAACCAACCACGAGGGACCGAGTTCGATTCTCTCAATGTGCCCTCCACAACGGTTCTAGGTCACCGGCTGACAATCGATCGCTCGCTACTGTCGACGTTCGCGTGCCTGTCAGGCATCACTCAGAGTGGCTCGTTCCCCGCAACGAGCTCGCCATCCAGTCGCTCCAGAGATCTAGGGCAAGTCAGTAGGGACAGGGGACACCATTTATAACTCGTTAGCTCAGTGGTGCGGCAAGCTGCTTATCGAGTTCAGATACAGACCGTGATTCTAACACATTACAGAAAAACAGTTTAATAGCCCAACGGCTCGAACTGCTAACAAATGAGGTATGTTCCAGGCCCAGTACTGTTTTTGTGTTATGGATTTAGGAAACACGAACGTTCATTGCAAACTCAGCCTCAGTAAATGTCGTAATTATTTCAAGTCAGAGGCACAAAATCTACATAATTATGGTACATTCAGGTTTCTGACAGCCTGTATTCACGGACTACACAGTCACAGAGTATAAATAGTGTAAATAATTGTTAACCTTTGAAGTAAAACACTTTTCATAATAACAATTATTGTTTAGGGGTGGGATTTGATACTGCTTTTACAAACGTTGCTTTTGAACTGACTGGAAAACTCTTGTCGCCTAATTGGAACAGACATTGGCTATAAAGTGCCCACTGTAAATTGTTTCACGTAAGTGTAACAACGGCCATTTACGACGTTATTACCTATTCTGATCAGCCAGAACATTGTGACCACCGACCACCTATCGATGTAAATCTGTCCAGGCGACAACAGCGTCACCTGGTGAGGAATAACTGCTAGTCAGACACACGCGTAGTCCACGTAGTATCAGTAAGCGTGCTCCCCGGGCAGATTGTGATGGCCGGGGGCTCGGCACGAGTGATTCGGAAACTGCAGCACTTGTCGGGTGTTCGAGGAGCGCTGTGCTGACTGTCTTCAACACGTGGTGAAACCTCGTTCAGACGTCGTGGTGCTGGGTGACCACCTCTCGATACCAATGTCGGATGTCGTAGGCTGGGCAGATTGGTAAAACAGGATAGGCGGCTAACTGTGGCGTAACTAATATCACAAAATGGCTCTCAGCACTATGGGACTCAACTGCTGAGGTCAGAAGTCCCATAGAACTTAGAACTATTTAAACCTAACTAACCTAAGGACATCACACACATCCATGCCCGAGGCAGGATTCGAACCTGCGACCGTAGCGGTCGCGCAGTTCCAGACTGTAGCGCCTAGAACCGCTCGGCCACTCCGGCCGGCCCTAATATCACACAACCGACGACCCATGCGTGTATCAACGTTAACACTACATCGTCGGCAGCTACAACTGAAATGAGCACATGACCATCGGCATTGGACGTTGGCGCAGTGGCAGAGCGTTGCATGGTATGATGAATCCCGATACCTTCTTCATCATGGTTATGGGACGGCGCGAATCCGTCGTCTCCCAGGGGAACAGCTCCTTGACGTCTGTATTGTGGGATCGACACAAGCTCGCGGCGGCTCCATTATGCTATTCACATGGGCACCCATGGGTCCAGTGGAGCTCACGCAAGGCACCATGACGGCCAAGGAATATCATACACTGGTTGCAGGCAACGCATACCCGTCCCTGATTATCATGTTTCCCGAGCCGCGCTGGGTTGCTGCGTGGTCTCAGGCGCCTTGTACGGTTCGCGCGGCTCCCCCTTCCTCCTTCGGGCATAGGTGTATGTGTGTTGTCCTCAGAGTAAGTTAGATTAAGTAATGTGTAAACCTAGGAACCGATGACATCAGTAGTTTGGTCCCATGGGAACTTACAAGAAATTTCCAAATTTTCCATGTTTCCCGACAGTAGTGGCATTTTTCAGCAAGATAATGCGCCACCTTAAATGGCCAGAACTGTGATGGAGTGGTTCGAGGAACACAATGGCGAGTTTCAATTAATGTGGTGCCCCCCCCCCCCCCCCCCCCCCAACTAGCCAGATCTGAATCCGATCGAACACATCTGGGATGTGATTGAACGTGGCGTCAGAGATCATCAACCCCTAAGCGAAATTTACGGGAGTTAGGCGCCTTGTGTGTTGATGTGGTGCCAACTCCCTCCAGCGACCTACCAAGGCTTCTTTGCTTCCATGCCACGCCGCTTCATCACTGTTATCCGAGTAAAAGGTGGGCATACCGGTTATGAGGCACGTGGTTCTGGCTGATTAGTGTTTAAGCATCAATAGCGATTATGGACAGTGCTCCACTATTAAATGAAATATTGTTTAAATTGTTTATTCTCTATGGCTGTTCAATGACTGAAGACGAGCTCCCTGATCTCGAAAAACATTGTGACAATAAGCCAAGCATAGTAATTTTTGTGAGAGATCTGTATCCAGCGTTGAAACAGTTGCAACATTACACAGTCACCGTACATTAAAGTTTTTGATATCGTATATAATTTGCTAAATAAGAGTAAGTACTGGTCCTCATTGGACACCAGACTTGTGGAGAGTAGATAACTGTAAATATTGTTCAATTCACTTCACAAATTCGTTTGTGAATGCACCTCCTACTGGTAAGTAAAGCAAAATTTTCTCCTTCCTTCACTGTTACTACAACTACTGCTGAAACTTATAAACCGTAAACAGTATAAGCTCACAGCACTTCCGACAAACAGACAATAGTGCCTACATGAAAAATCAGGTAAACTGCGACTCTTTAAGCAGCATTGCCCAGTTTGCGAGGTTAATTTGAATTATCCCGTTCAAAACCAGAATGTTGGGGAACAAATGTTATTATTTCTATTCGAGTGACGGTATCTTTAACAATGGTTAAAATTTACACGACGCTACCATTTCAAATTCAAGAAAATGTGACTGATTTTGAACTTTTCAAAGTGAAAAAGAAAGTTTAACAACCATGGAATTCTTATTTCATTCTAAGATGCTGCTTACATGTCTTTTCCCTTATCTTTTTAAACAAGAAAATATCAGAATACTTCAGTTGTCTCGTAGAGATATTAATTCTCTTATTTTTCTTTACATTGAGTGGATGTATGGTTCAAGTTGATGTAAATCGCTTATTGAATAATTACTGATTTAATTTATATAACAGTGTCTTATTTAGCAGAAATATTTGAAATACTGATTATCCATCTCATTAAGCAATCAGATATGTAAACAGATATTTATCCGAGGAGACCGAGTTCAGCAGGATTGCAACCGCATTCTTCAATGACGAAACAACTGAAGCCTCAAACTGGCTCTTTCGTTAACCATTCTTACATTAGAGAAAGTATCTATCTTTGTAAGAGACACGAAGTCCAAACACACTGATTTCTTATACTTTCATGGTGTAAGAATTTTATTCAAGTTTTAAAGTCAAAGGTTAATTAACAATGACGGGAGACATCAACAACGCATTGGCCCAAATGTTCAGTGATGAAAGAATAGTAATGAAACTTTTTTATATCGAAATAATAAAATTTTCTTACTTTAGCTACTCAGAGAAACTGTAAGAATGAGAAACAATCACATCGCTGTTGGAATGTGCTTTCTTGATGTGCAAAATCACATAGGCGAATGTATGAATTACCGTTATCTTTAAATATCTCTTAATGGAGGATATTTTCCTTTGTGTAACTTTGTCTAACAAGAAGCCACATTACAACCTCTACACTGCTGGAAAATCTGAGGTGTTCGCTTGGAATCAAATCAACACCACCTAGAGAAACAAGGTGTTACAGTACAGGCATGATGTCATGGCACTTCACACAACGCTGCTCGCGGTAACTCGATCTCCAGTAAAGATGTTGCGTTAACATTGCTTTGTCAAATGATAAATACGTTGTGCTAAATTTCGCTAAAGTTGTCTATCTGATAAAAATGAAGTTACTGAGAATTACATGTTTTTCATTTACTGAATTCACCATTCTTATTGTTTTGTCAAATACATTGTATCAGATGTAGGATAGTGAATATCTATGAACGATGGTTTTATTTGAGCTGATTTCGTTTTTATCATCGCAATGTTTTACGGAACATATGAAATGCACATCGTTTACTTGTAAATAATTCCGAATATTGAACCGAAAACTTTGAACAATTACACAATGAGGGCAATAAAAAATTAACTTGTATAATGAAACACGCAGTAAGCCATATTGATGCCAAAAAATATTAGTTAAAAACCATATACAGAATATTAAACGCAATGCCACTCATATTTATATACTGTTTTTAGTGCAGTGCTGCACATGCTGTTGCATGACAAAACTGAACCCTAATAAGTATATGAACACAGTCAAACAACTCACAACATCTAGGCCTCATGAAATCTACTGTGAATTAGAGTTTACCTATAGTGAATAAAATAACTAAAGCACTCTCTCGGTATCATGCTTTTACGAATATAAAAGAAGCAGCAAACCTCATAAGAAATGTAAACTTCCTGAATTGAGATCCTTTATTTTCAGATAAGCACAAAATAGAAAAATAATAGGCATAACATGTTGTCAGGTTAAATAAATTGCTAGATTCAATAAATCAATGAGTAAAATAAACAATAAATGTTGAGAAGAATATACAAAGGACATTCTTATTAGACCAAAAGCTACCCTGAAAACATCTGTCTCTCTAGACCAACTTCACCGAAAAATGTAAACATTTATCATCCAACAATATATAATCACTAAACAGCAAATACAACTATTCAACTTATTGAAACAGTACCATCCCACACCCACCAACAAAATTGACATCTGCTGTTGAGAGCACATATTGTATCTCTGTGTGTACAGTTCTTGAAAGGCAACTTTAGAATACTCAGCCAACTAATAATGTGACACAAATAGGAGATAGTGCTGTAAATAAAGACGATAAAGTGACAACAGTTTTGAATTCTATATGAACATTGTGTAGGAGGAACTCTCTGTACATTCTCCCCAGAGTTAAGGGAAAAAGCTAGCAAACAAAACTATTCATATACAGTGACTACACACTACAGACAGAAGCAAGAACACTAAAACCTAGATGAGCTTCAACATATGACAATAGCTCACAGATTAAACAGGATATGTAGTTAGGATACCAATTACCGATATAGCTTGTAAAAAGTACCATGTATTTGCGAACGCACACAGAACATTTGACATAATGTATAGGGTACATAACAGAGCCAGGAATTCAAAATAGCCCACTGATAGTATGGCTGAGTCAGTTTCAGGTTGCCAGGTTATCCCTCCCCACGATATAACATCATTGATGACATAATGCATTTGTTCCGAGATTTCTCCCAATCCCTCACCTCTCACACACAGACCAATTGTCCTATGATTAAACTGGTCAGGAATTCAAAATAGCCCATTAGCACTACTGTGTTTTCTCTCATTCAAATGACGTAACTGTGGAAGTACGGCTGTTTGTCCTACGTAAAAATTGCTGGGACGTTCAAAAATTCCCAGACATGGCTTTGTTCTGGTGGCATGAAATTGAAGATCCGAGATGGTCATCGAAGATGGTTAATCTGAGGATAGTAGGACAGTCTACATAGTTACCAGAATCCGTCCATCTCTACGAACGTCAGAATCCAAAACAGCGATCCAGAGTGGCAGATCTGAGGATACTAGGACAGTCTGTAGGATGTCACAAGCCAAGATGGTGATCAAAGATCAAGATGGCGGTCTGGGCATACTAGGAAGGTCTCTATGACACCACATTCCATGATACCAATCCATAGTCCACTTTGGGGTACAAGGACAGCTTGAACGGTTGTCAGATTTCGTACACCGAAGGTACAGAACCCGATCCTACGCTTAAAATGGCGGGAAGACAAAAGCCTTTGGTTTTTCCACTCCTATGACGTAACAGTTCACTTGCCATAAGTTCAAAATGTTGTTAGTCCACCTGGGAAGGGGTAGGAATAATTCCTTTTTATTAGTTAAACAAATATCGCACCAGGTGAGTCTCCTTTCCATGTATCGCTGCCACCTCTATGCACCACCACCTCTCTACATGCCGGCCAAAAAGTCTGAACCAGCCACGCTCGCACTAGCATCAGTCGTATCGACAAAACGCCTCGGTGTCCGCGGTGACATATGAGTCTGGGGCAACATAGGCAACATACAGTAGATGGGAGTCACACAACCACTGGCTGGAGACATCAAAGTGCGCTGGGCTGTTGGAGCCATCCTGTCACCTTCACTGCCAAACTCAAATGTCAGGATAGTAGTCCCGATTTACACCACTAGCATGCCCATATTACGAGTTAAAATGCTGGGAATTCTAGATTACTAATTGCCTGCACAATGTTCTGCTCGGATATTCAAAAATTCCAACATACACCCTATTTATTCTCTAAACGAACATCTTGAATACTCAGAAGCCAAAAAAAGAAGATGATACGTTTTTATTCTAAAATTTCACCGCGAGAAATTTATGTGTGATGTGAGTGATGGCTATTAAACCAACAGTAACATGCGCTGATCATAGCCAGCCACCCCAGTCGCGCAATAAACACGTCAGTCTTATCTGCACCCACCATGGATCATAGGCAGAAGACTTTTGTACGGTTACAGTATATTTATAGGTTTTCAGCACACATGTACAATTAATGTCTGCTTTGAGTTAACAATTAAGATCTGCTGAAAATTTATCTTCTTGACACGATATGATGAATTATATGTTTTACACCTTGTTGTTGTTATGGTCTTCAGTCCAAATACTGGTTTCATACATCTCTCTACTCTAGTCTATCCCATGCAAGAGACTTCATCTCTGCGTAATTACTGCAATCTACAACCATATGAACCTGTTTACTGTGTTCAGTCACTGGTCTCCCTCTAAAATTTTACCTCTCCCCCCCCCCTCAAACACCCACACCCACACACACATACACACACACACACACACACACACACACACACACACACACTTCCCTCTATTACCAAACCCGCGATTCTTGATTTCTCAGGATGTGTCCTATGAACTGATCCCTTCTTTTGGTTAAGTTGCGGCAGAAATCGATTTTTTTTCCCTATTCGATTCAGTACCTCCCTGTTAGTGTTCGATCAACCCATCTAATCCTCAGCATTGTGCAGCGTTTCACAAGACTGGCGGTTTGGTGGTTCACATGCTGACACGCTAAAATAATATGGCTTCAGCCAAACGAAAAACAAACTATACACTGAGATGACAGAAGTCATGGGATACCTCCAAATATCGTCTCAGACCTCCTTTTGCTCAGCACAGTGCAAAAACTCGACGTAGCATGGACTCAACAAGTCTTTGGTAATCCCAGGTAGAAATACTGATCCACGCTGCCTGTACAGCCGTTCACAATTGCGAAAGTGTTTTCAATGTAGGATTTTGTACACGAACTGACATCTCGATTAGTCCCATAAATGTTCGATGGGATTCATGTCGGGGAATCTCGGCGACAAAACCACTCGCTCGAACAGTCTAGAAAGTTCTTCGAACCAATTGTGAACAACTATGGCCAGGTGACATGGCGCATTGACATCCATAAAAATTCCATCGTTGTTTGGGTACATGAAGTCCATGAATGGCTGCAAATGGTCTCTCCAAGTAGCCGAATATCCATAAGCCCCGGCCATGCCATATAGACATAGCCCACATAGTATGGTGCCTTAGTGACGGTACAACTGACTGTTTTTTTAACAACCGATTGATCAGTCGATTGTTATTTTGTTCGGTCGGTTCTTTTAGTCGACTGAAACAACCGAATGAAACTACTTTCATCGGCTATGTCAGCTACACGAATGTTTTCACTCACCGTTACACGTATGTTTTCATTCCCACATCTGGTCCAAGTGGCTTCAGTTAGTGCGAGACAACTGACTGACCCAAGTTTTAAAAGTTTTAATATCTGGTACTGCTCCGTACATTTATGTACATGTAAATGAACAGCCACTTCTTAACATGTTTATATTAGGTCGGTTTCTTGTCTGTTTGTTCGGTGCATATTTTGCGATTGATTTTAAAGTAACTTCCCGGTAAGCTAGACGCTTGAAACTTTCAGCATAACTCAGAACTGGAAGACAATGCAATATTAACTCACTTGCTTCCCTGGCGTGCTGTGGAGGATATTTTTGTACCACTGTTATTTCCCTGTTTTCCTGTTCCAGTCGCGTATGTTTCGCAGTTACAAACGCTTCATGCCAAGCATCTCTGCGAGCTCGATTCTTTCTAATTTTTAGATTCGGGGTCTTTTCACGAGATATACATCGGAGGAAGCAATATGTTGGTCGACTCAATTGAAGATAAACTGGAAAAAACCTGAAATTCACCTCATGTCTCTATTCTAATCTCCTCAAAATGTTTGAAACGAATAGAAAATTTTCACACGCACAAGACTAGTGTGTGTGTGTGTTGGGGTTTATGGGCGCTCAACATCGAGGTCATCAGCGCCCTGACACAAGACTAAAATGCAGGAAACTACTATTTGAATACAAAACTTTTTAATATAACGCGTTTTTAAAACGGACTTAAAGGCAGTCCTGAAAATTTGTGCCTGTGAATTTTTAATAGCTATGACAATACTTGTAAAACTAAAAATGGAGTATTTTGTGGACTGGCAAGACAGCCAATCCACTAGGACGGGAAGCCGAAGGGCACGCGTTTAAGCTCACGCAGGATGGCGTGAGGTCTGGAACAGGACAAGGTCTTTATAGTAGCAAAAATAGTACGTAGCTTCTGGAATACTTAACTTTAATCCATAATTGGTGAACATCGGTCTGACAGTACATGCATCACAAGATAAATAGCAAATGATAATGGCGCCTTGCTAGGTCGTAGCAAATGACGTAGCTGAAGGCTATGCTAACTATCGTCTCGGCAACTGAGAGCGTAATTTGTCAGTGAACCATCGCTAGCAAAGTCGGCTGTACAACTGGGGCGAGTGCTAGTAAGTCTCTCTAGACCTGCCGTGTGGCGGCGCTCGGTCTGCAATCACTGACAGTGGCGACACGCGGGTCCGACGTATACTAACGGACCGCGGCCGATTTAATGGCTACCACCTAGCAAGTGTGGTGTCTGGCGGTGACACCACAGAGTACGTAACGCGCCTGCAGTAGATAACGGGAGTGTAGAGAAGAACTGTCGTTAAGAAAAATGACAGAACAGTTCAATCATTTGAAGTGAAATGAAATTGTCAGCGCCTTTGGTGAATAGTTCATGCACATGTTACATATTGCGTGCGTTCCACGTTTTTTCATTTTAAATTTTATAAGTATTGTCATAGATATTGTAAGTAGGCTGTTTAGGTTTTTATGTTGGTAACGCCACGTAGCGCTCTGTATGAAATCACTGACTGTGCTATGTGCAGTCTGTGGCTGGTTTGCATTGGTGAAATATTTGCTATTGTAGTGTTGGGTAGTTGGATGTGAACAGCGCGTAGCGTTGCGCAGTTGGAGGTGAGCCCCCAGCAGTGGTGGATGTGGGGAGAGAGATGGCAGAGTTTTGAGAGCGGACGATCTGGACGTGAGTCCGTCAGAAAAAGGAAATTTGTTAGACTGGATGTTATGAACTGTTATATATTATGACTTTTGAACACTATTAAGGTAAATACATTGTTTGTTCTCCATCAAAATCTTTCATTTGCTAACTTTGCCTATCAGTAGTTAGTGCCTTCAGTAGTTTGAATCTTTTATTTAGCTGGCATTATTGGCGCTCGCTGTATTGCAGTAGTTCGAGTAACGAAGATTTTTGTGAGGTAAGTGATTCATGAAAGGTATAGGTTATTGTTAGTCACGGCCATTCTTTTTTAGGGCTTATTGAAAGTCAGATTGCGTAACGCTAAAAATATTGTGTGTCAGTTTAGTGTTGATCAGAATAAGTAAAGAGAGAAATGTCTGAGTACGTTCAGTTCTGCTCAGCTGTTTGAAAATAAAATAACGTAAGAGGTTTACTATCACAGTCATTCATTAATTTTTCTAAGGGGATGTTTCAATATTAAAAAATACAAGCACAAATATGAAGGACTATCTGTACGGCGTTAGGATTCTATATGGTGCTGGGCGAAATAGTTTAACACGTTTTAAAAACTAAAACTAAACTCATCCTGCACAGGCCATGAAGGCCCAAAGGGACCGACTGGCCGCCGTGTCATCCTCAGCCCACAGGCGTCACTGGATGCGGATATGGAGGGGCACGTGGTCAGCACACCGCTCTCCCGGCCGTATGTCAGTTTACGAGACCGGAGCCGCTACTTCTCAATCAAGTAGCTCCTCAGTTTGCCTCACAAGGGCTGAGTGCACCCCGCTTGCCAACAGCGCTCGGCAGACCGGATGGTCACCCATCCAAGTGCTAGCCCAGCCCGACAGCGCTTAACTTGGGTGATCTGAGGGGAACCGGTGTATCCACTGCGGCAAGGCCGTTGGGCTTAAAACGTTTTAGTACGAGTTAAAAACGTGCTACATTAAAAGGTTTCTTACTGAAATAACTATTTTAACTTAAATTTATTGAAGCTCTATCTCTCTCTTCCCGTCAGTTAGCACTCACTTCCATAATTCTTTTTCGGTAAATACTGACGTGACGTGAACATAAACCATGTATGACACAATTTTTTAATTGGTTACTTGTTTACCTGCATTTTTAGCATATACTGCCACTTGTGGGAAATACTTTTTCGCGGAAAACATTTATCATCAATCGTTAATTTTCTTTGAATTTCTTTGCTTAATATAGTTTCATAATATGAATCTCCTTGCAGATATTGTATTCTGGCATCGCACTGAATTTATTCTGAGAATCAGGTCCTACTCAGTCATATGAGTTCTGTCATTCGTTTAAATTACTCTGATTCAAATATACATATATTTATGTAATAGTTAATGTTTTTTTGTTTTCGTCAGGCTTCTGGCACATCACAATCACGATAGTGTTATTTGTTGCCATTCAAGGAGCACAAACGATTAATGCACATTTATAAATTTCAAAATTTGCAGCTACTTACAACAATCAAAACACAATAATCCTGACGCTGCAACCCAAAGTTACCGCTAAAGGTAGTTTTATGTTCGTTGAAATGAGTGTGCGTAATAGTGTTTATATGTAGATATGTTTTTTGTGTTGTACGCGGTTGTGTATCGTATAAGCTAGGCTGAAATGTGAAATGGTTAACCAGCTCAGAATGTGCCTAGACGGAAAAACCGCCTTAAACAAAATAAAAAAGAAAGAAAAAGGGAAGCTGAATAAGAAATGACTGGCAAAAGCGATTCAAGGTGACGGGGAATCAAACTGCAACGGCTCTCGCCATCCCAAGTCTGACACACAGCTAGTCCAGATATTTTTAAAATAATACCTTAAAATTACTCAGTTGAATTACATTATAACATCTTGTACATCATCAAATAAGCTGTGATCGTACTCGCTCAAATTCCTATGAGCAAAAATACATGTCATTTAGGTAAAGTTATAATTTTGCAACATTGGGTTTCCCACGCATTAGTCCTAATTTTGAGGATGTCCAAGGGGCTTACTGGAGGAATTTGTACACAACTTTTACGTGTCTGGGGAAAGTCCAGAGGCATACTGGAGGAACCTTTATACAACTTTTAGGGGTAGACCAGGACCTTTTTTCGTGGAAATTCAATTGACTGGAAATAAACCTTTATTATGTTGTGTTACTTTTTGTTTCACCGTTTTAGTTATTGACTGACCGACAACCAGTAGTGTGTGGAATGGCTGGCACAGACCAGATCTGACACCCAGGTCCTGCGGAACCCCATTACATTTTTTTTCTTTGGACGGAAACTGCAAGAATTGTGAACTCGCGCATCAGAGGAGCAACAGCACGAGAACATGCTAGGCCGGACATGGTACTGGAATATCGCTTAGATATATAATGTGTGCTACAGATGGCGCACAGATTTAAGGTGGCCGTACGCTCCACCCCCCCCCCCCCTTTCCCTTTTTTTGCAAGACAGATACGATTTTTCTAATTATGTCCCGATTTTTTTCAGAAGTTATCCGGGACTTCTATTTGTTCCGCATTTAATAACATTATTAAACAATTTACCCCAAACTACATGTTCACTTCACGTGTATAATGATGCTCGTACTGAAAGGTTTAGCCGGTAGCGGTGGCGGAGCGGTTCTAGGCGCTTCAGTCCGGAACCGCGCGGCCGCTACGGTCACAGGGCGAATCCTATCTCGGGCATGGACGTGTGTGATGTCCTTAGGTTAGTTAGGTTTAAGTAGTTCTAAGTTCTAGGGGACTGATGACCTCCGATGTTAAGTCCCATAGTGCTCAGGGCAATTTGAACCATTTGAAAGTTTATTTGAGCGAATTTCGGTGAAACCTGAGTTGAATGATTTCATATGCTGTTGACGAATATAGACATCCTGAAGAAAATTTACATCACTGATAAATATTGTATATCTGCTCGCACTCCTTCGTCTTATAAGGCACTAATAAAATATAAATTAATGTACTTTTTTAACAAATTAAAGTGACAGTTTACATTTATAATATTTGATTAAGACTTTTTTGCAATATAAGATTTTTTACGTGTCCCGAATTTTGATGTAGAAAATATGGTTACCTTAACACAATGAACTCTGTTAAGCGGCTACTATAATCTTATGTACATGAACATTATGTTGCAAACCACACGTTTCCACCTCTCTGCATTTCTGAAATACGATACAAGCGATCAAAGCTACAAAGATAATTTTGGAACACCTCTGTTTTCGATCCTTTCTTATAGAGACAATGAGAAGGCGCCGACAATCGGCGATTGCATGCACCGCGATGCCGTCCCGCCCGCCAGACAACTGAATATTTTTCATTTGCCATTTAGTCATTGAGCTGTATTAAAAATGACTTGCAAATTAGTACTAGGTTTGACACTACGTTTGAACACGAACGTCTCTATAACGCGCTTTCTCTAATCCTCGTCAGTCTCGTGTGTAATTTATGTGTGCTGATTGATAGGCGGTGCGCGCCCACTGGCATTGTCAGCATTCAAACGTAAGCGAGGAAATATATTCCCCCTGTCATGTCCCCGCTCCCCGCAGTACATCGTGGCCGCCGGCGAACTTATACAGGCTTTGTGTGTACGGAAAAATAATCCAATTTGATCCAACTGCACGGATTTTTCGAAGTTGTTGTCTGGGATTGGCAGTTTAAGTGATGGCAGGCCTACGCCAGCGATACGTCAACATAATCTGTTACGCGTTAATGGCACCTGGAACAACTTAATCCACAACAATATATGAATCACTTTTAAATGATCAAAAGAAAAATTACCCCTTTCAGTACACATTCAAATGAACATGTATAATGCTTATTTTAACTTTGGCATACCCTCTGAAATACGTCTTCGCTTACCCCTTTGGATAAGGCTACCTCTGGTGGTGTACTGTATCACTCTGGTTTCACTGAAACTGATAGATCACTCAGCTACAACACTTAAGAGTGATTTCAGCTGAAAGAATGGATACATGGTTCAACCGACAGAAAAACTACTGACCTTTCTCACTTAAGAAAAATGAACAATTCAGAAAATATGTAACGTTACAAAGGTGACGAATGTTTTCAGTCGGTTGTTCCCACAGACTGCTTTCACTTGAAAAAAATAAATGAGTAATAATGCAACCGACACGTAAAACTACAATCGACTGACTCGACTCTTTTCATCCGGTTGCTCCCAAAGACTGGTTTAAGTCAAAAGAATAAATGAGTAGTCCGACCAACTGGACGATTGTTTTCATTTGGTTGCTCCTACAGACTGGTTTCAATCAAAACAATTCAAATGAGACATAAAACTACAACCGAATGAATCGATTGTTTCCAAAAACCTAATGAATCGATTCTTTTCATTTAGTTGTTCCCATCACTATGGGTCCACCATCAGCTTGCACAGTGCCGTGTTCACAACTTGGATCCACGGCTTCGTGGGGTCTGCGCCACACTCGAACGCTACCGTCAGCTCTTACCAACTGGAATCGGGACTCATCTGCCCAGGCCACATTTTTCCAGTCGCCTGGGGTGTAACCGATATGGTGACGAGCCCAGGAAAGGCACTGCAGGCTATGTCATGCTATTAGCAGAGTCTCTCCCGTCTGTTGTATAGGCCATTATCGCCTAATTTCACCGCATTGTCCTGTCGGATACGTTCGTCTTAGGTCTCACATTGATTTCTGCGGTTACTTTAAGCGGTGTTGCTTGTCTGCTAGCACCGACATTTCTATGTAAACGTCGCTGTTCTCAGTCGTTAAGCGAAGGCCGTCGGCCACGGCGTTGTCCATGGTGAGAGATAATGATCGCAGAATACTGAATTTTCTAACGATTTCCGAAATGAAATGTTCCATGCGTCTAGCTCCAACTACCATTCCGTGTTCAGAGTCTGTTACTTCGCGTCGTGCGACCATAATCAAGTCGGAAACCGTTTCACATGGATCACCTGCGTACAAATGACAGCTCCGCTAATGCATTGCCTTTTTATACCTTCTGTACGCAATACTACCGCCATCTGTATATGTGCATATCGCTCTCACATGACTTCTGTGACATCAGTGTACTCCTTTACATCACAATCACCATGTTCTTATTCTGGGTGTGGCGCAGTGAGAAACTTATATCCAGAGTCCGTTCACTTTACTGGGTAATATTTCTGCGCTAGCAGTATCGTAATATCCGGTAACAAGCAGATCCTTCGTACCCTCCCAAATGTGACTGCAGCGTCTTAACTACTGTGCCTCTACAGTGGTCGATACTGAATTCTGTTGGTGTGAGATGATATGTAGTTCTGTAAAACCAATTAACTTTGTTCTGTCATGTACTTAATTCGTAGTGTGTAATTCATTTTCGTGACATTTCAGTTGCATGTATCGTTCTTGGTGTGCCAGTTCTCTCAGAAGTTCGTGTACCTTCCGTCTGGTTAGCTTCCTCTTGTTACATAAGACTACATCGTGTCTGGAGAAGTATAAAAGAACTAACAAATGTAATGGCTTTGCCTGGTCGATTTTCCCCGCTACTTAGGTGGAAACGAAGGGGACATAAATGGCCTCACATCCGGGAGGCTTTGGGGAAATGACGGCAAACCCTTTTTAGGAGACTACATCGGACGGGTGGGGTGCTGCAGTATCGGCTCTGTCGTAGTGTGACTAACAGGGAGGCGCGTTGTGCAACTGCCATGAACACGCCAGGGGAGGCACCCTAACCACGCCTCAAGGGCTTCGCGCCCTTCCGGAAGTGCGCGTCCGGCTGCTGGTGACGCAGCTTGCTCTGCTGTCGTCCTCAGGTTTGCCTCAGCACCAGTATTCGTTTTTATTTCTACATCTGTAACTTTTATCGTACTGCTCAACGTCAGCGGAATACCTTAAGGTAATGCTACTCGTATGGTCCGTAGACGCAGATGGACGTCAGTAGGCAACTACTTGCTGATTGAAGAGTGAGAACCCACAGTAAACAGAAGGTATAAGTATTATTGGAAGGCTACACTAACTAAAGCAAATCTACGAAGCATCTGGCCAGAAAATTCACCTGACGGAGACCAAATGTTCAAATGTGTGTGAAATCTTATGGGACTTAACTGCTAAGGTCAGCAGTCCCTAAGCTTACACACTACTTAACCTAAATTATCCTAAGGACAAACACACACACCCATGGCCGCCCGGTG
This sequence comes from Schistocerca serialis cubense, assembly GCF_023864345.2. Taxonomy (NCBI): domain Eukaryota; kingdom Metazoa; phylum Arthropoda; class Insecta; order Orthoptera; family Acrididae; genus Schistocerca; species Schistocerca serialis. The sequence continues at coordinate 105,747,684 of NC_064639.1, read as the reverse complement.
TGGCCGAGCGGTTCTTGGCGCAACAGTCTGGAACCGCGAGACCGCTACGGTCGCAGGTTCGAATCCTGCCTCGGGCATGGATGCGTGTGATGTTCTTAGGTAGTGAGGTTTAAGTAGTTCTAAGTTCTAGGGGACTGATGACCTCCGATGTTAAGTCCCATAGTGCTCAGAGCCATTTGAACCATTTGAACACACCCATGCCCGAGGGAGGACTCGAACCTCCGCCGGGACCAGCCGCACAGTCCATGACTGCAGCGCCTCAGACCGCTAGGCTAATCCCGCGCGGCTGACGGAGACCAATTTCAGCACGAGAAGACGAATGCGTCAGTTCCTAGTATTAGTTCCTAGTAAACATACAGAAAAGGTATATCTTGTTGCATATGAATCCATCAAGAAAAACGACACACTCACCGTCTGAGCACTGTACCATATCTCTTCACAAAAGAAAGAGAGGAGGCTAAACAATCTGTGTATTTATGGAACAAGAAGAGCGCCGGCCGGTGTGGCCGAGTGGTTCTAGGCGCTTCAGTCTGGAACCGTGCGACCACTACGGTCGCAGGTTCGAATCCTGCCTCGGGCATGGATGTGTGTGATGTCCTTAGGTTAGTTAGGTTTAAGTACTTCTAAGTTCTAGGGGACTGATGACCGCAGAAGTTGAGTCCCATAGTGAAAAAAAAACAAGAAGAGCAGACCAAAGATGTGACAATTTTAGTAATTAATGCAACACATTTTTTCTGAAAGTTAGTTTCTTATATTCACGATTCCAGCACATCAAATTATTTCCCACTCCTTTGGCCATAAAATCCTATTTTTCAACATAACCTCCGTTCGATGTCGCGGCCTCACGCCACTTTACTGGGAGGATCTGTATGCCCGCATGGTGTCCACTGGTCGACGTCTTGCTGCCTCAGTAACCACCCCATTATCCACATACTGCTTCCTGAGGAGCGCACTCTTCATTTGGTCAAACAGACGGAAGTCAGAAGGTGCGAGATCCGGGCTGTAGACTTGACTTATGTGAGACCTTGCGTCCACATGGAGAAAGAGAAATTCGTTTGCATTTTTTTGGCGACGAACAGTCTGCAGTCTTTTCTTCCTGAATTTCCTGAGGGTAGCACATTACACTTCCTGGTGATCGTTGCACCATAAGAGAGAACAGCAAACAAAATAGCCCCTTCATAATCCCAGGTGCTTGACTGCGATTGTCGATCACTTAGAATGAGAGTGTCCGCACGTTCCAACATTGCAGGAGTTCAGCTGTGTGCGGCCGTCCGGCATGCAGGAGATCGGACACGTTTGCGCGACTTGTTGCTATGATAACAGACGCCCCGCCCAACCACTAACCGTGCTTTTGTTCACTGACAGTTATCCGCAGATATTCTGCAAGCGACTAAGAATATCAGCAACTGTCTGGTTTTCCGCCAAAAGAATCTCAGTTACAGCTCTCTGCTTGAAACGCACCTCCGCTACGGACGCCATTTTGAGTACATATAGCGCCGTCACCTATCGGAATTTCATGAAGCTGTAGAATCTGAAGCGGAAATATTCGACAATGTCCCACAACAAACGTGACAGAATCTTGCTTTATCTTCCGTAAGACAGTCCGGCGTTGGTTTATTGCGACGACATCATCGTCGAAGGGAACTAAGATCTTCATCTTGTTTACTTCATTAGAAAACTCGAATTACGTACCACAAATTTAGCGATTTTCCTAAAAACACAGACGTGTACTCAGACTCATAATGCTATGTGGTTCGGGTCCCGGATGGGGCACACATTTTCAGGCCATCCTGTTACCCGTGCGGTCTAACGCGTTGCTTTCCGGGCGGGAAGGCGTGCCGGTCCCCGGCACAAATCCGCCCGGCGGATTCGCATCGAGGTCCGGTGTGCCGGCCAGCCTGTGGATGGTTTTTAAGGCGGTTTTCCATCTACCTCGGCGAATACGGGCTGGTTCCTCTTATTCCGCCTCAGTTACACGATGTCAGCGATTGCTGCGCAAACACTTTTCTCCACGTATGCGTACTCCATAACTACTCTACCACGCAAACATTGGGGCTACTCTCATCTGGTGTGAGACGTTTCCAGGTGGGTCCACTGGGTGCCGAACCGCACAATAACCCTGAGTTCGGTGTGGGGAGGCGGTGGGGCGGGTGAACTGCTGCAGCCTGTTGTGGGGTTGTGTACCACTGAGGGCTACGGCGGGGACGAAGCCCGTCCGTCGTTTCTAGGTCCCCAGTTTCATACAATACAATACAAATGCTATGTCACCTAACTGGCGAATATAATGCGTGCTTTTATTTATTGAAGTCATCGGGAGTTCCTTTTAAGCGGAAACACAGACGCTGTAGGTACTATTCCGGCCAGTACAAGGTTCTTATGTAGGGACGTTCGACATCGTGACTGAACGCATCGAAACGTCCATGTTCTGCGGGACAGAAGACTGGAGTGGAAGCAGCCGTCAGAGTTAGCCACGTCCACTGGCACAACATTCACAAAAAATTGTGTCTTGACTGATGGAAGAGTTTCGTTTCACGTAATTTACTCGTTACACAACCAGTTATGATGGTTTCGGCAGGAAGGTTACGCAATTACCATACGCTATACAACCGCAACAAATCAGGTTCCTTCGAACCCAGCAATTGTATACAACCGCTGACTCGTAGAAAGATCCGTACCTAAATACGGGAAAATTACACAAGTCGCACAAATACCCAATAAAGAAAATAAGAGTAATCCGCTGAATTACAGGTCCATATCACCAATGTCGATTTGCAGTAGGAACATACGCTGTGCTCGAACATTATGAAGTACCTCCAAGAAAACGATTTATTGACAGACAGTCAATATTGACTCAGAACATATCGTTCTTGTGAAACACAACTAGCTGTTTATTTTAATGACAGGGGGATATCAAACTCATTCCATATTTCTAGAGTTCCAGAAGGTTTTTGACACCGTTCCCCACATGAAACTTCTGATCAAGTATCGTCTCAGTTGTGAGACAGGATTCGTGAATTCTTGTCAGAAAGATCATAATTTGTAGTAACTGACGGAAAGTCATCGAGTAAAAAGGAAGTAATATCTGGCGTTCCCCAAGGAGATAAAAGAGATATTACAGGCCCTCTGCTGTTCCTAATCTACATAAACGATTTAGGAGACAATTTGAGCAGACATGTTGGATTGTTTGCAGATGTTGTTTCATTTACCGTCTAGTAAAGTCATCAGATGATCAAAGCAGCTTTCAAATGATTTATGCAACATATATATGTGGTTCCAAAAGTGACAATTGATTCGAAATAATGAAAAGAGTTAGGTCATCCACATGAGTACTAAAAGGAATTCGCTAAATTCCGGTTACACAATAAATCACACAAATCTGAAAGCTCTAAATGCAACTAAACACTTAGGGATTACAACTACGGATAACTTACCTTTGGAACGATCACGTAATGTTGTGATTTCTTGGCATATCGATTAGAAAATGCAACATGTTTACTAAAGAGACTGCTTACACTACGCTTGCCCCCCCTCTCCTGGAGTATTACTGTGCGGTGTGCTATCTGAATCAGGTAAGATTGAGGGAGGACGTCGAAAATGTTAAAAAAAGAGCAGCTCATATTGTGTTTTGGCGAAACAGCGGAGAGAGTGCCACGGATATGACACTCGAATTGAGGTGGCAATCATTAAAACAAAGGCACTTTTGGTTGCGACAGGATTTTCTCATGAAATCTCAATCACCTATCTTCCTCTCAGAATGTGAAAATATTTTGTTGGCCCCCAGCTACGTAGGGAGAAATGTTCATCATAATAAAAAAAGATAAATCAAAGCTCGCACGGAAAGATTTAAACTTTTGTTTCTCTCGCGCGCTTTTCGAGGGTGGAGAAATGACTTGAAGGTTGTTCGATGAACCCTCTACCAGGTACTTAACTATGACTTGCAGAATAATCAGATTGATGTAGATGTAAATATAGTTGTAGATGACGTTTCACATATCTATTATCCTAGCTGTAGCCAGCCATAAAACAAAAAAAAAAAAAATGGCAAACTCACTCTCTATTACCATTTTCTATCTCTGAAACAAGCTGCCCTGCAAACTGAGCATAATTCAATGCCATGTTACATTTAAGAGAATGCTGAAGCACTTTCTTTTGTCAACTCACAACTCTTCTCTAAAAATTAACGTTCTGTCCGTGAAACAGTAAAGTATATGCTTCCAATTTTTCAACTTAAGGTTTTTTTCTTTTCGTTCCTCAGTCAGTCCTGCCTCTTTCTTTACCCATCTCTTCATTCCCTGTATTATTTTACGCTCGTCATTCCGCCCTTCTCTCACGCTTCTCTCACTTCCACTCGCTGCCAGTGCCCCACTTTTAAATCTACTGTCTTTGTTATTCTACTTTTCACGGACTAACATAAACTGTTTCTCTTTCCTACTGTAGCTACCATTGTTTCCACTGCTAATGTTCTATTTATTTCTAAGTGCTGTATTCGGCGTTAGATGTAACACATCGCATGAGACGTTTCTCGAAATGAACATGTAAGGTGTCAGGCAAATCCAACACCTTCCATGAAAACCCTGACAAGATAAGCAAATCCAGTAGTATGTCACATAGTTCCGAATAAATCGTGACATTAAATTAATCAAAGTAATACGAGTAACGAGTGAGCAAATGGAATACCACAGACTAACACAAGAATGCCTAAATAAATGTCATACCTTCCCACCGTGAGACAGACGCAGTTCCGAGGGGAGAAACGAGAACAGAAGCCGAGAGCAGAACCGTGTTAAGCTAGAAGGCGATAAGGGACGGACACCCACGTCGTCAGCTAACCGCTAGGACCACCCCCCAGCCCTTGTTAAAAGCTGGAGCCCTCCAGAAGAACAGTATAGATCTTACGATAACACAAAAAGGGCTACCCCAGCCGCAAGTTTTAGCGTGAGACTTTTTCGCGTCTCTGTTACGTCAGGACCACCCCCCAGCCCATGTTAAAAGATAGAGCCTTCCAGAAGAACAGTATAGATCTTACGATAACACTAAAAGGACCACACCAGCTGCAAGTTTTAGCGTGAGACTTTTTCGCGTCTCTGTTACGTTGCAAACTTTAAAAACAGTGCCCCACCACGAAAAGTATAACGTTTCTCATTGGATAGACAGAAATTTTGTAGGCGGAGACCCTGATTGGTCAGATGAAAACACAGGCAGATAGTTTTTCTAAAGCAACTTCGGTCAGTTGTAGTAAGGAGAAGTTAGGAGAGAGTTGCTTCCGAGACGGCGAGGTGAGCGGAGCTGTGCTGTCCTCCGCCCCCTGACGAACACCGACAAGGTAATGAACGCACGCGATGCCGCATAACAGCGCATAAAGCTTCACCGAGAACTGCAGAAGTCTCATCTGTTAGACCCCCTTTTTGCGTAATACTAGTGTCGATCGTCAATTAAAGCTCATGGTGTTCACATTTGTCACTTGAAGTAAAAATCTGAAATGCGATGATTTTTCTGTTATGTAGTTATTGAGAAGCCACATCAGCCACTGTAATTTACGACAAGTTAGATAAGTAATTAAAGATAATTGAGGGTCACTGTAGACCATTTTGATAGTTTTCTCTCTTGTGAGACTTAATTTAAACCTACATTATAGATGTGATATGGCATAGGTCATCCTTCGATCCATTGTACAACTTGGAAACCCACTCAGGGAATATTCGTTCACATTTTTGTTGAACACAGTTGGTTTTTATCATCCTGTATTAAAACATTTCCTTTTATCAATAGTGCAATTTATAAACAATGTTTTGAGAGTAGAATAAAATTTCCAATGGTAATCTTAACTGCTTTTTCGACGTTATTTTACCAGCTAACTAAAAATAGGAAAGCCTTGAACCCCTTCCACTAAATTTAGTTAGTATTAAGATTCTTTTACAGGGAGTGCAGTGGAGCTGACGCTGAAATCATTAAGTATTTGGTTATATCATCGCTAGTCTCACTGAAATCTTCTGAACTCTACATGTCATGTGTGGTCTGTCGTCTCCTTACCAGCAACAGGTCCCAGGTTCAAACTAGTCAATTCCCTAAAAAACACGCTCAGAGCGTCGTTGCGCGAAAGTGGTAGGGAGACACGATATAGAACAAACAGACACCACGCAGAATGTTAGAAACATAATGGAAAAACATGTAGAATGCCTGGTTGCATGCAAAAGAGGGCTTGGATAGCCCTAATCTTGCCAGGATGAATGAATGAAGAAGTATCATAGAATGCGAGTGGTTTTTAAGCTGTTTCCCAGCACCATTCAGGCAAATGTTGGGCTGGGCCATAATTTTCCCCTCATAAAATATGACAAACCCAAACATGAATGACTTGAGAGAATCAGCCAACCACTTGCAGGTATAAAGGTTTCTTTACAACTCTCGATCACGGATTCAGCAATTTTAAAGTTGTCTTCTTGAGACGTAGATGGAACTATTGAGTAAATTTCTACTTCATGGCTTAAAAAAATTATGACGGTGCAAAGGATGTACAAAACCATCGGGTAAAAATATAATAGATAACAATTATTTACACGAAAGAGACAGGTATTGGCGACAACAAATTTCAGAGCAAAGGAGCTCATGTCAAATAACATGGTACGTATGTCCCTCAGGAAACATAAAATATAATCCATTAGCAACATTCCCATAGGAGCTGGGCTAAGCGTAACAGTGTTCACATTAACATGTACGTGGAATTAAAAGGCAGTTGAACAGCCCGTAGGCGGTTGGTACCGTGCGACGAATGACTTAGTTGTCGCAGTGCAAGAAATAGGAACCATAGGTAGGCATCGTACCTGCGCGAAAACATATGACCATAGCAAAGAAATAAAGCTTAAACTATCCACGTTGTATCGAAGAAGGACCGAAGAAATTTAAGTAAAAATATGGGGAGAAAATTTCTCAGTCTCTTTTGATACAATGTGTTTTGGTGCAGGTACGCTAGCTACCGATGTTCCCTATTTCGTGGACTGCGACAACTACCTGAGTCAGTCGGCGCACTACACCAGCCGCTTACGGGCCGTTTAATTGCCTTTTAATTCAATGTGCATTTTAACGTGAAGACTGTTACGCTTAGGCCAGCTCCAATGCGAATGTTTTTAGTGGACTATGTTTTTGGGTTTTTCTGGTGGTCATACGTACCATCTTAATTGACCTCAGCTTCTTTGCTCTGAAATTTGTCGGCGTCAATACGTGATTTTTACGTGTAAGTAAATTTGCATATTATATTTTTACCCGGTGGTTTTGTACGTCCTTTACACCTTGATAATTCTTTTTAACTATGGTGTAAAAATTTCCTCAGTAGATCTATGTTCTTCTGAAGAAGATAATTTTACAATTGTTGAAACCAAGGCCAAAGATTGTTAATAAACCCTTGTACCTGAAACTGGCTGGCTCATTTTCTCAAATCATTCATTTAGATCCACCGTTGCTCAACAGCAGCTATGTTCAAAAACATTTAAAAGATAGACGAATGGTTAAAATACGATCACACACAGAATAAAGTTTGCACATTTCGCACAAAGGCAGCGCATACTACTTCCCTCCCTTAGGTAACCAACATCTGCGATGATACTGACATATCCGGCTGCAAATTTAAATAAAAGAAATTAAAATAATAACCTTCAACATTGCAGCGCATCAGCAATCGTTGGTTAATATATTAAAAAACTAGAAACCCGCCTCGATTTTTTAATAAATTAAAATAAATTTGCAAAATTCTGAGTACAGCGGATCCCTCATTAGACCGGATGAACGCTAAGTCTTTAGCTTGTCGTCACTGCTGGGTTTGCATAACAAGAGTGATACTCTTTTTAATTATTATCGTACAGTATGCCAAAGCGTAGTGTAACCATAAAACGACATGAAACTAGAGCTACAGAGCTCCTAATACCACGCAACGGAGACACCTGGCCTGGTGTCATCGCTGGCGGACATCGACCCGCGGCAGAGTAACTGTCTGCCATTGACAGTTAGCCAGCGGGGCGTCACTTTCACCGCGGAGCGAGGTCGTAGCTCCGCGCCGCTCTTGTACTGCACGTCAGCCTAGCTTCCATATGTGGGCATCACGTTACAGCCTCGGCGAGAAATGTGCTACAAGAAACCGACTGTCTGAAAGTTTACTTTACTTAGACATTTATTTTGCCTAGCAAGGTTAGAGCTCTCTTTCACATCAAGTCAGGCAATCTCTTTAGAAATTCTCTTCGCAGACGACATTACAGTCTGAAAGGAAATTATTGTTTCAATAGCAGCGGAAGGTCGGGTAGAATCGGGCAGCGGACTGTATCTGAGCGGGAACACACGACCAGTGACTCGACTGAGTGCTTTCCTGAGTTGCAACCAATTATCTGCTCCTAGTAAGGTTTTCGATGCACGAACTCAATTTTGGAGTGTTGTGTTTTGTTTACAAATAACTAATGTTATATTTTCGTTCTATCTTTACGTACAACTGATGCTACTCTCTATAATGTAGGCTGTGACGATGTCTAACCCAAGTAATAAAAAAGGGAATGTTAAACTACGACAGTGAGTTCTAGCTGTACCGGACATAGCAATTTCTGTTCGTACCAGACAAAACAAAAATCATAAAAACTTAAATTTTTACTGTTTTTTCTTAAATACACAAATATGGACAACCATGACATAAATGTAATGAAAATGACGTGAAGAAAGGCGTGGGAAATTTCAGACATCTCTAAATGATAATCAGGAAATTTTGTGAGAAATATTCAGTTCCAAGAAGTAGACTAAGCCAGAGACTTAAAGAGTTTTACGGGGAAACAAAGAGGTGGCCAAGAGACTTGTTCTACGAAATAATAAGCTCGTCTGTGAACATTCAGTAACGAGCAGGAAACAGAACGGACACGTTAAAAATTTAGGTAGCTCGCTTAAGTCTTTGACTATGTTTATTTTTTCCTGGGGTTATCCTGTACTTTCACGAGGTCGGCGTGTTATATACTGGATTTGGCAATGTTAATGGTCGAGGGTGGTCGCCAGATGCCCCTGCTTTGCCCCTCCCCCTTTCCCCCCTCCTAAAGCACCCTCATCTTCCTTCCCCCACCATAGGACGGAATTTGTGGCTCAAATGGCTCTGAGCACTATGGGACTTCTGAGGTCATCAGTCCCCTAGAACTTAGAACTACTTAAACCTAACTAACCTAAGGACACCACACAAATGCCCTAGGCAGGATTCGAACCTGCGACCGTAGCGGTCGCGCAGTTCCAGACTGTAGCGCCTAGAACCGCTCGCAAATCCGGCCGGCCGGAATTAGTATACCACAACTGTCTTCGTCTAGTGTTATCTCATGTGACAGTGTGTGAACGTTTTCGGCGTGTTCTCGAAACGTGCAACTGAAGCTGGACGTGAGTACCAGCCTGGTATTCACATAGTCTAACGTGGGACACCCCCTAAAAACACATCCAAGTTACGCCCCACGTCGGCCCTCGTCGTTAATCCGCCGGGCGCTTTCAGTCTACGGCTTGGCAGTTTCCCCGAATCCAGGAATCGGCCTGCTAACGCGTGCGGCCAGCAGAGCGCGTCATGCGTTTGGGTAAATATGAGTTCTTAAATCTAGTGTATGTACAGGGTGACAAATATTGAACTGTTTGAAAAAAAAACATAAATTAGTTACAAACTATGGCGTGGATACACTTTATTCAACACGTTAACGGCCGGCCGAGGTGGCCGAGCGGTTCTAGGCGCTACAGTCTGTAACCGCGCGACCGCTACGGTCGCAGGTTCGAATACTGCCTCGGGTATGGATGTATGTGATGTCCTTAGGTTAGTTAGGTTTAAGTAGTTCTAAGTTCTAGGGGACTGATGACCTCAGAAGTTAAAGTCAGCCATTTGAACCACTTTTTGAACACGTAAACAGATATTCGAATTTCAAATGGATCTGAGCACTATACGACTTAACTTCTGAGGTCATCAGTCGCCTAGAACTTAGAACTACTTAAACCTAACTAACCCTAAGGACATCACACACATCTATGCCCCAGACAGGATTCAAACCTGCGGCCGTAGTATTCGAATTTAGGTTATGACATGTTCGACATGGCTGCCATCATTGGCGATCATTTGACGCAGACGAATAGCGAAATTCTGCGTGACCCGCTGAGGTGTCGGAGCATCGATGGTGTCGACTATCTCATAAATGGCTGTTTTCAGCTCAGCATTGCTGTTGGGGTTATTGCTGTACACCTTATCTTTAACATAACCCCACAAAATGGAATCGCATGTGTTCAGATCTGGAGACTATGGCGGCCAATCGTGGCCAATGCCAGTGGCCTGTGGGTACCCTAGAATGCGGTACCCAAAGTGCTCCTCCACGACATCAAACTCTCTCCTGCTTTGATGGGGTCGAGCTCCGTCTTGCATGAACTACATCTTGTCGAAATCAGGGTCACTTTGGATAAAGAGGATAAAATCATCTTACAAAACCTTGATGTACTGTTCGGTACTCACTGTGCCATCAAGCAATATCGCACCGCTTATTACGTGACTGGAAATTGCACACCACACAGTCACCTGTTGAGAATGAAGAGACTTCTCGATCACGAAATGCGGATTCTCCGGCCCCCAAATGCGGCAATTTTGCATATTGACGAACCCATCCAAATGAAAGTGGGCTTTGTCACTCAACTAAATCATGCATGCGCATACTGATTCCCATCATGCTCCGTGTTCAACTGTGTAGTTTGAAGGTCCTAACGCAAATCGTTCTTCATATATTTCAGTAACTGTCACCATGTATATGCAAAACAACTGAAAATGAAGTGCCGGTTCGATAACATAATACATAAATGCAAGCAGGTAAAAGCGTTTACTCTAATTCTATGAATAGACGTGAAAACCTAAGATTGAGGACAGCTGAATCCACGAGTTTCCAGTGAGGTTTCAGTAAGGAGCAATTTGACAGGTTTTTTTGGGAAAGTAGGAGAGCTGATAGACAAGTTTATAACCATTTACAATCCAACTGAAACACGGTTTCAGTAAAAATGACATTTGTTCACATTACAATTCCATCTCCGACACAGTCCTCCAAAAAATTTAAACGACCAAAAATCAAAGCGTGGCAAAATATTAAACACGTTAAATAAACGTATATTGTTATTAAATAGAGTTCTATAATTGTACTGAGTATCATAGTACTGTTTAGTGCGAAGAATGTCCCAGTAAAACCTATAGAAAACACTGTAATTTCGAAAAAGCTTACGTGCCCGACATTACGCGACCTTCCAATAAGTCAGGTACGCAAATAGTCTAATACTCTTATTCTCTTTTTCCTAGCCTTATTCCGTCGTACGGGGACTGCTGTTTTCATAATTTGGCAAATTTATTTTTATTTGTGTTTGTGGGCTTATACCTTGCTGTCACCGCAATCATCATTTAATATAAGTGACGAAGAAGCCTTCATCATCTGTCCGTAAATCGTGTAACTTTTGTTCTGTGTGTTGTCTTCTTTTAACTGTTTGTATATCGTGCATTCGAAGGCGAAGACCTGGGACAAGTCAAGCATTTTCTAAACGATCGTGGAAATTTGCCTAAAATCACGCGTTCTGGTCGGTGTGCAGAGCAGCGGACGTCAAAACGTCACGTAGATACGACTCGAGTCTTGACTCATTTCCCTCCCTGGCAAGTTAGCGTGCTGAGCGTTTATTTGTCTCGGAGGTGGACGTCCAAAGATACCATCTCGACCCAAACCCCACCCTTGCGTGGATGGCGGGGGCAAGTTGAAATCTTCAATGGGAACCTCCGTATTTTATTGCAGATCAGGATTCTTCGGCAAAATCTACACACGTTTTGCCTGAAGCAGTTTCTTCGTTTCGTCAAAGATGGCGCTGTAATCGAAGGAATAGAAATGGGTACACAATCGTAATTCACGACTTGTTGATCAATCGCCCTTGAATATCCAATGGCACGTGGGACCCTGCCTCCATGCTTTGAGAGTAGGACAAGCCATTATTTGGTAACTTCTAATGGGAAACCCGATTCGCGACGCTGTATTCCTCCAACATATCAAACATGGGACTATTCGACGCGCCACCGTGGTCGTGTAGCGAACTACGACGTATCGTAACAGGCATTACGCTGCGACTTAAGCTCAGGTATCGTGCAAACGTAGATTGAATAGTGGCTCTAAACATTACAGTACTTGCGCAGTGCTTATTGCGTGACACAACTACCTATCATTTGGAGAACAGATGTGCAGGTGGACGTCGAATGCTGCAAACACGGAAGAAAAAAATGGAAACGATCCTTATTTATGGAGAATGTAGGAGAAATATTGAGGCTGCTGTTGCCTTGTACGTAGAGAGTTTTCCAGAGAAAATTCGCTCAGGTTCATTGTTTTACAAGGCTATGAACGGATTTATGTCTGATGGCAGCGTACAGACCAGCAAAAGGAAATGAAGCAAACGTGATACAGGAGAAGCTAACGAAACAGCTGTCCTAGCGGCAGTGCAGCACAACCCTCTCGTAAGCCCCCAGCAATTATACCGCGATTCCGGTATATCCGTAGGCAGTATTGTCACAGTACTGGATAGCCCTAAGTATTATCCATGTCACGTGTCACTGAATGAAGAGCCTCAAGGCTAGGGTTGCCAAATGTCCCTCGTGAGGCGGGACGTCACATTTCCACGGCTCAAATAATGCTGCCAGCAATGTGGGTCCGAGGGATGCAAATTGTCCCGCTTTATGGTAAACCTGGTCTAGGTTAGAAAGAAACTCCATTCAGATGAAGTACGGACAGAGCGTTGCATACAAGCAACTGTGTCGTGCGCGGAGACAATGAGACAGCGGCAGCTCGCAGCCGCGCGGGCCCTGGAAAGAGACAAATGAGTGTCGCACGCGTTATGTCGCTCGCTGGCTCGCTCGCTCCCCTCCCCCGCTGGCTGGCGTTACGCCAGCGCCGTGCAAAGTACTCACTGCGTGTCACAGAGTTTCGATGTTTTTATGCGATTCATAAAATAAGCAGTGTTTAGTGTGTTGTTGACACATCGTTATTGTTATTTTTGAACAGTTTGTTTGGGTTTGAGTCATGTCTGACTCGGAAACAATTGGCAGCGACAGTGAAAAAGTAAAATACAAAAAGCGCTAGCGGATGTTTCACTACCGGCAAAAATGGGAGAACTCGTATCCTTTTTTGAAAAAAGTTGATACAAATGTGCATTAAACTTTTTGCAACGTGTCATTTATAATATCGCATGGAGGTTTGAATGATGTTACACGACATGTTAGCGTCCTGGAACACCAACCGGGTGAAAGAGCTCGAAAGAGTTCTCAGACTTTACAACAGTTTATATAGCGCGATTTTCTAACGACAGACGAGGAAAAAGTGATAGCTGCAGGGTTGAGAAAAGTTTACCATGGCGTAAATCGTAATACGTCGAGTAATTCTATTGAGTGCGATTCAAAGTTATGCCCCGTGATAGTTAATGATTCTCAAAACGCATCGAAACTATCCCTAGATAGAACTAAGACGTTCTTCTCACTTTACGATGTTCTGGCTCCAGCATCAGTCGAAGATAGCGTGCAAAAAACTAAGATCAGGCGTGTTTTACAGCATTTCGACAGATGCGACATATCACGGACATATACAATTATTTCCAATAATTGTCAGATTGTACTCCCCAGAGAATGGAATCAGCACCTACCAGCTCGATTTTTATGCGGAACCCGATGAAAAAGCTATCGATATTAATATAAAAACAGACTCAAAGCGCTGGATTTAGATTTCACAAATGTATCTGCTTATTCAGCCGAGAACGCCAATGTTATTTTAGGTGAAAATAACTCAGTTTACAAACTATTTTCTCAAGACAATGCCAACACCTTGCCTGCAGGGTGATCAGCGCACATGGTGCAAAATGTCCGTCATGCTATGGAGAAGTGGGAGTTTGACATGGAGAATTTGGTATTTAAAGTGTTTCCAACGTTGAAGTCAAATTTTGGAGCTAACTGTTCAAATGTGTGTGAAGTCTTATGGGACTTGACTGCTAAGGCCATCAGTCCCTAAGCTTACACACTACTTAACCTAAATTATCCTAAGGACAAACACACACACACACACCCATGCCCGAGGGAGGACTCGAATCTCCGCCGGGACCAGCCGCACAGTCCATGACTGCAGCGCCTCAGACCTCTCTGCTACTCCCGCGCGGCTTTGAAGTTAACTGCCCAGTAACCAAGCAAAGAAAACAGAACGCTCTTTTGTATTTCTAGATAATGCTTTAAAAATATTTCAGAACGCCATCATGTTTTTGTAAAAAGATAATGCTTTATCCTGTGAAACCTCTAACATCCTAACAAAAAAAAATGGCTCTGAGCACTATGGGACTTAACATCTGTGGTCATCAGTCCCCTAGAACTTACAAAATACTTAAACCTAACTAACCTAAGGACATCACACACATCCATGCCCGAGGCAGGATACGAACCTGCGACCGTAGCAGTCACGCGGTTCCAGACTGAAGCGCCTAGAACCGCACGTCCACACCGGCCGGCTAACATCCTAACAGATTTACCTCTAAAAAGAGAGCAAAAAATTAACGACAAATTCTTTGTAATCATTTGCTCAAATGCGCTTAGCAGTTTCACAATTGATGAACAAGAGTGTATCGAAATTGCTTTGATTACATGGTACAAAAAAGGATTGAAATACCTGGACGATCACAGATTTTTCGGAAGATAATAATTTGGCAATAATGCGAATATCTGCCTTGGAAAATACATTTATTTACAAGGATCTGTTTGCGTGTTGCGAAAAATTATCACTCGCCAAACTCATAGATGTGGGCGAACTGCATAATAAGTTCTAGAGTGTTAAGGAAATTGTAAATAAATAAACTGAAGAGCGTAAACAAACACCACAAATGAAAAAATATCTTCTATGAAACTTGACGTGAACTATTTCAGCATTCGCATACACCGGACTTATTAAAGATTTTCCAGTTTATTGTGTCTATTCCATGTTCTAACTCCGCTGCTGAGAGGGGATTTTCACTTTGTGGAAACGCCTGCACTGAATCAAGAAACAGACAGAACGTCTAACACGTAAAGGCGGAACTGCAAGTAAAAATTAACTTTCAGTGCAATTGCAAAGATTTTTATAACTACGTTTTGGAGAATGAAAAATTGCTCAAATGTGCCTAATCACAAGGCAATATTCCTTCAAAAAGAAAGCTGATTGAGCAAAGTGCGTTTTTAACTGATTTGCGTTAAGTTTTTTGTGACGATTACCTTGTAATAGCGAAGAGATTATTTTGTTAATACTGTATCAGATTTTAAATAACTCTGATAAAAATGATTAAAGTCGTTTTTCGCTCGCTTCTGTACATTTGGAGACAGGTTACGCTTTTTTTTGCCACGTCTCGTACATAAATTCCCGCCCGCATATCCGTTAATAATAGTTGGCAACCCTATTTATGGCGCCCATTTCCATAACGGGATACTGTTTTGTGAATGGGCTCGTCAACAAATTCAAATCACCCCCCATATTCTTCGGCAAGGTATTAATTCCCGATGAGTTCAAAAAATGTGTGTGAAATCTTATGGGACTTAACTGCTAAGGTCATCAGTCCCTAAGCTTACACACTACTTAGCCTAAATTATCCTAAGGACAAACACACACATCCATGCCGGAGGGAGGACTCGAACCTCCGCCGGGACCAGCCGCACAGTCCATGACTGCAGCGCCCAAGACCACTCGGCTAATCCCGCGCGGCTTCCCGATCAGTCTACATTCAAAAACCATGGTGGCGTTAACCGGCAGAACATGCATTGCTGGTGTGTAGACAATTCCCATTGGTTACGGCAAGTTGGCCACATACGCCCTTGGTCGGTTAACTTGTGGTGCGGCATGATGGAAAACAAACTCATTGGTCTGTATTGTATCGACGGCACGTTGAATGGACGCAAAAACCAAACGTTTTTCTAACACGAACTATCAGTACTAACTGCAGGAGCCGGCCGGGTTGCCCGAGCGGTTCTAAGCGCTACAGTCTGGAACCGCGCAACCGCTACGGTCGCAGGTTCGAATCGTGCCTCGGGCATGGACGTGTGTGATGTCCTTAGGTTAGTTAGGTTTAAGTAGTTCTAAGTTCTAGGGGACTTACGACCACAGCAGTTGAGTCCCATAGTGCTCAGAGCCATTTGAACCATTTGAGTAACATGTCGTATATTACGATTAGTCCCCATTTCTATTCCTCCGATTACAGCGGCATTTGTGGAGAAGCGAAGGAAATGCTTCAGACAAAATGTATGGAGATTCTGCCGTAGAATCGTAATCTGCAATAAAAACCTGGGTATCACAGTGAGGATTTCGAATTTGCCCCCGCCATACACGCACGGGGCGGGGTGGGTTCGATTGTGGTATCACTGGATGTCTCCCTCCGAGAAAAACAAACTGGAATTATAACTTTTTTTGATCCGATATGTAGTTTTCGAGATACTTCTATGTCTTCAGTTAAAAGGAGCACCCTGTATGGATGATCAACAAGAGTGTGAGAAGCTTCTAAGGGTGTAGCGGGACAGGCTGTGCTGAGAAATAATTGTTAGGAAAAGAATTTGATACGTTGCGCCATTTCGGAGTTATTTAGCACTGAAGTTAGACAATCAGGCCGTTGCGCGAGCAGGTTCAAGCAGCCTGCCAACACGATGTTCGTTTGGTTTCCTCGAACTTCTCAACAAGTGGTAACTCGCGGACTCTCGGATGTCTGTGCATTACCCCATTTTAGAGCGTGCAAGTGCTAGAATTTGCTCGCGCAACGACCTGATTGGCTAACGTCAGTACTAATTAATTGGGAAACGGCGCAACGAACCGAATATTTTTCTTAACAATTATTTCCCAGTACTGCCTACTCTACAGCACCGTTACAGACTTTGCAGAGTTCTTCTGACCATCCTGTATACTGTAAGGGGTCCCTCCGTCATGTTACTTGTTGACAAAGAAAGAAACTAAAATATCTTATTTGCGTTGGTTAGTTCATTGATCAGACAAGAATAAGTAAAGCTAACAGTTTGCATGGCTTGCACTCGGAAGTTGGTTTTACCATTCCTTTACAATCTTCAGTAGCTAACCACTTGCAGAAAAAATTTTGTTATAAAGTATAATTTTCATAAACACAGTTGGATAGTTAAGGAACGACTATCAGTTTTCGGAAAACAGTTTTTTCAGGGATAAAGAACTTTCAGTCATTTAGCAAGTTCAAATTCCCTTACCGTCCTCTCACGAAATAATCTCATGTTTTGCGATTATTTGTATCGCCGCATTGCACGCTGTAGAAGACAGTGATATCTTATTAACACTACATCAATATTTCTTGAAAATAACGTAAATTCTTCTTGTTATAACTAAAATCAACCTAATGAATTAAAAGAAAGCTTCCTTGGAAAAACACCGCTTCTGAGCTGATATACTACTGATGTAATAGTGTTTGATGGTGCTTTTTTCTTATGGCACGATCCCGGTAGTTATCCTCTATCTAAATGTAACAACTTTTTTCGAATTAAATAAAAAAATCAAGCAAGCAATTATTTCTCTCACATAAAACTAAATCCATTCTGAAAGTACTGAGAGTACAGTGAGATAGCAATATAGTTTTCGTAAGGTTTCTAGTTTATTTTTGGTATTCAAGGAAAGTGATGTGAGCTCTATATTTTCATTCGATATGTCACGTTTTCAGTAGTTGATGTGTTACACTAGAGAGGTTCTGAGTACAAGCACTGTGATCTTTGACTGTCAGTAGTACTCTCGTCACGGTACGTATTCTAAGCTATCGAGAGAGTAACGTGTTGGTTATGTTTCTGAGAGAATGGAAAAAGCTTGCAGCGCATAGAGATAAAGATACAGAGAAGGGTGAATTGTGAATTTTGATAAGGTAAAGATTAATTGCACAAGTAATGTTGTTGCTGCACTGCTTGCTTGCTCGCAGTTATGATGTGTTTGAGAAACGGAAGGTTTCAATGAAATTTTCCTCTTTTGGTTTGGGTTAGTTCATCGATTAGACAAGAATAAGTAAAGTTAACCGTTCACTTGCACTCGGAAGTTAGTTTTACCACTCCTTTACCAATTTCATTAATTAATCAATTGGCTGAATTTTTTTCATAAAGGATAATTTTCGTAAAGATCGTTGTAATAGTTGAGGAATGGTAATGAGTTTTCGGAATATAGTTTTTTTCAGGGATAAATTGTTTTTAGTCATTTAGCAGGTTCAGATTCCTTCACCGAACTCTCACGAAATAACTTTCTGATAACTTGTATCGTTGCATTGAACTTTGCAGAGCACAGTGATTGTAGAAGGTTTAAAATAGTTCCACGTCACTGCAATGCACTGTGCAAGGCGTTTTCTTTCCTTTTGAGCTTGCTTGCTGCTGTGCTGCATATTTTCTGTTCATCACTTCGAGCAGCATGCCGAGAGTCCTTTTCCACGGGTAAGCCACAAAAATTTGTCAGGGCCAGTTTTGGAGTACAGTTAGATCATCCACGGTCAGCCCGTTTTTCAAAATTCGATATCAGATTCAATTTAGACAAAGATCATATAATATTTCATTTCACAGTAGACAGTGTTGTTCTCGCAGTGCAGTGTTACCTTTGTGTGTGTTTATCATTCAGCGTCTTGAAAGTTTGTTTAGCCAGACTGCACACATAATTTCTCAGTAGATCTTAACCAGAAACATTTTTGTTATTTATTCTTTAAAATTTTATTACCAATTTTATGTTACATTTTCATTCTGTTAACTGAGTATCTTGGAATCGCAAGCCACGTATTGTGACGTCACGCATCGTAGTAAATGGCTCTGAGCACTATGGGACTCAACTGCTGAGGTCATAAGTCCCCTAGAACTTAGAACTACTTAAACCTAACTAACCTAAGGACAACACACACATCCATGCCCGAGGCAGGATTCGAACCTGCGACCGTAGCGGTCGCTCGGTTCCAGACTGTAGCGCCAGAACCGCTCGGCCAGCAGCGGCCGGCCCATCGTAGTACTTCACTGTACTGCACAATAGTATTTCAAAGAACAGCGTATTTAATATAAAGTTACTTTTTCTAATCACTTTGATAAAGCTACTTAAAAGTACAGCTACATAACAGTTTCAGTTTTGGCGACTCATTTTATCGGATAGCGTTTCCGTACTTACGCCATTTGTATTGTTCAGTGTTGTAACGCACATACACGAGTATTAAGAATAGCAGCCGAGTTTAGACCAGCTGCCGTTCGCAAGATTAAATACTAGAAAAATTGCATTTTGCATCCACACTTTTTAGTAGGTTTCAACGATAGTTAGATTAGATTAGATTAGATTAGTACTTGTTCCATAGATCATGAATACGACACTTCGTAATGATGTCGAACGTGTCAGGTTAATAAAAGGTGTCTATACAAGATATTACATTACACAAAATATTACATGACACTAAATATTTTTAATTTTTTCTTGTGGGCGTTGGGGAAATTACCCACTTATTATACCCAAAAATTCATCTAATTAGTAGAAGGTGTTGCCATTAAGAAATTCTTTTAATTTCCTTTTAAATGCTATATGGCTATCTGTCAGACTTTTGATGCTATTAGGTAAGTGACCAAAGACTTTCGTGGCAGCATTATTTACACCCTTCTGAGCCAAAGTTAGATTTAACCTTGAGTAGTGAAGATCATCCTTTCTCCTAGTGTTGTACCCATGTACGCTGCTATTACTTTTGAATTCGTTCGGATTGTTAAGAACAAATTTCATAAGTGAATATATATATTGTGAGGCTACAGTGAAGATCTCTAGCTCTTTAAATAAGTCTCTGCAGGATGATCTTGCATGAGCTCCAGCAATTATTCTGATTACACGCTTTTGTGCAATGAACTCTCTTTTACTCAATGGTGAGTTGCCTCAGAATATGATGCCATACGAAAGCAGAGAATGAAAATAGGCGTGGTAAGCTAATTTACTCCGATGTATATCGCCAAAATTTGCAATGACCGTAATAGCATAAGTAACTGAACTCAAACGTTTCAGCAGATCCTCCGTGTGTTTTTTCCAGTTCAACCCTTCACCAATGCATACACACAGAAATTTTGAATATTATACCTTAGCTACCGATTTCTGATCGAAGTCTATATTTATTAATGGGGTCATTCCATTTACTGTGTGGAACTGTATATACTGTGTTTTGTCAAAGTTTAATGAGAGCCCATTTGCAGAGAACCACTTAATGATTTTCTGAAAAACATCGTTTACAATTTCACCAGTTAATTCTTGTCTGTTGGGTGTGATAGCTATACTTGTATCATCGGCGAAAAGTACCAGCTTTGCATCTTCGTGGATATAGAATGGCAAGTCATTAATATATATATTAAGAACAGCAGAGGACCCGAGACCGAACCTTGCGGCACCCCATTCTTGATTGTTCCCCATTTTGAGAAATCACCAGTTTTTTGCATATTATATAACTAAAATGCCCCACTGTCAGGATGTGTAAACATCCAGTAAAGAAGTGCCTCTGAGCACTATGGGACTCAACTACTGTGTTCATAAGTCCCCTAGAACTTAGAACTACTTAAACCTAACTAACCTAAGGACATCACACACATCCATGCCCGAGGCAGGATTCGAACCTGCGACCGTAGCGGTCGTGCGGTTCCAGACTGTAGCGCCTTTAACCGCTCGGCCACTCCAGTAAAGAAGTGCCTGTCTTAGATATCGTGTAGTGAACACTGTTCCAAGCACCAAGTCATTATGTGAGCAGATTTTGAAACACCAGTAAACGTTAAAAATAGATTTTGAAGCGCCGAGTGCGGGCCCTGGGACGCGACGGTTGCGCGCGCCGTTAGTGGCGGGTGGGCTGTTTCCGCTCCGCAGGGCGCCGACAGCCGGCCTCTCGCCTTTCGTCAGCCAGTTCTGCGGACAGAAGCAAATCATGGCCGCCACCAAAGGGATCGACAAAAGAAGCGCCTGCAGCGCTTGCGGAAACAGAAGCCAAGGGGTGGGCGCCGGGCTGTTTCCGCTATGGCAGCGCCGGAAGTCAGCCGAGGGCTTCTCAGTGATCCAGCCTGCGGGCTCGGGAAGCAGTCCGTTACATCCACATCTACACCTCTAATTCTTGTATACTGTTCCACAATGAGGTTGGATTGCAGAGTATGCGATTTCACTCTTCCTTCTGCCCTCCTCTTTATATCTGCATATGAAGGACACCAAAAATCACCCAGCTCGTTGTATGTAAAGGGTGGCGCATGAATGTCACACATTGACAGCGCCTAATAAATATTTTATTTGCAGGTTGGCAAAGTTGTAATGTTGTGGCGAGCGAGGAGGTTACACTATTCTAAACTTACTGGTGACGAGTAGCCGTAGCTCGTACAAGGTTCACCACAAGACAGCGCTTGTCAATATCACGTGTGCGTTATCGCCACCGCTTCAGTTCAGTAAAATGGCGGACAAATACTTCATACCGACTTCAAATTATTCCCATACAAAATGACAGTGTTGCACGTACGGACTGAAAAATCACAAAGTACGGCGATTACAGTTTGCACCTTCAGCTCTTGCAAATGATCATGTCACAATTCTTAGCACAATGATTCTCTGATGAGGCGTACCTTCATCTCAACGGTAGCGTCAACTGACAAAATGTGAGATTTTGGGCCTGATGCACACGAAACAAAACTGTGGAGAAAAAATGAGT
This sequence comes from Schistocerca serialis cubense, assembly GCF_023864345.2. Taxonomy (NCBI): domain Eukaryota; kingdom Metazoa; phylum Arthropoda; class Insecta; order Orthoptera; family Acrididae; genus Schistocerca; species Schistocerca serialis. Next base: position 105,725,985 of record NC_064639.1, on the reverse strand, counting down.
GTATGAGGTGCCATGGAATCATTGGACCAATCGCTTTTAACGGCACAGTTAATAGTGCGCGTGCCATAGACATGATGCACAGCAAATTTCTTACGCAGCCTTATGCAACGGCCGGCCGTAGTGACCGAGCGGTTCTAGGCGCTACAGTCTGGAACTGCGCGACCGCTACGGTCGCAGGTTCGAATCCTGCTTCGGACATGGCTGTGTGTGATGTCCTTAGGTTAGTTAGGTTTAAGTAGCTCTAAGTTCTAGGGGACTGATGACTGCTTCAGTTAAGTCCCATAGTGCTCAGATCCATTTGAACCATTTGAACCTTATGCAACGGGGTTACCAATGGAGAGACAATGGTAATGCAGTAGGTAACTCGTCTTCCTGGTTATTGTGGATTTCCTACACGACAATTCGGTAATGTAAAACAGAAAAAAATTGACATGTTTCTTCTATTAAAAGTTATACAAACCATTTTCAATATAAGACTTTTCGCGCGCCCCTCTGTATAAAATCTTTGGTGGTCCCCGGGGATTCCTTCCCTCAGTAGGTCCTCCTATTATTTTTCCAATCATACTGCGTCTTAAAATGTGCTCTAAGGATGTGTCTCTTCTTGTCTGGATGAGCATCCAGGGAGATCTGGTTTCCTGTGGTCTTCTCAGCACCTCTCCATTCGTAACTCTATCTCTCCAGCTGATCTTCATCATCCTTCTGCAGCACCAAATTATCAGGCCTTCAAACATCTTCTCTCTTATTTCCCTATTGTCCAAGATTCACACCGACAAACGGGCACACTCCAAACAAATGCTCACATGGTTGGTTTCCTTATCTCTAGATTGGCTTTCTACACCTACACTCTGAAATCCACTGCGAAGCGTGTGGCAGAGGCTAATTCCCAAGGTACCAAGTATCAGAGCTTCTTCCTGTTCCATTCCCATGTGGAAGAAGACGGTTCAAACCCGCGTCCGTTCATCCAGGTTCAGGTTTTCCATGACTTCCCGAAATCACTACCGCCAAATGCCGGGATGGTTCCTTTGAAAGAACGCGGCCGACATTCTTCCCCACCTTTGACACCATCCGAGCTTGTGCTCCGTCTCCAATGACCTCGATATCGACGAAACGTTAAACCCAATCTTCCCTCTCTTCCCTCCTTCCTTTTTCCGTGTTAGTCTGATCTTATTCGCAGACTGTTCGGGAGCGATGCGTGCAGGTTTGTAGTATGTTCCTACATTACTCATTTAACGTTAGTCCTTGACGCTTTGTGAGTAGGCTTTCGTAGAGTAGTTGGCATTTTCAAGCTTCTGCCAGTACAGGTTTTCCAGCTTCAGTGATGCTTTCTTAAGGGTCAAACAAACCTGTAACCATTCTTGTCGCCTTTCTTTGTATACATTCAACATCATCTGTTAGTGCTATTTGGTACGGGTACCACACACTTGAGCGTTGGTCTAAGATGGGTCGCACGAGTGTTGTGTAATCACTATCATTTGTAGACTGATTGTATTTTCTCGGTATCCTACCAATGAACCGAAGTTAGGTAACTGCTTTTCGTAAAACTTAGCATATATGATCATTAAATTCCAAATCCCTAAAATTTGTTATGCTCCGGTATTTGAATGAATTGGATGATTCCAGTTGTGATTCATTGATATTGTAGTCATGGGATACTACGTTTTTTTCATGTTTGTGAAGTGCACAATTTTAGATTTCTGAAAATTTAAAGTAACTGACAATTTTTAGTTTGAGATTTAACATGGAGAAATGGAGGTTCTGGTTTGGGATGTCGATCTTAAGGGGCAGGAATTCACCTCCGTAGCCGAAACCACTATCGCACCTTTGAGCAGTGGTGCTCAACTTCACAATAATCCGTTCGAATCCTAGTGGTGGAAGAAATGTGGTCGGCGAGGATGGGGCAAGTGGTGGCGTAGTACTCGATTACCAGACTTTCCGCCAATATTGTGGACTAAATTTGAAATCTTTCGGCAGTTTTTCGCCGACTGAAGGAATGTGATCTTGTTGTTTATGAATCGTCCTTCGGATGACGCCATCAAGTTCAGCGGCCTAGCGCATATTCATAGAGAACCTCTTGCCCAACAAAAAATAGTCCTTCGTCACCGAAAAAGAGCACAGGGCTCTCCTGTTTACAAAAAGCGTAAAAGATGAGATGTACAGAATTACACACCAATATCGCACACGTCCGTGTCTTGCAAGATACTACAACATATTTAAAGTATAAACATCTCGACGTTCATGCGGAGGAACAAGCTTCCATCAAAGTATTAGCATGGATTCAAGTAAAATCACTCGTGTGAAACACAGAGTGCCTCTCTCACGCACAATGTCTTGCAAATAATAGATGCAGTTGAACAGGGAGATTCTTTCTCCATAGATTTCCGAAAGGCTTTAGACACAATACCAAGTCGTGGACAGCTAATCAAAATACAGTCGTGCGGAGTATCTCTGCAAGCATGTGACTGGCTAGAGGACTGTTTGACTAATATAACGCAGTACGTTTTACTAGACGGTGAATGTTCCACTCAAATGAGAGTAACATGAGGTACACCGAAAGGAAGGATAACAAAATCTCTATTGTTTCCAATGTATATAAACGAACTATTCAGAAATAACGTAAGATTGTTCCCTGACGATACCATTGTGTACTGAAAAGTATCGCGGCTGGATGATGGTGAGGAACTGTGGAAAGTCTCGGAAAAAGTTTCCACTTGGTGTAATGAATGGCAGCACTCTTTAAATCTAGATAAATATAAGCTGATGCCTGTAACGAAGAAAAAATATCCTAGATCAGTGTTAATCATCTTGCGTACGTCAAATCGCTTAACTATTTATGGGCAGTACTAAGAAGAGACATGAAATGCGACGTCACCTAAAATCTAAAACGAATAGTACACTTCGATCTGCAGCACAGGTTCTGGAAAAGTGCAGAGCTTCTGCGAAGGAAATCGTATACTAGAGCCTAGTGCAAACACTTCTTGAGTATTTTTTCCCTGTTTGGAGTCCTTATCAAAAAGGCATCACAACAGGTATCAGACGAATTCAGACACGTAACGTGACGGTGTAGGAGATAAATCTGTACTGCGTGCGATTTCGTATACAGTGGCAAGGAGAGTTGGGCTACAGAGCGGTGCGGTAACTACAACGACTCATTACAAATGATGCAACAAGAAATAGAATGAAGCTCATACAACGGTATCAAGGATGAGGTTCTCTGAACTAAAGAACAAACAATGGTGTCACAGTGGCGATAATGCAGCATCTGTGTAGCGTCACTTCGCGAAGTGGCTCCAAGTGCGACTAGGCTGTATGGCTGCTGCCGGACATCCTATAGCGTAGCAACAGACAGCGCTCATAGTCCACAGCCGCTGAAGGTGCGGCTCACGGGGCATGCACCATTGAGTCCGCCAGATTCTGCACGACCACTATTGACATCGGACGGAAACTTGCAATTCCATTGCCAACTTTGTGACGCCGGCAAGGTGGTATTGATACGTGATATCACAAGGTGTATTAAATATGATCAGATAACTTAAATGGGGATGCTTGAAACGTAACAACATAGTCCTCACGAAAACCTCTTAGACGAATTCAGTGAGCGTGTACTCCAATATTATTCTGCAACCATTATGCTGCCACCATCATAGTCCTCGTGCAGGGGTCATCAGAATGAGAAAAGGGAAATTAGGGCTTCTAAACAGGCATATAGTTTTCCTCTCACTCAATACACGTTTGAAATAAGAAAGCAAACCAGTAACACTAGTTCTATTCACAAAGCACTGTATAATGGCTTGCGAAGTGTAGTTAGTTACATGATCCTCAGATCATTTGAACGATTCTCTAAGTGGCGGCTACATGCTGGTTATTTACAAGGTCTCCCGAATGGCACACTGGTCTAACTTTAACATTAATACATTAATGAAAATAATGTTATTCGGTCTTACACATGCAACTCCTATTAGAACTAGCTCTTTTTAAGTTATTTAGTCGTTACCAGTTCTGAAGCAAAAATTGGCGTACGGTCTAGATGGAGTCACTAGAAGAAATGATTTTTGTGGTGTCACCGCCAGACACCACACTTGCTAGGTGGTAGCCTTTAAATCGGCCGCGGTCCGTTAGTATACGTCGGACCCGCATGTCGCCACTATCAGTGATTGCAGACCGAGCGCCGCCACGTGGCAGGTCTAGAGAGACTTCCTAGCACTCGCCCCAGTTGTACAGCCGACTTTGCTAGCGATGGTTCACTGACAAAATACGCTCTCATTTGCCGAGACGATAGTTAGTATAGCCTTCAGCTACGTCATTTGCTACGACCTAGCAAGGTGCCATTACCAGTTACTATTGATGCTGTAAAACATATACCGTCAAGAGCGATGTTCACCAATTATGGATTAAAGTTAAGTATTCCAGCAGCTACGTACGTTTTTTGTTAGTCTCATTTCCTTGACCTGTTCCAGACCTCACGCCAGCCTGCGTGAGCTAAAACGCGTGCCTTTCGGCTTCCTCTCATAGTGGGTTGGCTCTCTTGCCAACCCACAACAATTTTAGGTTAGATTTAAAACTTACTTTACTGCCTGTCAAACATTTTCTGTTATTAACCAAAAAATTTTGGGAGAGCCTATTATCCGAGAACCACTTAGTAATCTTTCGAAAGTATCATTTGCTAACTCCTCTGTTGTTTTCTCTCTAATGGAATTTATTATAACAGTAGTATCGTCTGAAAAAAGTACCAATTTTGCTTGTTTAATGTTAAGTGGTAGGTATGACGACGATGATGTTTGGTTTTTTGGGGCGCACAACTGCGCAGTCATCAGCGCCCGTACAAAGTCCCAATTTTTACACAGTCCAATTTGCTCGAAATCCAACCTAGCCATTGTCACGAATCATGATGATGTTGATGATATGATGAGGACAGCAAAAAACCCCGTCCCCAGTCAGAGAATACCCCCAACCCAGCCTGGAATCGAACCTGGGACCCCACGATCCAGATGCAGCAACGCTAGCCACTAGATCACTAGCTGAAAACTTAGTGGTAGCTGACTGAAACATATAAGGAATAAGATTGGACCCTAAATTGAACCCCATGGGACTCCATTTGTAGTTTTTGTTCCCTAGTCGCTAAAATTTTAGACTTTTTCGACATTGTCTGAATTATTTAGCACAAAATTTTGCACTTTTTTGTTAAGTATGATTGACACCAGCTTGCCAAAAGCCATCAGTTCGTTAGAGCACTCAAACACCTTTGAAAGCTCACAAAAAACACCAACTGGTGCTATCTGATTATTTAAGTGTTGTAATATAGTCTATATGTACATGTAGATGGTGCTTCTCGAGAGGACAATGATATTTACAAAGATGTAGCACGAAGACCGATAGTAGGCACTGGATCAAGCGCACCTACCAGGAGAAAGGCCAAAGACAGACTCGCAAGCAACATGCTGCCAACGCCCTCTCGACAGCAAGTATTTAAATCGCCGCCGCTGACCACGGGGCCTCAGTCACTCAGTCATTAGCTCAGTCACTAACTTGCATTCCAGTTGGCGTCTGTCAGTTCATATCACCGGCTACGAGAGTGTGTAGCAATGAGAGTAGTGCTGACAGCGGGTCTTGTACGTCACCAGCAGTGAAGCTAATATGGGCTATTATTGAAGAGCTTATGCCACAACACGTGGACTCTGTTAAAGTTAAGTAGCAGGTGTCTGTTCAAGTAAATAAAGAACCGTGCATTTGTTTTATTGAAAAAGGGTATCAGCCACCTGTAATAACATCCTCTCCCTCGCTTCCTTAGTACAAGAGTCTACAATCGACGACAGAGACTCGCCACCATTTGACCTATGGCTGCTTTCTTCTCGGCCTTGAGGGCGCAGCCGCACAGCTGCCTTGAACCGTGACATCAGCACAGCGAGAAGCAGCCGGTGGCAGCCTCCTGGCAGGCAGAGGCAGCGCGGCCACGCCTCGCGGCCGGAGAAAGCCGCGGTCGGGCATAATGCAGCGGACGAAAGCCGCGGGCTGGGCTTTCACGGGCGCGCGCGACACACCGCGCCGCTCCGCACTCCACACTCTGCCTTAGCTGGCCGCGGACCGATCCAGGGCGCGGCCCCGATACGCTCTCCACACCTCCTGCCGCGGGACGCCATCCTCCCTGTCCACTGTCCGACCTCACGAGCGTGCCTGACAACTCTGGAATCTGAAACCGACGCAGGCGTCTAGGACCAACAGAAATAGGGATATCCAACTACCGAGCAATCCCCTATATCAGTGGTTCCTACCTGGGGGTAATTATATCTCCTGAGGGGTAAAATGAAATTTTCTGACGGGTAAAAACTAAATGATACGATTCTGCATCAGTCATGAAACTAAATTATTTTCAAAAGACCATTACTACTATTACAATTTTGTAAGACTAATATTAATTTTGCAGGATGTTTCCATAAGCGCGTGCAGAAATTTAACAGGACATAGAGGACGCTCCACTGAACAATTTGAGGTAAGGAAGAAAGGGTTGCAGAAGCCGGCTTGAGGAGATTAATGTGACCATCATTGACACAATGAGCGTACCAGCTGTACTGTATCTTACAAAATGTGCAGAAACTCATGTCCATCAACTCCAATGCAAGCATGACATCGGCGAACAAGATTTTGACGTACCAATATTGCTGGTGTACTCCGAATCACATCACAGGCAGCTACAATTCTAGCATCGTATTTCATCTCAGTATCCACTGGGGTCTCATACACAAATGACTTTAGTTATCTCCATAGGAAATAACCAGGGGGACTCAGGTCAGATGACCTCGCAGCCCATAGAATAGCACCTCCCTTTCCAATCCAGTGACCAGGAAATACAGGACTGAAACGGCTGCGGCCATCCACACAGGAATGTGAGGCGTTGCACCGTCGTGTTGAATGGGTATGTCGTTGATTCATAGCACTTTCTCTCATGGGACAATGTAACAATGGTACCAAAGATCCACCTTATGGACAAGTAAAGTAAACAAAAACTGCATCATCACTTTCTGGTACTCGTAATCTGGGTTGTCCTCCTTGTTTCCTTGTAGGAAATAAAGAACGTATACGTAAATTAACAGCACAGTAAGCCTAAACTTGTAACGTATGTTAGCTGTAAATAAGCTGGAAACCATTAACACTAGACAAAGCAGTAGACAAGTTTAGTTCCACATCTCCTTAATCTGGCTTCTCCGACCCCAGGCTCCCTACCTCAAATTGTCCAGTGGAGCCTTCTGTTATGTCCTGTTACGTTTTTTTCACGATCTTACGGAAACACCCTGTATAAGTTATTAATAATTACTTTTTCTCTGTTAGTAGCATCAATGCAGAGGAGGTTACAGGTTCCTCTCACAGTCCACCCGCTACACACACATGTTGTGCTTGGTGCCGTACATCGCTGTTGATTATAGTGAGACATAGACGTAACAAAAGCTTAATATCTCAAGAAAATGTCTTCTCCAAGTTGTAGATGGTAGCTGCAGTAGTCCCGAAATTGCTTCATTACTCGTTTCGAAATAGATAAATGAATGAATTGACAGCACGACGCAGCAGTAACTACGTACAGGCTACTAAAGTGCTGATACATTATTATTATTATTATTATTATTATTACTATCACTGTTAGTGGCTGTGGCCAGACATAAAGCATTAGCAGCCTGACTGAAGTCTCCCAATTTCTGCCAGTTCAGAGGTAAGGAGTGCAGCAATCAAGTGATTTACGAACAGTAAGTACAGTGCACATATTTTAATTTGATCTGTTTTAAATGGGGTTCCAGCGCGCAGGTCCAGTAAGTGCCGCAGTATAGGGGAGTAATGCAGGGAAATTATATTTTGTGACAAATGTCTACTGTCATTGTGGATAATTAGGTTTGCCGGCCAGTGTGGCCGAGCGATTATAGGCACTACAGTCTGGAACCGCGCGACCGCTACCGTCGCAGGTTCGAATCCTGCCTGCCTCGGGCATGGATGTGTGTGATGTCCTTAGGTTGGTTAGGTTTAAGTAGTTCTAAGTTCTGAGACAGCAAAGGACTTGGAAGAGCAGATGAACGGAATGGACAGTGTCTTGAAAGGAGGATATAAGATGAATATCAACAAAAGCAAAACGAGGATAATGGAATGTAGTCAAATTAAATCGGGTGATGTTGAGGGAATTAGATTAGGAAATGAGACACTTAAAGTAGTAAAGGAGTTTTGCTATTTAGGGAGTAAAATAACTGATGATGGTCGAAGTAGAGAGGATATAAAATGTAGACTGGCAATGGCAAGGAAATCGTTTCTGAAGAAGAGAAATTTGTTAACATCGAGTATAGATTTAAGTGTCAGGAAGTCGTTTCTGAAAGTATTTGTATGGAGTGTAGCCATGTATGGAAGTGAAACATGGACGATAACTAGTTTGGACAAGAAGAGAATAGAAGCTTTCGAAATGTGGTGCTACAGAAGAATGCTGAAGATAAGGTGGGTAGATCACGTAACTAATGAGGAGGTATTGAATAGGATTGGGGAGAAGAGAAGTTTGTGGCACAACTTGACTAGAAGAAGGGATCGGTTGGTAGGGCATGTTTTGAGGCATCAAGGGATCACAAATTTAGCATTGGAGGGCAGCATGGAGGGTAAAAATCGTAGAGGGAGACCAAGAGATGAATACACTAAGCAGATTCAGAAGGATGTAGGTTGCAGTAGGTACTGGGAGACGAATAAGCTTGCACAGGATAGAGTAGCATGGAGAGCTGCATCAAACCAGTCTCAGGACTGAAGACCACAACAACAACAACAAGTTCTAGGGGACTGATGACCTCAGAAGTTAAGTGCCATAGTGCTCAGAGCCATTTGAACCATTTGATAGTTAGGTTTCCTATCTGAAAAGGAGTTGTGGGTTGCACTTACGATGCACCACGAACTACTTCGTCATTCATTCTAACACTAAATGTCATTCATCAATCATTATTTCAAAATTAAAAGTGTTCCACGAAAAGTCTTTCATTCTAAAGTTTAGTTAGCTGCTATTGTTCGTGATAATATGGGGGAGGGAGGGGCAACAGACGGCGGAGAGGTGGGGGGTACTAGCTAGTGTCTGATTGCACTCAGGGGTAGTGGTCTAACAAAGGCTGGGAACCACTGTGACTGATGTAGTTATGTTCACGGTACCGTGATCGTTTGCGAGTCCAGGGTACTTGTTCCTGCTACTTAGTGGTCTAACAAAGGCTGGGAACCACTGTGACTGATGTAGTTATGTTCACGGTACCGTGATCGTTTGCGAGTCCAGGGTACTTGTTCCTGCTACTTAGTGGTCTAACAAAGGCTGGGAACCACTGTGACTGATGTAGTTATGTTCACGGTACCGTGATCATTTGCGAGTCCAGGGTACTTGTTCCTGCTACTTAGTGGTCTAACAAAGGCTGGGAACCACTGTGACTGATGTAGTTATGTTCACGGTACCGTGATCGTTTGCGAGTCCAGGTTACTTGCTCCTGCTGCTTAGTGGTCTAACAAAGGCTGGGAACCACTGTGACTGATGTAGTTATGTTCACGGTACCGTGGTCGTTTGCGAGTCCAGGGTACTTGTTCCTGCCACTTAGCTCCAGAGAAACCAGTTCAAGACAACGACGCGTTGAACATTTATCGCAAACTCGTCACTATTTCTTACGATTTGTTGTAATTAAATGGCAGTTAATGGCACATAGGCTTTGAAAATCCTTCAGATCATTGTTACGATAAAAGATCAAGTTAAATTTCTTTCAACACATTGTAGCGTAGCGCGAAGAGTCAGGCAGTTCGGAATCAAAAGGGAGCAGGTTCTACTCTTTATGGTAATTTTTTTCCCTCTTTGCGTTTCTAAAAGACTCTCCGACGTTCCTATCAATTTAATAATGTGTATGTTCCAAAATTCAGTGTCATTTACATAGCTATAAGAGCGCTCTCTTTCAGTAGTGACTTTGTTAGATTCCGTGACTTCCGATTAGAAAACGAAATTTACAGTTTTTCGAGTGACACGAGCAGTAATTACATTTCTATTATTCCTTGTTTCAAATATTGACTGTGTGGTGTCACCGCCAGACACCACACTTGCTAGGTGGTAGCCTTTTAAATCGGCCGCGGTCCGCTAGTATACGTCGGACCCGCGTGTCGCCACTGTCAGTAATTGCAGACCGAGCGCCACCACACGGCAGGTCTAGAGAGACTTACTAGCACTCGCCCCAGTTGTACAGCCGACTTTGCGAGGAAAGGCTCACTGAGAATTACGCTCTCATTTGCCGAGACGATAGTTAGCATAGCCTTCAGCTAAGTCAATTGCTACGACATAGCAAGGCGCCATTTATCCTTTGCTATGTATCTAATGAAGCATGTACAGTAACAAGACCAATGTTCACCAATTGTGGATTAAAGTTAAGTATTCCAGAAGCTACGTACTTTTCTTTATAGCATTCATTACGTATCCTGTTTCAGACCTCACGCCAGCTTGAGTGAGTTTAAGCGCGTGCCTTTCGGCTTCCTCTCATTGTGTCTAGACTGTCTTGTCTAGACACAACAGACTGTTCATTTCCGAACATGTAGCGATTTCCGAGTGTATATATGTACATAACACGCATCAAAACACTCGCCTTAGACTTGTCCATTATTTAATATTGGTTCTCTGACTTTGCTTTGCAGTTTTTGTTTTTATGACGACAGGTTCGTCAAATAAGACAAGATATGTTGAACATAGCGCGAACGTAAAGATTAGATTATGCTACAGGTCTGTCTGTTACCACAACCTTTAACATTTACATTCGTTATCTCAACCAACTCATAACCAGTCAACTTTCAATAAAATCACCTTTCAGTAGGACCTACAGCTGGGGGTAGTCTAAGATTAGTGTCGTCATCACAAACAAAATTTCGAGGGCAAGGAGGGGGCGGGGCGGATCCAAATACCACTTGTTAGCCCCTCTTAATTCCGAAAAGTTGTTGGAATATTATGCATATTGTATGAAAATTCACTTGGAAAGTTTACAACTCTGAATGAATGCCATTGCTGAAAGAAATGCGTTAAAATGGAGTGCGATATATACACTATCGGACGTCACAATTTAAGCGAAACTGTGCTGAATGAAAGGGTATCTCACACAGCTCTCCCTGAACTCTTGGTTGTCGTGATACTCATCTGTAACATAACCCGAGTTCTAGGTTAAGGTGGAAGGTGATATTACATGTAAATAAACCGAATGTTGCAGAACTCACTTCTATTAAATTAATGGAAAAGTCGGTAAACTGGGACAAGCTATATTACATAATGAGCAAGTCTAATGCGAAGGTTTTGATGAGTGTTATGTACATATCTGCACACGGAAATCGCGAAATAAGCAACCAATATTTGTGAAAGGAGGAACAGTAATGCCATTGCTGCTTGTCTCACACGTAACAATGTAATCTTTAGTTTGTAATCAGACTTATGTCACCAAATTTAACAGTGTTTCCTGAGAGAGAGAGCACTCGTATATAAAAACAACATCGGATATTGTAGAACACACTTTCATTAAATTAATATGAAGGGCCGAAAATCTTTTACAAAGAAGGTGTAAAAAAGAATATCTTAGCACAGAGTCATAGTCGAACCTACTTCCTTCTGCTTCCGAACTGACTGACTCTTCACTTTTTAGCGCCCATATACCATTAACAGAAAATTAATTATAACAAAACGCAAAAAAGAGTGACGTGTTTGTGATAGATCTTAAACCCGCCGTCCGCAGCTCGTGGTCGTGCGGTAACGTTCTCGCTTCCCACGCCCGGGTTCCCGGGTTCGATTCCCGGCGGGATCAGGGATTTTCTCTGCCTCGTGATGACTGGGTGTTGTGTGCTGTCCTTAGGTTAGTTAGGTTTAAGTAGTTCTAAGTTCTAGGGGACTGATGACCATAGATGCTAAGTCCCATAGTGCTCAGAGCCATTTGAACCATTTTTTTTTAACCCGCCGTTGCCTTGAACTGGCTTCTCCCGAGCTAACCAAATAGTAGAAATGAGCAGCCTAGACTCGCAAAGGATCCTAGTAGCGTGACTATAGAGACGTCTTTCGAGTTGCTCTGAGCACTATGGGACTTAGCCGCCCGGAGTGGCCATGCGGTTCTAGGCGCTACAGTCTGGTGCCGAGCGACGGCTACGGTCGCAGGTTCGAATCCTGCCTCGGGCATGGATGTGTGTGATGTCCTTAGGTTAGTTAGGTTTAATTAGTTCTAAGTGCTAGGCGACTGATGACCTCAGAAGTTAAGTCCCATAGTGCTCGGAGCCATTTGAACCATTTGAACTATGGGACTTAATATCTGGGGTCATCAGTCCCCTACACTTAGAACTACTTAAACCTAACTAACCCACGGACATCACACACATCCATGCCCGAGGCAGAATTCGAACCTGCGACCATAGCGGTCGCGCGGCTCCAGACTGTAGGGCCTAGAACCGCTCGGCCACACCGGCCGGCAGTTGATCGGTAATTGAGCGTCTCCATTTCTGTCAGCCCTAGACGATTGTGAAAACTACACGGTCCAGTCACATAAATGTAACCACCCCACATGCAATAACACTCACAGAAGGCAGGTGGCACCACACCAGCAATGAAATGTATATAAAGCATGTCTGAGGGCGCGGAGAACAGTGCAGTCGTTGTCGTAATGCGGAAACGGAGCGAATTATCTGACATACTTTTAAAGGCGAGGTCATTCGCTTTCGGACCCAGGGTCTGTAAACTGTTGTGGCACCTCTGTGGTTAATGTATACCGTGCGTGGCAAAATTGCGCTATCCAAAACACGTGCCGAGTCAAATGCGGTGCACCATGGGCCACATGGATGACACGAGTGAACGACGGCTGCGCAGAAGTGTACGACGCGAATAGATGTGTAACTGCTGAGCACCTGAGCGTAGCGAACGTTGCTGAGTATGAGACCCCGCAGCAGGCGCTTGGCTCATGCAGCCATGCTGACTCATATTCATCGAGTCGTGCACGCCAGTACGGCAACTGGGCGTCCACTGAATAGCGACAGGTGGCCTTTTCAGATGAATCACGTTTTATGCTTCATCCAACAGATGACTGCAGGCATGTACGACCTGAAATGTTGGGAAGCAAACACTCAGCAAAAATCGTCGTAAGGGTCGAAGCTGGAGGAGGAAGGGTTATGGTCTGGGGAACGTTTTCATGAGATCCTGTGGATGATAGCGACCTTCTGGAAGTCTGAATGGATCAACGCAAGTATACAAACAGGGTGTTACAAAAAGGTACGGCCAAACTTTCAGGAAACATTCCTCACACACAAATAAAGAAAAGATGTTATGTGGACATGTTTCCGGAAAGGCTTACTTTCCATGTTAGAGCTCATTTTATTACTTCTCTTCAAATCACATTAATCACGGAATGGAAGCACACAGCAACAGAACGTACCAGCGTGACTTCAAACACTTTGTTACAGGAAATGTTCAAAATGTCCTCCGTTAGCGAGGATACATGCATCCACCCTCCTTCGCATGGAATCCCTGATGCGCTGATGCAGCCCTGGTGAATGGCGTATTGTATCACAGCCGTCCACAATACGAGCACGAAGAGTCTCTACATTTGGTACCGGGTTTGCGTGGACAAGAGCTTTCAAATGCCCCCATAAATGAAAGTCAAGAGGGTTGAGGTCAGAAGAGCGTGGAGGCCATGCAATTGGTCCGTCTCTACCAATCCGTCAGTCACCGAATCTGTTGTTGAGAAGCGTACAAACACTTCGACTGAAATGTGCAGGAGCTCCATCGTGCATGAACCACATGTTGTGTCGTACTTGTAAAGGCACATATGTTCTAGCAGCACAGGTAAAGTATCCCGTATGAAATCATGATAACGTGCTCCACTGAGCGTAGGTGGAAGAACATGGGGCCCAATCAAGACATCAGCAACATTGCCTGCCCAAACGTTCACAGAAAATCTGTGTTGATGACGTGATTGCACAATTGCGTGCGGATTCTCGTCAGCCCACACATGTTGATTGTGAAAATTTACAATTTGATCACGTTGGAATGAAGCCTCATCCGTAAAGAGAATATTTGCACTGAAATGAGGATTGACACATTGTTGGATGAACCATTCGCAGAAGTGTACCCGCGGAGGCCACTCAGCTGCTGATAGTGCCTGCACACGCTGTACATGGTACGGAAACAACTGGTTCTCCCGTAGCACTCTCCATACAGTGACGTGGTCAACGTTACCTTGTACAGCAGCAACTTCTCTGACGCTGACATTAGGGTTATCGTCAACTGCGCGACGAATTGCCTCGTCCATTGCAGGTGTCCTCGTCGTTCTAGGTCTTCCCCAGTCGCGAGTCATAGGCCGGAATGTTCCGTGCTTCCTAAGACGCCGATCAATTGCTTCGAACGTCTTCCTGTCGGGACACCTTCGTTCTGGAAATCTGTCTCGATGCAAACGAACCGCGCCACGGCTATTGCCCCGTGCTAATCCATACATCAAATGGGCATCTGCCAACTCCGCATTTGTAAACATTGCACTGACTGCAAAACCACGTTCGTGATAAACACTAACCTGTTGGGGCTACGTACTGATGTGCTTGATGCTAGTACTGTAGAGCAATGAGTCGCATGTCAACACAAGCACCGAAGTCAACACTACCTTCCTTCAATTGGGCCAACTGGCGGTGAATCGAGGATGTACAGTACATACTGACGAAAATAAAATGAGCTCTAACATGGAAATTAAGCGTTTCCGGACACATGTCCACATAACATCTTTTCTTTATTTGTGTGTGAGGAATGTTTCCTGATAGTTTGGCCGCACCTTTTTGTAACACCCTGTATATCCTTCGGCTCCATGCCCACCCCTACATGTATTTCTTTTTTCCTTGGTACAGTTGGACCTATCAGCAGGACAATACAACACGTCACACAGCTCGCAGTGTAACTGCGTGATTCAGGGAGCCCCAGGATGCGTTTCCCATACTGTTCTGACAATGAAACTCCCCGTATTTAACCCAGCCGAGAATCTGTGAGAACACTTCGGTCGGGCTGTGTGCAGATGTAGTGCATCCTCAGTCGAGGAATTTATCACAGCTGGAGTCAGCATGGTTCCACTCCCCCTCAGTACCTTCCATAACCATATTGACTCTCTTCCTGCACGTCTCGCAGAGGTCCGAGATTTAGAAGGTGGTTATTCACGCTTTTCATAGGTGGTCACAGTGTGACTGGACAACATAACGATAGCTGTTCGATATACAGGAACTAATCTAGCAGTGTATCGAGCAATGCAAAAGAGTGCAACTACCTATGCAACTACTTAGACAGACTTCGTAAGCTCTAAAGGGGCATCTGATCGGTAGTACTGTTTCTGGAAAACCTGTCAGTTGACGAGAGGACGTAAATGCGCAAGAATTTACTCATTCTTGCCTAAAAGAACGCCGTACACAAAGTTAAAACTTTCACGACGAGCTGCAACATCTATAAGTGGGACGCGAAATGGACACAAATCTCACATGGACATCTCTACAGAATCAAAGTTTTAAGCTCTCTGTATTGCGAAGATTGTCCTTCAGAACTAGCGTATCTGAATCACCTATTGCGCAGCTGTTCCCGAGACGCCAGTCAGCAGGCCAAACTGTATAACACAATCGTCAAACTGTCACTGGCTGACACCCAAAAACCTATGTCCACATCGCGAGATGATTGTAAGAGATGGACATTCATCACTAAATTTCAGGATGTGAAGACACCGAGCTAAAGCAACCTCATCACGCAACTGACTAAAAGGGCGCTCATCAGAGAAGAACAAACCGTCTGCACGTGATTAGACTGAAAATGATTGCTAAATATGAACATAATCATTACAAAAACATAAAAGATTATTTGTTCGTGTTATGTGGAGTGATGGTATGTAATTACGGAAGAGTCAGACGTACCGAAAATTGACATAAACATAACAAATCAGTATGAAATTGTAAGTATATCAAATAGTGTAATTGGCTAAATAACTGAACAGCCACTGGCTAAATAAATACAATCAATAAAAACCATAGCTAGCAAAAATTGCAGGACCTCTTGTGTTGAGTGTTAGCTTCTGAAGTCTCATGTGTTTGAGAAATGTGGAAAACAGAGTGTGAATGCGAAACAACAGTTGTAAGGAGTAACAGAGGAATGAAAGTGAAGCAGAAAACACTTAGTCAACATTTGTTTCTTTGGCTTAACTGAAAATTCGTACGCCGGCCGTGGTGGCCGAGCGGTTCTAGGCGCTACAGTCCGGAACCACGAGGCTGCTATGGTCGCAGGTTCGAGTCCTGCCTCTGGCATGGATGTGTGTGATGTCCTTAGGTTAGTTAGGCTTAAGTAGTTCTAAGTTCTAGGGGACTGATGACCTCAGATGTTGAGTCCCATAGTGCTCAGAGCCATCTGAACCATTTTTTTGAAAATTCGTAAAGATTGTCAAGCTGATTTCGAGATCAATTGACAGAATTAGACTTCAGACAGTCATATTGTTATGAGTCTGAAGAACAAGAGAACCATCTTCGTGATTTCTGTACAGTTATTACCGTACACTAAATTATTTAGAAATTACGTACCTGACTTCAGGTTTGATCTTTCTGGACTTGCTAGCGGCGCCCGAAACGACCGTTGTGTGAAGGGGTCTTCTGGCGGTTACCGTAAAAAAGAAAAGATAGGAAGGAAGGAGGTGGCGTGAAACGCGTAACAAATACGTCTCGACTCCCATCCGGTCTATTTCGCGCCCAGCAACCTCGGAAAGTAGGACTGCCTCCACTGGCCCCATTGAAAAGAACAGTGGTGTCATTTATCACAATTCTGCAGATCTGTTTTACATCGGAAGACAGTGAAGGAGATGACTTTTAGGCCTCCCCCCTCTCTTCACGCCAGGACCGATATTATAAAAGGGAGATCTGATTTTAATCTCCCGCTTTTACGGCTCAGATAACCCTGTACACATCATGTACGTTCTGAAGACGTCATTTCACACTGTGGTTCCGCTAGGGAGAGAGGCTTGTGTTAAATGAGGAACTAATACAGTACAGTACAGTGTTGTTCCAAAATTGGTTTTAAATTGGAATGGTCTCCTATGTAACACAATTCCAATTTAACACACCGGGTGCTACTCCGATTAAGATATATCGAATCAGGCAAACTAAGCGACCACACAATAGCTCCGGCTGGACCTATCCTTTGAAACCAAAGAAATCCTCAACTTCGATGAAGTAGTGGGATGGTGCCCTATCTTAATGGAAAATTTTACTACCGTCTTGATTATCTTCAAGAATCTACCGAATTAAGTTTTCCGGAGTATTAGGATGCACAGACCTGTTAATTTTTTTCTCCTGGTAAAAGAAAGTACGTTAGGAAAACTTTAACTGAGAGTATAAAAGACACGTGTTGCGCCGTCATGAATTAATTATAACCGCTGCTACGATTATTCAGTGTGGCTAATCTGACAGTTGCATAGTTTCACTTTTCCACTAAAGTAGAAGGGTGATCGATCTCTGAGTATTAAGACTCCTAATCTTCATGCAAGCAATTTTTAAACTGTCTTAAGAGCCACCTCTTTGTGTGTGTGTGTGTGTGTGTGTGTGTGTGTGTGTGTGTGTGTGTGTGCACAAGCAAGTTTTTGATTTTGTCTGGGAAAATGGACAAAGTTGTCCAAGAAATATATTAAAAGTAGTTCTAGTCACCCAGTTCCGACAAAAGTTTTCGAAAGTTTTCCATCGGCCGTAAGGAAAATGCCGGAAATGAGAATCCTTGCTCTTCCATTTATTTCCAGTATGGAGGCGCTCCACCCCACTACCATCCAACTGGGCAACTGGGTAAAAAGAATCGTGACTCTATGATGGACCGTATTTGAAACATCTCGCTCCACTCCTTGGACTAGAGAACAGAACAAAAAGAGAAACTGCATAGCCTACATCATTTCAACTACAATTTATCATATAAAAAAAATCAGAAGTCAGCTCAACAGAAACAAAAGAAAAAAAGGTGAAGGAACAGAGACAATTATCTCTCGAGCAGCACAAAGCCCTAGACCAGTGGAAAACGCGCAGGTGACTCCTGTATGACCCCTGTGTATAAGACGGCTAAAAAAACCAACCTCCAGAAATACAGACCACTATCCTTAACATCAGTTTGTTGCAGAATTCTTGAACATATTCTCAGTTCGAATTTCCTTGAGACGGAAATCCTTCTGCCCACAAATCAGAACGATTTTCGAACGCTTCGCTTGGGCGAAACTCAACTTGCCTCTTTCTCACAGCATATCGTACGAACCATGGATGAGGGAGAACGGGTTGATGGCATATTCCTGGAGTCCGGAAAGCGGTTCACACAGTGGCCCACAGCAGATTGTTAACAAAGGCACGAACGTGCGGAATAGGTCCCGAGATATGTGAATGGCACGTGTGAGTTAATGGGCATGAGTAGAAGAAACAAACTCTTAACGTTCGAATACAGTTTTGGTAGCGTGCGGCTACGGCAGTCACATCGAGTCTACGCGTAACAATTTCAGAGGGACATAAAATGGAATCAGCGCGTCAGATTGATAGTGAGGAACTCGAATGCTCGACTTCGTTTTCTTGGGAGAATTTTACAAAAGTGTGGTTTATCTTTAACACTTTCAGACCCTCTGGCTACAATTGTGTAAATTAGCTTCTACTGTGTCTTAGTATTTCTTCTGTGTATTAGTATTTCTTCCCGATGGAAACCTGAGGTACACATTTGTGAATGTTCAACCTTTTCATCATGCGCAAGTGCTGCGAATGCTTGGACACCACTATGAAAAAATCAGTGAGTCAGTGTACCAGTGGACAGTAGCTCGTGACCACCAGATTACACGGATGTGATTGGTTCGCTACATTCTACTGTATAAATGAAAATTTTTATTGTAATTTTGCTTGGTAATTATTGAACGATTATTGTAATATGAATGACTACAGAATATTTCGTAATTTCGTTATTTTAGTCCATAAATTTAAGCTGATTGTACAAAGAACGTTTTTACAACGGGTAGGTATTTTTGTATAAGTCTTGCGTCTCAAATCATCAAAAAATCACCTGATAGCATTGCCCCGTAAAGAATATCCTTCCTCCAGAAAAAATTCAGGTCTGAAGGGGTTAAAGGGAACTGAGTATAGAACACTAGTACGACCCGTCCTTGAGTACTGTTCTTGTGTCGGGATTCCAACCACGTCGGATTAAAGGAAGACCTCAAAGTAATTCAGAGGCTGGCTGTTAGTTTGTTTAACATATAGGTTCGATCGATACGCAAGTATTAGGAAGATGCTTCGTGAACTGAAATGGGAAGACGACGTTCCTTCCGTTTAACACTACTGAGAAAATTTAGAGAACAGGGATTTGAAGCTGACTGCAGAACGATTCTACTGCCGATAACGTACATTTTGAGTAAGGACCACAAAGATAAGAGAAATAGACCTCAAACACAGACATACAGACAGTATTTTTTTTTTCTTTCGCTGTATTTGCGTACGGAACAGAAAAGGAAATTACTAGCGATGTTACAAGATATCCTCCGCCACGCACCATACGTTGGCTTGCGGAGTACGTGTGTAGATGTACAAGAGGCGTTCAACAAGTAAGGAAAAACTTTTTTTCTGAAATCAGGTTGGCTACAAAACCCTATTTTTCAACATAATCTCCGTTCAATCCGGCACTTCCCGCGGAGTGCATCCCTTATTGGGCCAACAGGTGAACGTAGGAAGGTACGAGATCGGGGCTGTATGGTGGATGAGAAAGAACAGTCCAATTAAGTTTTGTGAGATCCTCTCGGGTGTGCAAACTTGTGTGAGGCCTTGCATTGTCATGATTGTCATGGAGAATGAGAAATTCGTTTGCCTTTTTTGTGTCGACGAAGACGCTGAATGAGAATGTCCACACGTTCCAACACTGCAGGATTCACAGCTGCCTGTGCTCGGCCGGAACACTGGAGATCAGACAGAATTGCACGACGTTATTGCGATGTGACATATGCCTCGCCCAATGACTCACCGTGCTTTTGTTCACTGCCTGCTATCCGTAGACATTCTGGAAGTGCTTATGAATATCTACGATGCGCTGATTTTCCTCCAAAAGACAATGACAGCTCTGCCGTGAGCGCACCTCAATTAGAGACGCCATCTATCGGAACTTCATGAAACTATAGGGGCTGAACAGGGAATATTCCACGACATCCCACACCAAAAGCCGCATTTTCAACCGAAACTGGCTGAGAAAAAAATGTGTTGCATTATTTATTGAACTTCCCTCGTAGATGTACACTACTGGCCATTAAAATTGCTACACCACTAAGATGACGTGCTACAGACGCGAAATTTAACCGACAGGAAAATGATGCTGTGATATGCAAATGATTAGCTTTTCAGAGCATTCACACACGGTTGGCGCCGGTGGCGACACCTACAACGTTCTGACATGAGGAAAGTTTCCGACAGATTTCTCACACACAAGGAGCAGTTGACCAGCGTTGCCTGGTGAAACGTTGTTGTGATGCCTCGTGTAAGGAGGAGATTTGCGTACCATCACGTTTCCGACTTTGATAAAGGTCGGATTATAGCCTATCGCGATTGCGGTTTATCGTATCGCGACATTGCTGCTCGCGTTGGTCGAGATCCAATTACTGTAGCAGAATATGGAATCGCTGGGTTCAGGAGGGTAATATGGAACGCCGTGCTGGATCCCAACGGCCTCGTATCACTAGCAGTCGAGATGACAGGCATCTTATCCGCATGGCTGTAACGGATCTTGCAGCCACGTCTCGATCCCTGAGTCAACAGATGGGGACGTTTGCAAGACAACAACCATCTACACGAACAGTTCGACGACGTTTGTAGCAGTATGGACTATCAACTCGGAGACCATGTCTGTGGTTACCCTTGACGCTGCATCACAGACAGGAGCGCCTGCGATAGTGTACTCATGACGAACCTCGGTGCACGAATGGCAAAACGTCATTTTTTCGGATGAATCCAGGTTCTGTTTGCAGTATCATGATGGTCGCATCCGTGTTTGGCGACATCGCGGTGAACGCACATTGGAAGCGTGTATTCGTCATCGCCACACTGGCGTATCACCCGGCGTGATGGTATGGGGTGCATTGTTTACACGTCTCGGTCACCTCTTGTTCGCATTGACGGCACTTCGAACAGTGGACGTTACATTTCAGATGTGTTACGACCCGTGGCTCTACCCTTCATTCGATCCCCGCGAAACCCTACATTTCAGCAGGACAATGCACGACCGCATAATGCAGGTCCTGTACGAGCCTTTCTGCACACAGAGAATCTTCGACCGCTGCCCTGGCCAACACATTCTCCAGATGTCTCACCAATTGAAAACGTCTGGTCAATGGCGGCCGAGCAACTGGCTCGTCACAATACGTCAGTCACTACTCTTGATGAACTGTGGCATCGTGTTGAAGCTGCATAGGCAGCTGTACCTGTACACGCCATCCAAGCTCTGTTTGACTCAATGCCCAGACGTATCAAGGCCGTTATTACGGCCATAAGTGGTTGTTCTGGGTATTGATTTCTCAGGATCTATGCACCCAAATTGCGTGAAAATGTAATCACATGTCAGTTCTAGTATAAAATATTTGTCCAATGAATACCCGTTTATCATCTGCATTTCTTCTTGGTGTAGCACTTTTAATGTCCAGTAGTGTAGATGTGTTAGAAGGCATGCATGTAGTGCACCTGTTCTCAACAACTTATTCAGCTCCAGAAACGAGTCCATTTAAGACTTGCTCATTTCTGGTAAAAGATAAATACTGAAATACTCATTAGGTGGACAATGATATGTGTTAGGTCGACCGTGGCCAGGCAGGAAGGAAGTCAGCAGGGCGGCGAGTCTACTCCTGCCAGAGCGCTCGGCTGTGCTGCAGGTGGCCGGCGCTCCCCGCGCACCAAGGCCAGGACCAGTTCTGGCGCTGTTTTATGTGCTTGTTTGTACGCGCTGCTTTCTCCTTCCACTCGCTTCCTCTCTTACGCTGTCCCGCCCCGTGCTTGTAGCCCCCAGGGCGTACCACCTGATGGAAATGTATCTCGTTCTCTAGCTATCTAGCCGCGAATGCTGCCTCTGGGCTTATGTAGCCTATGCCACAGGTCCAGAGAGAGAGAGAGAGAGATTTGAAAACCGGTCACCGACACCGAGGTGTGCGAGTCAGCTTCGCGAAAGCCGCCACATCTCCACCTCTTCTCGCACTTTTTCTTGTTCTGTTGACCGTGGTCTAGGTTTCGGGCGACATGCTAAACTAGAAATCCAGGACAGCTAATGCGTTGGGATAGCTCTTGCAGTGGCGTAGCACATATACCGCCCGTTAGATACCGGTTCTGCCATCTCTGTGGAAAGTAGAGAGAAAATCCTGGAATATTCCATAAGCTCGTTCGCTGATATCACCATAATTTCCTTAGCAAAAAATTTCGTGTACATAAAGAGTGTACGAGGTCGCACTTTAAAGTTTAACAAACGGCCACTGCGTGACACTATTCAGATATGACCTTACTATTTCTTTAAAAGTTCTTATTGTTAAACAGAATCAGCCGAAAAATTAGCGCCGGCCGCGGTGGCCGAGCGGCTCTAGGCGCTTCAGTCCCGAACCGCTAGACTGCTACGGTCGCAGGTTCGAATCCTGCCTCGGGCATGGATGTGAGTAATGTCCTTAGGTTAGTTAGGTTTAACTAGTTCTAAGTTGTAGGGTACTGATGACCTCAGACGTTAAGTCCCATAGTGCTAAGAGCCATTTGAACCATTTTTTTTTTTTTGTTTGAAAAATTAGCTCAGTAGTTTGTTTTCAGTGAGCATTTTCTACATCTACATCTATATGGATACTCTGGAAATCACACTCTAGTCCACCATCAGCAATGGAGGGTGAATCTTTGACAACGCCAGCCACTCGTGCTGGCGGAACGTCAGAAACGCATCAGACCAACATCGGCCGAAGAACCCGAGACGAAAGCCTACAGGCAGTTTGTCAACAAGGGGCCACGAAAGTCTTAACGATTTTGCACACATAAGTGGCTGGCCGAGGGTTCAGCCAAACACCTTCACAATAATTCTCAATTATTCCAACACAGAACAGCGCGATGAAAAAACGAACACCCATATCTTCCCGTCCGATCTCTGACTTCTCTTATTTTATTGTGAGGATCTTGTCTCCCTAAGTAGGTCGGCGTCACTAAAATTTTCTCGTAGTCAGAGGGCGAAGTTGGTGATTGAAATTTCGTGAGAAGATTCCGCCGCAACGAAAAACACCTTTGTTTTAATTATGTCCATCCCAAATTCTGTATCATGTCAGAGACACTATCTCCCCTATTTCCCGATAAGACAAGAAGTGCTGATCTTCTTTGAACTTTCTCGATGTACTCCGTTAATACTGTTTGGTAAGGATCCTAGACTGCGCAGCAGTACTCCAAAAGATGATGTACAAGCGTAGTGTAGGCAGTCTATTTAATAGATGTGTTACATTTTTTAAGCTCTGCCAACAAAACGCAATCTTTGCTTTGCCTTCCCCACTACATTTTCTTTCCAGTTTAAGTTGTTCGTAATTGTAATTCCAAGGTATTTAGTTGAAATTTACTGCCTTACTAGCCAATTTTCACACCATACAGATATATTTTTTAAATCGTTTTGCAATTTGTTTTGATCTTCTGATGACTTTACTAGACGAGAAACGACAGCATCATCTGCAAACAACTTAAGACGACTGCTCAGATTGTCTCCTAAATCGTTTATATAGATCAGGAACAGCAGAGGTCCTATGAAGCTACCTTGGGGAACGCTAGAAATCACTTCTGTTTCACTCGATTACTTTCCGTCAATTACTATGTACTGTGACCTCTCTGATAGGAAATCACTAATCCAGTCATATAACTGAGACGATATTCCATGTTGTTGTTGTTGTGGTCGTCCGCAGCTCGTGGTCGTGCGGTAGCGTTCTCGCTTCCCGCGCCCGGGTTCCCGGGTTCGATTCCCGGCGGGGCCAGGGATTTTCTCTGCCTCGTGATGACTGGGTGTTGTGTGCTGTCCTTAGGTTAGTTAGGTTTAAGTAGTTCTAAGTTCTAGGGGACTGATGACCATAGACGTTAAGTCCCATAGGGCTCAGAGCCATTTGAACCATTTTTTTTGTTGTGGTCTTCAGTCCTGAGACTGGTTTGATGCAGCTCTCCACGCTACTCTATCCTGTGCAAGCTTCTTCATCTCCCAGTACCTACTGCAACCTACATCCTTCTGAATCTACTTAATGTATTCATCTCTTGACCTCCCTCTACGATTTTTACCCTCCACGCTGCCCTCCAATGTTAAATTTGTGATCCCTTGATGCCTCAGAACATGTCCTACCAATCGGTCCCTTCTTCTTGTCAAGTTGTGCCACAGACTCCTCTTCTCCACAGTTCTATTTAATACCTCCTCATTAGTTATGTGATCTACCCATCTAATCCATATTCCACAAGCAAGCAATTTCACTACAATCTGCTTGTGTGATAAAGTATCAAAAGCCTTCTGGAAATCCAGAAATACGGAATCAATCTGAAATCCCTTGTCAGTACCACTCAACACTTCATGTGGGTAAAGAGCTAGTTGTGTTTGACAAGAAAGATGTTTTCTAAATCCATTTTGACTGTGTGTCAATAGACCGTTCTCCTCCAGGTAGTTCATAATGTTCGAATACAAAATATGTTCCAAAATCTTGCTGCATATCGACGTTAACGATATGGGCCTGTAATTTAGTGTATTACTCCTACTACGTTTCTTGAATATTGGTGTGACCTGTGCAACTTTCCAGTCTTTGGGTACGGATCTTTCGTCGAGCTAACGGTTGTAGGATGATTGTTAAATATGGAGATATTGCATCAACATACTCTGAAAGGCAACTAATTGGTATACATACAGTCTAGACCAGAATACTTTCTTTTAGTAAGAGGTTTAAGTTGTTTTACTGAGGATATCTACTTGTGAGTTACTCATGTTGGCAGCTGTTCATGATTCGAATTCAGCAATGTTTACTTCGTCTTCTTTTGTGAAGGAATTTCGGAAGGATGTGTTTAGTAGCTATGCTTTGACAACACTTCCAGTGTCCTATGCATTATTTTCGATATTGTGGTATGAGTGTGATCCCTCGATAGTAACCACACACTTACGCTGGATTTTTTTTTTTTGCGATTTTCGTAAAAGCTTAACTCAGAAAATGCCTGGAATAGCTTCATTTAAATTTAGGTAATTAATCAGCTTCAGAAAAGACTATTTTACAGTAGGACTTCAAAATGCCGTATTCGTGCTTCCATGAGGGCCGACTAAAATCTGTGCTGTGCGCAACGTGATTGAAGAGAATCGGCATGCGATTTACCGTGAGACAGGGTCACCCCTTGTCTTATCAAAGATAGCAGTAAGTAAAATAAAATTAGTAATACAGTAGGCTTGAGTACAGATGAATACGTTATCTGACTGACAGAATTTGGAGATTTATATTTAATACGGAATTGACCATCAGGTGTTGCGAGAGGCGGACCGGGCAGAATAAAAGAAGACGGGCAGTGTAGTGTAGGCACCAAGCATTATGTTTCCCTTAGTCCGTATGGCTGCAGAATGGAGATGACTTTTTCCAGTTCCTGAAAGTGTGGCATTCAAAGTCACATGATTCTGTCAAGAAATGACGATTAGACTCCGAAGTTTTTGTGAGTTCTTATTGCATATCGATCCGTTACTACAACCTGTGTCGTATTGCTGTAGAATCATATGGCAGCTTCCTGAATAGGTTAACACGAGAGGGGACCTAAACTTTTAAAAAACCACTATTCGTAAAGGAAAATACAATGTTTCAGAAACCAACGACTATACCACTACATCTGGATTTCATTACGTCGAATAGAAATGAATTTTACATTTTGCCTTCCAGGATGCTTTGATCAATGCTCACAGTTCTTCAGATGGTACAAATAAACACTATGTTGTCAAATCCCTGTCTTTCGTGGCAGCGCAAAGCGTAATGAAATTCGAGACTGAAGTGTTGATCTTGCTTCCCAGTCGCACAGATTCATAATTTCTTAGTATTTTTCTTCTGTCAGTGTTTCAGGATTTACTTGTGCTTCCATAGTTGACTGGTCATCGTGTTCACCTTCTCTGTCGAAGGATGAGTAGGATGAAACAGAGGTAAACTGACACACTATTGTCTTCTAGGATGAATGAGACACGAAGTTTATTTTAGTTTAGTTTTGGTTCATGCGGGTTGTTCAGTAACCAGTAGCAACTTTTCTCCGACCGTGCGAATCAAACGAATGGAGATGAAGTAGAAAGACGTTCTTCTGAATGACTACATTAGAGCGCTACTCCCGTAAGTACATCTACCATTGTGTCAGTATGATTAAAATCTTTTCTTCAATAGTTGACCTGAAAAAGATACTTGTACAAATTTTGATACTTCCAATTATTGATTACAGCGATGTTACCCTGCAAGGTCTTTCTCAGGAAAGCTCACGGTCCCTGGAACTGATTATGGATGCCTGTATTTCGTCTCACCACCATATGCACAGCTAACCTGGCTGCGTGCAGACAACGGCAGAGGCTTCCGTACCCTCTGTCTTCGCTACTATCTTATCAATGGGCACTGTTCCCCATATTTCTCCTTGACCTTAACGCTCTCGTCTAAACAAGACGGCAGAAACACCCGTTTCCATCAGAGAAAATCCTTTCTGTCTCATTCCGTTGATCAGCCACCTTCTCCAATTCCTTCTTAGTAGCAGGAGCCCGATTCTATAACAGCCTCCCGTATTATATTAGAGAACTAAAAACATCTCTAGCTTCTGAAGCCTCTTTAACCCGATCTCCTCATTTGCCAGTATTCTTAGCCCATGTAGCCTCCCTAACTTTTCTTTTCCCAGAACTGAATATCAGAAAATATTTATTTTGCAGACTTATAAATTCTTCGTATCTCTGCCACTATCATTATTGTTATTAATGTTACAATTATTAAGAGTATTATTATCACTACTAGTGGATGCAGGTGCAGTAGGACAATTAATGCCGGTATCAACTTCGTTAGTTTACAGCCAGCATAACTGACTCACACCGCCACTGCAGACACTCAAATCACTTCAGTACTAGTTGTCATACTAAAACTGTTACATACATCACTTAAGTAACTGTTACGTAATAAACTGTACGAGTGAAACCCTACTCCGAATTCAGAGAAGGCCTGTTGGATCTAATCAGACCAGTTTAAATAAATATATAAAGGATTGCCAAGGCGATTCCAATAACTGTCCGAAAGGTGCAGTTATAAATAGCGCTTAAGCAGTTACCTGAAATCTATGGTCCATCTTTTAAATACACACGTCAAAAAAAAAATTTGTATCACCTCATTTCCAAGAGTTCCGGAACCTCTACAGAAAATTGGAATAGTGGTCAACATAAACATCATTTCCGCCCTTTTTATTGCTCATGAAAATCACACATTGCATGTCGTACCACCATAATGAGAGACCTTCAGAGGTGGAGCTCCTGATTGATGTACACACCGGTACCTCTGATACCCAGTAGAACGTCCTCTTGCATTGATGTATGCCTGTATTCGCCGTGGCATACTATCCACAAGTTCATTAAGGCACTGTCGGTCCAGATTGTCCTGCTCCTCAACGGCGATTTGGTGTAGATCCCTCAGAGTGGTTGGTGGGTCACCTCGCCCAGAAACAGCCCTTCTCAATCTATCCCAGGCATGTTCGATAGGGTTTATGTCTGCAGAACATGCTGGCCACTCTAGTAGGGCGATGTCGTTATCCTGAAGGAAGTCATTCACAAGATGTGCACGATGGGGCGCGAATTGTTGTCCATGAAGAAAAATACCTCGCCAATACGCTGCCGATATGGTTGCACTATCCGGAGGAGGAGGAGGAGGAGGAGGAGAGTACTGTTTAACGTCCCGTCGACAACGAGGTCATTAGAGACGGAGCACAAGCTCGGATTACGGAAGAATGGGGAAGGAAATCGGCCGTGCCCTTTCGAAGGAACCATCCCAGCATTTGCCTGAAGCGATTTAGGGAAATCACGGAAAACCTAAATTAGAACGGCCGGACGCGGGATTGAACCGTCGTCCTCCCGAATGCGAGTCCAGTGTGCTAACCACTGCGCCACCTCGCTCGGTGCGTTGCAATATCCGTCGGTGGATGGCATTCACGTGTCGTACAGCCGTTTCGGTCACTTCTATGACCACCTCTAGCGTACTTCGGCCCCACTTAATGCCATCCCAAAACAGCAGGGAACCTCCACCTTGCTGCACTCGCTGGACAGTGTGTCTGAGGCATTCAGCCTGATTGTCCGGATGAAGGCATCGGTGAAGAGAAAGTGATGTCAATCCTGAGCGGTCCATTCGGCATGTTGTTGGGCCCAGCTGTACCGCGCTGCATGGTGTCGTGGTTGCAAAGATGGACCTCGCTGTGCTCGTCGGGAGTGAAGTGAACATCATGCAGCCTATTACACACAGTTTGAGTCGTAACACGACGTCCTGTGGCTGCACGAAAAGCATTATTCAACATGGTGGCGTTGCTGTCAGGGTTCCTCCGAGTCATAATCCATAGGTAGCGGTCATCCACTGCAGTAGTAGTCCTTGGGCAGCCTGAGCCAGGCATGTCATCGACAGTTCCTGTCTCTCTGTATCTGCTCCATGTCCGAATAACATCGCTTTCGGTCACTTCGAGAAGCCTGGACATTTCCCTTGTTGGGAGCCGTTCCTGGCACCAGTAACAATGAGGAAGCTATCGAACCGCGGTATTGACCGTCTAGGCACGGTCGAACTACAGACAACACGAGCCGTGTGCCTCCTTCCTGATCGGCTGTCGGAAGCCCTCGGTCTAATAGGCGCTGCTCATGCATGATTGTTTATATATTTGGGCGGGTTTAGTGACGACATCTCTGAACAGTCAAAGGGACTGTGTCTGTGATACAATATCCACAGTCAACATCTATCTTCAGGAGTTGTGGGGGCTGGGGTCATGGAAAACATTTTTTGATGTGTGTATTTCATTTCAGTTTGTGGGATTTTATAGGTTGATTCTGAATCAATGAACGAAACTATTCATTCGAATTAATACAGGAGGTAGAGAACATCAAAATAAATACACTCCTGGAAATTGAAATAAGAACACCGTGAATTCATTGTCCCAGGAAGGGGAAACTTTATTGACACATTCCTGGGGTCAGATACATCACATGATCACACTGACAGAACCACAGGCACATAGACACAGGCAACAGAGCATGCACAATGTCGGCACTAGTACAGTGTATATCCACCTTTCGCAGCAATGCAGGCTGCTATTCTCCCATGGAGACGATCGTAGAGATGCTGGATGTAGTCCTGTGGAACGGCTTGCCATGCCATTTCCACCTGGCGCCTCAGTTGGACCAGCGTTCGTGCTGGACGTGCAGACCGCGTGAGACGACGCTTCATCCAGTCCCAAACATGCTCAATGGGGGACAGATCCGGAGATCTTGCTGGCCAGGGTAGTTGACTTACACCTTCTAGAGCACGTTGGGTGGCACGGGATACATGCGGACGTGCATTGTCCTGTTGGAACAGCAAGTTCCCTTGCCGTTCTAGGAATGGTAGAACGATGGGTTCGATGACGGTTTGGATGTACCGTGCACTATTCAGTGTCCCCTCGACGATCACCAGTGGTGTACGGCCAGTGTAGGAGATCGCTCCCCACACCATGATGCCGGGTGTTGGCTCTGTGTGCTTCGGTCGTATGCAGTCCTGATTGTGGCGCTCACCTGCACGGCGCCAAACACGCATACGACCATCATTGGCACCAAGGCAGAAGCGACTCTCATCGCTGAAGACGACACGTCTCCATTCGTCCCTCCATTCACGCCTGTCGCGACACCACTGGAGGCGGGCTGCACGATGTTGGGGCGTGAGCGGAAGACGGCCTAACGGTGTGCGGGACCGTAGCCCAGCTTCATGGAGACGGTTGCGAATGGTCCTCGCCGATACCCCAGGAGCAACAGTGTCCCTAATTTGCTGGGAAGTGGCGGTGCGGTCCCCTACGGCACTGCGTAGGATCCTACGGTCTTGGCGTGCATCCGTGCGTCGCTGCGGTCCGGTCCTAGGTCGACGGGCACGTGCACCTTCCGCCGACCACTGGCGACAACTTCGATGTACTGTGGAGACCTCACGCCCCACGTGTTGAGCAATTCGGCGGTACGTCCACCCGGCCTCCCGCATGCCCACTATACGCCCTCGCTCAAAGTCCGTCAACTGCACATACGGTTCACGTCCACGCTGTCGCGGCATGCTACCAGTGTTAAAGACTGCGATGGAGCTCCGTATGCCACGGCAAACTGGCTGACACTGACGGCGGCGGTGCACAAATGCTGCGCAGCTAGCGCCATTCGACGGCCAACACCGCTGTTCCTGGCGTGTCCGCTGTGCCGTGCGTGTGATCATTGCTTGTACAGCCCTCTCGCAGTGTCCGGAGCAAGTATGGTGGGTCTGACACACCGGTGTCAATGTGTTCTTTTTTCCATTTCCAGGAGTGTATATTTAGTTGAGGTACATATGTCCAGTGACGGCAATTTCTGACGCTAGGCACAGTTTACCTAGAAAATGGTTTAGCATGCCAGGTACAGCAGTGGCATTCACAGAAACTGCTCGAATGCGTGACTACGCAGAACATCACCACAGCATTCACTGTCGTGTCCGTTCGAAGATTCCTGGCATGTCTGCAATGGTACCACTAGCGGCGGCAGTTCTAGCGATGAGTTCTTCTTCTGTTTCCACAACGGTTTCATATACCAGCTGACTCACATGCCACCGGAGGCATAAATCCAGACACGTGAGATCAGGTGACCGGATGACAGGCCACAGGACCATTTCGGCCGATCCATCGATTCCCAAAGGTGGCTTTCAGATGTTTCTTCATAGCAGTGCTGAAATGGGCTGGCGCACTATTGTGCTGGAAGCACATCCCTTCTCTAACATTCAGAGTTACATCGAACCAGTGCAGCCAGCCATCAGCGCACAGAGCTGTTTTGGATGTCAGTACACATTTCCAGTTAGCGAGACCGACACAACAGCTTACTTCAGCGCCAGTAACAAATGTTCCTAAAATTAAAAATTGATATCAGAGATAATATGTTCCTCATCGAAATAAACTTCTTTTCATGTTCTCTGCCTCCTACAATAATGCGGACGAATAGTTTCGGAACAACCTGCATTCGTATCTTCATATTGCACATTCGAGCAACTGTGTTCTCATACTGTACAAAATCCGAATTTTTAATTTACGATCCCTGCAACTTCTCGAAGACTTTCCGTTCCTTTAGTCCTGATACAAAAACTTCCATCACGAAAATTTTCCGCGGGGCGACAAATATTTAACGGCCGCCCTTGGGCTGACGGGGGGCACTTTTCTGTGGCCATCAGTGCTGGACGGAGCGGCCAGCAAACAGCGCTGATTCATAACTTGGCTTTAGAATATTCATAACAGCGCCGCTAACAAAACACGGCGCCCGATGAATATACATGAAGGGCGTGGGAGAATTTTTGTTGTATGCGCAGCGAGTGATGCGCTGTGCAGTGTGACGGAGTCCGAATGCGAAACTATCTTCACGAAATGAACGCCGCTAGGAGAACATCAAACGTCGACGACTGCAAAAAGAGAAAGAAAGTGAACGCGGATGCTGCTAAGCGCTGGATATAAAGGGAAAGAAAAAAGGACAGTGCGGAACTGAGCAATAACAGGAAACCGCAACTCAGCCCGTTCGTTGTTCTTTTCCTCACTAACAGCGACTGGTTACAGGATAGAAGAGCCTGGAAAAACTCCGCTCACAAATACACCACACGCGCACACACACATACACACAGCCAAACGTGCGCGCGCGCGCGCACACACACACGCACAGAGAAAGAGAGAGACATTTGAGCAAACTGTGCTGCGCGCGCGCACACACACACGCACGCACAGAGAAAGAGGGAGACATTCGAGCAAACTGTGCTGCATTTCTTTCTTAATAACACCACTCGATTTATCGAGAAAATTCAGTTTTCTTTCATATAGGGATAGACAGACTACCTGTTCGTGCACTTTTAACGGCATTCGTTGCAGAAATCTGTTACTCGATTACTGACTTGACACTATTAGTAACACAGATCTCTAAAATCAGCAGCTGGGATTGTAACGGAACAGGATCTCCTCTAAACGTACTTCTATCAGACATGACCATCTTCATGTAAAAATTCAATAATAAAAACTATATTTTCTATTAAAATGGAATTGTTGAAAGAGAGAGAGAGAGTATCTGACGCATAACACCCAGAATGAGAGTAAGGTCCCTTGTACTAAATAAAATTATAAAAACATGATCGTTCCCATAATTCACTAAACTTTACGTCGACTTGGACCAAAATTATTACGAGTATTCATCAGTTACCACACTGGCTTTGAAAAAGTACAGTATTACAAGTTATGAGACGTGAACAAACTCTACGACCCTTATATTCTAGTCCCCCGCAGAGTAAAAATTTTACCAGTTAAAGACCAACTCTTCCCTGACTGGTTGAAGCCAATTCGCCCGGCGGCGAATACTACATGACAAGCATATTTTATCTACACATCGCTTGAAACACTGCATACTTTGACTTGAACTTTCCATAAACACAGAAATAAAGGAGTAATAGTGACAGGCACTATGACAAGCACTACGAACATATATGTTTATAAGAAAAAAGGGGAACGAAAACATGTTGTTGTTATTGGTCGTGGAGATGTGGTCTTCGGTAAAAAGACTGGTTCGATGCAGCTCTCCATGCTACTCTGTCGTCCGCAAGCCTCTTCATCTCCGAATAACGACTGCAACCAACATCTTTCTGAATCTGCTTACTGTATTCATCTCTTGGTCTCTCTGTACAATGTTTGCCTTTACCCCCCCCCCCCCTCCTACCCCCCCCCCCCACACACACACACTTCCCTCCACTGTTCAATTGGTGATCCATTAATCTCTCAGAATATGTCTTGTCAACCGATCCCGCCTTTTCGTCAACTTGTGCCACAATTCTGTTCAGTTCCTCCTCATTAGTTATGTGATCTACCCATATGATCTTCAGAATTCTTCTGAAGCACCACATTTCAAAAGCTTCTGTTCTCTTCTTCTTTAACCTGTTTATCGTCCACGTTTTACTTCCATACGTGGCTACAATCCAGACAAATACCTTCAGAAAAGACCTGACGCTTTCGTCTACATTCGATGTTAATAAATTTCTCTTTTTCAGAAACGCTTTTGCTGTTAATGCCAATCTACAATTTATATCTTAAGTCAGTCATCAACATTTGCTTTTCTGTCCAAATAACACAACTCATCAATTACTTTAAGTGTCTCGTTTCCTAATCTAATTGCCACAGTTTCTCCTGCTTCAATTCTATTATCCTTGTCTTGCTTTCATCGATGTTCATCTTCTCCTCTTTCAAGACATAAAATACGAGATGTAAACATAAAATTGAAAATTTTGTATCACTGCAGAAAGTTAAAGAAGTTCCACTAAAACGAAAGCAATGTCGAAAAGTAATCGCTCTACAATATATTGTAAATTATTATGAAAAGCGTTAAGCAATAAATTTAGTTCCAGTATAATCTTTTGACATTAGTAAGAGAGACAGATGACATCTATGCGAAAAGTTACGTAAGATAGGTCACAACAGTGAGAAGTCCTGCACGTAAATTCAGCAAAAAAATCACACAATTATTACTCAAATCTTCTTTTCAAAAAGATTTACAAGAGGAGATGATGTTAGATGGAGATTGTGTGTTGCTGTCATACGTTGGGCACCCATATGCCATACTCCAGTAGCGTCATCCGTTCTAGGAACTACAGCCGTAACTGTCCTTTTTAAACAGCCACTTATTTCACGATGCAGCAGAATCTACGTTGTTTACTGTTTCAGCAGCAACCGCTCTTTACTACCGTACTCACACTGTTATACATTCACACAGCGACTTACCTATACTAGCTTTTCCCAGAACATTAACAAAATTACACTTCTTTAAATTTATTCATATTGATATCCACCCCCCCCCCCCCAAGAACCTTGGACCTTGCCTTTGGTGGGGAGGCTTGCGTGCCTCAGCGATACAGATAGCCGTACCACATCGGAGGGGTATCTGTTGAGTGGCCAGACGAATGTGTGGTTCCTGAAGAGCGGCAGCAGCCTTTTCAGTAGTTGCAGGGACAACAGTCTGGATGATTGGCTGATCTGGCCTTTTAACACTAACCAATATAGTGGGAATTAGTGAAGTTCGGTGGCAGGAGGAACAAAACTTCTGGTCAGGTGACTACAGGGTTATAAACACAAAATCAAATAGGGGTAATGCAGGAGTAGGTTTAATAACGAATAGGAAAATAGGAATGCGGGTAAGCTACTACAAACAGTATAGTGAACGCATTATTGTGGCCAAGATAGATACGAAGCCCACACCTACTAGAGTAGTACAAGTTTATATGCCAACTAGCTCTGCAGATGACGAAGAAACTGAAGAAATGTATGATGAAATAAAAGAAATTATTCAGATTGTGAAGGGAGACGAAAATTTAATAGTCATGGGTGACTGGAATTCGAGAGTAGGAAAAGGGAGAGAAGGAAACATAATAGGTGAATATGGATTGGGGCTAAGAAATGAAAGAGGAAGCCGCCTGGTAGAATTTTGCACAGAGCACAACATAATCATAACTTACACTTGGTTTAAGAATCATGAAAGAAGGTTGTATACATGGAAGAACCCTGGAGATACTAAAAGGTATCAGATAGATTATATAATGGTAAGACAGAGATTTAGGAACCAGGTTTTAAATTGTAAGACATTTCCAGGGGCAGATGTGGACTCTGACCACAATCTATTGGTTATGACCTGTAGATTAAAACTGAATAAACTGCAAAAAGGTGGAAATTTAAGGAGATGGGACCTGGATAAACTGAAAGAACCAGAGGTTGTACAGAGTTTCAGGGAGAGCATAAGGGAACAATTGACAGGAATGGGGGAAAGAAATACAGTAGAAGAAGAATGGGTAGCTTTGAGGGACGAAGTAGCGAAGGCGGCAGAGGATCAAGGTGGTAAAAAGACGAGGGCTAGTAGAAATTCTTGGGTAACAGAAGAAATATTAAATTTAATTGATGAAAGGAGAAAATATAAAAATGCAGTAAATGAAGCAGGCAAAAAGGAATACAAACGTCTCAAAAATGAGATCGACAGGAAGTGCAAAATGGCTAAGCAGGGATGGCTAGAGGACAAATGTAAGGATGTAGAGGCGTATCTCACTAGGGGTAAGATAGATACTGCCTACAGGAAAATTAAAGAGACCCTAGGATATAAGAGAACGACTTGTATGAATATCAAGAGCTCAGATGGAAACCCAGTTCTAAGCAAAGAAGGGAAGGCAGAAAGGTGGAAGGAGTATATAGAGGGTCTATACAAGGGCGATGTACTTGAGGACAATATTATGGAAATGAAAGAGGATGTAGATGAAGATGAAATGGGAGATATGATACTGCGTGAAGAGTTCGACAGAGCACTGAAAGACCTGAGTCGAAACAAGGCCCCCGGAGTAGACAACATTCCATTGGAACTACTGACGGCCTTGGGAGAGCCGGTCCTGACAAAACTCTACCATCTGGTGAGCAAGATGTATGAAACAGGCGAAATACCCTCAGACTTCAAGAAGAATATAATAATTCCAATCCCAAAGAAAGCAGGTGTTGACAGATGTGAAAATTACCGAACTATCAGTTTAATAAGTCACAGCTGCAAAATACTAACACGAATTCTTTACAGACGAATGGAAAAACTAGTAGAAGCCAACCTCGGGGAAGATCAGTTTGGATTCCGTAGAAACACTGGAACACGTGAGGCAATACTGACCTTACGACTTATCTTAGAAGAAGATTAAGGAAAGGCAAACCTACGTCTCTAGCATTTGTAGACTTAGAGAAAGCTTTTGACAATGTTGACTGGAATATTCTCTTTCAAATTCTAAAGGTGGCAGGGGTAAAATACAGGGAGCGAAAGTCTATTTACAATTTGTACAGAAACCAGATGGCAGTTATAAGAGTCGAGGGACATGAAAGGGAAGCAGTGGTTGGGAAGGGAGTAAGACAGGGTTGTAGCCTCTCCCCGATGTTGTTCAATCTGTATATTGAGCAAGCAGTAAAGGAAACAAAAGAAAAATTCGGAGTAGGTATTAAAATTCATGGAGAAGAAATAAAAACTTTGAGGTTCGCCGATGACATTGTAATTCTGTCAGAGACAGCAAAGGACTTGGAAGAGCAGTTGAATGGAATGGACAGTGTCTTGAAAGGAGGATATAAGATGAACATCAACAAAAGCAAAACAAGGATAATGGAATGTAGTCTAATTAAGTCGGGTGATGCTGAGGGAATTAGATTAGGAAATGAGGCACTTAAAGTAGTAAAGGAGTTTTGCTATTTGGGGAGCAAAATAGCTGATGATGGTCGAAGTAGAAAGGATATAAAATGTAGGCTGGCAATGGCAAGGAAAGCGTTTCTGAAGAAGAGAAATTTGTTAACATCCAGTATTGATTTAAGTGTCAGGAAGTCATTTCTGAAAGTATTCGTATGGAGTGTAGCCATGTATGGAAGTGAAACCTGGACGATAATTATTTTGGACATGAAGAGAATAGAAGCTTTCGAAATGTGCTGCTACAGAAGAATGCTGAAGATTAGATGAGTAGATCACATAACTAATGAGGAAGTACTGAATAGGATTGGGGAGAAGAGAAGTTTGTGGCACAACTTGACCAGAAGAAGGGATCGGTTGGTAGGACATGTTCTGAGGCATCAAGGGATCACCAATTTAGTATTGGAGGGCAGCGTGGAGGGTAAAAATCGTAGAGAGAGACCAAGAGATGAATACACTAAGCAGATTCAGAAGGATGTAGGTTGCAGTAGGTACTGGGAGATGAAAAAGCTTGCACAGGATAGAGTAGCATGGAGAGCTGCATCAAACCAGTCTCAGGACTGAAGACCACAACAACAACAACAGCAAAAGGAAAAGAAAAAATACCTACGGAAGATTTAAATCACAAAAGGTGCGTTTACAGGAATAGATATGAAGAAATTAAATGCATTACACGCCTCATTAAAGTTATTTTTCGTTATTCATTCGAAGGGCGTCATATTAATCATATTTGGTCTTCGAAGTCCACACTCAAGTCGAAATGGGTCATAGTTATCCAAATGCATTGACTTTTTTTCTGAGTGTTTCTAAATAAAGATTTGAATGGAGTGTATGCCCAAACTATTAGACAAAAAAATGATTTCTTTCATTATAAGGGAAACCCCAGTGTGTATTGCCACATCTATATATATAAAATGCAGTGACCTCACTGACTGCCTGGCTCATCATTGGCCAGCCCAAACCGATAAGGATGGAAATTTGAAATCTGGCGAGACTGTGGATCTTATACTGTAGGCGTCGTTTAGGAAAAGATTTTTCGAAATTCCTCCTTTACGTGGGTGAAATAAGGGACGAAAGGTTTTTTAAAATATGTCAGTACTAAGGCAGTTTCGAAGCTAGAAGTAAGAAAATTGGAGTGTCGCTTCTCGGTCAGAAATTAAAAAATAAGTGTTTCACTATTTTTGGAAATACAGTCTCTAAGGGGTAAAACAGGGGTAATCTGATTCACTGACTCGTCATCGCCCAACCCAAAATCGCTAAAGACAGAAACTTCAAATTTGGAAAGGATGTGGATCTTGGTTAGAAGTACATTCGGTAAATACCGTGCTTCTGCGGTCATAATTAAAAAGTTCAAAAAGGTCTTGCAGTTTGTGAAAAACGTAAAAATTCGACTAAAGAAAAACAATAAAAAAAGTGCAAACTATACAGTTTACGCGAACGAAGCAGCGGGCGCTAAACTAGTTGTCGTATTAAGTTAAGCAATATTATTAAGTAAATTAGTAAGTAAGTCAGCATACAATCAATTTTCGCATACTCATGTCGTCCTTGACACAACTACATAGTGTATAGTATTTTATCCGTATTCGAAATAGGCGCCTCACTTGGTACAACATTCTTCCAAGTATTGAGAAAATGGTTCTCGCAAAATGAAGATGTACCACATCTTCCTCAGCTTCTCCGACTTCTTTGCTTTTTCTCATGAAACGATACTTGTCTACGGTCCGTTTACAAATCAGTTGTTACAGGCAAGTTCAGACGGCTATTTCACGAGATCCAAGGGAGACCTTAATCATTTTACTTAGATGGTATTGTTATAGTGCGCCCACTGTTTGAGACCTGTGATAGAACAGAGAATTATGTAAAGAGGAATGTCATTATTGTTGTGATGTTCACTCCTAAGATTGGTTTGCTGCAGGTCTCAGCGCTATTTTATCCTTAGGAAGTTTATTAATCTCTGGATACCTGCTCGAACCTATAACCACTTGAACTTGAATACTGTACTGAATTATTGGTCTCCCTCTGCAATTTTTACCCGCTACGTTTCTCTTCATTATAAAATTCGAAATTCCTTGATGCGTCAGGATATGATCCACCCAACCGAACATTCCTTTTGGTAAGCTATATCACACATTCCTTTTATCCCCAATCTCTTCATTAATTACATGACTTGTCCATGTAATAATCAACTTATCGTCCACGTTTTATTTCCGTCCACGGATACAAACCATATATATATAGCACCAGAAAAAACTTCCTAGCATATATTAGATGCTAACGAACCCTCCCTTTCAGAAACGCTTTTCTTGTTGTTGCGAGTCGGCATTTTATATCGTCTGTGCCTCAGCCGTTGTCAGTTTTTTAGCAAGCTAAATAGCAAAACCCATCTACTGCTTTTAATGTCTTGTTTCTTAATCTTTATCCCACAGCACTGTCTGATTTAATTAGACTCCATTCAGTTGCCTTTGTTTTACTTTTGTCGTTGTTATCTTATAACCTGTTTTCATGGCACTATCCATTCCGGTCAAATAATCTTCCATGTCCTTTGCCGTCTCTGACATGGGAAAGAGAGATGTATGTGGTTAAGCTTTCGTTTAAAATGAATCCTTCACGAACCAGGATCTCTTCGGCGCTCTGTACAGTGAAAAAATTCAAGGTTGCTATTAAAAGAACCGATCTGTTGTAATTGAGTATGAAATTCTCTTCAGCGGCATATATATGACTGATTGAATGACAAGACATATGCAACATCAGGTTAACTACCCACATACTACACATATACGAAGCTTCTTTCGTGTGTCAGGTGAATGGAATTAGTAGATTACTGTATTTGTGCAGTAACGAATGGTTCTTGTCAATCATTCCGCAATACATATGACGACGTGTATACCGCTGTCACAGAATCATCATCGTCTGGCAGAACTAGTAGTGAAGTAGTGGGAAATGAAGCCCCAACAAGCTGTAACACAAATAAGTGAACAATTACCTCAAAACCTGAACAGACTAGCGAAGAGAGGTAGTTGACAATACCTTCATTGTGGAAGTATTTACGAAAGCAAAGAAAAACACGCGCGCGAGTGTGACACGATAATTAATACACCACCAGACTCGTCCTTCCACGTTGCTCAACTTGAAATTGGCTTCCACTTCAGCTACAATACGGCACACAGAACCGCATAGTTCGCGTAATGATGATAATTTTGCCAGGGTTGCACAGAGAAACTTTTACACGTAATAGCAGTATTTAGCGTCGGACCTGCAGTAGCAGCGGCAGGAATAAGTTGAGGCGGAAGAGTGCGAATAAAGCAAACAACAGAGGAAGAAGTGGAGAGATAACTCGTGACCTCAAACGCTGCTGTCAGCACAACCTTTTGCACACTCACTACAGCGTCGCCTCACGTACTAGCGGTTGAAGAGAGGGGATAAGGAGGAGGGAGGGATGGCGCGGCAAGAGGGGAATGAGCACGCGGTCGCAAACAAAGCCATAAAAAAGCGGCGAGCCGGCTTGTGCTTCCAAAACGAGTTACCCATAACCACGGAGGGGGTACAGCGGGCCTCTCATGTTCTTCCTCAGCGAACGGCAGACGTGACCAGTTGCCTGAAAAGCAGAGGCTAACGTTAGCTCTGAGTTTACGTCAAGCAGACTAAAATGCAGAAGGGTCGAGTCCCAAGACAGTCAGTCGATCGTTTTTCGACATCTTCATGGCACCACGCATCTCCATCCATTCTTGTCAGTTTCGAAAAATACTCTCGAATATCTTTACTTTTTTGATAGGAAAGACGCTGTTATCCAAAACCTAGGAAAGTGTTACCAAGCAAAGTGATGTAGTTGTTAAGGACCCGGTATTCAACAGGAGAAGGAACCTTTCGATCTTTTGATAATAGCGTATCATAGTGCGCTAGCAACTTATAATACCCTGTTTTCGTTTTTCTCAATATTTAATTCATAACAACAAGTTTAAAATGTCTATCTTTTGTGACAATAACGCAAATATACTGCCAGAAAAATCTGTACACCCTTTTAAAGGTTTCCAATTCCCTCAAGATTTATTGTTCCAACTGTACATATGGAGTACCTGAAATGATTACATTTACAGACGAATAGCACAGGCGGTACTGAGGTACTAGGTATCGACCCATGTTGAAGCTCCGATATTAGTACGTGGTCCAACCTCCACGGGCGGCAATCCATGGATGCAGTCGATCGTACAGAGGGCGAATACTGTCCTGAGATTATGCCACACCTGCTCCATCTGTTCACGTAGTTCTGTACGAGTTGTTGGCTGGGGCGTCGCTCGAGTCACTTCTCGTCCCAACATATTCCACAAGAGCTCGATTGGAGACAGGTCCGGAGATCGTGCTGGCCAGGGAAGATGCATGGGCGAGCGATACGCTGTAGGAACAACACATCACTTTTCTGTTGCAAGAGCGGCAAAAGAGCGGGTCGAGCAACACTCTGCACGTACCGAGTGTTTGGTTAGCGTCCCCTCCAGAAACACTAAAGGGGAACGAGAGTTGTAGCTTATCGTACCCAGACCATGGGACCAGTGTGTCTTGGACGAATACACTCTACGAGACAGCGCTCGCCAGGTCTACGTCGCACACACAAACAAGTATCACTTGCGTGCAGGCAGAATCTGCTTTTATCACTGAAGACCAAGGCACGCCATTCCATCTTCCAAGCGATCCTCTGACGGCACCAATCGAACCACGCACGTCAGTGCTGTGAAGTGAGTGGAAGACCGGCTAGAGGTGCGCTTGCCCAAGTCCCACTGCTAGTAATCGGTTCGAAAAATTTCTTGATGACACAGTTGGGTTCACAAGGCCTCTTATCTCTGCTGTACGATCTGCCACTGCTGCCCTTACAACATGACAACCCTGGCGGGCGTCTGTGCCGCGTTGAAGTCCAGAAGCTCGTCTCTGAGTGTGAGAATGTTCACGTGACCACTGATACCAGTATCGTTGCACAACTAACCCAGCACGTCCAACTTGGTATGAAAATTCACCGAAAGGGCCATCCCGCCACTCGAAAGGCCACAATTTGACCCTTTTCAAACTCGCACAGTTGGCTGTAGGAAGCAAAAGTGCGTCTCCGTGGCATGATTACCTGCTTCCTTCACACGAGCGCACCACACTCTACCTTCTGACTGTGAGCATTCCCAATTAAAGGGTAGCCTCAGATAACGCCTTGGTAACTATGCACCTGTTGGCGGATCGTCGTCGCGGTAAGAGCCACTTCCTATCATAGTTCACGAGATATGACATCAAAAATAAAATGCTTTGTGAAAACTGCCGCATTAAGTATGACTTTAATATTTATTACTTCTGTGGTACTACCTTCACTCGCAATAAATTTCGAAGATAGTATCAACATATGCAGCTAAACGGACCTACAAAATTACATCACATTACCGCGCATAGTTCAGGAGATATGACGTCATACACAGTGAGATGTGTGAAAAATTGCCGCATCGTGCATGATTCTTAAATTTATTTCTTCTTTTTTGCTAACTCTTTCGTAACACATTTTGCAGACGGTATCCATATATGCCGCTGAATGTAGCTACACAAATATGTCATTGTACGAAACATAGTTCAAGAGATATGACGTCATAAATACTGAGATGTATGACGGTGGTAGGCAATGAAAACCTCGTACTCCATCTGTCTGTGAAAACCTCGTGATTGCAGTAACAATCACTCTGTAATGAACGAAAGATTTGAAAGAGCAATGATTTCCCCAGTCCCCAATAACTAGGCTTCTGCTATATAGTTACACATGTAGCAACGTTATCTGTATCACTTGATATATTTTTTAACAAACCGTTTTTGCTTCTCCTGTAAAATTTAACGCAACGGAGTTACGAGGTTTTCACTGCATGAAAA
The DNA here is from genome assembly GCF_023864345.2 of Schistocerca serialis cubense. Lineage (NCBI taxonomy): Eukaryota > Metazoa > Arthropoda > Insecta > Orthoptera > Acrididae > Schistocerca > Schistocerca serialis. The sequence continues at coordinate 105,683,633 of NC_064639.1, read as the reverse complement.
AAATGTCGCATCACACATGAATTTTTAATACATTCATTATTTACTACTAAGACATTGCGGCAGTCGAGTCAGCTTAAGGAAATACCTGGCACGTGGCAGCGCTTCTGACTGCGAAACGCAAACGGCTGTAGGCGAAAACGATCACCTTCTACAAGGGTAATCCCAAAAATAAGGTCTCCTATTTTTTTCTAAGTACATAGACCTGTTTATTTCTACAATGGTTTACATCAGTTTACAGCTTGAACATTTAGCTATTTTTCGACATAATCACCATTTCTGTCGATGCATTTTTGTATACGCTGTAGCATTTTTTGTGTGCCCATGTCATACCAGCTCGCCGCCATGCTGTTCAGAAAGTTATGAACCTCTTCTTTCACCTCGACGTCGGAGCTGAATCCTTTCGGGCCAAATGTTCTTTTAACCTAGGGAACAGGTGATAGTCACTGGGCGCCAAGTCAGAACTAAAGGGTCGGTGGGTGATTATGTTCCACTGAAACTGTTGCAGGAGAGCAACGGTTTGCCGAGCGATGTGTGGGCGAGCGTTATCGTGGAGAATATGTACGCCCTTGCTCAACATTCCTCTTCTCCGGTTCTGAATTGCCCTTTTGAGTACCTGTCAGCGTTAATTGTGGCCCCAGCGATTCAGCTTCGACGACGAGGTGAAAGAAGACGTTCATAACTTTCTGAACAGCGTGGCGGCGAGCTGGTATGACACGGGCATACAAAAACTGCCACAGCGTCTACAAAAATGCATCGACAGAAATGGTGACTATGTCGAAAAATAGCTAAATGTTCAAGGTGTGAGCTGATGTAAACCACTGTCGAAATAAAGAGGTCTATGAACTTATAAAAACATAGGAGACCTCACTTTTGGGATTACCCTCGTATATAGCTATAAAAAGACGTTTACAGAATAGCGTTGTAGGCACGCGAAGCAGCTGCTCTCAGCGTACACAAACTGTCCGTGTCATTGCACTGCAAACACAGTTCTTTTTTTTCGTTTCTAATAGACAATTGGCAAAATTAATACCTGACAACGCCGGGTTTTGTCAGCTAGTAATAAAATAAACTTAACCATGAAAAATAATGCAGTGTTCACTGCGACACTACCCCTCTCTCTGGAACAGAATAACGTGATACCTTAAAATCACTAGTAGGGATTCGCATTCAGAAGACGCCAGCGTCAAATCCAGGAATGTGCATCCTCGTTTATAGTGCTCTGTACGAATCACGTTACCTTAATTATGAGAATATTCTCGTCTTCATCGCTGTTCGAAAAGGTAGTCAACAGCCAACGGCCTCGTTAAAGCCCTAGTACAAGAAGGAATAGAAGCACGGCTGTTCCCTCCGTGAGCACACATCGGCCACTCTACGATGACAGCCGGCACAGTGGAGGGGCATTGTGGGCCGTGACGCAACGCGCCGGGTGCAGAGACGCTAATGACGCTAACCAGGCGGCGAGGCCAGCGCAGTGACTCAAAACCGCCTCTCCGGCTAAGCGTCGCTAACGCACCGGCCACTCAAAGACTGCCCTCCGAGTCGGAAACAAACACAGCGCCATTCACTTCGACATCCGTACAGGAAGAACGGCACCCGGAGAAGACTGGCTTAAGTTCCAGGGGGCTGGTAATACAGTACCTGACCGAACTTGTCCGGAAACCCTTACTTAATGCGTGACCAGATGTCACGAAAGACGAACCTTTTAGTATTGTGCGAACACTATATCGTGGTAGTTTTAGGTGGAGAGTGTTTTCAACTACGGTTGCGCAAGATACTGGAAGAGGTCAGGCCTGAACTGCCACTGCCAACAGCAGCAAGCAATTGCGCTATAGCCACTATCAAATGCTTCGTGTACTACTATTTGCTTCGTGTTGCATACTTCTTTTCTTTCTTTTATGAGTGAAGAAGCTAACACCAATGCATACAGAGATTCAAATGTGACTCTCATCACAACTAAAGGAATGGGCGAATCGCAGAACGCGAACGTAGGATGGCAGCCCTACGAGAAGGAGACGGGGTTTATTTGCCCCATACCGCTGTTCTCCCCTTGGGCAGCCTACGTTCTCATTTGTTTACGGTGGCGACGGACTGCCACGATATACTGCCAGCGTGAAGCAGAAACGCGAAGAAAGAACCGGAGTTAAACCAAGACGAGGCAGAACTCCTGTACTGACAGACAGGAACCGTCGAGCAATGCGTTGGGTGGTTCTAAAAAATCGCATGAAACTAAGGGAAGCATCACTCGTGAATTACAAAGTGTTACCAGCAGTCCAACTAGCAGAACGAGTGTGCTTGGGGAGTCAAAAAGAACAGGGTGCAATGGTCGAGCAGCTCCTCATAAGCCAAACATTCCTACACCGATTGCTAAGCGGTGCTTGAGGGGTGTAAAGAGCGAGGTTACTGGACAATGAGTGGCTGGAAACGAATAATTTGGTGCAACGAATCACACTATGACCTATACCACTCCGATGAAAGGGTTTGAGTTCGGTAATGTCCGGAGAACTGTACTTGTCATCATGCGTAGTGCCATCAGTGAAGTACAGAGGAAGCGGTGTTACAATATGGAGGTGTTTCTCGTGGGTAGTGTGTGGTCGTCTTATTGCTCTAAATGGGTAGGATATAACACATTTTACAATATTGTGTACTGCATATGCATAGAAATAGTTGGGAGGTGATGATTGTACAAATCGGACAACGCACCCTGTGATACAGCAGTGTGTGTGTGAGACAACGGCTTCTGGAAAATAACATTCTTGAACTGGACTACGATGCGCAGTGTCCCGACCGGTATCCAATGTGGAACACCTTTGCGATGAGTTAGAACGTCGGCTTAGCTCCAGGCTCCAGCGTGCAACATCACTAGCTTCTCTGGTTTCAGGCGCTTAGGAAGTATCGCCAAGCGATCCTCCACAGACATTTAGACACCTCACTGAAAGTGACACCTTTACAGTTCAATCTGTAATAAATGCAAAGCGTGGACACACCCCTTATTAATGTCCACTAATCCGTTTCCGGATACATTTGATCATACAGGGTGTTTCAAAAATGACCGGTATATTTGAAACGGCAATAAAAACTAAACGAGCAGCGATAGAAATACACCGTTTGTTGGAATATGCTTGGGACAACAGTACATTTTCAGGCAGACAAACTTTCGAAATTACAGTAGTTACAATTTTCAACAACAGATGGCGCTGCGGTCTGGGAAACTCTATAGTACGATATTTTCCACATATCCACCATGCGTAGCAATAATATGGCGTAGTCTCTGAATGAAATTACCCGAAACCTTTGACAACGTGTCTGGCGGAATGGCTTCACATGCAGATGAGATGTACTGCTTCAGCTGTTCAATTGTTTATGGATTCTGGCGGTACACCTGGTCTTTCAAGTGTCCCCACAGAAAGAAGTCACAGGGGTTCATGTCTGGCGAATAGGGAGGCCAATCCACGCCGCCTCCTGTATGTTTCGGAGAGCCCAAAGCAATCACACGATCATCGAAATATTCATTCAGGAAATTAAAGACGTCGGCCGTGCGATGTGGCCGGGCACCATCTTGCATAAACCACGAGGTGTTCGCAGTGTCGTCTAAGGCAGTTTGTACCGCCACAAATTCACGAAGAATGTCCAGATAGCGTGATGCAGTAATCGTTTCGGATCTGAAAAATGGGCCAATGATTCCTTTGGAAGAAATGGCGGCCCAGACCAGTACTTTTTGAGGATGCAGGGACGATGGGAGTGCAACATAGGGCTTTTCGGTTCCCCATATGCCATATGCCATTTCTGTTTATTGACGAAGCCGTCCAGGTAAAAATAAGCTTCGTCAGTAAACCAAATGCTGCCCACATGCATATCGCCATCATCAATCCTGTGCACTATATCATTAGCGAATGTCTCTCGTGCAGCAATGGTAGCGGCGCTGAGGGGTTGCCGCGTTTGAATTTTGTATGGATAGAGGTGTAAACTCTGGCGCATGAGACGATACGTGGACGTTGGCGTCATTTGGACCGCAGCTGCAACACGGCGAACGGAAACCCGAGGCCGCTGTTGGATCACCTGCTGCACTAGCTGCGCGTTGCCCTCTGTGCTTGCCGTACGCGGTCGCCCTACCTTTCCAGCACGTTCATCAGTCACGTTCCCAGTCCATTGAAATTTTTCGAACAGATCCTTTATTGTATCGTTTTTCGGTCCTTTGGTTACATTAAACCTCCGTTGAAAACTTCGTCTTGTTGCAACAACACTGTGTTCTAGGCGGTGGAATTCCAACACCAGAAAAATCCTCTGTTGTAAGGAATAAACCATGTTGTCTACAGCACACTTGCACGTTGTGAACAGCACATGCTTACAGCAGAAAGACGACGTACAGAATGGCGCACCAACAGACTGCGTTGTCTTCTATATCTTTCACATCACTTGCAGCGCCATCTGTTGTTGAAAATTGTAACTACTGTAATTTCGAAAGTTTGTCCGCCTGAAAATGTACTGTTGTCCCAAGCATATTGCAACAAACGGTGTATTTCTATCGCTGCTCGTCTAGTTTTTACTGCCGTTTCAAATATACCGGTCATTTTTGAAACACCCTGTATAATGTCTATGACTTTTTAAGAGAGGGAGAGAGAGGGTTTACTAGAACAGCCTAAAGAAATACCTACTGTTTGCTAACTGCAACATCACCTGAATTTTTTGAAAGCTGTATACAGATTTTTCTAGTGACGGACAGCAGTAACGGAGGAGTGGTTTGACAAAGATTCTTTCACGGCTGTTACATATGTAATATCTTCTGTGACCGTTATCAAGAGATTAAAGCTGTTTGATACCTGAAGCACGGTACAGAGGAGCATGCACACTGAGAAACCAAAGAAACAGATACACGCTTTGGTTGCGATGATGATCCTGTGCAGTAGCACTTAGCATCTTCCTTCACTTATGTGATTTTAGTACCAGCATAGAGACTGAAACATCACCTAGCCAATTGGGGACCCAGCTCAGTTAACAATCAAAAAGGTAAATCCCGGCTAGCTTTCCCAGATCCGGAAATCATCGGACAGCTAAGTGCCTCTGTTAAACTACGGAAGTGACAGTATTTTACAGTTGCGTAAAGCCATTACATTGTACGAAAGAGCGTTCTCGCACTGGGAGGAAATGAGCCGTGAAACGGATGTGCGGCGCCTCTCGCCTGCCTGTGGCGGTTTCTCCGGGCAGAGGTACCATTAGCCGCTAGCGGAGCCACGCCGCTCTGGAACCGGTCTCCAGTGACTCCTCCAGCACCGGCTGGAGCCGGTTCTCCCGATGCCCCGGCAGCGGGGCGATCTGGGTCAGGACACGCGTGGGAGGGCAGGGCGCCGCGCTTCTTCTGGACACCAACCTGGCCGCCCCGTGCCCCACAGTCTCTTAACACGCGATTATCTTGAAAGTGGAACTTGGGAACGAAAGTTCGGGTTTAACATCCCATCGACTAGCGGCCGCCGGCCGCTGTACCCGAGCGGCTCTAGGAGCTTCAGTCCGGAACCAATCGACTGCTACTGCCGCAGGTTCGAATCCTGCCTCGGGCAGTCTAGGGGACTGATGACATCAGATGTTCAGTCCCATAGTGCTTAAAGTCATTTGAACCGTTTGACCAGAGGCCAGTGAAGATTGACCACTAGTTTGGATTGGCCGATGACTGAAGGAGCCTTTACCTAAAGAATCATCTTGGGATCTACCTTAATAAATAAAAGAAAACAACGGGAAACTTACAACTCAATGGCCACATGGGGACTGAACTCCGCTCCTTCGAATGTGGGTCCAGAACCTTAACTGCAATAGCAACTATGTCGGTGCAATTCTGAAGCACTCTGTTTTCTGCTAACTTTGCGAATCATTATAACACACTTTTCGGTGGGAAACTTTATATTATGTTGCTGCCTAAGGTCGTATCATTTTTGTTTTGTATGTTGCCCTTGTGGTTGCTGTTCGTTCCTTTATCGATAGTCATTTTTTTATTTGTAGTTCACTGTTGCTAATTGCGTTAACATAATGTCATTTTGTCATTTGGAGATAGTCAGTGCAGCTGTGGTCGCTAGAAAATGCAGTGATAAGTGGGGAAATGCGGACATTACCGACGCATTCTTCTGTTTCACTTCAATATAGGAGTGACAGCAGCAGAGGCAGGCAGCAACTTTTGCGCCGAGTATGGAGTTAATGTCACTGGACGGAGCATGCCAAGAAAATGGTTTTTAAGGAGGATCGTTTTCATATCAGTGACTTCCGATGTTCAGGAAGATCTTCGGGGTTTGATGAAGATCATTTAAAAGTCATCTTGGGGTTGAAGCTCTTTTTTTTCGCGTTTGCTTTAACAATACGTATGTTTCTGGATAGGATCCGCCTTTAGCAAAACACAATTTTGTTTTTTAACAAATGCACACATACTTACAGAAACGTTACATATACACAAATATCAGAAGCATACACAACACTGAAGAGCTGATACAACAAATCCAAGACACCAACATACCCACAACAGCCACACTCACATCATTTGACATCACATCCATGCACACCAATATCCCCACGACAGAAACCATCAACATCATCAAACAACAGTTAGAAGAACAAGCCAGAATTCCCAAACCCCACACAAAAGAAATAGCTAGCATTATAAAACTAATCACAGAGCAAAACTGTTTCTCAGTTGACAGTCATTTCTACTCACAAGATGTGTTTCCAATGGGGTCACCAGTCAGTGGACTCCCAGCCAACATTTTTCTCAATCACATTGAAAATAAAATATTTGTAACAATAGAAAGACCCAAACAATACTGGATAATATATTGGTACCGTTATGTAGATGACATCATATGCCTAGCAGATGAAACACCAAGTCGCATCCAACATAAACAAAGTACACCCAAAAATAAAATTCACCATAGAAACAGAACACGACAAAAGGTTAGACTTCCTTGACCTCACAATACACTGACACAACATCCAACACCAATTCTCTATGTTCAGGAAAGTGTCTACCACGAGCACAGCCATTCACAAAGATCCTAATCACCCGATTACACACAAACTAGCCAGCTTCCAATACATGCTACACAGATTGCACAAAACCCCACTCACTGAAAACAACTACAAGAATGAATTACAGACAATTAGACAAATAGCAGTAGACAATTGATATAACACAAACGCTATAGATAAACTGAACCACAAAATTAAAACAAAATTAAAAAAGGCATCCAACACACAAAAACAAAAGCCTCCTCATCAACTTACAAACACACAGAACACACATGAACAAGAAACACCCACATTGACAAACAAGTGGTTCATTCTCACCTACAACAACAAAGCAGTCCACAGAATAGGCAACATACTCAAAAAACAAGAGGTAAAAATAGCCTACAGGACAGACAACTCAACACAGAGAAAACTAAGGACAACCAACACATCTGGTATTTACCAAGTAACATGTCAGGACTGCAAAGCAGTTTATATCTGGCAGACGAGCAGAAACTTTAATACCCGATACACAGTAGAGCATTAAAAAGTAGCAGCTGTCATTCCACATTTGCTGAACACCTCATGGACAAGATACATAACCCAACAAACATCAATACTGATTTGAAAATTCTCAAATGCAGCAACAGCCCCGCACAAAAACTAATAATTGAAGAAAATTATCAGATACAAAAAGGCATAGTGGAAGGAAAAGAAATGATAAATGAATACACAGCTCTCTGCAATGGAACTCTGTTCTCTGCCCTCTAAGAATTATTTGACAAGACCAACCTACAGAGCTTCCCCCCCCCCCCCTCTCCCCACCCCACCCTAGCCCCCCACCCCACAAAAAAATCCTAAAATCTACTGTCACTCCCCCTCTCTCTCTCTCTCTCTCTCTCTCTCTCTCTCTCTCTCTCTCTCTCCATTTTCGCACACACACACACACACACACACACACACACACACACACAGAATTAATTAATTTCTGGCATAGAAATAACAATTTTCAAATCGTAATTTTGGCTTAAACAATTTATCTACTTTAAGGTGTAAATGGTTGCGGATGACAAACTGTGGTACAAAACAACACATCAGAAAAACCACACCATGTGGTAAAACGGTATGAATTCATAATTTCATGTGCTTTTTCAAATATCTGTAATTACGATTCAAAAGCTGATAGTTACATGTTACAAACAGTAAAGAACATTCTTTATCCTTAACAGCCATAAAATAAAAGCCCACTGAAGATGCTGCTACTGCAGTGAAACATGTTTGGGTTAAAAAACAAAATTGTATTTTGCTAAAGGCAGACCCAATCCAAAAACATACTTATCATTTAAACGTGTTTACCACAGTGATCCACGTCATTGCATTCGGAATGTGCTGGGAGACGTGGTAGCTTGATCGTTCCACCGTCGTGTGACATTTGGATGCAGTGGGGAAGTATCAAAAATCGGGTATGTGGGTACCGAATGTTCTAAGGAAGAATCACAAAGATCAGCGGATGGCCGTATGTGCATCTCTGCTTGCTTGTCATCAATTGGCTCGTGAACAGTACAGGCCAATCCTACCCTGTATCGTTACAAGTGACGAGAAATGGTATCTTTATGCTAACACAAGGAAAAAAAGAATGGTTGAGCCAAAAAAAAGTAGAAACTTCCCGCACAAGACCTGCGTGCATCCACAAAAGACAATATTATGCATCTGGTGGGACAGCGACGTGTGGTGAACTGCGACCTGCTACCCCGAGGTGTAACCATGCCTGCTGATATTTATTGTCAACAACTGAGACGTCTTGCAGACGCAGTCCAAGAACAGAGACCAGGAAGACCTTATAAAATGATGCAACTACACGATAATGCCCGCCCACAATCTGTTAGGCAGATAAAAAAACACCACACAGGAGTTGGGCTGTTAAGTCATTCCGCCCCCACCTTATTCACCTGATCTTTCGCCCTCAGATTTTCGCTTTTTCCGCTCTCTATCGAAAAATGTTCAAAGAACTTCCTCTCCGTACGAAACTCCGCTGCGTGCACGGCTCGACGTGTTCTTTGCTTCACCATGTGATACCTACAGTCGAAAAGTCGAAAAGTTACCGCAGCGTTGGCACGCTGTTGTAAATAGTGAATGAGAGAATAACATCATTTACAAAAGTGTCTGTTACATGTACCTTTTATGTTTATTAAACTTATGGAAAAATTCTACGAACTTTCGCACCAACGCAATAATAAAAACGGTCTACTTTCTTTTCAATAGCGTTTTCGCGGTAGATTCCGAAGGACCACTTCGTCATTAGGAGTTTAGATGCTATCGAAGCAAGTTCATTGCGAAGAGTACATGCCAGAAACGGCGTATATATTATATGACATTGCAATGAAGTAACTTCACAGTTTGTTTACACTGCTGCCTGAACATACAAAGTTTTCAAAAAGTGCAACAAGTTTCACATCGCAAGTTGCTTGGATATTTCAGTTGTAACATCAGCAGAAAATCTGCATTAATTGCTCCACGTTACGGTTATCTTTAGCACAAAAAGGGATGCACAATACTGTCATCAAAAATCTGATATCTTCACCAATGATATAAAATGTCTGACGGACTGCAAAGTTAAATTTGAAAACACCCTGAGAAAGTTAGGAGTTTAGATGCTATCGAAGCAAGTTCATTGCGAAGAGTACATGCCAGAAACGGCGTATATATTATATGACATCGCAATGAAGTAACTTCACAGTTTGTTTACACTGCTGCCTGAACATACAAAGTTTTCAAAAAGTGCAACAAGTTTCACATCGCAAGTTGCTTGGACATTTCAGTTGTAACATCAGCAGAAAAACTGCATTAATTGCTCCACGTTACGATTATCTTTAGCACAAAAAGGGATGCACAATACTGTCATTAAAAATCTGATATCTTCACCAATGATATAAAATGTCTGACGGACTGCTAAGTTAAATTTGAAAACACCCTGAAAAAGTTTCTCTTTGACAACTCCTTCTTTTCCGTGAAGAATTTCTATTTATGTAAAACGTATAAGATGCGGGATGGGAATTAGTAATTCACGTGCGTATTTTTTTAAGGAATATGTGCACCATCATGTGTACACTTGTATATTTGTTCCCTGCCTGTATCAATTATAACAACCATCTTCACAGGAGAAAAACGGTATGCATCAATGATTCAAAAATACATTTCTGTCAAATTCGTCATTTCGTGTTTGATGAAAATGTATTTTTGATCCATTGATGTATACTGTTTTTCTCTTGTGAAGTCGGTTGTTATAACTGAAACCGGTAGAGAATAAATGCAAAATTATACAGTTGATGACTCAAGTATGCTTTTTTTTTCAAAATACTGAACAGCCTTGGGCACTCACCTAAGAAAAGTTTCTTAATAAAAGGTGTGTAAAAAGTCGACATGTAACCATATTTACATATGAATGTGTTTTACTAATGTGAAATGACTCGTTTCACGTCATTGCTATAATCCTACAAATCACCGTGGAACATAACAGCAACTAAGTAAATAACTTACATATTGTACGTCACAATTTAATCTTTAATCACATTTTTTACTTACCTATTCTATGGAAATGTTAATAATACCGCGTACTGTTCTCAGAGGTTGAAATTAGACATAAAAATTAGTATTAGAAGTTACAAAGTGAATTAGTTAATACACAGGTGGCATTCATACAGGAATAAATTATAGTAAATTGTGTATGAATACAATATGCGGGAATTATTTATAACAGATGCAATAAGCTAAAATGGTTCAAATGGATCTAAGCACTATGGGACATAACATCTGAGGTAAACAGTCCCCTAGACTTAGAACTACTTAAACATAAATAACCGAACGACATCACACACATCCATGCTCGAGGCAGGATTCGAACCTGCGACTGTAGCAGGCGCGGGATTCCGGACTGAAGCACCTACAACCGCTCGGCCACAGCGGTCGGCATGCAATAAGCGTTTATTAATATTCACAGGTACACTTCCATTAAGAACGTTCCGGCAATGATTTTATCCCTGGAGTACAACCCATGTCGGCTTCAACTAACAACTGTAGGCAACATATGTGCATTCAACTGGTCAGCTGTGAGCACTCAGAGTCAAATAGTGGACGTGCGGCCCTAATGTGTCACAGATCGCAGTGGAGGAACATCTCTAAAGGAAGTCTTCAAGAGATTCTCCTGAATGTTTCAAGAAGCGACAAGTGTGCACGAAATCTGTCCCGCTCATCTTGACTACCGAACAAAAACAACGACGGATGGACGCCTGCAGCAACCTGACTGAAATGCAAAACGCATACAATTCTTTTGAACAAGTAGAAAAAAATAATCAATGCTGGCGAGACTAGTGGTAGAAAAAAAAAATCAATGCTGGGGAGACTAGTGTTACAACACAGTGTTGTCACAAGAATAGTAACACTTCGACGAAATAACTGACTTTCAAGTCAATGTAGCGCACGATTTGAACAACACTCCAAAAAAGGACTTTCCTGAGAGTTTCATAAGGTCGTATGAAAGTTCTGTTGTACGATAGGAAGAAGACTATGTTGAATACCTGAAGTATATAAACTTAACGTCTCTCTTGTTTTTATTTACCTAGTCTTGAACTGAGGGGGTGAGCTATTAGTTTTGAGAAAATTCTACACATTATTATGATGTGATTCTGTGTGTTTTGAACCGCAACTCCGCAAAATTCAATTAAGAATGCACCTTATTCCCAACAAATACGCATTTCTGGTGTGTGAATATCGCAACGAAGGCCTTTCGATTACTGCTGAAACCCTGATGATGAACCTTTGTCACTGAAATGTACATTTGCACAATAAAGAGGTTACTGATGTCACGATTCCTGTTGATAGGCTTCCAAGAGAGCTTTTTTTTTTATTCCAGCAGCGTGTAAATGTGTCGTCTGGTCTCTAAACAGCTTTATTAATGCCCTCTTGAACCACGTCGTGTTGTGTAAACGTTTTTCCACTAAGGTGTTTCTTCTCTTTGGTAACAAATGAAAGTCACCAGTAAACCCCCATTGGTGAACGTTCGTATCAACAGTATTTTAAGGCTAAGGCCGGGTTGGTGTAGTCATTTTATGTGGTATTCCAACACCCAGCAACATTCTTCAGCTGTGTCGGCCGCATATTTCGGTAGATAAGTTGCAGTCCATACAGCAAGCAACTGAGGTATGTACTCAATAATCCTGAAGAGGGGGCAAGGGAGGCTATCGAAATGTCATGTAAAATGACATTATTACCGCCGAAAATCAGAAAATCTGAAGTTGAGGTTCACTGCAGACGATATGTGTACGGTCGATGGGGAAGTCGATTTGTCCCACCATAAGAACCGTAAATGAACGTGAAAGCTGCGTGCAATGTGTTAACAGACTTTATCGTGCAGCAAACAAATTTCCGGCGGTAGTGTTGTTTATCGTTAGTTTTTATTAGCAATGACAAGTTTTTACATCCGTTTTCAGAGTGACAGAGTTCCAATGGGACCAAAATTCGACGAAGTGCAATCCTCTTCTGTCCCAAAAATTGTTGCATATTTTTCATTCGTGTGATGTCGAAACTCAGAAATTTTTCTTATATATTTTAAAGATTCAAGTTTGATCATTCATCGCTATAAATTCTAGAATATAATTACACGTTTCTTAACAGACCAAATTTTAAGGCATAAATTATGGTACATGTTTGATTGGTTTTCTGTGTTATTATTTCATTCGTATACCTACGTGTGCTTTTGATGTGATTGCTCGTCTTTAGGTGCATCGCACTTCACTTTGATTTAAGAAAGTGGTGCCGGCCGAAGTGGCCGTGCGGTTAAAGGCGCTGCAGTCTGGGACCGCAAGACCGCTGCGGTCGCAGGTTCGAATCCTGCCTCGGGCATGGATGTTTGTGATGTTCTTAGGTTAGTTAGGTTTAACTAGTTCTAAGTTCTAGGGGACTAATGACCTCAGCAGTTGAGTCCCATAGTGCTCAGAGCCAAGAAAGTGGCTTATTGCTGTCCTTTTTATAGCCTGACACAATGTCAGTTGCAAAATATCGGGAAATAGGTGTTTCATTTGTTGTTCCATAGAGTTTCTTTTGACAGCAACAGCAACATTTTTGCCGTATTGTGCTTCACTGGAGCACTGTTTGATGTAATCTTAGACACTAAATCACACCTTTTTTCCCGGTACTCAAGTACTTCGTTTCTTAAGTTTGCAACGACAAAATAAATGGGGAAAGAAAATAGGCGCCGTACTCAAAGAATGATGTTACGATACTGCTGCTGCTCACTTGTTCATCGCGTTACTGGTTAGCCGGCCGGTGTGGCCGAGCGGTTCTAGGCGCTTCAGTCTGGAACCGCGTGACCGCTAGGGTCGCAGGTTCGAATCCTGCCTCGGGCATGGGTGTGTGTGATGTCCTTAGGTTAGTTAGGTCTAAGTAGTTCTAAGTTCTAGGGGACTGATAACCATAGATGTTAAGTCCCATAGTGCTCAGAGCCATTTGAACCATTTGTTACTGGTTAACGTGTCGATAATACTGAATGATTTGTCCAGGTAGGGAACCAACATTAAAACCGAGGGAGTTGAAGAGACACTGCGCTCCTATTCGGGAGTCGACGGTTCAAATACCTGTCCAGTAATACAGATTTAGGTTTTCCGTGATTTCTACAAATCGCTTAAGGCGAAGGCTGGATCATTCCTTATAAAGTTTTCGCTACATCCTTTCCCTATTCGAAGTTGTACTCTGTGTATAATTACCTCGTTTGCTAATTTTAAACATATGCTTTCATAATATTGCAGTTTCAACTAAAAAATTCGAATTTCTTCACACATAGCTGCATATTTGCTGTATCTGTAAGTTCAAACTTCACTAGAGTTAATACGTGCGGCAGTGCAACGAAGCTAATACACATTAGATGTTTGTACCAGAGTATTTCTAAATCAAATATATTTTATGAAAAAATTATTTACTTATATTACTGTTTCATTACTAAATCATTTTAAAGAATCAAAAATACTACGTACTAATGCCAGTGCTCCACGTACCCAAATTACTAATGTTACTATGCCTGTCTCCTTTCATTGGTGCGAAACAATCCTTTCCTCCGCTCCGTCGAATAAACAAAGCCGGTTCCGCCGTACACTTCCTCCAGCCCAGGTTCTGCGTACGCAGTTTCGCTAAGCGTTGCAGCTACGCCACCTCCAGTGAAGGCAACATTAATCGGCGGACCCGGATCAGTTTCTTTGACCTTCTAAACTTGAGATATTGTATTAGTGAGGGCCAGTAGGCTCGCTTTCACTCTCGCGGTCCTCCTCGACAGCAATCGTCGGACGTAATACGAAGGCTATTCGGAGGTAAGTCCGATCGGTGGCGAAATGGAAACCACAGAGAAAATCAAATATGTTTTATTTGCAAAGTTTGCTACACCTTCCAGCTACTTATCTACATATTCGCCTCTCCGACTGAGACATTTGTCGTGGCATTGCACCAACCTTCCAGTATCCTCGTCATAGAAGTCAGCCGCCTGTGCTTTCTGACAATTCTCTACACTGACCTGAAGTTCGACGTCTCAAGTGTTGTCTTCATAACCAGAGGTTCACGTGAGTAGAGACGAGTATCAAAGAGAGCCAAGACCGGCTGTATGGTGGGTCATCAAACACTTCCCATCCAAAACGCTGCAGCGCGTCCTCATTGCCAACACTGCATGCGGCCGAGAATTGTCGTGAAGGATGAAATGCATCACAGTTACGTTATGTGGGGTTGCATGAAATCAGGGGAAAACTCGCAGCGGGCTCCCATACTTGGCGGGCGCCCCACTTAACATACGCAAAACTGCAGCTCTAATTAAAATCTTGGCCTGTGCATGCTATGCTGAGTACTTTCGTTTACACAGTGTTCAGAGACGATATGTTATGAAGCGCTTCCTGTACACTAATACCTCTTTACAGGGCAATATCCGAAAAAAGAAGAAACAGAAATATTCTGTGTGTCACAAAAAGCATCAGGAGTCTCGACTGTTACGAGGCGTGCTTGGTTGCAACATCAACTTTTTCGCCTGGGACAATATGTAGCACAAAACCATGTTTTTCCTTGAGCTTTCCCTGTATTTTGACAAATCTCTTCTTGCACGGAATGCCGAAGCCATTCACACCACACATCAGATACTCAAGTGGAATTCACACTCGGCTGTCATGTTGCACTAACTTCTCGTCCATAAACGACTTACGGAAGTAAGCTGACCCTGCAACCGGCTTCTAAGTCACCTGGAGAAGACAGTTCTAGTCATTTATGTACTTGGATCGAAAACGTATTGCACCTAACAATAATTTCGTGTGACAGTTTGGGGTGTCTTTCAAGTGGACGCCACTTACGTGATTGCGTAACCCTAGCCTACCCAGTAATCCCTCTGCGGAAAGGAGTTACAGTTTAACGTGGAATCCGAACAACGTGACATTCCTGGAGAATATTCACAACATTGAGCAGTGTGTAGGCTGGGTCAAAGACAGACCAAAAATTTCGTTGGGCGACCGGGTTCGATCTCGCAACCCTCCGTTTCTCGGCACGCGTTTTCAGTAGACCTCCAGGCCCGAACATATATATACTTGGCAATATCAATAGATAAAAAGAAGTGTCCTGACTGACTGTCTCGTCATTGCCCAGCCCAAACCGCTATGGGCAGTTAGTACTTCACTTTATACACTTTTTCACATTCTGTATGCACACTATCACAGTATAAATGCATGTAGGTTGTGAAAAACGGTGTGAAGTGGTGTACTAAATGCCCATAAAAATGGAAGCAGGCAGATGGACACTAACAGAAAAAATCCGCCCATACTGTCGCAAGCCAGCACCCAGCATTATCCTAGAAATAGATATGTAACTTCCGGAAAACCATCTGAAGATGAACCTGGAAAGGTTCGAAACCCAGTTCATGGAATAATAAATAACTATTTAAAAAAGTAGCTGGTTGCTGTTTTATGTATTTACATTCAATTAATAGTCACGGGTTCTAGAATATCCGTAATGCATAAGCTTAATAAAAAATATATGTTTCGATGGTTTTCGGAAATCCAACCCCTAAGGGTTTGCGGGTCAAATTTTTATGAAAATATTTCATTATATTAAAACACATTTAAAACAAAATCTGTGGAAGCTGGTATCTGACGTCTCAAGAAAAATGTATTAGGGGATGAAAGCTTTTACGAAAATATTACCATAAGAACTCATAAGGCAGGGTTAACAAAGACTCCAGCTATCAGTACCGCTGTTAGGTTAGAAGTACATTCGGAAAAGACTTTGCCTTCATTTGCGTGAAATATTAGATTATGTAATTTGTGAACAACATAAAAATTCGATTACAATAAAACAAAAAGAATCTGTTCACGGCATAAAGTCTACGCGAGCGAAGCAACAGGTGCTGAACTACTAAATAATAATATTTTCCTTACCGGGTTATTAACATCATTTCAGTTGGACAAGGAGCAGAAAACCGGCTATGGCATAGTCAAAGAAACTGTCTGATAGGTAAAGAAAACCGCTGGGAGACCAACTCTGGACGGCCGAACGAGGATTTGTGTTCTGATTCTTCTAGTTTACTGTCCTTTGTTTTAACTACTACCCCACCTAGATAGTATAATGTTTCAATCATTAATTTTTTTTGGAAGTTGTACAGTTTTCATAGAGTTGCCACGTATGTGGACGAGCAATTTCTTTTCAAACTGCAGGTACTTTTTAGCTAGTGGGCTGGTAATTTTAACGGCTTGTGGCTAGCTTAGTTACAAAACGAGTTCCCCTGCTTAGAAATGTGGTCCGTGAAGTTCGGTGTCAACTTTACCGCTTCCTTGTCGCATCGGGCCATGTCGTTACATTAGCATCAACGTGGGCTCTTGCCTCCTCCAGCCATCGTCATACAACTTCATACTTTTCGAAATAAAATAAAAAAAGGAGCGAGCGACCGTATAGTGGCAGGCCCATTCCCTGGAGGCTCTTTTTATTTTCCGCCCGTAGAACCTTATTACCCACACGACACGCTCCACGGCACTATAGCAGCCCTCGGCAGTGTTTAACTGGAAACTCTCCACCAGAAGCAAACAGTGCCTCGGGGCTATGCTTTTAAATTGACGGCGCCCACTCGGGCAACGACCCAGCTTTGCCTTTTTATAACGAGCCGTTCCACTGACGAATGCCCCTGACGTGGATGTGTAATTTGCAAGACACAATGGCCAGTATTTTTCTAGAGGTCAACGCACATCACTTGCGGAGCTTTCGGCCCGCAAATTTAAGAGGGTAATAGGATTGATTTGTTGGAAGTTACATTTTTTCCTCCAATGCTGTTAGATCGTGATTGCTCCATGTTAACCTTCCCAAGTAAACATTACATTTTTCATTTTAAAGTTAGAAAACAAATAACTTTTGAAAACTTGCTTCGGAATCACAACGGCAACGGTTTGTGAGGACTAATATAAAAAAACTGCTACTGAATTAATCTGTAATAACAATCTGTATATTGAGCAAGCAGTAAAGGAAACAAAAGAAAAATTTGGAGTACGAATTAAAATCCATGGAGAAGAAACAAAACTTTGAAGTTTTGCCGACGACACTGTAATTCTGTCAGAGACAGCAAATGACTTGGAAGAACAGCTGAACGGAATGGACAGTGTCTTCAAAGGAGGATATAAGATGGACATCAACAAAAGCAAAACGAGAATAATGGAATGCAGTCTAATTAAATCAGATGACGCTGAGGGAATTAGATCAGGAACTGAGACACTTAAAGTAGTAGATGAGTTTTGCTATTTGGGGAGCAACATAATTCATGATGGTCGAAGTAGAGAGGATATAAAATGTAGATCGGCAATGGTAAGAAAAGCGCTTCTGAAGAAGAGAAATCTGTTAACATCGAGTATAGATTTAAGTGTCAGGAAGTCTTTTCTGAAAGTATTTGTGCAAAGTGTAGCCATAAATAGAACCGAAACATGGACGATAAATAGTTTAGACAAGAAGAGAATAGAAGCGTTTGAAATGTGGTACTACAGATGAATCCTGAAGATTTTACAAAGAATACGAGAAGGAACTTGTCCCCCTTCTTGCAGTGGTGTACCGTACGCATCTAGAAGAGCGTAGCGTTCCAAAAGATTGGAAAAGGGCACAGGTCATCGCCGTTTTCAAGAAGGGACGGCGAACAGATGTGCAGAACTTTACACCTATATCTCTAGCGTCGATCAGTTGTAGAATTTTGGAACACATATTATGTTCGAATAAAATGACTTTTCTGAAGACTAGAAATCTACTCTGTAGAAATCAGCATGGGTTTCGAAAAAGACGATCGTGTGAAACCCAGCTCGCGCTATTCGTCCACGAGACTCAGAGGGCCATAGACACGAGTTCCAGTGTAGATGCCATGTTTCTTGACTTCCGCAAGGCGTTTGATACAGTTCCCCACAGTCGTTTAATGAACAAAGTAAGAGCACATGGACTATCAGACCAATCGTGTGATTGGATTGAAGAGTTCCTAGATATCAGAGCGCAGCATGTCATTCTCAATGGAGAGAAGTCTTCCGAAGTAAGAGTGATTTCAGGTGTGCCGCAAGGGAGTGTCGTAGAACCGTTGCCGTTCACAATATACATAAATGACCTTGTGAATAACATCGGAAGTTCACTGATGCTGTTTGCGGATGATGCTGTGGTGTATCGAGAGGTTGTAACAATGGAAAATTGTACTGAAATGCAGGAGGATCTGCAACGAATTGACGCAGGGAATGGCAATTGAATCTCAATGTAGACAAGTGTAATGTGCTGCGAATGCATAGAAAGAAAGATCCTTTATCATTTAGCTACAATATAACAGTTCAGCAACTGGAAGCAGTTAATTCCATAAATTATCTGGGAGTAGGCATTAGGAGCGATTTAAAATGGAATGACCATATAAAACTAATCGTCGGTGAAGCAGATGCCGCCAGACTGAGACCCAGTTCATTTCTTGCTTGACTTCCATAAATATATCACACAGCGTTAGTCACAGCATCACAGTACTTCTGGCAGCTTAACGGTCTTGCTGCTTCTCGCGACAAATCCCTTAAATTGGCTCCAGATCAGTTCTGTTGGGTTCATATTGTAATGGTCTGGGCCAAATGTAAAAATGCGGCATTTGCGTGGTACGCTCGATGCTGTGAAAATGATTGTTTTTTTCATGTTTCTACGACACTTATCACTCTGCTTCGTGTGAGACTACATCTGTGGTATAAAACAATGGACAAAGTTTTTAGTTTTTGTCCTAAAGATGAAACTGTTATGTTTTCTTAATTTAAGCAACCTTTATTAACAATCTTTCATAAAATATCGATAATTTATATATGAAATGAAAACAGGAATTTCGCTTGCAATATGTAATTAGGAACAAGAAAAAGTGCGTTATTTATAAAAAAAAAATGATGCTTGTTTTTTCAATTACGAGATGAAAGTTTTTCAGTCTGAATGAAAATAAAAGAATGACCACGGCGAGACTTGAACCAGCGATTCATAAACAGAAAATAATTCTCGTTCTACTATGTTACCGATTCTGCTCTACAACCACTGCGAAGACGGAGCTCAGCTCTATCGAATAGTCACTCGGAAAACTTCAAAGCTGATGTTTTCTGTAAATTTAGGAAAAACATTATCAACAACACATTTTTCGGCATTTCTCAATCGTGCACCACACTCGTCTTCCTCTACGGAGCAGGAAGCAGCCTCAGCCATTTTCATACTGCGCAGTTACAGCGCGACAGTCAGAGCACAACAGTGCAGAGACTGTGACTCTATACGATTTTTGAAATAACAGCCACATGGGTAAAGCGTGATTAAGGAAAACTTTGATGGCTGTTAATACAATCTTCATCTACTTTATCATATCTGATGTTTGCATAACAAGCATCACCATGTTGAAAGCTTCTTCCACGTAACTGACTTTAACGTCGCCATAACAGAATGAGGTTTATTTAAATACTCGTTTTTTAATACACTAGCTGATGCAGCTTACTACTGACGAACACGCCACTCCTTGCCCCAATGTCTTCGTATCCACCTGGAAAAAATGCCCTTATATAATTCTATACGTGAAACAGTTAATTCATATAGACCAGTATTTGAGATTAAGAATCTTCAAATCCCTATGTGATCATTATTGTTTGAATGGCGAAATGATTAAAAAAATGTTCAAATGTGTGTGAAATCGTATGGGACTTAACTGCTAAGGTCATCAGTCCCTAAGCTTACACACTACTTAACCTAAATTATCCTAAGGACAAACACACACACCCATGCCCGAGGGAGGACTTGAACCTCCGCCGGGACCAGCCGCACAGTCCATGACTGCAGCGCCTTAGACCGTTCGCGAAATGGTTCCTTCAATAATGTAATTACTATAGGGCCCGTCCATTCGTTTCGGACAGACGTATCTCCGGTTCGAAAGACGTCAAAGTCTCTTGAAGAAGATCGTGGAGACTAATAGGTATCAAGCAGGGGAAAAGGGGAAACAGCTCTTCAACTTCATCTACATTTGATGTTACGGAGATGCTTCGGAAACACAAATGGGAATCCGTGGAGGAAAGGCGGCGTTCTTCTCGCGAAACGCTATTGAAATTTATACAACCGGCATTTGAAGCTAACTGCCAAACGATTCTCCTGCCGCCAACATACATTGTGCGTAAGAACCGCGAAGGTAAGATACGAGAAATTAGAGCTCACACCGAGGCATACGATAGTCGTTTTCCATCACTCTATTGACTAGTGGAATGGGAAAGGAAATAACTAGTAGTGGTACAGCGTACCCTCCGCCACAGCACCATACGGTGGCTTGCGGAGTATCTGTGTAGATGTAGATTATATGGATATATCACGTAACTAATGAGGAGGTACTGAACAGAAATAGGGAGAAGAGGAATTTGTCGCACATCCTGGCTAGAAGGGTTCGGTGGTAGGACACCTTCTGAGGCATCGAGATCACTGATTTAGTACTGGAGGGAAGCGTGAAGGGTAAAAATTGTAGAGGAAGAGATGAATACCCTAAGCAGATTCAGGATGTAGGTTACAGTAGTTATTCGGCCATGAAGAAGCTTGCATAGGATGGAGTAGAATGGAGAGCTGCATCAAACTAGTGTCTGGACCGAAGATCACAACAACTGCAAAAATATTAAACTCTTAGTAGGCACATGAAAGATGGATTGAAAAGACGAAAGCACTAACAAGTGTTGGGTTTTAATGTTATCAAAAACTCATGTTGGAAGAGTTAAAAGAGGTCCTCTCCAGTCAAATTTAAAAGTGCATCGTTCTTCGGACAAGAATAACACAACATCAGTTATATGAAATATTGAATACTTGTAATGCATTTGCTTTCAAATCTTTCATCGAATCGTTAAGACTATTTGTGTAAAAATAAAGAAGACGTTTGCAGTAATGGTTTCTCGCGGCGTCAATTCGTACTGCGTCCTCGGCGTTCCGCAACCAACTTTGTGTCCTTCCATCTTACGGCGGACTGCAGACTGATGCGATAAGAAACCCAAAAAGGATTCACTGCACTGTTACGCTGCGAGAAACTTCAATTGCTTAGTCCACAGAATGATATCGAAGAAGACATTCAAGGAGATCATTGGCGCCGGCCGCTGGTGGCCGAGCAGTTCTAGGCGCTTCAGTCTGGAACCTCGCGACTGCTACGGTCGCAGGTTCGAGTCCTGCCTCGGGCATGGATGTGTGTGATGTCCTGAGGTTAGTTATGTTTAAGTAGTTCTAAGTTCTAGGGGACTGATGACCTCAGATTTTAAATCGCATAGTGCTCAGAGCCATTTGAACCATTTTTATTAGTTCACTTTATTAACTGAATAATAAGTTTACTTAACTTTGACGCAATCATTTGCCTCAGGAGTACTGGATAATTTACAACTATCATTGACTATGAAACCATCATTTTAATGCGCGTATTAACATACTAATCTCTTGAGGTACAGTGTTGAACGTTTACTGAAGTACAAGTTCATCACAAACTTTTAACAACTCGTTGTCCTACACTATGACGTTGACTCCAGATGAATTCATGAACTAGGCAGAGTGTTTCCGTGCTCAGCTCTATACTGACCTCTGGTGCGAGGGTGCTCCTGTGCTGAGAAGGGAAGCGTGATCTTGAGGAAACCTCGCGTATGTTGTTGCGGATTGCAAGGAGTCCGCGCAAACCGAGGTACTGATATGCGTTGCCGGCTTAGGAGTAGCGCTATGATATCTGGACGATACAGCATTTAAGAACTGTTGACACTGGTTAATTACTGACTTCATATATGGCTTCCGCAACGAGGGAAGAGAGTGTGAATCCCAACATGCATTTTTTTCCACATGTGATGCTGAAGGCAACGTATAAAGGAACTTGTAGAATGCAACGATGCAGAATAGAATGATATCAGGGCCTATACGATCGTATGAGTTATTAAACAAAAATTGTGGCTGGATTGGGGACTTCTTTGTGGAGAGGTGCAGCATATTAACTTGGATGAACAATCATCAAGAGATGTAGACGTCATTTCACGCGTGCGCTGCGGCAGTGTGTTGGGAACGTTGCTGTTAACGGTGTATATTAATGGAATGACAGGCAATATACATAACAAGCTCATGCTATTAATAGATGATGCGGCTATCAACACACATAAATAAAAGTTTTGCATCACCTCGGTTCCGAGAGTTCCGGAACCTCTACAGAAAATTGCAATAGAGGTCAACATACACATCATTTCCGCCCTTTTTATTGCACATGAAAACCACACATTGTATGTTGTACCACCACACAGCTAGACCTTCAGAAGTGGTGGTCCAAATTGCTGTACACACCGTTACCTATAATACCCAGTAGCACGTCTTCTTGCAGTGATGCATGCCTGTATTCGTCGTGGTATACTACCCGTAAGTTAAGCAAGGCACTGTTGGTCCCGATTGTCACATTCCTCAGGGGCGATTCGGCTTAGATCCCTCAAAGTGATTGGTGGGTCACGTCGTCCATAAACATCCCTTATCAATCTATCTCAGGCATGTTCGATAGAGTCTGTGTCTGAAGAACATGCTGGCCACTCTAGTCGAGAGATGACGTTATCCTGAAGGAATTCATTCACAAGATGTGCACGATGGGGCGCGAATTGTTGTCCATGAAGACAAATGCCTCGCCAATATTCTGCCGATATGATTCCAATATTGGACGCAGGATGGCATTCACGTACCGTATAGCCGTTACGGCGCCTTCTATGACCACCAGCGGCGTACGTCGGCCCCACATAATCCCACTCCAAAACAGCAGGGAACCTCCACTTTGCTGCACTCGCTGGACACTGTGTCTAAGGTGTTCAGTCTGATCAGGTTGCCACCAAACACGTCTCCGACGATTGTCAGGTTGAAGGCGTATGCTACACTCAACGGGGAAGAGAACGTCATACCAATCCTGAGCGGTCCATTTGGCATATTGTTGTGCCCATTTATACCGCGCTGCATGGTGTCGTGGTTGCAAAGATAGACCTCACCATGGACGTCGGGTGTGAAGCTGCGCATCATACAGCCTATTGCGCACAGTTCTAGTCGTAACACGATGTTCTGTGGATGCACGGAAAGCATTGTTCAACATGGTGGCGTTGCTGTCAGGGTACTTCCGAGCCATAATCCGTAAGTAGCGGTCATCCACTGCAGTAGTAGCACCTGAGCGGCCTGAGCGAGGCATGTCATAGACAGTTCCTGTCTCTCTGTATCTGCTCCATGTCCGAACAACATCGCTTTGGTTCACTCCGAGACGCCTGGACACTTCCCTTGCTCAGATCCCTTCCTGGCACAAAGGAACAATGCGGATGCGATCGAAACGCGGTATTGACCGTCTAGGCATGGTTGAACTACAGACAACCCGAGCCGTGTACCTTCTTCCTGGTAGAATGACTGTAACTGATCGGCTGTCGGATCCCCTCGGTCTAACAGGCGCTGCTCATGCATAGTTGTTTACATATTTGGACGAGTTTAGTAACATCCCTGAACAGTGAAAGAGACCGCGTATTTGATACAATATCCACATTCAACGTCTATCTTCTGGAGTTGTGGGAATCGGGAAGTTTTTTTTTGATATGTATATAATGAAATACTATTTGAAAAAAAACTGCACAATATTCAATCATATTCTTATAAAAGTCCAAAGTGGTAAAATGATTGGTAAATTGCCTTGAATGTTCATAAATGTATGTGCACTTTACTAAACACATAAACACAGCATACCACACCTCAGTGATCAATGAAACAATTGTATTCAATCAGCTCATGCAAACACCTGAGTGTAATAATCTGTGACGATTAGAAACGGAATGATCACATAGACTCAGTCTTTAGACTTCGATTCTTTGGTAGAATACTAGGAAAACGCACTAAGTCGACAAAGGACATTGCTTACAAATCATTCGTGCGACCCATCCTGAAATACTGCTCAAGTGTGTGGCACCCTTACCAAATGAGAATAACAGGGGATAATGAATTTATAGAAATAAGAGCAGCACGAATGGCCACAGGTTTGTTTGAACAACGGAAGAGAGTCACTTAGATGTTGCAGATCCTGAACCGGCAGACATTTAAAGACAAACGTCAATCACCTTGCGAAAGCTTAGTTATAAAGTTTCAAGAAACAGTGTTAAGTGAGGAATATAGGAATACACTACATCCCCTTTCGTATCTCTCTCGTAAGAACTGCGAACACAAGATTAAGCTAATTACTGTGTGCACAGCTTCTTTTAAGCAGTAATTCTTAAGATACTCTATACTCGAATGGATTGGGAAGGCACCAAGGTTAGTGTACAATGGTGCATACCGGCATACGCCGTCGTCCAGTTGACAATAGTTTGTAAAAATGGCTCTGAGCACTATGGGACTTAACATCTGTGGTCATCAGTCCCCTAGAACTTAGAACTACTTAAACCTAACTAACCTAAGGACATCACACACATCCATGCCCGAGGCAGGATTCGAACCTGCGACCGTAGCAGTCGCGCGGTTCCGGACTGAGCGCCTTAACCGCGACACCACCGCGGCCGGCAATAGTTTGTAGAGTGTGGGTGTAGACGTAGATGTAAAAATGGAAAACCTATATACTCGTATGTTGTTGTAAAATAGACATCCTCTGTCTA
The DNA here is from genome assembly GCF_023864345.2 of Schistocerca serialis cubense. Classification (NCBI taxonomy): domain Eukaryota; kingdom Metazoa; phylum Arthropoda; class Insecta; order Orthoptera; family Acrididae; genus Schistocerca; species Schistocerca serialis. The sequence goes on along the minus strand of NC_064639.1, from coordinate 105,658,491 downwards.
GGCAATGGCAGAAAGTATCAAACGTAAATGAATCAATTTTCTAAGGTAGGGTCCTCTGTTCTGCCGTTATGAATTACGTAGGTGAAAAGAAACATGCCACAACCTCTCTAAGCGACGGAACATCTATTTGACTTTAAGAAAACCGTTGAAGACAAATATCGCAATATTAACATTTTTGTGTTTACTGATTAACATAAAAGAGTGTAATACACAAAGATAAGTTAACCATTTGCAGCTATTCAAACTGGTGACTCATATCTGAAAAGACTTGTGGATATCTGGTACGCCTCTTTACGCCACCGTCAATTCGTGGTACGTCTGAAATTGCCCCATAAAGTCGCACGTGAACTTAAAAAGAGATACGTGAAAAAATAAATAGACTGTTACCTTTCCAGTATTTTCTTTATTTTAATACCCTATAACGGCGTTTCCTGCATGTATTTTTTTACACGTTGTCCTCTTTTTTTCATAGCCAGTAGCATGTTGTTGTTGTGGTCTTCAGTCCTGAGACTGGTTTGATGCAGCTCTCCATGCTACTCTATCCTGTGCAAGCTTCTTCATCTCCCAGTACCTACTGCAACCTACATCCTTCTGAATCTGCTTAGTGTATTGATCTCTAGGTCTCCCTCTACGATTTTTACGCTCCACGCTGCCCTCCAATGCTAAATTTGTGATCCCTTGATGCCTCAAAACATGTCCTACCAACCGATCCCTTCTTCTAGTCAAGTTGTGCCACAAACTTCTCTTCTCCCCAATCCTATTCAACACCTCCTCATTAGTTACGTGATCTACCCACCTTATCTTCAGCATTCTTCTGTAGCACCACATTTCAAAAGCTTCTATTCTCTTCTTGTCCAAACTGGTCATCGTCCATGTTTCACTTCCATACATGGCTACACTCCATACAAATACTTTCAGAAACGACTTCCTGACACTTAAATCTATACTCGATGTTAACAAATTTCTCTTCTTCAGAAACGATTCCCTTGCCATTGCCAGTCTACATTTTATATCCTCTCTACTTCGACCATCATCAGTTATTTTACTCCCTAAATAGCAAAACTCCTTTACTACTTTAAGTGTCTCATTTCCTAATCTAATCCCCTCAGCATCACCCGATTTAATTTGCCTACTTTCCACTATCCGCGTTTTGCTTTTGTTGATGTTCATCTTATATCCTCCTTTCAAGACACTGTCCATTCCGTTCAACTGCTCTTCCAAGTCCTTTGCTGTCTCTGACAGAATTACAATGTCATCGGCGAACCTCAAAGTTTTTACTTCTTCTCCATGGATTTTAATACCTACTCCGAATTTTTCTTTTGTTTCCTTTACCGCTTGCTCAATATACAGATTGAATAACATCGGGGAGAGGCTACAACCCTGTCTCACTCCTTTCCCAACCACTGCTTCCCTTTCATGCCCCTCGACTCTTATAACTGCCATCTGGTTTCTGTACAAATTGTAAATAGCCTTTCGCTCCCTGTATTTTACCCCTGCCACCTTCAGAATTTGAAAGAGAGTATTCCAGTTAACGTTGTCAAAAGCTTTCTCTAAGCGTACAAATGCTAGAAACGTAGGTTTGCTTTTCTTAATCTTTCTTATAAGATAAGTCGTAAGGTTAGTATTGCCTCACGTGTTCCAACATTTCTACGGAATCCAAACTGATCTTCCCCGAGGTCCGCTTCTACCAGTTTTTCCATTCGTCTGTAAAGAATTCGCGTTAGTATTTTGCAGCTGTGACTTATTAAACTGATAGTTCGGTAATTTTCACATCTGTCAACACCTGCTTTCTTTGGGATTGGAATTATTATATTCTTCTTGAAGTCTGTGGGTATTTCGCCTGTCTCATACATCTTGCTCACCAGATGGTAGAGTTTTGTCATGACTGGCTCTCCCAAGGCCATCAGTAGTTCTAATGGAATGTTGTCTACTCCCGGGGCCTTGTTTCGACTCAGGTCTTTCAGTGCTCTGTCAAACTCTTCACGCAGTATCTTATCTCCCATTTCATCTTCATCTACATCCTCTTCCATTTCCATAATATTGTCCTCAAGTACATCGCCCTTGTATAAACCCTCTATATATTCCTTCCACCTTTCTGCCTTCCCTTCTTTGCTTAGAACTGGGTTGCCATCTGAGCTCTTGATATTCATACAAGTGTTTCTCTTCTCTCCAAAGGTCTCTTTAATTTTCCTGTAGGCAGTATCTATCTTACCCCTAGTGAGACAAGCCTCTACATCCTTACATTTGTCCTCTAGCCATCCCTGCTTAGCCATTTTGCACTTCCTGTCGATCTCATTTTTGAGACGTTTGTATTCCTTTTTGCCTGCTTCATTTACTGCATTTTTATACACTCCTGGAAATGGAAAAAAGAACACATTGACACCGGTGTGTCAGACCCACCATACTTGCTCCGGACACTGCGAGAGGGCTGTACAAGCAATGATTACACGCACGGCACAGCGGACACACCAGGAACCGCGGTGTTGGCCGTCGAATGGCGCTAGCTGCGCAGCATTTGTGCACCGCCGCCGTCAGTGTCAACCAGTTTGCCGTGGCATACGGAGCTCCATCGCAGTCTTTAACACTGGTAGCATGCCGCGACAGCGTGGACGTGAACCGTATGTGCAGTTGACGGACTTTGAGCGAGGGCGTATAGTGGGCATGCGGGAGGCTGGGTGGACGTACCGCCGAATTGCTCAACAAGTGGGCCGTGAGGTCTCCACAGTACATCGATGTTGTCGCCAGTGGTCGGCGGAAGGTGCACGTGCCCGTCGACCTGGGACCGGACCGCAGCGACGCACGGATGCACGCCAAGACCGTAGGATCCTACGCAGTGCCGTAGGGGACCGCACCGCCACTTCCCAGCAAATTAGGGACACTGTTGCTCCTGGGGTATCGGCGAGGACCATTCGCAACCGTCTCCATGAAGCTGGGCTACGGTCCCGCACACCGTTAGGCCGTCTTCCGCTCACGCCCCAACATCGTGCAGCCCGCCTCCAGTGATGTCGCGACAGGCGTGAATGGAGGGACGAATGGAGACGTGTCGTCTTCAGCGATGAGAGTCGCTTCTGCCTTGGTGCCAATGATGGTCGTATGCGTGTTTGGCGCCGTGCAGGTGAGCGCCACAATCAGGACTGCATACGACCGAGGCACACAAGGCCAACACCCGGCATCATGGTGTGGGGAGCGATCTCCTACACTGGCCGTACACCACTGGTGATCGTCGAGGGGACACTGAATAGTGCACGGTACATCCAAACCGTCATCGAACCCATCGTGCTACCATTCCTAGACCGGCAAGGGAACTTGCTGTTCCAACAGGACAGTGCACGTCCGCATGTATCCCGTGCCACCCAACGTGCTCTAGAAGGTGTAAGTCAACTACCCTGGCCAGCAAGATCTCCGGATCTGTCCCCCATTGAGCATGTTTGGGACTGGATGAAGCGTCGTCTCACGCGGTCTGCACGTCCAGCACGAACGCTGGTCCAACTGAGGCGCCAGGTGGAAATGGCATGGCAAGCCGTTCCACAGGACTACATCCAGCATCTCTACGATCGTGTCCATGGGAGAATAGCAGCCTGCATTGCTGCGAAAGGTGGATATACACTGTACTAGTGCCGACATTGTGCATGCTCTGTGGCCTGTGTCTATGTGCCTGTGGTTCTGTCAGTGTGATCATGTGATGTATCTGACCCCAGGAATGTGTCAATAAAGTTTCCCCTTCCTGGGACAATGAATTCACGGTGTTCTTATTTCAATTTCCAGGAGTGTATTTTTCCTTTCATCAATTAAATTCAATATATCTTCTGTTACCCAAGGATTTCTATTAGCCCTCGTCTTTTTACCTACTTGATTCTCTGCTGCCTTCACTACTTCATCCCTCAGAGCTCCCCATTCTTCTTCTACTGTATTTCTTTCCCCCATTCCTGTCAATTGTTCCCTCATGCTCTCCCTGAAACTCTGTACAACCTCTGGTTCTTTCAGTTTATCCAGGTCCCATCTCCTTAAATTCCCGCCTTTTTGCAGTTTCTTCAGTTTCAATCTGCAGTTCATAACCAATAGATTGTGGTCAGAATCCACATCTGCCCCTGGAAATGTCTTACAATTTAAAACCTGGTTCCTAAATCTCTGTCTTACCATTATGTAATCTATCTGATACCTTTTAGTATCTCCAGGATTCTTCCAGGTATACAACCTTCTTTCATGATTCTTGAACCAAGTGTTAGCTATGATTAAGTTATGCTCTGTGCAAAATTCTACAAGGCGGCTTCCTCTTTCATTTCTTCCCCCCAATCCATATTCACCTATTATGTTTCCTTCTCTCCCTTTTCCTACTGACGAATTCCAGTCACCCATGACTATTAAATTTTCGTCTCCCTTCACTACCTGAATAATTTCTTTTATCTCGTCATACCTTTTATCAATTTCTTCATCATCTGCAGAGCTAGTTGGCATATAAACTTGTACTACTGTAGTAGGCATGGGCTTTGTGTCTATCTTGGCCACAATAATGCGTTCACTATGCTGTTTGTAGTAGCTAACCCGCACTCCTATTTTTTTATTCATTATTAAACCTACTCCTGCATTACCCCTATTTGATTTTGTATTTATAACCCTGTAATCACCTGACCAAAAGTCTTGTTCCTCCTGCCACCGAACTTCACTAATTCCCACTATATCTAACTTTAACCTATCCATTTCCCTTTTTAAATTTTCTAACCCACCTTCCCGATTAAGGGATCTGACATTCCACGCTCCGATTTGTAGAATGCCAGTTTTCTTTCTCCTGATAACGACGTCCTCTTCAGTAGCCCCCGCCCGGAGATCCGAATGGAGGACTATTTTACCTCCGGAATATTTTACCCAAGAGGACGCCATCATCATTTAATCATACAGTAAAGCTGCATGTCCTCGGGAAAAATTACGGCTGTAGTTTCCCCTTGCTTTCTGCCGTTCGCAGTACCAGCACAGCAAGACCGTTTTGGTTAATGTTACAAGGCCAGATCAGTCAATCATCCAGACTGTTGCCCCTGCAACTACTGAAAAGGCTGCTGTCCCTCTTCAGGAACCACATGTTTGTCTGGCCTCTCAACAGATACCCCTCCTTTGTGGTTGCACCTACGGTACGGCCATCTGTATCGCTGAGGCACGCAAGCCTCCCCACCAACGGCAAGGTCCATGGTTCATGGGCATACATACGAGAATCCATTACATTATTCATGACCATTTGCTGGCAACAGTAACTACCGTAAAATATATAGGAGTAACCATCTGGAGATACCTTAAGTGAAATGGTCACATAAAAGAAATACTAGGAAAAGCAGATGCCAGACTGACTTTCAGAGGACGAATCCTAAGCGAATGTAATTAATTCACGAAAGATGTGGCACACAAAACGCTTCTGCGATTGATTCTTTAGTATTGATTTTGAGTCTAGGACCTCTACCAGGTTCGATTAATAGATGATGATGATGATGCTTAGTTTGTGGGGCGCTCAACTGCGCGGTTATCAGCGCCCGTACAAATTCCCAACCCAGTAGCATGGGGGAAGAAAGTAATACTAGGATATAATGTACCATAGGCTATGAGCTCATTAAAGATGGAGTATGGGTTCGGATTTAGAAGGATGGGGGACGTCAATTGATTCCTATCCAAAGGGACCATCCATGAATTTGCCTTATCCGCTTACCATGGAAAATAGGGTTTGATCCTTATTATGCCCAATGTGAGAGCAGGGTCTTAATGACAGCTTCACCTCGAACAGTTTTTTAGATTGTGTGGCAGTCATAAAGTGAAACGATTACATAGGTTCTGTTCTAGGTTGAACGCATGACAGTCACTGAGTCATTGGTAGGATGCTAGGAAACTGCAGCTTTCATACGAAAGGAATTGTTTACAAGATATGTAACGGTCCCTTTACATAAGCTTTTTTAACTTTTCTTAAGTGTTAATTTAATATTCATAAACGAGGGTAATGAATCTTGAAAGGATGCTGCGTGGTCGGAAAGGGGAGAGAAGTCAGAAAACATTCTTTAATTAATAGTTTTGGTTCAAATGGCTCTGAGCACTATGGGACTTAACATCTGTGGTCATCAGTCCCCTAGAACTTAGAACTACTTAAACCTAACTAACCTAAGGACATCACACACATCCATGCCCGAGGCAGGATTCGAACCTGCGACCGTAGCAGTCGCGCGGGTCCGGACTGAGCGCCTAGAATCGCTAGACCACCGCGGCCGGCAATTAATAGTTTTGTGAAAATCTATTGCATACCTACTAAAAAGAAAGAGCCGCCACCCAGCTTCGCGTTCCGGGGAATGGAGATGTCTGAAAGCGCGGAACAATGGTCTAAGAACAAGATGCAATTCATACACACCCAACCATTGTCTTCTCAAGAATCAATTGTATTCATTCTGCCTCATACGAGGGGCCATCAGTAAGTAATGCAACACATTTTGTTTCTCGACCGGTTTCGGTTGAAAAATTGCTGAATCTGTTGTGGAACACCGTGGATTATTCCCGATTCGGTCATTGTAGTTCCATGAAGTTTCGATAGGTGGCAGCGCTAAACATAGCTTTGAAAGTGCCGACTGTAACGGAGATGCTTTCCAAGCAGAGGGATGTCATTGAGTTTCCTTTAGTGGAAAAACAGAGCATCGCATATATTCATAGACGCCTGCAGCAGCCAATGAATAAAAGCATGGCGCGTCTTTGGCCGAGGCGTCTACCATCATTGCAACAAGGTCGCGCAAATCTGACGCATCTCCCGCGTGTTGGGCCGTCGCACATAGCCGTGACTCCTGCTATACTTGAACGTGCGGACACTCTCATTGGAGGTGAGGGTCGGATCATACTCAAAACATCTCGCTGCACAGCTGGACACATCTTTCGGTAGTGCTGACTCACTCTTCCACCAGTTTGGGTACTGACAGGCGTGTGCCCGCTGGCTTCCTCGCTGCCAAACAGAAGATCATAAAGAGCAGCGGAGGACCATCTATGCGAAACTGCTTGCACGTTACGAGGCAGAACGTGAAAAATTTTTGTCGAACATCGTCACAGGAGATGAGTCATAGGTTCATCTCACCGAAAACAAAAAGGCGATTCGTGGAATGGCGCCACACCACTTCTCCTCCGAAGAAAGAGTTGATAGCCATACCCCATGTCATGGCAACGGTCTACCGGGACACTGAAGGGGTTACTGTGTTTGATGTCCTCCCTCGTGTTGCAACGATAATCTCTGAGGTGTATTATGCCACCCTCAGGATATTAAGGCAACGACTGCAGCGTGTTCGTCGCCATAAAAATACAAACAAACTTCTCCTTCTCCATGATGAAACAAGGCCTCACGCAAGTCTGCGCACTGGAGAAGACCTCAGAACTTCATCGGAGTGTTCTTTCTCATCCACCCTACAGCCCGGATCTCGCACCTTCCAACTTCCATCCGTTTGGGCGAAAGTGGTATGCGCTCCGCGGGAAGCAATACGTGGATGATGGAGTTATTGACGGAGCAAGACGTCGAACGGTGGAGTGGTATCTTGCGGGCATAGAGGGCCTCCCAGTAGGGTGGCGTAAGGCGGTCGCACAGAACGGAGATTATGCTGCAAAATATAGTTTTGTAGCCAAGAGAGAGGGGAATAACATGCTGTATTGGGATTCTAAATAAAACCCACCCACTTTCAGAAAAAAATGCGTCATATTACTTATTGAACGCCATCGTATTCGTGCCAGATCAAGGCCATTCCAGCTATCGCAGAAATTTTTAAAAGCTTTTAGAAGCCTTTTTGCGACGCGGCACAGTGCTTGTATTTCTATTGGGAGAACACATATCGTTTTTAAATTAGTGATAATTTATTTTACAAAATGAACTGACGTGAAAGTGTGCGCTGCTTTCTTTCCAAATAATTCTGCTTAGTTTACAATTTTTATGTTGCGCTCTGAGCTATAAACGTTTATTCCAGTGATCAACAATTTGTATTAAATTGTTTTCTTAGCGGCACAAATAGCGGCAGAACATTCTTGAATGCAGTGAGATGCTAAATCTAGAAGCCCAATTGTGATTTTTACACTGGTGACTTAATTTTCCCCGGGTACCTTTATTTGGGTGCCTTATTGCGGAGGTTCAACGCAGCGAAATTGTAAAACAAGCTCGGGATTGGAGGCTATTAGATATTTTTAGAATAAAAGAAAGGGAATCGTCAGTAATACTTGGACATTCCACACTTGAATTTTTTTCAAGTGTCAGATCCGTTTGCTTGCAATAACAGGGTATGAGATGCACAAATACTTTTCAGCTTCACACGTGTCACTCCCGTAGAAACAGAAAACAGTACGTAGAGTAAAACGATCTCGAACGAGAGAATAAAAGGTATAATTCTTTCCTCGTTCCACCAATAAATGAAAGTGGAAGAAACTTTAATGTCTTTCGTAGAATGTAGTTGTAGATATATCACGGTTTCAGTATTTTTTTCCAGCTCTAATTTTTGGAACACAATAACTGCTGGCGTTACATATAGAATTTTTATGTTTCGCTTCTTAAGAGTGATTGGTGTGGACAACAGAAAGGCACAAACGTTTTCCTTTTCCGCAGCCACCTGCAGCTCTGAGAAGAGGCGCTGGAGAACATTCCAGAGTTCTCAGTGGCAGAGCAGTAGCGCGATCAATACTAATCCTGCCAGTTGCTATCAGCGTTGTGGCTGACGTGAGGGAGTTTCAGACAGTATCCCAACAGCAACCGAATCTTTATACCTACAACTAGTAACAGCCATAATTCTTTTCCGTCATTAACATATATTTGTTATCCAAAATGGACATGGTAAGCACGTGTGTAATTAAATAACTGCGGGGAGTTACTTCTGAAATATTTATTTATTTTTAAACTAGTTTTTGACTCCTGTCTTGTGTCGAAAGGAAAGAAATTCGTTTTCCCACATAACCCACCACTGGAGTTAACACTCGAAGCGTGACATTACAGTGTTGCCTATCTTCTTGTCACAGAGCCAGAACCCAACACCACTCCACAAAAATAAAAATAAATATGTTCTGCTGCCGGCCCTAACTGAAGACGTACATCAAAAGGCCAGAAACATTTTACGCAATACAAAAATATTTCATAAGTGACTGATCGTTGTTATATTCAGTTTATATTCAAGATATATGTGTTTACTTGGATAGCATTTCTGGACTGACAGTGAGCAGAAAATGTAAGGGAAGACAGACAAACATTTACATCGGTAGTCAGGAGCCTCGATTTTTTTTCTTCACGAGAGATCGAAACCATTTTCATCGCCTGTAGTATTGAGATCTTAATGGCATTTGTTTCAGAACTACTACGTTTATATCCGAATATAGAAAACAATGTCAGTACTTCACAAATGTATCAGTGCTGCTGAAAACTCTAACATTTTTTTCTATTAATCTGAAATTCCATTCAGATTTATTCCTTGAAAAGCGAAACAAACTGCGTCGTGTCAAATACAAAAGCGAAATAATTCTTCATACTCTTCCTTTCAATTCTATCGAAACTTTTGTGACAGCGGAATAATGCGTGCGATTTCAGAAAACTTGCCATTTCGTACAACCAATTTCATCAAGAGCTCCATTCCCGCAAATTTGACACAAAGTCCTTTTGATGTACACAGCAATGAACCCCGTCTCTCGATCGTCGTAATGATTTGCTCTTTCGTCGTTAACTAAGTCTTTAAATTCTTTCTGTATGGTGTTGTAATGTCGTTCCACAGAAAATTTGCCGTACCCGCTAATTATGCCACTGTATATCGCATAATAGATATTGATAATTATTATCTTTCTATTCTGAAATTTCTTACATTTTAAAGGTTTGTGATGATAGATCGCTAGACTGCCTCTTTTTGTGCAAACAGCCACTAGATATGTGAACTTTTTTAACACAAACAAATACCAAAGGTTAAAAAGCACTGACACCACGATTCTGCCGAACTGAACCGACCGAAAAATGCCGCACCACAATCCTAAATGAAATGTCGCGCCGTACCGAGTACTTCTGAGAAGGACCGAACAACGCCCGAGACAGGCCGAGCCTATGTAGCTCGCGCATTAGGCTCGCGTGCAGTTTGGCATGCTGTGGCCAACCCCACTCTGGGGGATATAATCGTCAGTGAGTGTCATTATGTGGATGTGACATACTTGAATACATTTGTGGTCTCCTTGCCTCGACGAACTGAGGCCATTGTCACAGCTGGAGGCGGTGTTACACTGTATTACGTGATGACTCCTTGGGTATATAATTTTTTGTTTGGTGTCCTTACGTGAAAATAAATTTTCTTAATGTGGTATTTATGGCATGATACTTCTTCTCACGACTTTCCTATGTGATATCGCTTGTATGTTGCGAAGAGCTTAGTGAAAATTATAAAATGAGGTAATTGCATAATTTTTCTGGGTGTTAACTAAAATTCTGTGTGCATTACTAAATTTTATAGAGGATGTCCAAGGAGGATTGGTCAGTATTCAGGAATATAACATGAACAATCACTGCAAGCCAAAAAATCTAATAAACATGGACTCTAAAATGCATAGTCTGTCGCTAGTGGTCTCGGAGTAGCGTTCTCCCTTCCCAAGCCCAGGGTCCCGGGTTCGATTCCCGGTGGGATCAGGAATTTTCACCTGCCCCGAGATGGCTGGGTGTTGTTGTGTCGTCTTCCTCATCATCATTCATCCTCATTACCGACGGAGGAAGGCAACGGCAAACCACCTCCATTAGGACCTTGCCCAGTACGACAGTGCGGGTCTCCCGACGCTCTGTTAAGAACCACGGGACTTCATTTCCATTTTTCTAAAATGCATATCTTAAGAGCTATGAGCATTTGTTCATCCACTCTATGAAACACATTTCTTCTGCTGAAGAAGTGCTCATGGCTTTTAAGGTATACGTTTTAGAGCACACGTTTAGTCCACTTGTTTGCTTCGATTGATCGTACCAGTCATATTTCTAATATTGACCATTCCTCCTGAGACACCCTGTATACTTTTTACTGGCACACATATTCTAACAGAATTTTGAAGTTTGGTACGAAAACGAGGGTAAAAAGAAGTAAATTTTAAAACAAATTCACCACCAATTTTAGGTTCGAATGGACAGCACTCAGTATTTACTTGGTTTCCTTATGAGTTGCCATGTGGTGCATGCCTTTTTATTAGACGTTATTTCGACAGTTCTCGTTTGCAGCGCGCCAGATTAACTGTGACTGTAAAGAGGAGTGCAGAATGTACTCTTGTAGGTTTTTCGTTGTTGACAGCTGAGAGCGGACAGCGTGGAAGCTGGTGCCGATACACAACGTACACCTCTCAGTGGTGCCAATGCCGTGTCACACAGCTTATCTTAACTGTAAAACGGATGAAATGCCATTAACAGGGTCGCATATCCTCAATTCACGAGGCACCACGCGGTCTTGGGACACTGGTGTATTGTAAATTTACAACACCAGCTAAACAACGAAATAACATTTCTTCAATCTCAATAATTAGAGCAGATGCAGATGTCGTATGCTACCACAAGCCATTTGACTTGAGCAAGAAAAATCCTTAATGGTTATGAAGCCTCGTCGTCAGTAGTTAGCGAACAAATTAGTCCAGGGTGGCGGTCACTTTTTAGTTGTCAGGTGCCTCCTATCCACAGTTACATGTCTCTCTTAATTTTGTAATAAGTTTAAGATACGGGAGTTCGTTCTGTATTGGTTTCTTCATTCTATGTCGCTGTGCAGAGTCAGTTTATCATTTTCGTATGGAAAATTCAGACAAAATCATTACAGATTTACTTTTGGAGTGGAGACCATGTACATATCAATTATGCCTCTGATTCTATTGCATCTAAAATACCAAATATTAGTAAATTTCTTATTTACGTTTTCTAATTACAATACAGAGCGGAAGAAATTCAAAACTGTAATTTCAGTTTACAAAATTATTTTTCATACCCTTCAAATATTTAATGATTATATTGATAATTGTTAACTCACGTAAACCTTTGAGTTGATTTTCTTTGCATCTAAAATACTGTGGTTGGTTACAATTAACATGCAGGAAGTCCAGTGTGGGGTACAATTGTAGTATGGCAGCAAAACTTGGGAGATATTCTAATGCGGATCCGATTTTAACTGAAAAAAAATAGTTCAAATTTTGGTCACCAGCTGCAAATCTAGTGATGAGAAAGTAAGAAAGACGTATGCAAACATTTCGATATGTAATGGGTTAGGAACAAGGCGTGGCCAGAAAAAGGTCAAACAAATGAGAAAGGCATAATGTTGATTTTTATTAAACGACGCTTTCACAATTTGTTCAATATGAGCACCGGAGACGTGCAGAAAATGCTGCATCCGTAAAAGGACGTACTCAAGGGTTGCTCGCAGCTGTTCCTTTGGACCGAGCACTGTGTTCCTGTGTACTGGCCGTAAGATCAGGTAGAGACCAAACATGTCGTCGCTGGTAACCGCGTTCCTTTGTTGACATTCTGAGCCAGAAGTCACTTGGATGCAGATCAGGTGATCCCGCAGGCAATGTATCTGCAAGACCTTTTGAGATAACACATTCGTGGAAGACTGGATTAAGAACATCTTTCACTGGCCGAGCGACCTGAGGTGTTTCTCCATCTCGCATGAAAGCAATGGTTCTCATACAGTTGCGCTCTTCCAAAGAAGGAATGATGTGCTGTATCACATGTTGTGCGAGGAGGTCTCGATAATGCGCGTACGTCATTGTATACCTGGCAGGGCCTCAGGGTTTATTGTCCTCAAAGAAGAAGGAACCGAGAATATAGGTGCTTCTGAATCCACACCACACAACCACATACGGCGGGTGCAATGGCTCTTTGTGCAACAGGTGCTTCAACAGTATAATAAATTCGGCAGTTCTCTGTACTGACTAAACCCAGTAGTGAAAATGTGTCGCGTCCCCCTATAGAATACTGCCCGCGCACATAGCATGAACTTCGATCTGCCAGAAGACGAAGAGCAGGTTCAGAACGTTGCTGCGGATTATGAGTGCACCATCTGGACCTTGTACGGGTACCAGTGTAAAATAGACCGCAAAACTTTCTATACTGTAGACCATGGGACGGAAATTTCTCATGACACTGCTCGAGCACTCGGGGCTCGTTTTGCATGGTTAATTACAGTAACAGCATCCTCATCAAGAACTTCCTACTGGACAGAACGCCTTCCTCTTCCAGGTGCCACACCAAGCTCATTACCATCTTCTTTAAACCATTTAATGACATCGCGCCTCTCCTTGGGCCTTTCAGTCAGCGATACTCTTTCAATGCAGCACTGTAATTTTTGCCGTTCCCATAAAACAGTTTCACTCATAGCGCACAGTCTCTCTTCTCGATTGCCATGCTGTTCACTCACTTTAGGGCTCGTCAGATGACAGCATGGATGTCATACCGCCATGCAAACAGTGTACAGAGCCAGATTCGCACCTGGTGGCCACAAATGGAACTAATTAGTTTACCAGGGTGAACGGTTCCGCATTAACGCATTAGCTATCTTTCAAGTTTCGCTGCCATTCGATAATTACAGTCCACACTGGAAATCAATGAGTAGGTGCCTTTAATTATAACCAACCTGTATCTCTCTTTTTATTTGTGTCGAGAGTTTTGGGTGTGACGTGTTGATGGAACAATGTAGTTGATCGTTTGGTAGCATGAACGACAGTAGTTGTACGGCTAGCAGTGTGTAAAGCGGTGGCTGAACAGAGTGGTAAGGTATGTTTTAAATGTTATGTGTTCATGAAATTCTGAAAAATGCAAGAATTACCTCAATTGGATGTTGGATTTAATTGAAAATCACCAGTTCCACATGATGCAAACAAAATAATAAGATCCAGGATTTCCTGCAGTTAATGGAATGATTACGATCTACAGTAGTCAAGAGCATCACTCAATAAATGTAACTATAACGAATGTTTCGTTTCCTGCTCTTGAATAATTTTAAATACAATGCTACAAAAACGCAGCTTTTTTAGTAAATTCCATTTACAGCTAAATTCTGTACAAATTGACTGTTGGTAATTAAATGAGAGAGGGAACGTCACAACTTGCAGAGACGCTCCATACTTACTATTATTATTATTATTATTATTACTGATAGCCTTGGGAGAGCCAGCCCTGACAAAACACTACCATATGGTGAGCAAGATGTATGAGACAGACAAATACCCCCAGACTTCAAGAAGAATATAGTAATACCAATCCCAAAGAAAGCCGGTGTTGATAGATGTGAAAATTACCGAAGTATCAGTTTAATAAGCCACAGCTGCAAAACACTGATACGAATTCTTTACAGACGAATGGAAAAACTGGGAGAAGCCGACCTCGGGGAAGATCAGTTTGGATTCCGCAGAAATGTTGGAACACGTGAGGCAATACTGACCCTACGACTTATCTTAGAAGAAAGTTTAAGGAAAGACAAACCTACGTTTCTAGCATTTGTAGACTTACAGAAGGGAGAAGAAATAAAAACTTTGAGATTTACCGATGACATTGTAATTCTGTCAGAGACAAAGTTGACTGGAATGCTCTCTTTCAAATTCTGAAGATAGTTCGGACAAGAAGAGAATAGAAGCTTTCGAAATGTGGTGCTACAGAAGCATGCTGAAGATTAGATGGGTAGATCAGATAACTAATGAGGAGGTATTGAATAGAATTGGGGAGAAGGGAAATCTGTGGCACAACTTGAGTAGAGGAAGGGATCGGTTGGTAGGACATTTTCTGAGGCATCAAAGGATCACCAATTTAGTATTGGAGGGCAGCGTTGAGTGTAAAAATCGTAGAGGGAGACCAAGAGATGAATACACTAAGCGGATTCAGAAGGATGTAGGTTGCAGTAGGTACTGGGAGATGAAGAAGCTTGTACAGGATAGAGAAACATGGCGAGCTGCATCAAACCAGTCTCTGGACTGAAGAACACAACATCAACATTATAATTATTATTATTGACTATTTATTGGTTTTGGCCTTTTCGCCATATTATTACTATTGTTGTTGTTGTTGTTGTTGTTGTTGTTGATTCTTCGTTGGTTTGAGGCCTTTTCGCCATACAACCATCTTCCATGAAAACGTTTTCATAAAATATATTCAGATATTGTGCTGAACATGTCGTATAACAACAAAAGTGTGTAGATTCAATTTTGACGGCGGTAATGGAATAACTATCGCTAGCATATCACAAATACGGCAATCATATTTTTTCAGTAATTGATGTTGCATATTTTTCTGAGAATGTATACTGGCATTTTTCTTATTGTGAAACAGACTATATACAGAAATTACCTCTGTTTATGTATTTTATCACTACGTTGTAAAGGACAGTTACTCCTGATCACAAGAGAGTGTTACTGGTCACAGAGACACGCTAAATATAATTGTCTCAACATCAGCAACGATCCTGACGAGACGGCGACACTCTGGTGCGAGTTAGTCGACGCACAGGGATCAGGAAGGAGCCTTCTGCCCACGCAGATGCAGCGGTGGCCAGGGGCCCACGCTTTCAGTGCGAGCTATTTCTGAAGGAGCCACCACTTCGGACCGAGGCCGTGCCAAAAATATGGCGCCGAGTGCCCTCCAACAACACCTGAGCCAACGGCCGCAGTTCTTACACCACGCCGCGTCTCGCTCTTGCAGGGAAGACGTCAACCTGCTACCAAAATACACCAAATTGTCAACAGCGTCCCATCTCAACTGCACGCGCAGCTTTCAATTAACAGTCTTTCAACATGGGCCGTCTATTTCTTACCATCTTGTGACGATCTCGCCATCCCTGCACACTAGCGAAATCCTGTTAACAGAATAACGCCATATATTCCTCATTCTGCGTACCACTCTACTACACAATACACTATCCACCAACCCATCTACTAACAATTTAACTAGAGCTGTTTTCATTCGTGTCCCATCGACCTCTCCCTTCTGCTGCTGAGAATGTTTCGTTCACTTTTTCATCGTCTGCACTATGAAATACCTTTATCTTCGTCGGTCCTCTTAAATTGTAACATTATTCGACAAAATCAAAATGTAAATTTTTTCCGGCGTCACTAATTCTTGTCATTTCATTCCTGTACAATGCCGTACTCAAAGCACACAATGTTTCAAACTTCAGCTGAATTCCCCTTTTCTTTAATTTTAAATTGTTGATAGAACATTATTATTACAATATTTATTTCTTCGTTTACGCACACGCACACGCACACACACACACACACACACACACACACACACACACACACACACGCGCGCGCGCGCGTTGAAGATAGAACGAATTTAGTTACAGATTCACTATTACAGTATACTCATTATAAATTCAAATGTTATGGAACACTTTTTGCAGTTTACTGTATGTAAAATGTTGGTGCCAGACCCGGATACGTGCGAAAGCAGTGAATCTGTGCAACATCTTGAAATTCTGTGATCCTATGTTCGTAACTGAGCCTTCTCGCTGGTTTGCTACGGATGACCAGGCTTCATAAGTCCTTCCATGTAGTCTGGGGCACCCAAAGAAAAGATGATATGCGTCGCTTCTTCTCTGCTAGAGCAGAAAGGTTCCTCTACAATGTGAAGTCTGTGAAGATGTTTACGGAAATATTTCAACGGCCTTTTATGTGGTTTTGATTACTTTTGGCAGTCTTTTATTTACTCGTCACAAATAGTGCGTATAGCTTAATATTTTAGTTGTGCTTACATTTAGTCAAATGGAGAATCTCAATCTGTTCATTTTCCATGCACTTATTCCTGTGTTCTATACTTTCCTTCTTTACCTCTTTAACACACATTTCATAAAATATGAAGTAATTTCTCCTTCAAAATCTTTCAGGTATTTTTTTATAATTTGTGAGCTTGCATTTCTATAACACTCAGCTGGTGTCTGCAAATACTGTAAATTACTTGCCTCTGATCACACCCTGTCACAATTCGGGCCATATTTCTCATACTACATTATCCAGAGTTCTTTTTTTTCATCTGCAACAAGGACAGAATTCTACCTCTCATGGACATCAAAGATGGCGTACTAGTTCATCTAGATACAGATGGGTCACTCCCTTGTTCAAAGAAACATCTGGGTAACTGCTTAGTATGTTTTAGTGAAATCATAGAAAAACGTGATCAGAATCACCTTCGGGTTTGGGGATTCGTACTTTCACAGGTTCCTATCATCTCAACCATTGGCGCTACATCGATCGGTTTCTAACTGTACAAATATTGCACGGATACAAGGGGCGATCAAAGTTTCCGTTCAAGGGTCATACTACCACGTTGACTACACCTCGGTGTTTATATATCCGCATCGGACCCGCGCTGGGTTGCATATAGGCTGCAACAACGCCCTAAAACGGAAATTTCTTGATCACCCCTAATATTTCAATAATGCTCAAAGTACACGGCGTTTTGTGGAGGACACGTGATCTGATCTACAGCCATTGTTTGGTGGCTGCGCGACTGAGAATTACCCTATCGCATCCAAATGACGGAAGTTCCATCTCTGATGTATACTACGAGGGTTGGAACTTTAATAGTGGCAACTATTTATTTACAGCTCGTACAAAACAGATACGTGTTTTAAAGTTTTACTGACCTTCAAAGTAGTCACCAGCATTGTGTATAACCCGTCGCCAGCGAGGTGGAAGTCGTAGGATACTCTTAGCGGTGCCAGTTGCGTTGACAGTTCGAGCGGCGCAGTCAATTGCCCGCCAAATTTGTAGCAGTTCTGAAGCGAATTGCGTGAAGTGTTTCCTTCAGTTTAGAAATCGAGTTGAACTCAAGAGGGGTGATGGGAGTGCAGTAGGTGGTATAGCACTTAGCAGCCCCATCAGTCGAACAAATCAGTAACAGCTTGAACTGTACGTGCTTGAGGATTGTCCTGCAAAATTATGGTCAGGTCCGGCAAAAAATGTCATCCTTTCTGTCTCTAAGCTGGTAGTGGTTTGTGTTCCTAAAATGAACAGCAAATGAATTTTTCAAAATCTGTTTTAAGTGGAGGCTGTGAAAAGTTCCAGAAACTTTGCACATGGGTATAATCGAGTTACAAGTAAATGACGCATCGAAAGATTCGTCTAATAATAACAGTAAAATTGTATTTTACACTTGTCTCACAGCGCCGCTTCTCAAATTAAAAAAGTTTGCAGTTGGCATACTAACAGCCTTTGGCAGCAGTCACATTTTTGAGAAAAACAATTAACTTCGCGGTGCCGTCGATACCTACAGATGAACATTTGCATCAACTGTTAAGAATCGGTAACATTAACATTTAAATCTATATTGTGATGCTGTTCTCTTTCTACATCTACATCTATATGATTACTCTGCAGTTAACACTCGAGTGTATGGCAGAGTTTGCAAAAAAACAGTTTCAGGCTCCCTCTTTACTGTTTTCTCATCACATGGGAAAAATGAACACCTACATCTTTCCGTACAAGCTCATATGTAGTTGGGAGTCAACAAAATATTTTGTAGATCTGATGAGAAAGTTGGTGATTGAAATTTCGTGTATTGATCTTGCGCGACGAAAAACGCATTTGTTTTTATGATTGCCAGAGATGTCCTTCTCTGAACTTTTTCGATGTCCACCGCAAATCTTATCTGGTTAAAAGAAACCAACAGCTACATTATTTCAGTTGTCGAGTTTAACTTCTAAAGATACTAACTCACAGTTACTATCTACTTCAATTTCACTAAAGTAAAATTACTTTAATAGCGACAATCACGACACTATCAACTGAATTCCGTCCATTCTTTATGTACACCGTTAGGTCCATGATAAAAACTTTGCTGAACTTATGTCCGGCTTTAACCAGCTTTCAGTACCTATAACGATTTCTGCTTCAGAGGTTTCTATGAGAGCATAGAGCTTTGGTTCTTCCCTAGTAGCAGGCCGGGTGGCCGAGCGATTCTAGGCGCTACAGTCTGGAACCGCGCGACCGCTACGTCGCAGGTTCGAATCCTGCCTCGGGCATGGATTTGTGTGATGTCCTGAGGTTAGTTAGGTTTAAGTAGTTCTAAGTTCTAGGGGACTGATGACCTCAGAAGTTAAGCCGCATAGTGCTCAGAGCCATTTGAACCATTTTTTTTTTCCTAATACAAATATGACAGTTGACAACTATGATATTTACGTTTTCCAGGCTCCCCTTCAAATTTTAAACTGGCGTTTAACTGATTTCTTTTCTTTCTTTTTCTTTTTTTTTCTTCAAACATAAGCAGTGAATCTTGCATTCACAGAGCCTGAACTTAATTTTGCAACCAATTTTTTCACGTATTACTGTCGTGCGTGGTCGAACTTTGTCGTCCCTTGTGAGTTGTTCCAAATACTGTCAAAATGCGTTTTGCTTCACCTACTTTTAGTAGGTGGAATTTAGAACCTCTGTCAGATAGTGTTATGGCTCTCAGCACTATGGGACTTAACAGCTATGGTCATCAGTCACCTAGAACTTGGAGCTACTTAAACCTAACTAACCTAAGGACATCACACAACACCCAGTCATCACGAGGCAGAGAAAAATCCCTGACCCCGCCGGGAATCGAACCCGGGAACCCGGGCGCGGGAAGCCATGGATGTGTGTGATGTCCTTAGGTTGGTTAGGTTTAAGTAGTTCCAAGTTCTAGGGGACTGATGACCACAGATGTTAAGTCCCATAGTGCTCAGAGCCATTTGAACCATTTTTGAACCTGTTATTAGGTAGTAGCAGATCAGAATAATATTACCACAATTAAGAGTTCGCAAAGCCATCTTACTGCGAACTTTCTCTTCGGCTCATTATGTTGCCTTCCGTTTCCTTCTCAACTTACAACACTACTGACCTGTACATGTTAATGACCTCTTTTGCATAGCTATAAAAGCCTATGGTTTTAACGCTTTCAATTTTTTTCTTCTAAAATAAAGTGGAGCTTTAATAACATCGAATGTGTTTCTTGCAGTAAGTTACTACACGTACTTTATTCGAATCTAATTTATAACAACGTTGCAAGCTAAACAAAAAAGTTGACTTGTAACGTTGCTCAAGACACTTTTTATGATCCTGTAGTAAGTTCCATGTTCAGGGTTCGTTTGTTGCCACACTCCAAACAATTATTTTTATAAAATATTTTTTCACTTTTATGCGCTATTCTCACAAGTCAGTAGAATACGCTTTGTACTGAATGCATCTTTGATCTGAGAGGTTCTACCGCGAATACCTGTTTTATATCCTCCACATTGGGGAATAAGGCTTTCCAGGTAAGTGACTTGGGTTACTTGTTTCAATTTTTTTCCTTCAAAGCATGTGTTATCACTTCGCTGCTTTCTTACTTTATTTCTTTTTAATCGTACTTATCTTAATAGCTTTCTCGCTGAGCAAAGATTGAGTCTCCCATTTATAGTTGGTAGGGTTATGCCGTCTGCAAATCGGATAGAGCTTTAAAAATTTACTTTTATTTTAAGGGCTATTTCGACTCTCGGTGTTTAATAAAAACTTTTTTTGCTCATTATGACTCCTTGTAATCTTAGGAAATGTAATCAAACGGTTTTCTCGGGAAATTATTCCTTATACGTGAAAATCATGTTTCAATGGAAGCGCGCATACGCCCCATTGCAGATGCTCTCGGAGTTTGGGCCGTTTGTTACTGCAATCGATAGCCCTTTCTCGGTAAAACTACCATTGCATCCTACGTCGGAAAAAATATCGATATAGGTGTTGTAGTTGCCCACCAGGCATCTCTACAACATGCTTTCAACAAAAGTGAGGTGCAAAAAGCAGTTATGGTGACACTTTATTAGAGGAGTTCAACGAATGACAATACGCAGCACGATTACTGTTCTGAAAGTTGCTGTAAATGGAAGCAAGCTGAGATGATCAGGACACTGGATACTTTTTATCATGAGCCACCACTGAGGAGTACAGTTATTGAAGTTATAGCAGATGTATGCATACATCTGATCGACGACAATTTTAAGGAGAGATGCCTTGTAGACTACATGCAGAACAACAATGAAGCACTGAATTCATCAATTTGGATATATCATCAAAAACACATGTTTTCGAGTGTAAAAGTCGTCCAAATTACTAACATTCGGGCGTCAGTCATTTTTAACACGGATTTCAGGATGTCCTGCATAACATGAAAGTCATGGGAGTCGTTATCGGCACCACGGCGTGCGCATTCGCCATGAAAACGGACGGCAAACGCCTCAATCGTTCATTATTCTGTAGTCTTCGATTTCCTCTGCATTTCCCTTTTTAGGAACTGGTTTGCACATAGTTTGTTCGAAGTTCTCTCATAGATCTCCAGATATACAGATGTGATTTATTAACCTGTGAAGTCATCCTATTGCCTCATCTCGAAATATCTGTAATAAATTACTTGGAATCAATTGTACACATGTTCCTTTTCTGTTTCAGTACTTTGAGAGCCTTGTCAAACTTTTCCTGTTAAGGGCAGCCCTAGTTTATCTTCGACGACCATACCATACCTTAGAGTTACTAGATCTTCAGTTAGTGCGTTTCGATTTCTGCATGTTATCATTTTTATGACTGTAATATTTCTTTCAAAATATTTGTGTCCCTTTGTGCAGATCCGATCTTTACTTTCAAGCGCACACACCATATCAAATTTCCGGTTCAACTAAGAATTTTAGGTTTGTTTGGATGGAAATAAATGAAAATGTAAATAATTACCAAAAAATGAAAATGGATGATACATATACTGTCCGTGAATAACCGAACGGAAAGTGGGTAGATAACATTAGAAAACACGTAGGACCAACATGAATGGAGAAGTCTCGAGGAGGAGTTCATCCAGAAGTGTCTGTCGAGTAGGCATTGATTATGTCCCTCCAAGTCCCAGAAACGATTATGTTTCTACCGATTCCGAAGATTCGAACGATTATACCAAAGCACCTTCAATCAAAAATCAATTGCCTCTTAGCACTATGGGACTTAACGTCTGACGTCATCAATTCTCTAGAACTTAGAACTACTTAAACCTAACTAACCTAAGGACATCACACACATCCATGCCCGAGGCAGGATTCGAACCGGCGACCGCAGCGGTCTCGCGGTTCCAGACTGTAGCGCCTAGAACCGCTCGGCCACCCCGGCCGGCTGCACCTTCAATCAGTTAGGGCCACATTTTACTATGTATTTTGGTTAGTAAAACAATGAATTAGGGATATTGCGAGTAATTGACGATCGAGAAGCAGACGAAATACATATTTAAAACTAACAACCATATCAGAGGTGGAATTCAGACCTAATACCTCCGCTTTTTTGAGGCAGCAATGTAAGATACTGGCTGTGGTAAATGTTAATTAATTAAAATGACAAATTTGGAGATTGTCGATATTATGCAAAAATTACTTACACGAATAACATTCGTCAGCGCTAAGGGTATGCTATTCGGAATCTTCTACAAACGCTCAGAGAAATAAGTTTTACAAGAAGGAATTCAGAAAGTTTTCGCTAGAGATTTGTCGCTTAAATGCGATAGCATCGTCTTTGAAATTCCACAATGGAAGTTGAGGCTGTGGTGGTGCTTCACTGAGGCACACCGGACGAACTGCAGCAGACTTTTTTTCGCCCACAGTTGACGTGTTCTGTGGAGGCGTGCTGGCGTGGCGCACGGGCCGCTGGGTAGCGTCTTCGTCGCGTCGCGACTGGCAGATCCGGCAGGCGAGAGAAATACACGGGCGGCGACAGACGCCCGCAAAACATCCGCCTACGGGCGCCGTCGCCTGCTGAAGGCTACAAGGATACGTACTCAGTAGTTTGCCGTATCTCTTTCAAGACGGGTTTCTTCTTTTATAACAAACCTTGACAAATGTGACTCTAGCTTTTCGGCACCATTTTTTCCCTATCGTGAAATACAATAATTCTGAAGTCATTGGGTATGCGGCTGCGCAAGCAGTTTCCTATTGACCGGAATCATGTACACATACACTACTGGCCATTAAAATTGCTACACCAAGAAGAAACGCAGATGATAAACGGGTATTCATTGGACAAATATATTATACTAGAACTGACATGTGATTGCATTTTCACGCAAATTGGGTGCATACATCCTGAGAAATCAGTACCCAGAACAACCACCTCTGGCCGTAATAACGGCCTCGTTACACCTGGGCATTGAGTCAAGCAGAGCTTGGATGGCGTGTACAGGTACAGCTGCCCATGCAGCTTCAACACGATACCACAGTTCATCAAGAGTAGTGACTGGCGTATTGTGACGAGACAGTTGCTCGGCCACCATTGACCAGACGTTTTCAGTTGGTGAGAGATCTGGAGAATGTGCTGGCCAGGGCAGCAGTCGAACATTTTCTGTATCCAGAAATGACCGTAAAGGACCTGCAACATGCGGTCGGGCATTATCTTGCTGAAATGTAGCGTTTCGCAGGGATCGAATGAAGGGTAGAGCCACGGGTCGTAACACATCCGAAATGTAACGTCCACTGTTCGAACTGCCGTCAATGCGAACAAGAGGTGACCGAGGCGTGTAAACAATGGCACCACATACCATCACGCCGGGTGATACGCCACTATGGCGATGACGAGTACACGCTTCCAATGTGCGTTCACCGCGATGTCGCCAAACACGGATGCGACCATCATGATGCTGTAAACAGAACCTGGATTCATCCGAAAAAATGACGTTTTGCCATTCGTGCACCCAGGTTCGTCGTTGAGTACACCATCGCAGGCGCTCCTGTCTGTGATGCAGCGTCAAGGGTAACCGCAGCCGTGGTCTAGAGCTGATAGTCCATACTGCTGCAAACGTCGTCGAACTGTTCGTGCACATGGTGGTTGTTTTGCAAACGTCCCCATCTGTTGACTCAGGGATCGAGACGTGGGTGCACGATCCGTTACAGCCATGCGGATAAGATGCCTGTCATCTCGACTGCTAGTGATACGAGGCCGTTGGGATCCAGCACGGCATTCCGTATTACCCTCCTGAACCCATCGATTCCATATTCTGCTAACAGTCACTGGATCTCGACCAACGCGAGCAGCATTGTTGCGATACGATAAACCGCAATCGCGATGGTCTACAATCCGACCTTTATCAAAGTCGGAAACGTGATGGTACGCATTTCTCCTCCTTACACGAGGCATCACATCAATGTTTCACCAGGTAATGCCGGTGAACTGCCTTTTGTGTATGAGAAATCGGTTGGAAAATTTCCTCATGTCAGCACGTTGTAGATGTCGCCACCTTGTGTGAATGCTCCGAAAAGCTAATCATTTGCATACCACAGCATCTTCTTCCCGTCGGTTAAATTTCACGTCTGTAGCATGTCATCTTTGTGGTGTAGCAATTTCAATGGCCAGTAGTGTAGAGGTAAGATTCTTTCGAATGGTCAATGACGAATGCTCGCTTTCGCCCTGTACGTACTCCGGTACTGTGTGCTCACCTACCCGGTTAATGAACTTGCGGAAGGCAAAGGAAACATTTTGTTGGCGTAACGTAGTCCATTCCCTTTAATGTGAGTCCTGTTGGTCGCTAACTTGGCTCAGAACATCATCGATATAGGACCGTACCGGAAATTATATGATGCTTGACATCTGTAATCAACTGTCAACGAATTACATTAAAATGTAACAATAACTGAATTTTCCACTGGTGCTTGGTGGAACATGATCTTCTTCCTTTGTTCCTAGGCTAAAGCCTGATATCTCAGTCCATCATAAGGTTGTCGCTCCATCTTTTATCCTTGGATGGCCAACATTTCGTTAAGCAGGTGGTGATTTCTTTCTTACGATTTTCACAATCTTCATTTCAACCATCTTGTCTATCTGTTCGTTCCATTCATGCTTTTTTTTATGTACCCACTCGTTAATGGATTCCACTTTACATCCTTTTCTAATGCTTTCACGTCTCTATCTCTCGGTGTCTTCCTGTAATCCTTCGCAGAATTTTCATTTCCGTGGTTTCTCTTCGTTTCTAATGTTTCCCGTCTTGTCTCTGTCGTGTAAGTCACAACTGGCTTCACTACTGTTTTGTATATACTTGCCTTTGCCTCTTTTCCTGTATGACTGTTGTTCCAAACAGTATTACTTAAAACACCCTGCCACTTTGTCTGCTTTTGATACTTCTTCTCTATCTTTCTTTTCAACATTTCCACTGCTGGACAGTTCTATTCCAAGATATTTAAATGTCATTAACTGCTGAATAATTTCCCTGTCCACTTCCCTTTTGCATATAATTGGTTCCAGAGATGCCATACGTTTGTTTTTTTGAGTGGATATGACGATATGTAGTTTTTGCCTGACTCGTTAAATATACGTAAACGTTTCTGCAGGTAGTCTTTACTGTGTGCCAGCAGAACTGCATCGTCAGCATAACAAACGATTTTTATTCTTTGTCTCCCATTCTATAAGCACTACCAGCCAGTACCTTCTTTATCACCTCGTCCATGGCTACATTAAAAAGCAGGGTCTCAAAGTGTCGCCTTGTCTAATACCACTATTACGTGCTTTGGAGCTAGTTAACCTGCAACCAATTTTCGCGTGGATTAGTTGTTGGAACAAATGTCTTCAATTTTTTTATTAAGTTGGATTGAATCCGCAGAGTGTAGAGCAGGTGTACCACATCTTTTAACTGAATGCTATCGAAAGCCTTCTGTAAATCAATATGTTGTATTCAATGGACTTCTCTACAACCTGAAAGCACACTGCTCCTCTGCAGGGGCTGCAACGCTTTTTATTTTACTTCCTATTATTTTTTATTAGTTTAAGAGCTGAACTCAGTAGGTTTATTCCTCTGTAGTTGGACAGTTCTTTTTTATCTCCTGATAACATGATAACAATATTAAATAGGAAACACTTCCTTATGTTATTCAGTTAGGTTATCTCAGCATGAGAGAGGTTGGTGATTAAGAAATAGAGATTCAACCTTTCCGGAACATCTTTCAAAAGAAACAAAATTTTTTGAAATTTATGGTAAATTCCTATGGGACCAAACAGCTGAGGTCATCTGTCCCTAAGCTACACACTACTTAAACTAACTTACGCTAAGGACAACGACTCGAACCTCCAGCAGGACGAGCCGCGCGGAAGGTGGCAAGGCACCTCTGACCACGTGGCTCTTTCAAAACAAAAGCACCCATATATTGTAGGTCGTGAAATTTTAAATTTTTCTAAAGAGCAGCACAAATATGAGCCTAGTGGAAATACTAGAAATAATAAACATGTGACACAGACTGCCAGTTTAGTCTTAAATGACTGAAGTCGCTATTCTTCTCCCTCTCGGTTAAAGTAAGTTTTGATTGTATAAAAATCAGACTAAAATTATAAATTCAGCTTCATTTTTAATCTGTTACTAATGTCTCTCCATGTAAAAACTTTATTTTTCCCTTTTATAATGAAGCGTAATTATTTCTGTGCAACATAAAAATGTATTAATTTCTAATGTAAACATTCTATACGTCATCATCTGTATAAATAATATCTGTGTACGTCGCACGTCATTCGCTATTTTATCTGCGTTTGCGGCATCAAGTTGTCACCTGATGATGGCTTAAGAAGCTGAAAACCGTTTCGTGACCAAATAAGTATAATTTTGCTGAATATTAAGAAGTGCCCTTATTTAATACTAGCAATCAAATGTCTTGAGCCTATGAGGGGAAATGTCTCAGGATAAAATCTAAAATGGTGAGAGTCCACTGTCACTCAACGTCACAGTTAATTCACTTTAATAAAATGTCATTCTTTTTTTAACAAATTCGTGATTGTTTCAACGAAAGGACAGCGAAATTCACATATTTTATGTGAAAGTCTATCCACTGCATGTATTTCTGTTTTTATTTGCTATACGGATTTCGAAACAAAGGTAATCCACGTTACACCTGAGGCTTTTCGTCATGGCCTGGTGACACATTCGCCCCTGAGAGTGATAAGGTTGCTATACAAACAGAAAAAGCATATGAGAGCTAACGAAAAACAACGTATAATACTTAAAGAACCTGCATATTGCGATAATGTGCTTCAGTGATGGTCGATGATGAAATTCCTGTGTTTACGTAATTTCAACATCGTGATGATATCAGCATCAGCAACTCAATATACTTGTCATTTATTAATTAAGGTTTTCACCAGAGTTGCAAATAATACTTTTATTAGTGACTATTTTCGGACTTTTCGTACATTCTCAAACCATTATCTGTATTTTTAATGTTTTGCTGCACATAATACTGTCAAATTTTTATGTCTAAACACCTAAAGACGCCTATCGAATTGTGAATGTATCAAGAAAATCGTAATATAGTCAAGTAACATTTGTTGTATTTGATCACACGTAAGCCGGCCGTGGTGGTCAAGCGGTTGTAGGCGCTTAGTCCGGAACCGCGCGACTGCTACGGTCGCAGATTCGAATCCTGCCT
Source organism: Schistocerca serialis cubense (assembly GCF_023864345.2). NCBI lineage: Eukaryota > Metazoa > Arthropoda > Insecta > Orthoptera > Acrididae > Schistocerca > Schistocerca serialis. The sequence goes on along the minus strand of NC_064639.1, from coordinate 105,631,123 downwards.
CGGGCATGGATGTGTGTGATGTCCTTAGGTTAGTTAGGTTTAAGTAGTTCTAAGTTCTGGGGGACGGATGACCACAGATGTTACGTCCCATAGTGCTCAGACCCATTTGAGCACACGTAAAAACAAACTTATTATGTACAGTGGAACATCACAACTATAGGCAATGGTTTGAGAATGAACGAAAAGTTCGAAACTAGACACCAATAAAAATATTCATTGCAGTTATGACGGAAGACTCAAGTAATAAGTTACAAATTCCTCTGCTGTCTGAACTTCATTATCAACAAATGACGAATGAAAAAATTGAAACAAAACAATCGAAGAAGTAGTACCGTGTAGATATACTGCATTGGAGAAACGAGATAGTTGTAAATTACTTTTAACTGCAAGCAGTTATATACGCTATCGCCAATTAGATTCCAACAACTTGAGGGCGGCATGCAGCAAATGTCAAACGGGCATGAAGTGTATTACAAGTTTGGATATGAAAATTATTTGCATTTCAGTGCAGCCGAACAAAGTAGGTAGGAGTAATGCTACCTACGAGGGGTGTTCAATAAGTAATGCAACAGGTCTTTTCTTTCGGCCAATTTCGGTTGAAAAAAATGCGGAATTAGTCGTGGGACATCGCGAAATATTCCCGCTTCAGCCCCTACAGTTCTATGAAGTTCCAATAGGTGGCAGCACTTTACATAGCCTTCTAAATGGCGCCTGTAACGGAGGTGCCTTCCAAGCAGAGAGCTGTATCTGATTTCCTTTTGGCTGAAAACCAAAGCATTGGAGATATTCATAGGCGCGTGAAGAATGCCTACGGAGACCTGGCAGTGAACAAGAGCACGGTGAGTCGTTGGGCGAGGCGTATGTCGCGACACGGTCGCACAAAACTGTCCAATCTCCCACGTGTCCGACGGCCGCACACAGCTGAGACTCCTCCTATGTTGGAACGTGCGGACACTTGACATTCGAGGTGATTATCGGATTATAATCAAATCGCTGTTCAACTTCACGACTTTGTTGGTAGCGCTGATATAATCGTCCAACAGTTGGGGTACTCAAAGGTGTGTCCCCGTTGGGTGCCTCGAAACCTAATAGAAGACGAAAAAGGGCATCTGTACAGTTTCTTGCGCGTTGCGAGGGTGATGTGGCAATCTTTTGTCGAACATCGTCACAGGTGCTGAAACATGGGTTCCTCACTTCGAACGGGGAACAAAACAGAGATCCATGGAGTGGCGCCACACCATCTCTCCTCTGAACAGAAAGTTCAAAGCCGCGCCAGCAGCCGGTAAAGACATGGCGACGGCCTTCTGGGACTCTGAAGGGGTTATTTTGTTTGTTGTCCTCGCTCAGGTGTAACGATCAATTCTGAAGTGTATTTTGCTACCCTCCGTGTACTAAAGAAGTGACTTCAGCGTGTTCGTCGCCACAAAAATGTGAACGAAGCGTGTCCGTTGCCACAAAAATGCAAACGAACTTCTCTTTCTCCATGACAACGCAGGGCCTGACACAAATCTGCGCACCCGAGAGGAGCTCACGAAACTTATTTGGACTGTTCTTCCTCATCCACCCTACAGAACGGATCTCTCACCTTCCGACTTCCATCTGTTGGCCCAAGGAATTATGCACTCCGTGGGAAGTAGTACGTGGATGATGGGGAGGTTATTCATACAGCAAGATGTTGCTTCTGACGCCGACCTGTAGAGCGGTACCATACGGCCATACGGGCCCTTCCATTTAGGTGGCGTGAGACCGTCGCATTGAATGGAGATTATGTTAAAAAATATGGTTTTGTAACCAAAGAAGTGAGAAATAGTATGGTGTATTGGAATTATGAACAAAAGCAACCTGCTTTCATAAAACAAATGTGTGTTGCATTACTTGTTGAACGTCCCTCGTGGATTCTGTATATAAGGAAAGACCACACAGCGGTCCTCTCTTCAGAAACCGCATTTGCGTGTTGTTCATTTGTGAGAAGGTTGTGTCAATGCCTTGTGTAAGAAGTAGAAATATCTACTAGCAAGTGCCGGAATTCGACAGTGGTGGAACCGTGACGTCTTGACGGTGATTTCTCGTTCAAGGGTATTTCTGCTCGATACCAAGACTGTCATGCGAACATGTAATCGGTGGGTTCAGGAGGGCTATACTCAACGCCATGTAACTCAACAGCCCCACGCGCACAGCGCCGGAGGGGACAGACGACACAAATAACATGTGATATTACGTTTTCTTGTTGGAACATAACATCAAGGACACGTCAAAAATATGACATATCCACTGGCTTTAACACGTCGGAAATACAATGCTTGCTGTCCAGATTACGGGCTTTGCAAAACAGAGTTGGTCGTATTGTGTACCCAGTGGCATCCCATACCATTATGCTAAGCGCAGGGCCTGTATAACGGTGATGAATGCAATATGGCAAGTTTCGTTCCCCTCGGAGAGATCACACATGGATACGTCATTGCCATGCAGTGCCCAGAACCGAGGCTAGTCTGACACGGTACCACTCCGGTGTCCAGTGTTGTCGCTCGCACCACACTCTTCTCTGCTCCTGCGCCAGAGGAAGCTGCAACAATGGTAATGGTACTGACACTTGTCGCATTGTCTACCTGGATGCTTGTCTGCAGCAAACAAGTTTATTTTCTGATTCTCGTTGCGTGACGTGGCTGCGCAATCGTCCTTGTTGTTGTATTCCAACAAGATAACGCAAGATCGCATGTTACCTATGCTGTCTTAATCTTTTTCGATAGAGCAGGTGTTCGGCTGTGCAGCTCGTTCTCCATATCTCTCACCTGCTTTAAACGTATAGTCGTAGGTTGCCAGGAGACGTTCATCCAACCACTAAGATTGTATAGAGTTAAATTAACATGAAATAACGTGCCCGTATGCGTCATCCAAGCTCAATTCGACTCGATATCCGGCCTTGTTCGAGGCTTTGCTGCTAACAAAAGTGTGTAGCTCCGTCTACTAATTCTAAATTTAAACTGAGTAAACCCAAAATCACCTAGAAATCCATGTATTCTTCCTAGTACGTTGTATACACACAACAATTAAAATTTCATTGTTTTTCTTCCTTTCTTGTGTGCGATTCTAAGCTGTATCCACTGAGGTGACGGAAGTCGTGGGACACCTCCTAATATCATATAGGTTTTCTTTATGCCTGGCATTCTGCAGCAACTCGATGTGGCATGGACTCAACAAGTCGTTGCAAGTCCCTTGCAGAAATATTGAGCCACACTGCTTCCATAGCCGTCCATAATTGCAAAAGTATTACCGGTGCAGAATGTTGTGCACCAGCTGACGTCTCGATTATGTCCCACATCGATTTCTGCGGTTATTTCAGGTAGTGTTGCTTGCGTTTTCGCATTGACAACACTACGCTGATGCCGCTGCTCTCGGTCGTTAAGTAAAGGCCATCGCCACAACGTTGTCCGTGCTGAAAGGTAATGCCTGATATCTGGTATTCTTGACACACTCTTGACACTGGATGTCGGAATATTGCATTCCGTAACGATTTCCGAAATGGAATGTCCCTTGTGTCTAGGGCCAACTAACATTCCGCGTTAGGATCCTGTTAATTATCGTCGTGCGGCGATAATCACGTCGCACACCTTTTCACATGAATCAAATGAGCACAGATGGCAGTTCGGCCAATGCACTGCCCTTTTATACCTTGTGTACGCGGTCGTACATGTGTCGTATATGTGTATATCGCTATACAGTGACTTGGGGTACCTCAGTGTACTTTATTACGAAACGAACCACTGAGAGTTTCTAATGTAAGAGCTTAAAGAAAGTTACGTTGATTTAAGAAGGAGCTAAAGAAGATACGGCAAAATAAAAGCTTACAATGCACCTTAGTGTTTTAGCTCTCTGTTTCTCTTAGACATGTGTTTCATTTGACACGTCCGCCTCCGCAGCGCAGCGGTAGCGTTACCGCCTATCACGCAAAGGGGCACGGGTTCGATCCCTGGCAGGCGACTGGGAGTTGTGTGTCCTTCATCGTCACTGGCACGCAAGTTGCCGAAGTGGCGTCAATTAAAACGACTTGCAGTACAGTGGCCGAACCCCGTAGGGGATACTCCGGCCAATAAATGCCATACGATCATTTCATTTTTTCTTATGACACGCGTTACAATGACAGTCAACACCAAATATTGGGACCACGAAATATTATGTTGTAGAAGTAGCTGGATTTTTTTAATTATTCCGCGACCGTGGGTTTTAAATATCTTAAGGGCGTCAATTTTGTTTGCACTGGTGAATCGGACTTCGAACGTAATATAAGAAGCGGACGCTATATAATAGCTAAATTTGTAGTTATCTTAGTGAGTAAACATACTATGCTCAAGCCGGCTAATTCTGATTATGAAACAAAACTCACAGACACTTCCAAATGATGGGCTATTATAATTATATGTATGGCGTTATTGTCAGAAAAAATGATAAGGACAGTGCGATATATCTGTTTGATGGTAATTATTACTATCACAAATAACTTCGACATTTACATACTTCCTCAGAGATAGAGGCTAGGAGGACAACAGATAAAGAAGTTACAAAACAAGGAAAAAGGACAACACAAAACAATATCTGACATATTTTCTTTGCACAGCTTACAAAGTTCATGTGTTATGTAAGTCTCCCCATTACCATAAAAGCAAATGTGATGTTCGAGCAAACCATTACAACTATCCATGTAAAATAATTTAAAAAATAAATTATTGTCTCTTTTCAACATTGAAGCAGTTGTGTAATTTTTTGTTTAAAAACCCTAGATGTTCTAGAATGTCTAGTCTGCGGCTTTTGTGTTGTACATTGAAGAACTTTATTTCATTTTTTTCGATCAAAGCGATTTCTAGGAGCCATTAGATCTGTAACCTTAAACCTTGGTATTGGCAACAAGTGCAACACGTCGGAACACAGCCAACACACGCACGCACGCGCACACACACACACACACACACACACGCACACACGCACACACACACACACACACAGACACACACGCGCGCGCGCGCGCGCACACACACACAATAGCAGCCTCTAGTTTGTGAAAACTGAAAACTGCTGAAAACCTTTGTCATCGTTCCGCAACCGTTCCAGACAAACCTTGACCTCAGTGGAAAATAGCCGACATCCATTCGTTGATACAATATGAAAAGCATGCAACAAAACGTGTACAGCCGTCTAAAGATGAACCTCTCGGAGCAAAATGGTTATGACTCTCCTTTGGATAACTGAAGGAATTGACAGTGGATGGCTGTGTTTTACTTTGAGTAGAAAATAAATTGGTCAGACGCAAGAAGGATCAGCGCATTGTGGTTCCGTGCTAACTTGATTATGTATATAGGCAGTTTATACATTCCGGGAATCGAGGATCTCGGCGATCTTTGCCTGTTATCGACATTGATTCTGGGAAGATATCAGTACCAGAGACTCCAAGACTTTCAAACATGTTCTAATATCAACTATGAAATCGGGTAACAAAATCAAAAAATTCTTTTTTCATGTGATATAATTACACATTAACAATTTTGGATTTTTTCCTTTACTTGTACTGTGAAACAATGCTTCTTGCCAAATTTCATGATTGTAGGTCAACAGGAAGTATATTATAGATTTTGATGAGTGAGTTCTCGTGTATCAAAATATGCCACATAACTGGACGCATCTTTTGGTTGAACTGACTTAGAAGCTGACCATTTTTACGCCATCGAGGGACCATAGACCTTAGTATGTGAAATACATTTGAATTTGATATGCCAACGTGTTGCAGACCAAAAGGGACAGATATATAGACGAATAAAAAAATGAGAAAAAATATTTATCGTGTTAGATAACTACAAATAAACAATTTTTGGAGTTTTTACCTTACTTGTACTGTGAAAACTTGCTTCATGCAAATTTTCTTGATTCTAGCTCAAAGGAAGTACCCTATAGATTTTGATGGGTGACTTTTCGAGTATCAGAACATGTGACGAAAATGACCGTCTCTTGTATCTGAATTGACTTAGAAATTTAAACTTTTAACGCCGCCAAGAGACTACATTGCATAGTATGTGACATAGATACACTACTGGCCATTAAAATTGCTACACCACGAAGATGACGTGCTACAGACGCGAAATTTAACCGACAGGAAGAAGACGCTGTGATATGCAAATCATTAGCTTTTCAGAGCAGTCACACAAGTTTGGCGCCGATGGTGACACCTACAACGTGCTGACTTGAGGAAAGTTTCCTATCGATTTCTCATGCACAAACAGCAGTTGACTCGCGTTGCCTGGTGAAACGTTGTTGTGATGCCTCGTGTAAGGAGGAGAAATGCGTAACATCACTTTCCGACTTTGGTAAAGGTCAAATTGTAGCCTGTCACGATTGAGGTTTATCGTATCGCGACATTGCTGCTAGCGTTGGTCGATATCCAGTGACTGTTAGCAGAATATGGAATCGGTGGCTTCAGGAGGGTAATACGGAATGCCGTGCTGGATCCCAACGGCCTCGTATCACTAGCAGTCGAGATGACAGGCATCTAATCCTCATGGCTGTAACGGATCGTGCACCCACGTCTCGATCAGTGAGTCAACGGATGAGGCCGTTTGCAAGTCAACAACCATCTGCACGAACAGTTGGACGGCATTTGCAGCAGCACGGACTATCAGCTCGAAGACCATGGCTGCGGTTACCCTTGACGCTGCATCACAGACAGGAGCGCCTGCGATGGTGTACTCAACGACGAACCTGGGTGCACGAATGGCAAAACGTCATTGTTTCGGATGAATCCAGGTTCTGTTTACAGCATCATGATGGTCGCATTAGTGTTTGGCGACATCGCGGTGAACGCACATTGGAAGCGCGTACTCGTCATCGCCATACTGGCGTATCACCCGGCGTGATGGTATGTGGTGCCCTTGTTTACACGTCTCGGTCATCTCTTGTTCGCAATGACGGCACTTCGAACAGTGGACGTTACATTTCAGATGTGTTACAACCCGTGGCTCTACCCTTCATTCGATCCCTGCGAAACGCTACATTTCAGCAAGATAATGCCCGACCGCATGTTGCAGGCCCTTTACGGTCATTTCTGGATACAGAAAATGTTCGACTGCTGCCCTGGCCAGCACATTCTCCAGATCTCTCACCAACTGAAAACGTCTGGTTAATGGTGGCCGAGCAACTGGCTCGTCACAATACGCCAGTCACTACTCTTGATGAACTGTGGTATCGTGTTAAAGCTGCATGGGCAGCTGTACCTGTACACGCCATCCAAGCTCTGTTTGACTCAATGCCCAGGCGTATCAAGGCCGTTATTACGGCCAGAGGTGGTTGTTCTGGGTACTGATTTCTCAGGATCTATGCACCCAAATTGCGTGAAAATGTAATCCCGTATCAGTTCTAGTATAATATATTTGTCCAATGGATACCCATTTATCATCTGCATTTCTTCTTGATGTAGCAATTTTAATAGCCATTAGTGTATGAATTTAATACGCCAACCTGTTCCACAGAAAAAGGGCCTTGACAGACGGATAGACAGACGCATAAAAGAAAATGACAAAAATTTTTCAATTGTTACAAATTACAAATTTCCGGAGTTTTTTTTCTATATTTGTACTGGGAAACACTACTTCACGCCAAATTTTATGATTCTAGGTGAACGGGAAGCACGATGTGAGTTTTGATGAGTGGTTTTTCGAGTATCTAAATATGACATAAATGGCCGTATCTTTGTTTGAATTGACTAAGAAGTTAAAAGTTTCTACACCACCAATAGATCATAGACCTTAATACATGACATAAATTTTAACTTTTAACATGTACCTGTTTGCGAGAAAAAGGGTTCTTAACAGTCGGATAGACAGACAGATCGACAGACGAACGGAAACGTAGGTGATCCTATTAAGGTTCCATTTTTACAGACTGGACCACGGAACGCTAATAACATGTGTTTAGGTGTATTAATATGCTTGGGTACCACAGGGAGTAATGTATCCTTAGCAGTGTCAGTGTAAGAATACCTCTTACGCTGCTTCTAGAGCACAAAGGGTTGAGCATCGTTTCGCAGACGCAAATGGAAAGTTCCAAATTAGTGACGTGTTTCCAGGAGAAATGTAAAGCAGCCTGGCACAACGGGCTGTGACGCAAGCTGTCAGCGGCGACAGGCGAGATGAGACCTGCGTCCTATCAGCAGGCCGGCGGCAAACAGCGGGCGATAGCAGATAGCTCTCCTGCAGACGCTGCAAGGCGGTATCCAGCCGGAACCGGTTCCTCCCTATCTGGCCGCGCTAGGTTAGGCCGCCGCTGACTCGTCAGCACACCTCGCTCTTCAAAGAACGCGAGCCCACTCTTAGCGTATCACGAGACTGAATTTCCGATTGTGCGTATGTCACTGGAACATTTGCCTGCAGACATTCTTATCTTCTTAAGAATAAAAAGTGTCAGCCTTTTACGGCTGGTGTAACTACACCCCTGCATAGGATTTCAATTACCTGACTTTACAGCATGTGAGCTCAACCTCAAGATAGCACAGAGTAACGCTCCTACATTCCACAATACACTGACGGAAAATACACTACTGGGCATTAAAATTGCTACACCAAGATGATAAACGGGTATTCATTGGACAAATATATTATACTAGAACTGACATGTGATTACATTTTTACGCAATTTGGGTGCATAGATCCTGAGAAATCAGTACCCAGAACAACCACCTCTGGCCGTAATAACGGCATCGATACGACTGGGCATTGAGTCAAAAAGAACTTGGATGGCGTGTACAGGTACAGCTGCCCATGCAGCTTTAACACGATACCACAGTTCATCAAGAGTAGTCACTGGCGTATTGTAACGAGCTAGTTGTTCGGCCACCATTAACCAGACGGTTTCAGTTGGTGAGAGATCTGGAGAATGTGCTGGCCAGGGCAGCAGTCGAACATTTTCTGTATCCACAAAGCCCCTTCAGGACCTGCAACACGCGGTCGTGCATTATCCTGCTGAAATGTAGGGTTTCGCAGGGATCGAATGAAGGGTAGAGCCACGGGCCGTAACACATCTGAAATGTAGCGTCCACTGTTCGAAGTGCCGGCAATGCGAACAAGAGGTGACCGAGACGTGTAAACCAGTGGCACCCCATACCATCACGCCGGGTGATACGCCAGTATGTCGATGACGAATACACGCTTCCAATCTGCGTTCACCGCGATGTCGCCAAACACGGATACGAGCATCATGTGATGCTGTAAACAGAACCTGGATTCATCTGAACAAACGAGGTTTTGCCATTCGTGCTGACAGGTTCGTCGTTGAGTACACCATCGCAGGCAGGCGCTCCTGTCTGTGATGCAGCGTCAAGGGTAACTGCAGTCATGGTCTCCGAGCTGATAGTCCATGCTGCTGCAAACGTCGTCGAACTGTTCGTGCAGATGGTTGTTGTCTTGCAAACGTCCTCATCTCTTGAATCAGGGATCGAGACGTGGCTGCATGATCCGTTACAGCCATGCGGATTAGATGCCTGTCATCTCGACTGTTGGTGATGCGAGGCCGTTGGGCTCCAGCACGGCGTTCCGTATTACCCTCCTGAACCCAACGATTCCGTATTCTACTAACAGTCATTGGATCTCGACCAACGCGAGCAGCAATACCGCGAAACGCTAAACCACAATTGCGGTAGGCTACAATCCAACCTTTATCAAAGTCGGAAACGTGATGGTACTCATTACTCCTCTTTACATGAGGCATCACAACAACGTTTCACCAGGCAACGCTGGTCAACTGCTGTTTGTGTATGAGAAAACGGTTGGAAACTTTTCTCATGTCAGCTCGTTGTAGGTGTCGCCACCGGCGCCAACCTTGTGTGAATGCTCTGAAAAGCTAATCATTTGCATATCACAGCATCTTCTTCCTGTCGGTTAAATTTCGCATCTGTAACACGTCATCTTCGTGGTGTATCAATTGTAATGCCCAGTAGTGTACATTCGCAGCACCAAGAAGGGGCTGTGCGACATAAGCGAAAGTTGGCAGCCACGTTTCTACATCCGAAAGATAATGATTCTTCAAATTTCGCCATAATCGCATAAGTGGAGCAACCATGAGGCAGCAAATCAGGTTTGCTTTAAGTACACGCTGTAACGCTTGTGATAGTTAGTTACGTTTGAGACTAGACGTGGTGTGTTGATGGTACTCATGAATGCCTTTAAGGCGACAAAGACGCCATTATGTACTCGTCAGTGAGTTCGATCGAGGTCGTGTAGCAGGCCTACTAGAAACTGGATGTTCCTTCTGCAATATTGCAGAAAGACTTGGCGGGAATGTAGGCACTGTACATCATTCCTGAGCCATGGCCACGGAAAGGTATTGTCGCAAGAACGCGGTGTTCCGGACGGCCACGTGGCACTACCGCTAGAGAAGATCATCATGATCGGCATATGGCTCTGGCTCATCGTAGTGCATACGCAGCAACAATTTGAGCAGTAGTTGTTACCACAGTGACACAACAAATTGTTACAAAATGGTTACTTCAAGGGCAGCTCCGTGTCAGACCCCCGGCAGCGCACATTCCACCGACGTCAAACCACCGCCACTTGCCGGCCGGTGTGGCCGAGCGGTTCTAGGCGCTACAGTCTGGAACCGCGCGACCGCTACGGTCGCAGGTTCGAATTCTGCCTCGGGCATGGATGTGTGTGATGTCCTTAGGTTAGTTAGGTTTAAGTAGTTCTAAGTTCTAGGGGACTGATGACCTCAGAAGTTAAGTCCCATAGTGCTCATCGCCATTTGAACCACCGCCATTTACGATTTCAGTGGTACCATGCGAGAACTCACTGGATGACAGGGTGGAGGCCTGTTGTGTTTTCTGGTCAAAGCTGGTTCTGCCTCGGTGCCAGTGATAGCCGTGTGGTGGTTACAAGGAGGCCAGCTGAGAGCCTGCAATCGATCTCTATCCCTGCTAGACACAATGGACCTACAACTGGAGTTATGGTCTGCAGCGCGATTTCGTACGACGGAATGAGCACTCCAGTGGTCATCCCACGCACTCCCTGCAAATTTTTACTGCAGTCTCGTGATTCTACCTGTTGTGCTGCCATTTATGAGCAGCATTCCAGATCGTTTTTTCCATTAGGACAACGCTCGAAATGGTTCAAACGGCTCTGAGCACTATGGGACTGAACATCTGTGGTCATCAGTCCCCTAGAAGTTAGAACTACTTAAACCTAACTAACCTAAGAACATCACATACATCCAAGCCCGAGGCAGGATTCGAACCTGTGACCGTAGCGGTCACGCGGTTCCAGATTGAAGCGCCTAGAACCGCACGGCCACACCGGCCGGCCCACAGCGCTCGCCGCTATTGCATGCTCCACAGTGTCGACATGTTGCCTTGGCCTGCTCGATCAGTAGATATGTCTCCAATCAAGCAGATGTTGGACCTCATCGGACGACAATTCCAGCGTCGTCCACAAAGAGTATTAATAGTCCCTGTATTCACAGACCAAGTGCAACAGCCATGGAACTTGTCACATCTTTTATGAAGATTTGAGACGAGCTAAGATTACAATAAACTTTGTAGTTTACTAGATTTTCATATAGAGTTGGTTCCAGTTCTTCTTGTCTATGGGTTTGATTCTTGAAGCTCACGGTTGATTGATTTAAATAAATCTGAAGATTCTTGCAGAATTTTTGTTTCTACGTTGGTATATTTTTTCACATTTTAGTATATGATCAGTATTTTCAGTTTTCACATTAACAAAGCCGAAATTACACTGTTCGCACAAAATACAAAGATAGGTCCGATCACATCAGAGGCGTGCTCACCACTCTCACACTCTGCGGAAATTACCATATTCTAAATGATTTACAATTTTTCGTAACCAAATAAAATTTCTACTAGTGTCTGTTACATGATTACTTTCGATTATTACTTCTAAGTGATTCCAGAAATAAACGTAGTAACCAGTGGATTATTGCGTAATTAACAACAGAACCTTAATGTGTGCCAATAGTTCTTAATTTCAAATGTTTCTAAAAAAATAATTTTAACTGTACATTCAAAACTAATATTTATCGATTATAGCATCGAGACTAAAACATTTTATAAAGTAGTTCATTTTCATAAATTTTAGCTTGAAATAATCAAGCAATTACGAATATAAGGCTGAATGGAGAGAAGCTGAAAGAAATACAAGACTTTGTCTACTTGGGAAGCAGAATAACATCAGATGGTCGTAGTAGGAAAGATGTAATAAGTAGAATAAATCAGGCAAAGATTGCATTCTATAAAAGGAAAGGACTCCTCACATCAAATATGGTAAGTCTGTCGTTAAGGAAGCGGTTAATAAAGACCTTTGTTGGGAGTGTGCTTCTCTACGGCAGCGAAACCTGGACACTTGGAGAGGACGAAAGAAGAAGGATCGAAGGATTCGAAATGTAGTGTCTGCGAAGGATGTTAAAAATTCCATGGACGGCCAGGATGACAAATGAAGAAGTCCTGCAGAGAGCGGAGGAAGTTCCAGGTCTTTGGAAGACGGTCAAGAAGAGGAGAGATATATGAATGGGACACATTCTGAGACATGAAAGTCTTCTCCACACTATAACGGAAGGCCTTGTGGAGGGCAAAAGGGCAAGAGGCAGACCTAGAAGAAAGTACATAAGCCAGATAATGCAGGACCTAGGATGCGGAAGTTTCACGGAATTGAATAGGCTGGCCGACAATCGCACTGAATGGAGAGCTGCTGCAAATCAATCTTAGGATTGGCAACTTAAGAAGAAGAAGCTTGAAATATAACATATTGTGTATAAAATTATGAGACGTTACTGAAACGCAACTGAGATACGTTAACCTGTGACATTGCAATGTTAATTGTGGTGTCACCGCCAGACACCACACTTGCTAGGTGGTAGCCTTTAAATCGGCCGCGGTCCGTTAGTATGTACAGCCGACTTTGCTAGCGATGGTTCACTGTCTACAGACCCTCTCATTTGCAGAGACGACAGTTTAGCATAGCCTTCAGCTACGTCATTTGCTACGACCTAGCAAGGCGCCATATTCAGTTACTATAATTACTTTAAGAATGTATTCTGAACAGATAATATTGTGAATCAGGTACCGTCAAGAGCGGTGATCATCATTAATGGATTAAAGTTAAGTATCAAACTAATTATGTCCGCTTTATGAAGTCTCATTCCTTGTCATGTTTCAGACCTCACGTCAGTATAGTTCTTCCCTCCTCACGCTAGCCTGCTTGAGTTAAAACGGTTGCATTTCGGCCTCCAATCGTAACACGGTGTTGGCTCTTCTGCTAACACAAAATTAATCGGTTAAGTATGTTATCTAGACAAATGTGTTCCCAAAATTTCATTGCTCTACATTAACTATTTTTTAGTGCTGCGATTTTTTCCCGTGAGTGTAGTATGAAAGCAGTTAAATGAAAACAGAACACCCGCCACAGCGGGACATTCGAAACTAATCCCTACACGCATTACGACGTTTCTCCCACAGACATTCATCCCACAGGCAGGGGAGAAGACCAATTCCTGTTTCGTAGAACGCGTCGGCGTTTGACGGATTGACAACCACACCCACTCTTGCACTTCCTCGTCCGACGCCAACGCATGTCTTTTTCTTTGGTTCTCCCTGACCATGCCTCTCTCTTACCCGTAATCCTCCTCCGCTCATACTTCTTCCCGAGGATTTTTCTTTCGTCTTTCAAGTTTGTAACTTCTCTTTTCGTGCTACGAACTTACAAGCGTATGGGAGACCGTTTTTGGAAATACAATTTAATTTCATTGTGTTTTCAGATTCAGAACTAATAACTGCATGGATATTCAGGGAATAAAATACGTTAGGCGTTTTGTTTCGGGTCTCCTGGGTTGTGTAAGCCAAGGCGACTGCCACGAGAAGTTATAAGTCACGTTGTGATATCCCAGTTTTGGCCCCGCATTATTGCGTAAAACGGTTTCTCTCGTGTGGGTCAGTATCAAGAAACAGATGGGCAACGGACGAACGCGTGACACAGACAGTTTCTGGACACGGGAAACGCGTATAAAACCGGACTAGTACCGTAGATTTCTACTCTTACTGAACACGTAAAGGACGTCCTCCACAGTTATTCCTTCGCAGCTTAGGGCAGTTAATTCGACAAGCTACATGGAAACGTGTGATGCCTTTAACAAATGTGCGTGACGTCTGTAAAAAGGACCCAAGACTCAAAGTAAATAAAAATGTAAACTCTGAAGAAGCCACTGCCAGGGAACATAACCACAGCACAATAATTTTGCATGGAACATGTTAAACCACGCTGAAGAAACTATTTTCTTTGATATCAATGAAGCCTTTGTCGGTACCACATTCCACACTTTGTGTGCAATTAATGGGCACAGCGGCTGAATCTGAGATTCACATTACTGAATACATGGGGGATGGTTCAAATGGCTCTGAGCACTATGGGACTTAGCATCTTAGGTCATCAGTCCCCTAGAACTTAGAACTACTTAAACCTAACTAACCTTAACCTAAGGACATCACACACATCCATGCCCGAGGCAGGGTTCGAACCTGCGACCGTAGCAGTCCCGCGGTTCCGGACTGCAGCGCCTGGAACCGCACGGCCACCACGGCCGGCATACATGGGGGATACCCGCAAAGTTAATTCCTGGTGTAGTCGTGTGTGTGACGTGATCACGGCTCATTTTTCTTCGCAGGGAAGACTTATGCAGTACCAGGGTACCTAGACAAGATGTCAGAACACACCCATCCACAGCATGCACACCTGCAGCTGAAACCCAAAGGCTGGAGTTCCGTTCAAATGGGAACTCGGACTGATAGCTGTTACGTACGAAAATTTTTCGGTCTGGTGAATGCGACTACGCAGATTCTTACGGTAGTCACAATGTTTTCTAAACAACCTAACTCTCCATTTCTTGTTTGGGGCAACATCTGGATTCTCGTACTGTTCACCATTATTCCACTAATCATGAATCAGGCGTGATTGGAAGAGGAGGACCGAAAGGAAGCCATGATGAACGCGTATGACTAATACTGGGAAATACGCTTTAGATTCGTATAAGATGTTTACGAATTTCATTTTTATACTTTTGATAGTGAGTAACACAATGAAATTACGGCATTACAAACCAGAAATACAGACTTTCAGTCTACAGGGAAGAGCTGTTTTACATACCTATTAGTCTTCAAATCAACGAAAAAGCAATTTCTGGGTGAAAGGGAGAGTAAATAGGTGAAAAGGTTATCGTCTCAACAAATCTGTAGCGCGTACAAGATGACGGTAGGCGAAAACTCTTTCAATCATAGATAGGCCTTGACACACGGTAGCATCGTCGCGACTGGATTACACTTCATGAAAAAAACGAGGAAATTCTTGCTAGGATACTTTTCAACGCATTTTGACGGAAGAGAAATTCTTGCAGATCCAATAACTTCAACTACACATTTTCCGAAATGGCAATAGCCTTGTAAGGAACTGTAAGGATCTTGATTGAAATTACCGGTGTCCTCAAACATCTTGCGACGCTACTTCTTTACATCAACCACTTCTCAAAGGTTGTGGTGTATATCTACAGCGGGTGGCTCAAAGAAAACGAGACAAAGCAATTCACGATGTAATGACGCAGCATATACCTGTATAAAAGCCTTGTAATTGCCTAAGGTGACCTCATACTTGTTTTTGGTCAGCGGATCAACAATGGTGCGCAACGGATGAGCCAGGGTCCTGTCTGATTATGGAAGCGGTATTGGCTAACAGAGAAGTGCTTTGTAAAATTTTTAGAGGGAATACCTTTGGCAATGAATGTATTTGTAGAGGAAAAAGAGGACGTTACTCAAGAACAACGAATGTGACAAACAAGTACAAGGTGGTATTCAGACAATCTCGAAATATATTAATTAAAATCATTACGTCTTACCTATATCTTGTTTTTTACTGTCGCGATCGGAATAGTCCCTGTGAAAGTGAATACGTCGATCCCAACGTTGCTGCCAATTTTGAAATGACCCCGGGAGGTTTTACTTTCCCAGGGTGTTTAATGTTCTTCACTGTATCGAATTTTCGTCCTTTCATTTTGATTTTCATCTTGAGGAAAAGCGGCAAGTCGCGCGGTGCTACGTCCGGTGAATACGGCGGGTGGGGAACAAGTGCCATCTTGTTTTTAGTACGAAATCCGCATAAAATGAAGCGGTGGCCTGTCGCCCAGGAACCACTGTTGTTGACTTTCTGCAAAGGTAACGTTCTTCAATAGTGCTAATTATTCATCCCGTAGGAATCGGTAATACAAAGCACCTTAATCTGTTCCGTATAGTGTATAGTTCTACCGTAAGTCACCGACAACTCCTGCCCATGTATTGACACTGAAGCGACCCTGATCCCTCATTTCCATTACTGCTCAAGGATTTGCATCTGCCCACACTTGCATATTGTGCTAATTCGCTATGACGTCTCTTGTAAATCCTGCCGCATACGTTACTTGTCACAAATAAAACGACCCGTATCTCAACAGATATTGTTTTCCGGACATTTCAGTATGGGAACTTTTCTTCTAGTTTTGGCCTATACTACCCCGCATAGGTACAAGTGGCACTTATTTTAAAGATCGTGTATGCATGCTGATAAGCTGCCGAAACAGTAACCATCAGTCGGCGTACTCCCCTTTTTTATACTTTTATCCCGTCCGTAAGACTATGTCTGACTTAAAGAGTTCTAACCGTTCGCTTCGACTTTGGTGTGTTCTGCACTTGTTTCCCCACGTTAAAACAGTAATTAACACAGACACACAGCTTTTTCAGATCGCAAACCATTCAGGTCGCAGTCACTTGCCACAATGATGCAAATGGAGGTACTAAGTGGTATTTGGGTCTACTCACAAGCATTTGCACATAGAATTCGAGTGTCTGGTTCTTTTGGATACCACCACGTAGCTAGATTTGAGAGATTCAAAGCAGTAAATGGTTCAAAATGGTTCAAATGGCTCTGAGCACTATGCGACTCAACTGCTGAGGTCATCAGTCGCCTAGAACTTAGAACTAATTAAACCTAACTAACCTAAGGACATCACACACATCCATGCCCGAGGCAGGATTCGAACCTGCGACCGTAGCGGTCACGCGGTTCCAGACTGAAGCGCCTTTAACCGCACGGCCACACCGGCCGGCAGCAGTAACTGGAAAATGAAAACTATGGACACGCCGAGAGCGAATTTCATAGAACGCCAGGAGATACAATATATTCTGACGCACTCCTATTTGTAATGTTTTATACTATGTCTGATGCCAGACATTTCAGTCTCTGCTGGGAGGCCACTCAAGACATTCGTGAATGGGGCAAATGAGAATTAAGTCATCGTGTTAAACGCGTTATCGAGTCAGTGTGGCCACAGTCTTCAAACACGCCTGCTGCCAATTGATTCTGGAAAAGGCCGAATGGAAACTGCGCATCAGCTGACAACGCCAACATACCGATCATCACCAGGTGATTATATGTACTGCAGCGCCGCAGTAAAAGGCTGCAGACTATGAAAATTTACTGAATTACTGAGCTGAAAAACCTCTACGTTATTTGATTTTCAAACAGCTGAGCAAAACTGAACGTACTCAGACGCTTCTCACTTTACTTATTCTGATCAACACTAAACTGACACACAATATTTTTTAGCGCAACCCAATCTGACTTTCAATAATCCCTATAAAAGAATGGCCCTGACTAACATTAACCTATACCTTTCACAAATCACTTACCTCACAAAAATCTTCGTTACTCGAACTACTGCAATACAGCGAGCGCCACTACTGCAAGCTAAATAAAAGATTCAAACTACTGAAGGCACTAACTACTGATAGGCATAGTTAGCAAATAAAAGATTTTGATAGACAACAAACAATGTATTTACCTTAATAGTGTTCAAAAGTCATAATATATATATAGCAGTTCATGACATTCAGTCTTACAAATTTACTGTCTCTGATGGACACACGTCCAGATCATCCCCTCTCAAAACTCCGCCATTTCTCTCCCCACATCCACCACTGCTGGCGGCTCACCTCCAACTGCGGAACGTTACGCGCTGTTAACAGCCAACTGGCCAACACTACAATAGCGAGTATTACAACAATGCCAACCAGCCACAGACTGCACACAGCACAGCCAGTGATTTTCATACAGAGCGCTACGTGGCGTTACCAACATAAAAACCTAAACAGCCTACTTACAACTACACCAATTGGAACATGCTTACTTTATTCAAACAGTGGTCTCCCTAAGCAAGTTTTAACACCCACACGTACCTCTGTTATCAAACTGTCGATTACTTGATGCCTTAGGATGTGTCCTATCAACTAGTACTGTGTTTCTTTCCTCTCCAATTCCATTTAGAACCTTCACATCAGTTATTCCAACTGTCCATCTAGTCTCTTCAGCACTACATTTCAAAGCTTATATTCTCTTGTTGGCCGAACTGTTTATC